>NW_027150384.1:710400-1420800 GCF_031143425.1 Pleurodeles waltl | reverse complement strand
ATCAAACCGGCTTGAGCAGCAGGCACTCATAAGCCGTATGCCTCAGCTCGGCGGAAATGATATAGTTGGTGTGATGGACAGAGTATCGATCCTGTGGGATTGAATGATGATATGATTCTGAATTGTTTTGCAGAACTCACGGGTTCTGGCCTAGCCTATCGGACAGTCAATAATTTCATGTCAGCCATTTTAGCTGGTCATGCACAGATTAAAGGTACGCCAGTTAGGGACCATCCCCTAGTTTGCGAAGTAATGAAAGAGATTTGTATGTCATCTCCTTTTCAACCCATATATTCTTCTCTTTGGGACGTAGATATAGTTTTGAGGTTCTTAGACAAATGGCCTTCTAATAGTTACCTTTCCAGAACGCGAATCTCAGCGAAGTTAACTATGTTACTGTGTCTCATTTCTTGTAAACCTGTGTCAGACGTTAGGGCTTTTGATTTGGCAGGGAGAGTCTTCTCTCCGGAGGGAGTTTCATTTAACACCACTGGAAGAATGAAAACCAATTGCAGGTTGGTAGCATATCCTATGTTTCCTGAAAACCCACAGTTTTGTGTGGTTCAGTGTTTGAAGGATTATGAAAGTGCTACGGGAAACGTCCTCTATGCCGACTCTGTAACAACGAAGTCCTGGTTAACAAAAGCGGAACAATGCTTTCCTTACAAACAAGGGAGTCGGTTGAGGAGGACGGCGCGGGCACGAGGCGACGACTCAGGTAAGTGGGGGGGTGGGGTTTTTTAGGTTTTGAGGCGGGGTGGGGGGTCGGGGGTTTTAGGTTTTGGGGCGGGGTGGGGGGTCGGAGGGTTTTAGGTTTTGGGTTGGGGTGGGGTGCCGGGGGGTTTTAGGTTTTGAGGTGGGGTGGGGGGTTTTAGGTTTTGGGGCGGGGGTGGTGGGTCGGGGGTTTTAGGTTTTGAGGAGTGGTGGAGGGGTGGGTGGTTTTAGGTTTTGGGGTGGGGTGGGTGGTCGGAGGGTTTTAGGGTGGGGGGGTTTAGGTTTTGGGGTGGCGCGGTTTTAGGTTTTGGGGTGGGGGGTGGGGGGTTTTAGGTTTTGGGGCAGGGTGGGGGGTCGGGTGACGCATGCAGGGTCAATGGATGCCTATTACTAATGCCTTGACCAGGAATGCCTTTACAACGAAATATTGTTGTTAAGGCATTCGTGGTAAAGGCATTAGTGGTAACAACAAGGTCGTTGTTCCGACCTCGTTTTTCAGGCACTCGTTGTTCCGGCAGGCAGCGTTCCGACATACAACCAAGTGCTACAGTTGATATCAGACAAGATTCTAGGGGTAAGTTGTTAATATCGTTGAAGAAACCTTTTAAACCAGTGTCATCTGCTACTTTGTCCAGATGGATGAGATGGTTGATGAATGAAGCAGGAATAGACACTACAAAATTTGGGGCTCATTCAGCTAGGGGAGCAATGGCTTCCAAAACCTATGCGCTAGGCTCTCTTCTATAGGACATTATGAGAGCAGCGGATTGGTCCTCAGAATCTACTTTTAGGAAATTCTATCACAAACCGGTAGTTGATGTAGCGACTGTGGTCATTGGGCAGCTTTTAATGAGGATAATTGGAGCCTCCAGTCCTGACATAGAATAAAAAAAATTCTAGCATACGTGTCAACAATTTTCAATTCTATTAAGGACACTGAGGCGAGGATTACCCTCCCTTGATATTGTAGGGACCGTATTTGGTTTTAATTAATGAAAGTTCTGTCATTAATTATGTTGCATGCTTTGGGTTTTTCCCACCCTGAATTATGGATTCTATGCAGATGTTTCATGTTTGAGTATCTGGTATTTTGGTATTACTTCAATTTTTTTGTTATCTTTAGGATCGGATCAGAAGACACCGTGACGGTTTGGTTCTATCGCTTCCTGTTGCTGAAGAAGGCAGGTCTATGGATATCAGTTTTTCTGCTGCAGCGGCTGGTGTTTCTTCATGTCCTGGCGCCTGTTGAGCTCAGATTGTGGTGTTCTGGACTTCAGATTGGTTGATCATGGACTGTTAATCTGTAAGGAGTTTCGTTTCTACTGAGTTCTGGTTCTTATCTGAATATGACAAAGAAAGAGGAAGTGACTTTTGGGGTCATGGCTTTTATGGGTTAAGGTCCTGTGTTATGGTTTGGCCATGCGACAGTATTATTGAGTATCATGGGTATTGATGTTTTTGTTTTACTGTTATATTATTGGCTGCTGTTTGGAACAGTAAAAGAAAGAGAAAGCATAATCGGAGCCTCTGTGTCCTTAATAGAATTGAACATTCTTGACGCGTAAGCTAGAATATTTTTTCTTTTCATTCTATCAGTAGTGGGAGTTCACTGTGAGGTGATGAGAGGTCATTAGGTTATATTTGGTGCCTTCTTTTAATTAGGAACAAGCAAATGGTGTTGCTCTATTTATTAAGCAGAATGGAGCAAGTTGAAGTTTCTCAGAGTTTAACTCTGGAGGATAGGATTAGTAAAGCAATTGATTTGATTACTACAGAGGTTTAATCTAGGATAGATAGAAAATTGGAGATGTATTTTAATAAATCCAAAACGTAGGAGTAGGAATGGTTTTGGTCAGCTGATGAGGCTAAATTGAATATTAAAGAAGGGGGTAAGGATCCGAAACAACAAACTCAATTCTTGGGTTTTGTGGTGGATACAGTGGATGGTATGTAAAAGTTACCAAAGGAGAAATTGAAGGGAATAAGGAAGAAGTTAAGAAATATTCTAAAAATGATTATTGTTTCTCTGAGAATGCTACCTCATGTTGTGGGTCTTTTATCTTCTATAATTCAAGCTATCTTTCCTGGCCCTGTGCATTATTGGGCTTTACAGAGGTTGAAGACAAAACATTTAAAAGATGGTTTACACTATTTAAAATCTGCATGTTTAACTCTACAAGCAAGAGAGGAATTGACATGGTGGTTGAGGAATATCAAGGCATGGAATGGATGTCCAATTTTTGGAGAGAATCCGGACTTGATTGTGGAATCAGATGTAATTTTGGGATTCTGGGGTGCGAGATGTGGATCAAAATGCACTGGGGGGTCATTGGACAGAACAGGAAAATAATTTGCATATAAACTGTTTAGAACTTTTAGCAGAATCCTTCTCTGTGAGATATTTTGCAGACAAGAGTGTCAAGTGTTCTGTACTGCTGAGAATGGACAATGTCTCAGCAGTGAGATATGTCAACAAACTAGGAGGTGCATGTTGAAGGGGCTTAGCAGATATGGCAAAGATATTTTGGGAGTATTGTCTTCAGTGAGGTCTGAAAGTTCAGGCGGAACATATTCCAGGTCTACAGAAAGAAGAGGCAGATTGATCGTCAAGGAATATCCTGGATTCAATCGATTGAATGGTGGATTGAAATGTTTTCAGAGAGCTAGAGAGGTTGGGGGGTCCATTTCCGATAGATGTTTTTGCAAACAGATTAAAATCTCAGCTGAAAAGATTTTCAGTTGGAGGCCAGATCTGGAGGCAGAAGAGGTAGATGCCTTCCTTCAGGATTGAAGAGATCTTCGCCCAAAAGCTTTTCCGCCTTTTGCAATGATAAGCAGGGTAATGGGCATGATATGCAGAAGGAAAGAAAAAGTTATTGTGGTAACTCCATTGTGGAGGTCCCACGCTTGGGACCCGATCATGTTAGAGATGAGTGTAGATTATCCTCTGTTGCTCCCACAGTTTCCAGAAATCTTACAAGGGCCACAAGGAGCCATTCACTACCTAGTAATTTTGGACCAGTTAATACTGGTGGCGTGGTATCTTTCAAGAGAGTTTGGAGGAAGCCAGGCCTTTCATTAGAGGCTTCTAAACTTATCAAAGAATTGTGGGCACCAGGAACTAGAAAGAGGTAGAGATTGGCATGTGACAAATGGATTTGCTGGTGAATGGACAGAGATCTGGAACCCATTTCAGTGAATGTAGCTGAGATAATCAATTTTCTTTCTCAGTTATTTCAGAAAGGCTTGGCTTACAGAACAGTAAATATTTCTAAGTCGGCAATTGCTGCCTGACATTTTTTGGTCAAAAGGTTATCTGTAGGTCAGGATATTATGGTGAGGAGACGTTTGGAAAGTATTAGAATTGCTAAGCCACCTGGGCCGAGATAAACTTCCCTTTGTGATGTTGTCAAAGTTCTGAGGTTCAATGAAAGTTGGAAATGTAAGGAGAAATTAAGTTTACAATATGTGTCATTCAAGCTAGCAATGTTGCTGTGTTTGGTCTTTTTTAGAAGAGTGTCTAATGTACAAGCTTTGGAAATATCTCATAGATCTTATACTCCGGAAGGAATATGCTTACATTTAAGGCACACAGCTAAGACGCACTCAACTTAAGTTTGTTATCCATATTTTGAAGAAAGAAAGGACTTGTGTGTGATTAATAATGTGAAAGAGTATGAAAATAGAACCGAATGTTTGAGACAGTCTGGAGTGACTCAGGTTCTCATTTCACTTAAAGAACCACATAAAGGGGTGGCTGCACCTAGTCTAGCTAGATGGGTGACAGAATTAATGTACAGAGCTGGTGTGGACGTGAATGTGTTTGGTGCCCATTCAGTGAGAGGAGCTGCAGCTTTAAAGGCTTGTTTGTTGGAGGCAAGCTTGCAGGATATCCTATATTGTGCTGACTGGTCATCTGTTTCTACTTTTCAACACTTTTATTTCAAACGAATAGATAATGCAGAAAAGACATTGATTGCAAAGCTTTGAACTTGCATACTGTTAGCCTCCGGGTCTTGACATCAAATGTAGATTTTCATCAGCTTTGGTGAACAGAAAATCTGGATTTTATTAAAGACACAGAAGCTGATATTATCCCTCCCAGTTGTCTATTCTTCCCTAATTTGTTTACTTTTTCTGGCAGGTCAAGATTAAGCGGACGTGGACATACATAGGATTTTGACGTGTAAGGAGGATTCAGTTTGGAACAAGTTCTGCTTCATGAAGTAACTTTGCAGCTTCAATAAAAGAAGGAGGTGGACGGGTGCCAAGGAGTTCTATAGTCTTTGTAATGTTTAGAATATTGTGAGTTCTGGTGACTTCATAATGGCTGCTGAGTGGACAATAAAGGAATTGCTGCATAATATTAGCCTCTGTGTCTTTAACAAAATCCAGATTTTCTGTTCACCAAAGTGGATGAAAACCTACATTTCATTTTAAGGACTGTCTCTATTCGTTCATGAGACACTTGTTGCGCTCCTTTTGATATTTGGTGACCTAGGTACGTGACTACCTCCTGACAGTACTGAAACTTCTCAGGCAAAACCTAATGTCCATTCAGAGCTAACTGATTAGGTAAAGCCGTGGTGTCTTATTTGCAAGCTTCCTTTGTCATTGACGCAATCAGTAGATCATGTATTGGATTAGAGTTTAACTACAAGATAACTGCAAAGTCTCCTATTTATTTTTAAGAATTTGATTGAAGTAAGAAGGACTCTCTGTATACCCTTTTGGGGCGCAGCACCACACCCAGGTTTTCTCTTGGGACTGAACTGCGAGGAGATACTGTCTCTCTTCGAGCCACAAACAGAGAAAAATGCCTGGCAAAGATCAATGACCGTAAACTACTCTGTACCTGAGGGAATATGAAACAATATCACAGCAGGGTTTGGTACCCCAGGACAGCATGGAATGACAATCTGATTAATCTCTCGGGGTCTTGTACAATCCTTCATTTCTTATTTCATTTTTGTAAGGGCAATATAGGTGAATTGCACAGACCTCGAATCTCTTCTTTCAAGATTCTTTTTCTCTATCATAATCTTCATAACAGGGGTGATTCCTTCAATGCCATCTGGGATCATTTTACATGGGCAAATTTGAGGGTAAACAGCATTAGGATTGAACATTGCCTGGGCTGACAGTTCTGTGGAACCGCTTCTCTGCTCGGCTGCCTTCTGGTCTCTGCCCTGCTGAGGACCAGGACTTGACCCCGAAGTGACTCCAAGGACTTGCTAGCTTGCCTCCTGTTTACTGAAGTCTCCGCAACACAAAATACTTTTTGCAATTCTCCTGGTGCTGCTGGACACTGTCATCTGTGAATCCTACCCTTACCTGAGGTGCCACAGAAGTGGGCTCTGTAGCTGTTTTCTGCAAAAACGAACACATTGTCACCTATACATCTGTTGGAACAGATGCATCGCCCTTCGACGCAGAGGCCGTTCAGCGACAGTTGATTAACAGCTTGCACGACCCAATGACGACGCTTTGCGCTGCTCTATGACGGCGCATTGCCTGGATTCCAGTGGAGCCAAAGACACTGACCGGACTGTGTGGAAAAGGTCAATGCATCGTGTCCTCGACGTTGATGCTTTGCTCCATCTGAGGTACTTTTTCAGTGGACCCTGCTTGGCTTCTTCAGGTGGCCTACCCTCCATCGCGGTCGGCCTGAACATTGGAATTGCAGCGGTCCCCCGTGACCTGAAGTAACCTTTTGACAGCTTATGACTTCTAAGCACTATTTTCAGTTTATTCTTAAAAAAATCATATCTCTACTTCTTTTTATTGGGTTTTTGTTATTTTGGTCTTGCTTTGCTCAGATAAACATTTACTCTTTTCCAACTCCATGTGGAGTATTTTTGTGTGTTTTCATTGTGTTACTCTGTGTCTGTGTGTGTTGCACAAATACTTTACACATTGCCTCCTAAGTTAAGCCTGCCTGCTTTATGCCAGGCTATCAGAGGGTGAGCACAGGTTAATTTAAAGTGTGTATCTGTGTGTATCTGTGTGTGTTAAAGTGTGTATCTGACTTACCCTGACTAGAGTTCCTGCTCATATAGAGTACATACTCTGACAACCAGAAACCCCATTTCTAACAACAAACATACTGCTAATATCGAAAGCTGGGATCCTAAGTGGGGCATATGTCACTCTTAGCTATTGCTCTTTACTGCTGTCGCACAATTTGGAAATGGGGGCAGCAATTTCCAAACAAATGAGTTATTGTGCAAGTAAAAAAATGTTAGCCTGATAATGTTAGTACTGATGAGATCGGTTTTAACTTTGAGCATTGTGCATAATTTTCAGCCCAAACTGATTGTGGCCTGTTTCCTGCTTTTTTGTGCTCTGTCTCTATGCCCCATGACAACAAGTTATCCATGCACTTGCACTTTTATTGTTTTAAGTGGAACCCCTCCTCTAAGCATTTGCTCTTATTAATGAAACTATTGTATTTTTTAGTATGTATCTTTCAAGGGAAGGATGGTAGTATCTTCTGAAACAACAGTAGTCATCAAGTATAGCAACCGACTTGTTAATTTGATTTGTGTGCATAATTGATTTGATTTTATAACTAATTTTAATCCAGGAGCTTTCTATTCATAGCTCCAAGCAATTATGATGTACTACTACTCGAGCAAGATTTGTGAAGAATTATGTATTACTGAGCTTTGAGTTATGTTACGTTATGTTTTTTTGTTTATGTAAACACTACTGTGATACTTTTTGCTTTGATGGAACTTTTATGATCTTGGTGATCGAAATAAAGTTATTAAAGCAGAATCTTTAAACTACAGCCGCAGGTGATAGCATTCTATCAGAGTTTTAATTGGAGCAAAGCTTTTTATTGAAGTTGTATATTTTAAATGTACTTTTTATTTTTATTTGATTTAAGCATCTTAATTTTAGTGGACTTACCGGTTGGGCCCTCTCCCCTCTTGGGGAAACATTGCTTTGGCCGGTCTCTGAGTACTGAGACGGCAGCCATTTTTTCACTTCGACATAGACACAACCACCAACGCAATGTTTGGAGGTCAGCGGTCTAGCCGCCCGACTCTCCTGAATTCGTAACACACTTAAAGCCGGCCATGCTGCTGTCGCGCAGCGGACGCGCCGAAGGCACGCCCAAGGCAAGCCCGCCTGTGCCTGGCCATGCCTGACTAGGCCCAGGGGCCTGCACCTATGCCCATTTCAGTATAGATAGAATGTCCTATGACGCTGAGTGTTTCCACTCATTCAGACCAGATCCAGTAGATGAATGTAATGGGCAAACAGATTTTATGGAAGCTATCCTGCCCTGCATTGGGTGTTACTGACGCCCTCAGCCGTCGGCACAGACCACACCTGTGCCTCATAAAGCTTTACATATCTTGTTTCTTCTGGCAAATTACAGATCTCTGGCCACTTATAATTTGGATATTAACCTTCTTCTGGGCGAGCAGAGACCCACAGTTTTGTTTTTAATAGAGACATGGTTCCATGAGGGTTCAGCACTAGATGTTGCATCGACGCTGCCTAGCGACTACTTAATAATAAGGCTTGACAGAGTTTCTGGGAAAGGAGGGGGAGTTGCTATTATTTTTAGGGATTCAGTCAAGGTCACCACCTGTCCCCTCCAGTTGCCGGACTGTGAGTGCATGTCTTTTTCTATCTCCTTAAATCCTCAATATAGTTTCTCTGGGGCCCTAGTATATCGTCCCCCCAGCACAGTGCAACATTTTCTTCAAGCTTTCCCGGAGCAAGTGGCTGAATTAATATGCAATAAGCCAAATTTTACAATTCTCGGTGATTTTAATATCAATGCAGAGAATCAAGACAATGCTGCTGCCATAAGACTTTTGTCTGATATGAGGGCCTTGGCCCTCAGACAATTGATTAGGGGCCCCACACACAATAAAGGTCACACCATTGACCTAGTTTTTAGCAATATAGCTGATCTAACTGCCTTGCCTCCCACCCCTCTGGCTTGGTCGGACCATTTCTTAATCACCCTTTCCCTTCCCACCTCAGCATCGGGCCAATCTTCCCACAACATAACCCAACCCTATAGGCGTTGGCACATTCTTAAGGTTAGTGAGTGGATCGGTATTTTAGAGTTTAAAACCCGTCCTGAAGGGGAATATGGCCTCTTCCCTAGAAATATTTAATATTTGGATTACAAAAAGCCTAGATATTATCCTCCCTTATACGTCAAGGCCGGGATGTCATAGGAAAAAAAAGTGCCCCTTGGTTCTCTACCCATCTTCGTCTACTAAAGAGGGACTGCAGGCAGCTGGAGAGAAAATGGAGAAAATCCTATGACATTTCATTTAAAGAAGATTATAGGAAGGCTATCAGACGGTTTCATGCGGAAATTAAAGCAGCACAAAGCGCTTACCATGCGGACAAAATTGAACAGAGCTCTAACTTCCCTAAAGAAATTTTTCTTTTATTAAGAGAAATTACCATCCCCCAGGCACAAATAGATGCAGTAGAAGCCTCCTATAAACACAGTAATGACCTAGCCTTCTTTTTTCAGAAAAAAATTACAGACATTTATTCAGTCTTCCCGACAGGTACCCACAGTCCCCAAGTGAGGTTCACACCGATTCCGCCCCTCTCTCTGGAAACTGTCTCAACACTACTGACTACTGTTAAATCAGGGTCTCCCTTGGATCCAGCATCCCCATCAAATTTAGGACAAGGGTCATCTGTAATAGTCCCAGTTTTGACCGACTTGTTGAATCTGTCATTGACAGGTAGCAATATCCCTCCTCAATGGAAACACGCGATTTGTGAAACCTCTGCTTGAGAAATCCAATCTAGACCCATCCATACCTAACAACTACAGTCCTACTTCTATGCTGCCAGCCCTCTCCAAGTTACTTGAAAAACATGTGAACGCTCATCTTTCTATCTTCCTGGAAGACAATAACATTCTTCATCCCTCTCAGATGGATTTTAGACCTTTACACACCACGGAATCAGCTCTAATTGGAGTTACGGAGGAAGTCAGGAAGCGCCTGGACCAGGGACTGGTATCTGCAATTGTGTTTCCTGACCTCAGTGACGTCTTCGATACTGTTGATCACAATATTTTACTTCAGATAATGAGGGAAAGCGGAGTCACAGAGAATGCTTTAAATCGGTTTACCTCGTTTTTAGAAGCAAGATAAT
Source organism: Pleurodeles waltl (assembly GCF_031143425.1). Taxonomy (NCBI): domain Eukaryota; kingdom Metazoa; phylum Chordata; class Amphibia; order Caudata; family Salamandridae; genus Pleurodeles; species Pleurodeles waltl. The sequence goes on along the minus strand of NW_027150384.1, from coordinate 1,410,933 downwards.
TTCAAGTACTTGATCGTTCCTTCTATTCCAGCTGTTTCAAGAGCTGCTGCAGAGTGCCACAGGACTCCTCTCTCAGCCCTACATTATTTAATATCTACATGTCGCCAATGGCAAAAGTAGTGGAACCATACGGCCTCTCCCTAGTTTCATACGCAGATGACACCCAGCTGGTGATATCTTTCTCCACCGATCAGAACTCAGTTGATTCATTACTTACCCCTTGTTTACAGGCAGTATCCGAACAGATGTCTGACTCTAAACTCAAGCTGAACGGAAACAAGACAGAGGTTATGATTTTGGGTCATCATGCTAAACAAAACCTAATCTCTCCAGTTCTACATTCACTAGGAGATCTTCCCTTGCCCAAGGAACACATCAAGAGTCTTGGATTATGGTTTGATCCATGGCTGACCACGGATCCTCAGGTGAAGAAAATATCCTCCTCCTGTTTTGGTATATTCAGACTTCTCAGAAAGGTGTTCAGAATACTTCCGCCTATCGCAAAGAGACTTATCACACAGGCACTAACCATCTCACGCCTGGACTATGGGAATGCCTGTACCTTGGTGCTCCAAAATATGTCAAAAAGAAATTGCAGGGGGTGCAGAATACTGCTGCCCGCCTTCTCTTCAAAATACCCAGGCATGAATCGACCAAGTCAGCTCTCTCGACTCTGCATTGCCTCTCTTTGGAGCAACGGATAAAATTCAAAACATTATGCTACATTCATAGAGCTCTTCGTGACACAGGCCCACCACTTTTGAGAACCCTGGCCTCTTTTCATAAGCCTGTCAGACATCTCAGGTCATCATCTGCGGCCTTAGCTGTTATTCCCTCAATAACAAAGGCCAAATGGGGCGGAAGATCGATGTCCTATCTTGGAGCCAAATTGTAGAACTCTCTACCGCTGACCCTACGACAAACTAGCCACAAACTTTCCTTTGGGTGGCTACTAAAAACATGGGTGTTCTAATCTCTGTCCTTAAAGCAGTGTTTTTGAAGATTTCTTCATAGCACTGGGAGGCCTCCGGGTAGCCATGCGTGCTATAAATTTTCATAACATAACATAACATTATGATGATGACACAGCACAATCATATACCCTTAGCTCAAAGTAACAAACACACCGCAAATTAAGACTGGGATCAGAAAACAACAAATACAACATACTATCATACGCTGGTTCAGACTCTGAACCAGTGACACCCTGTGCACTGCACAAATACCCGGAACAGTCTGTCGCCGCTTTTTACATCAAAAGGGGCGAGTGATGGATCAGGACAACATGTGAGTCTTTTAAGACGAGAGCCTTAAACATAAATCTTGTAAATCTGAGAATTTACATAGGAAAATTCACACTAAACAAGGCTTAAGGTACAAGCCATGAAGGTTTATTTAAAACCTAAAAATGAATGCAAAATGCAGAGAAGCCAATGGTTAGTCAATCATTTCAAAATATGCAATGTGAAATTAAATCTAAAATATTATTGGCAGTGGGAATCGAACCCTACTGTGATCAATTGCCAGACCTGCCTATGGTCTAGTATATGGCAAATGAGAGCCAGGGAGCATTTGGTATGCTGCGTAGTAAAGACTAAAATAATACATTGGGAAAATATTCCAGTTACAGATTGATAAACAGACTAACCTAGAGTCTGCACCAGCGGTCGAAGTGCATTGAAAAAAGTATGGGAACTGTGATGCTGCATGCAATGGGGTGGGGTCGGGTCGGTGAATGTGGGGGGTGGGGTCAAAGGTGTGGCCAAAAAACCCAAAATATTGTCCTTCAGGTAGCTACATATAAAATAACTCATGGCTTAAATGATTTTTTTTTTTTTAAAGTTAAGTTAATCAGTGGTAAGCACACTACTGTGTATTATGAAACCTCTATTAGTCAATGCACTGAGAGGTCTCTGTGTAACCAGAAAGCCACAGAATAAAATCTTGGTTGGTGCAATTGAGAATAGTGGCTTGTGTATTGTTAGTGCTACGAGGGCCCAGCCTGTGACAGAAAGCTCTGAGAACGTGTAAGTCATTTTGTTAAACTTGCATTACATGCAGTATAAGATAGGCTGCTACCAAATGTGCAAAAAGGTTTCAGATAAAACGGTGCTTCCAAACTATAGGTTTTAGTAATTCCCAGACTGTAGGTAATGATTTATTTTTATTTAACTGTCCTAAAAAGAACACATTGCACAGCTGAACTGGTAACTCCATTGCACTACCAGTCCAAAAGAATAAGCCTTTGTCATCACAAAGCTCATGTGCTTCGATTAATTAAACCAGTACCTGCGGGGTGTGGCTTCCGCACTGATGAAGATGGCGGCAGTCTGCTGAGCTCTGTATCAACGCAGAGCTTTTGTTCTATTTTTAAAGCCCTAAAGCCTGTGCAATACTTTCATGAGAACGTTTCTCATGTTTCATTTAGATGTTGTTTCATTTTGAATGTGCTGGAAGGCTTCTCTGAATCTGCTTTCAGTATGGAAAATCAGCTGTGATGCAATGGCCGCCATTTTGTGCTCTGCTCATGTTTACTTTTTTTATTTTTTATTGCTACTGCGCTTGGCATAATGCAGTGACCTTATACTTTATGTGCTGTTGTGAACCAGACATCTACTCAGGTGCTGTTTTATTTTGGCAATATTTTCAGCTATGGGGTGGCCTTTCTAAGCCCATTCTTCATCCTGCAAATGAGGCGTGAGCTCCCGTCAGACGTTTGGGATTGATAGTCCTTTCATGCAATGCCTGGGTCTTGTTTCTTTCAATTTCATCAATATTAAGAGTGGTTGTACTTCATACTGAAGCAGTGAATGAGTCTATATACGTTGTCAGTCAAATAATAAGCCACTAAATGTGTTTTAATAGGAAGTGACTCTTTCTCCCTACATACTTTCATTGCGCTCTACAAGTGCCTCATCTATTTCCCTTTGTGTGGCCGTGCATAGTTTCTCTCAGATACTTTCCTCTACTGTACTAATCGTTTTCCTGACCCAGATTCTATTGTTTCACCATATACTTTCAAAGAAATTTTCACATTCATATTATTACATAGTATATGGGCAGAACCAGGCATCTTCAGAAGGTTTCAAAGCATTTCCTGCAATCCGTCACAATGGCCAGTGATCTCATCGTTTCTTCTAAGCCTTTTTCTTCTGGAGCAAAATCTAAAAGGGCCAAATCTTGTTCTGGATACCATACTGGATGAAGTGAGGGGTCTTAAACCTTTTGTGTCTGCAACCAATGAAAAATTACAACAAATTGTGGATTGTTGGATTACTATGGAAAGTAAGATGTTTGAGATGGAGAAACGAGTTAGTGATCTTCAAGATGAGGTTTTTAAGATTTCTGTTCTTGAGCAAGAAATTCAAAAACTTAAAATCTGCACTGAGGATCTTGAAGGCCAAGATCTTTTTGCTCTTTGGAAAAAGTTCTTACCAGACTTGCTTGTTATCCAGGATTCTCCACCTTTGAATATTCAACAAGTACACCGTCTTGGACGCTTTCAACCTCACTCATCTAAACCAAGAGGCATCATAATGCTATTTCTGGAATTCACTGACCTCTTGCATGTTTTGAAAGCTGCTAAAGAAAAGCGTTGTCTTATCTGGTCTGGGCATAACATTTTCATCTCTCAAGATCTATCGAAAGCAACAAATGCCAGAAGGAAAGAATTTCTAACTCTCCGACCTCAAATGAGACAATTAAATTTACTTTACGGTATTCTACACCCCTGTACATGTAAAATTACGTACGAGGCACTTCATGATCCTTCGATGATCCTGTAAAACTAAAGTCATTTCTTCAAAGTATTTTGTTGCGCACTTTAAATGCCAATACCTAATGTTATTTTTATTATTATCTTATGTTGCACATATATATTACCAGTTGTTCCTTATTACTATAATGGCCTTCTTCTATAAATATTTTTTTTATTTTTTCTCTCTCTCTCTGCTGTTTCTCTTGTCAGGGTGCCAACACATCTCCTGTTCATTTTTATATTTTCTTCCTCAGATCTGGATCTTTCCTTCTTTCTATCCGTGTTTGATCCCTCCTTTTTACTCCCTCTTTTTTCTTCATGTATTTATATAAACTATTTTTTATTCTATTTTTTTCTATGTGTCCATATCAAAATTATAGTGTCTATATGTTTTCTTTTTATCAGAAGCAGTGTCTTTGTGCAGCTCTTCATCCATATTCTAGTCCCACTTATCCCCTTACATCACAGTATGTTTAATGTTGTCTCGTGGAATGTTCGTGGTCTAGGACATCCAATTAAGGTACGTTCTCACTTGTCTGAATTCAACCCTCATGTTACCTTTTTACAACAAACCCACTATAATGACGCTGAGTCAATTAAGTTAAAAAGACAATGAGTAGGCCAAATTGATTTTTCTCCCACCATTAATCGAAAGGGTGGTGTTGCTATCCTCTAAATCAGTGGTTCCCAAACTGTGCGCCGCGGCTCCTTGGTGCGCCGTCAAAATTAGCCAGGGGCGCCGCACACAGTCTGGAAACCACTCGGAGGTGCTTTTAATCGGTAGCTTTTCACCGTGGTTTTGGAAACAAAACCCCCTGCATTAATTATTGTGACCAGCGGAGGGCGCCAGAGTACCATTAATAATATCCCTATGACAAAAGAAAAGAAATAATTTAAAATAAATGGTTTTCAGGAACCTGAACGAGAGAATTAAGAAGTCAAACTGTAAATAGTGTAGGTACAGGTACAGGCTGGGATTACGTTCCCCCACCCGCCAAAAAAAAGTAACATAATGGGGAGCCGTGGCCAACACGGCCAATAGGTCAAAGGAGCCGGGGATCGAAAAAGTTTGGGAACCACTGCTCTAAATGTACAGATTGTATCAACTCAATGTGATAGTGATGGACAATGGGTACTGGCCAATATTGATATTTTGAATAAACAAATATCTCTCCTAAATATTTAAGGCCCGGTTAAATCTGATCCTGCATTTTGGACCTCCATTAAAATATAATTGGCTAATAGTGATAATCCCGACATCATTATCGCTGGGGATTTTAACCAATGGCTTGATCTTTTTACTGATGGGAAATCCAAATGTAAATTCAACCCTGATAAATCCCACAAAGCATTTCAATCGGCCATTGCCTCTCATCCATTATTTGATGTCCGGAGGATTTGTAACCCTGATGCTTCTGAATTTATGTTTTTCTCTAATGTTCACCATACCACCATACCATGTCAAGGACTGATTATATTTCAGTTACTGTGAGAGAACAGGGCTGATTGCAGAGGCCCCCTAACTTTTTGCTACCATTTTCCACTTTTTGCTAGTGTTTTCCTGACTCTGATGGTGCCCTGGTATATGGTAGGGCATGTAGGTTTAGGGACCCCAGCATAGGTAGTGCCCCCATGGGTGCACTGCTGGGGTGCCCAGTGTCATTTTAAAGGCAGGCCTGCCTTGCTGGCTGCTTTTAAATAAAAGTTACATGCAAATTCGACTTTGGAATTAAAAGTAGTTCCAAAGTCTTAAACTACCTTATTTTTAATATAAGTCACCCCTAAGGTGTGCCCTATGTGCCCCTAGAGCTGGGTGCCATGTAACTATAAGCAGGGACCTTATAAAATAGTTTTATAAGCCCTGTTGAGGTAAAACAGCCAAATTTATTTTTCCCCTCATTGTAGTGAATGGCCTCCATAGGCTAGAATGGGGAGACTTTATTTTAATTTTAAAAGCCCCCTTAAGTAACAGATACCAGAAGTTTGGTATCAAATTAATTGTTATAATAAATCCCACAACTTCCAGTTGTTGGATTTAATATAACTTGTTCAGGTAAAGAGTTTTAAACTTTACCTGAAAAGTTGCCAACTTCAACCCTGCAGTGTTTTTGCGGCTGTGTTCTGATTGGCCAGCCTCTGGCAGCCTGGCCAGGCTGCCTTGATGAGGTGTGAAGTGGCCTGGCTCCACACAAAGAGATGTGCCTGGGGGAGGAGAACCCCCCTCAGCAGATGGTGAAGCATGAAGGGGGAGGGCTGCCAAACTGGTCTTCAAAGGCAGGGAAGGACATTTGGAGCAACCCAGCAACACCCTCACATCCTGCAAACCCAGCCAATTAGTTGCCCCTTTGATTAGATTAGGAGAGGACAGGAGAGGAGTGTGTTTAGAATTTTTAGCCACACCAGTGGGTGGGCTCAGCCAGATGTAACCTCTAAAAATCACTTTCAGCCATGATGGATTTTTGAGGAATGTTGCTCTCTGGGATTGATTTTTGCCACACTTCCCAAGAAGTGGTCATCACAGGGGGAAGGACCCTGCCCCTGTTTGGAGAACCAGGAACCCCCTGTTTTTCACCCAGGAGCAAGGATAAAACTGACAGACCTGCACCCACACCTCAGTTCCCTACCAGATCCCCATCAGATTCCAACCAGGAAGGACTACAGGAAAAGAAGGACTGCCCTGCTGGACCCTTGGCCTGCACCTGGACCCTGCACTCTGAAGGACTGCACCAGCTGCACACTTGGGCTTCACCACAAGAAGGACTTTGCCTGGCTTCAACTGGTTCAAGGAGGGACTCCCTGTTTGCTACAGGTGAAAACTTGCTAACAAGAGTCCCCTGCACCAACACCTGAAGAAACCAACCAGCTGACCACTGTCCAGTGGCCAAAAAGGAGTTTGCGCCAGGTGCATTCTGGGAGTTGTAGTCCACACCCCCCAAGGAGCATCTCAGAGCTTCTGGAATCTTGGGGTGAGCTGTGAACCCCAAAAGAACCTTAAAAGAACATCTGGAAGAAGATCCAGAAGTTTGGAGAACTTTGGAGAACTTTTGGAAAAAAAAGTTCCATACAGGGACCGACCCGCCGCAGCAACTCTAGCCGGCTTGTCTCAACCGCGACCCGGCCTGACCTGCAGGTTCGTCCCAGTGAAGAAAATCTCCAAAAAATAGACTACGTCCGAACGTAGGAAGTTGACCGGGACCTCCCAGCCAGCGTATCCGAGGAGGGCTCCAAGGACGTCGGATCAAGATCCAGGTTTGCCCCGGTCGAAGGTAAAAATCTCCACCGAGGGCTCCCACGACGCATATCCGAAGAAGAGTTCCAGGAGGTCGGATTGGACTGGCAGGTTCGTCCCGCTGAAGAAAATCTTCAGAAAAAAACGACTAAGTCCTAAGGTAAACTTTTGACCAAGGCCTCCTGTGGACTGTGGCTGAGCCGGGCTCCATCGCGGTCAGCCTTAAACTTTGACTTTGTCCCGGTCGAGGTGCAATAAAATGACCAGATTGGCGCTTTTTCTTTCTATGCGCTAGAAAGTAATAATTCTTTAAAAAATCATATCTCCGGTTCCCCTTATCCGATTCTATTTGTTTTTGTGTCATTTTAAAGATACAAATGTAGTCTATTTTTATAAATTGATTTTGGCTTTTTAAACTGTTTCCTGTGTTTTATTTAATTACTGTTTTGTGATATTTGAATGCTTTACAGTCTGTCTCCTAAGTTAAGCCTTGTCGCTCGTTGCCAAGCTACCAAGGGTTGAGCTGGGTTTAATTTACTGAGACCTAACTGGACCTAAGTGGAGGTTAGTGGCCTATTGCTAAGTGTAGGTACTTACCTGCCCTTACCAATAACCCATTTTCCAACAGTTACTAAATCCTTATTACCTTCCATTCAATCCTCAGAAATTGGCTCAATTTTTATTTCTGATCACGCACCTGTTTTATCGTCTTTTGGTTTATCTTTAAGTATTTCAAAATCTGGGCGATGGAGGTTTAATAATTCTCTTTTATTAGACATAAATTTCATTACAGAAGCCAAAGATCTTATCTCAGAATTTTTTCAATTTAATCAGCCTACAGATACCTATAGTTCAAATTATTGGGATGCTTTTAAAGCATCTTTCTGTGCTTTTACTATTGCATTTTCTGCCAAGCGGAAAAAGAATATCAATTCTCAATATCTTACATTACTTCAACAAATTAAAATAGTCGAACATTCTTATTATACTTCTAAATCCTCATCTACTTTACATGAATTGATTGCGGCCAAATCTTCCCTTAATAAACTTGCCACTATTAATGCATGCAATACCCTGCTTAAAGTTAAATCGAAATATCATGGTGGCCAAACTAAAGCTGGTAAAATGCTAGCTAATTATTTAAAGATCAAATCTGAACGCAAAAACATTGGACCAGTCTGTAATGAACTCACAAATACAATGGGATTCTCTGATTCTGACATTTTTTATATTTTTCAAAACTACTATAAATCCTTATATATTGAAGACACCAATCCCTCTGAACATGACAATAAAACCTTTTTTAGTGACCTTCCCAAATCTCCTTCTATATCTGATCATTTTGACAATTTTAAAGCTGGCATAACTCTCCAAGAAATCTTCGATACCATTAAATCCTTAAAAGAATCTTAAGTCCCTGGCCCAGATGGTTTTTCTATTGAACTAATTTCCTCTTCTTCCCCAATTTTTGGTCCCAAACTCTTGAACTTTTTAATTTCTTTATTTCTAATTCAAAATCTAGTGGCTCTTTTTTGGACACACCAATTGTGCTTACTCCTAAACCAGATAAAGATCATACCATTTGCACAAATTATCGCCCCATTTCTTTGCTAAGATTTTAGCATCACGCCTTGATAATGTCATTCCCCATCTGGTAAAATCTGATCAGTCTGGTTTTGTTAAGGGCAGGCTTACTGCTGATAATGCCAGATTATTTTCTAATATTTTGTAATCAGTTAAGACATTTAAATCCCCTCTTGGAGCCTTGTCTCTGGATGCCGAAAAGGCTTTTGACCGTATTTATTGGAATTTTATGTTTACTACTCTTCAGTGGTTTGGTTTTGGCCCTCATTTTATTTAATTTATTAAACTATTATACTCCGATCCCTGTGCCAGCATTTTTGTTAATGGATGTTTCTCCCCATATTTCACTCTACACAGAGGTACCAGACAAGGTTGCCCTCTCTCTCCTTTGCTTTTTATTCTCCGTTTAGAACCTTTTCTGGAACGTATTTGCACAAATAAACCTATTTCTGGGTTCACCCATAATTCCCTTGAAATTAAATTATCGGCTTATGCTGATGATGTTTTAGTATATATGTCTAATCCCCAATCCTCCATGGCACCCTTTTTAAATGAAATTAAACTATATTCTAGCATATCTAGCAAGAAATAAAATTTCTCCAAAACAGAAGTCTTACCTTTGAATTCTCTGTGCTATCAATACATGTTCACTAATACTAATTTTACTTGGTGTCCCCCCAAAAATAAGTATCTTGGTGTTTGGTTTTCTCTTGATATTTCTAATATAATCAGTCATATTTTAATATTTTAAAAAGTAACATTCCAAAATTGCTCATCCCCTGGTCTCCTCTTTACTTATCATGGTGGGGGCGACTGGATACCCTCAAAATGATGATTGTACCTCATGTTCTTTTTACACTTTCCATGATACCTTTAAAATACTAAATTATTACTTTTCCCATATAAACTCTATTTGTACCAATCCCTGTGGAATAATAAATACACTCGTATAGCTTTGTCCAAGCTTAAATGCCCTAAGAATGAAGGTGCTGTTCGCTTTCCTGATTTTAAATTATACCACTCTGCATTTTTAATCCAACAATTTTATGCCATAGTTGATACTTCTCATATTTTCCCTACGCCATGTTGGATTCTACTTGAAAGATTACTTCTCAAAGATTTATCTTTCAAAGATGTATTTTTTATGCATAATTGTGCATACATTTCTAAATATCCAATCTTAAAGTATTCCCAACATTTACTGCATACAGTATTTTCAGAAGGATTAGATTTTCATCAACAGTTTCTTTCCTCATCTATTTGGTATAATAAGTTCATTAAATTTCGTTGCAAATAATTGTATTTCAAACACTGGAAAGAAAAGGGTATTTTGTTTGTTCATCAATTGATAAGTCATAATTCTGTTATACATTTTACTCAATTGCAAACACAGTACAATTTACCAAACTCTTTTCTTCAAGAATATAAGCTTATATCTTCAGCTCTTCATTATTTTTTAATTACCAATAATTTCCCGACATCTCTTACACCAATTACACCTTCAACACCGCTATATAACATTGGCCATGATTCTATCCCTAAAGCTGCATTCATTTATAAACTTTTATTATCCCCAAACATTTCACGCTCAAAAACCCTCAATGAACTACTTTGGGAAAAGGACCTCTCTGTATCACTTACTACCCAGCTGTGGGATAGAGTTTGGTTAAAACTATTCAATACCTCTAGGGCTGCTCGTATTACACAGTTTTTATTTTTTATTTACAATAGAGCTGTTATGACTCCTGAGTGTATTGCAAAATTTTATCAAAATTCCTCATCATTATGTTGGCCTTGTTCTATCTCTAATGGCTCTTTAATTCATTTATTATATTATTGCCCACGTGTCTTCAATTTCTGGAAAGATATTTGGATTAAATGCACACACAAATATTCAAACATAATGTCCAATTATCTATTCCAAATGTTTTCTTGGGCACTATGGCGGTCATTCTGACCGCGGCGGGCGGCGATAGTCGCCTGCCATGCGGTCACCGCCAAATGGCCGCTCCGCGGTCAGGAGACCGCGGATGCCATTCTGGCTTTCCCGCTGGGCTGGCGGGCGACCGCCAAAAGGCCTCCCGCCGGCCCAGCGGGAAAGCCCCTGCAACATAGAAGCCGGCTCCGAATGGAGCCGGCGGTGTTGCAGGGGTGCGACGGGTGCAGTAGCACCCGTCGCGATTTTCACTGTCTGCACAGCAGACAGTGAAAATCTTCATGGGGCCCTGTTAGGGGGCCCCTGCACTGCCCATGCCAGTGGCATGGGCAGTGCAGGGGCCCCCAGGGGCCCCACGACACCTGTTCCCGCCATCCTGGTTCTGGCGGTGTAAACCGACAGAAACAGGCTGGCGGGGAAGGGGGTCGGAATCCCCATGGCGGCGCTGCAAGCAGCGCCACCATGGAGGATTCCCTGGGCCAGGGGAAAACCGTCGGGAAACCGCCGGTTCCCCTTTTCTGACCGCGGCTTTACCACCGCGGTCAGAATGGCCCTGGAAGCACCGCCAGCCTGTTGGCGGTGCTTCCGTTGCCCTCCACCCTGGCGGTCATAGACCTCCAGGGTTGGAATGAGGGCCTATGTCTCCTGATTTTATGCATATTTCTCCCAAACCTAAGTTGTTTGACCTCTTCATTGTTATTGCTTTTAAGGTTATACTTTCATGCTGGAAAGACACTTCCAAAATATCTGTTTCAACATGGTGGAATTGTATTTGTGATGAGCATAGAATATCCTGTATATCTTCACTGACTACTTACCAAAATATCAAATCTGACCTTTACTGGTGTCCTTTAACTACCTATATATCTTCCCCTTTCTCTGTACTGTACTCTAATCTTTCCTCATTCTTCTTCTTCTATCTTCTTTCCTGCTATTCCCCACTTTTCTTTACTTTCCATTTTTTATATATAAAAATGTATGACATGATTTTGCTTATTATTAATGTGTTGACTTTTTTGGACTTAAATATTCCTAATTACCTATTTTAATGTTGCACATTTTTATTCTGTATCTTATATTCCTTCTAAATAAGCATTTTATAATTAATTGTTGAATTTCCAATAAACAATATTTAACAAAAAAAATACCAGTACCTGCTTCCGAGACCCCTTTATATTTGCAGATTAACCAGTTGAGCACATCTGCTTTTCTTTCAGGCGAGGAGGCACCCTGGCAAGAAGGCCTGTTCATTGTTAAGCTGCCGCCCCTCGCTCGGTCTCAAACCACCTAAAACTCCCTGAATGAAACTTAAACTGAAGCATTTGCATGATCGGAATTTACTGTCCCGGGCTGGGTGTCTGTTTATAAAATGTACAGGAACAGTTTTTCATAAATTTAAGGCACATTGTGCCCCTCCAATCCCGCCCATTTCGACCACTGGTCTGCCCTCTAAGCGGGATGTGAAAGAACGTGGCTCATTTCTGAAACTGAGTTTTTTTACACTTTTGAACAGAGAAACTGAACAGGTTCTGTGGTTTGATGAAGAAAGTTACATTACATAACCCAACAGTACAACAGAAACCACATCACATGGTCAAATGACTTTCACTCTACATCTAATGAGTAACTCTGCATTTGTCCTACAGAGAGAACAATTCCACATTCAAAAATATAAACAGTACCTCAGTCCGGCCTCAGGAACCGGCCTTCAGTTGTGTACAGTTGTAAATCTGTCCTCTCCAGTAACATCATGAACATAAAAATAATACAATATAATAATGTTGCAGTGCAAACAAGGCCTTAGAGCTACTGAATTTTGTGCAATTAATCAAGTAATGAAGGTCACATTTGAGGCTTTTCATGCACTGTCGGGGGGGGGAGAAAAGAATGAGCGTCAGGCACTGAGTCTCGCACATTTCAAATATGCAGTTTGAACACAAGAGTAGGTCAAGGCCAAGGTTAACATATCTGTTATATTAAACACAGTAAAAAGACTTCATTTGTGACTCTTTAGTATCAGTTAAAACACAGAATGATTAATTGTGGAGTCTGCTCCCAAACACTGCATAACAACAGCTGAGCCAATAACACTGCATGACCACAGAAGAGTCTATAACACTGCATGACCACAGCAGAGATAATAACACTGCATGACCACAGCAGTCAGTAATACTGTATAACTATAGCAGAGATAATAACACTGCATGACCACAACAGTCAGTAACACTGTATAACTACAGCTGAGATGATAACACTGCATGACTACAGTAGTGTCAATAACACTGCATAACTACAGCAGAGATAATAACACTGTATAACCACAGCAGAGTTAGTAACACTGCATGACCACAACAGAGATAACACTGCATACATACAGAAGAGATAATAACACTGCATGACCACAGCAGAGTCAATGACACTGCATAACTGTGGCAGAGCCAATGACACTGTATAAATACAGCAGACCCATTAACACTGCATGACCACAGCAGATCCATTAACACTGCATGACTACAGCAGAGTCAGTAACAATGCATGACCACGTCAGAGCTAATAATACTACATAACCAAATTAGAGGGCTCCTTGGACTGATATCTCTAAGAGAGAACCGTGATGGCCCCCAGACAGGAGACACCCCCTGGGCAGGGAGAGGTGACTTCTATTTATAGGATGCTCTAGAGAGCCTGACACACCAAAGATAACAGACACACCAGAGAGTGAGCACACAACTTGGGAAGGGTGAGTGTGAATGATAATGTCCCAGATAAGTAGACACCCCCTGGTGGTGAGGGAGAATATTGCACCTGTTCGTTCTCCATAAACCCCGATCCCCTTACACTGAGGTCCTCATCTTCGGACCCACCCCCTCAGCCTGGGACAACTCGTAGTGGCCGACCACACTGGGAACCCCTCCAACTCCCACCAACCATGCACGCAATATAGGATTCATCCTCGACTCCTCCCTCTCCATGTCCAAACAGGTCAACGCAGTCTCCTCATCCTGCTACAACACCCTCCGCATTCTCCGCAGGATCTACAAGTGGATCCCGACCGAAACAAGAAGAACCGTGACACAGGCCCTCGGCAGCACCAAGCTAGACTACGGCAACGCACTATACACAGGCATCCCTGCCAAACACCTACAACGCCTCCAGCGCATCCAAAATTCCTCCGCCCGATTGATCCTCAACGTTCCCCGCTGCAACCACATTTCCCAGCACCTGAGAGACCTTCACTGGCTCCTCGTAGACAAGAGGATCACTTTCAAGCCACTCACCCATGCACACAAGGCCCTCCACAACACCGGACCTGCCTACCTAAACAGCAGGCTCAGCTTCTACACCCCTACCCACCAGCTCCGCTCCGCCAACCTCGCCCTGGCCGCCGTCCCCCGCATCCAGCGAAAGACCTCCAGTGGCAGATCCTTCTCCTACCTCTCCGCCAAGACCTGGAACTCCCTCCCCATCAACCTACACCAGACCCAAGACTTACTGGCATTTAGAAGACTCCTCAAAACTTGGCTCTTCGATTAGTAGCAGCACCCCACCCTCCTCCCCCAGCGCCTTGAAACCCTCCCAGGTACGTAGTACGCTTTATAAGTTCTCTGATTGATTGATTGATTGATTGGAGCAAACACCCTGACCCGCATCATCTCAGATCAGTGTTATTGTGACATCACAACCATTTGGTGTCTGTCTTCATCTTAGTGATGCGGTCTTAACAGGCAAAACGCAACACCTCTGCCGCAGATCCATAAATAATGTAAAAAGATCCCTAAAGGAGAAACACTTTTACTTATTTTCCCAATGAAAACTATCCAGGCCTCATTGGACTAAGGACTGGACATTTATAAGCTAGATGTTGGGAAAGAAGACGACGTCCAAGCAACAGAGGTGTTTGAATAAGTATTTATTTCCACAGCACGACCTAGCGTTCAAACACAGTAGAGGTAAGCGGGTAACTGCCACCTCCAGAATGTCGGGACACGTACATTTTCTAGAACACGACATAGGAACAAAACACAACACATCCTCTTCTCTTCACATTGATAAGATGAATGAAATAGAACTTAACCATGAAACAATAAAATGAACTTAAAAATAAACTTTACCCCATAACATAGTCATCCAAGTAATTTGGGGGTTTGTGCATCCTTACAGGATGTTTACGTGTGACCGTCTCTAACTCAAATGCATTCTGTAACCCATCCTCTCCAGACACCTCACGAACACCCCCACTCGTGTCAGCATTAAATGTTCCAGCATCAACGTTTAACTTCTTCCCATCACTCATAAAGAAGGCACCAGAACATCCTTCCTCCTCCCTCCTATTACACACACCACCTCTCTGATACAGTGCTACATTTCTAATAGTCCACTTCTCTCCCCCTTCCACTTCAATCTGGAACTTCCCAGTCTTCACCACACGAAGAGGCCCCCTAAATTTTGAAACACCACTCTTGACCCTACCAGACCTTACCTTGACCCAGTAACCTACATTCAATTTATGAGAGTCTTGTGAGACCACAGCCTTCTCACCACCAGAGGCAAGCCATTCCTGAAGCCATGAGGGAATCAACTTCTAACCCACTGACCGCCCCCTCATCAAAAGGGCACTTTTTGATAATGCTGTGAATTGTGAAACGATAAGCCCACACCATATCAGAAATAATTTTCCTCACACAGCAATGATTAGCAAGAGCTAATTGTACCGTGCCCTTAGTCAATCTATTAATCCTCTCCACAATTCCATTGCCTTGAGGGTAATACAAAGAGGTCCTTGAATGTCTCACCCCACAATTCTTTAAGAAACAACACATTTCATTTGAAGTTAATTGAGTACCATTGTTGGTAATAAGAACCACCGGAAAACACTCCTCCAAGAAAATCTCATGCAAGACCGTTATTGTCATATTTGTGGTCACATCCCACACAAATTTGACCACCAACCACCTTGAATGTACATCCACCACAACTACTGCAAATTGTATCTGAAGCAGAAGTTCTGACATGGGACCAATTAAATCCAAACAGATTGTATGCCAAAGCCTCCCACCCAGGATCCTCAATGTGTCCATCAACCTTACCTACGCCAACCTTCAACCGTTTTTCACTCTCCTTACACAGCCCACACTGTTCAACTCAACCTTTAATTTGGGCATCCAACCCAGGCCACCAAAAAAACTCCTTCAACCTTCTGCTCGTCATCCCTTGTCCCAAATTACCTTCATGTGCTAAAGAAAACAATTTGAACCTCAAACCACAGGGTGTGATAAAACGCTCTCCACGCATTAATACACTGTCCCCACAAAAAGACAATTCATCCAAAACACCAAGAAACAGTCTCACCGACAACGGAAGAGAACTTTCTCTCCTAGCTCCCTCACAGACCAATTTAAAAACCTGCTTGAGTCAAGTATCCGTAGCCATCTCACTCACCCATTCTTCTTGTGGAAATGTACCCAAACCCCACTCAACCACATCAAGGAGAGACGCAACTGCATCCCCAGTATCACTGCTCTTCACTGACTGAGCATCAACTCTTTCCCAGTCAAGGGATAATCTAGACAAACAATCCGCTTGGAGATTCTTCCAACCTTGAACATAATCCACATGATAAACATACTCTTGCAGCCTTGCAGAAAGTCTAGCTAGCCTTGCTGATTTTTTTCCTGTCCCTCCAGAAGACAAGATCTTTAACAGAGGCTTATGATCACTCTGCACCCCAAACAGCAGCCAAGGCTTCTCGTTTGATCACCGAATAGTTGCGTTCCGTTTGAGTCAAAGTTTGCGAAGCAAATGCAACAGTCTTTTCTCGATTCCCATGTATCTGTGACAACACAGCACCTAAACTGGTACCACTGGCATCCACTGTCAGAACAGAGCGCAATTTTATGTCAAAAGCAGTCAGAATACCAGCATCACAAATTTCATTCTTGATATTGTCAAAACAAAATGATTGTTCAATTGTCCAAAGAAACTTACTCCCCTTCCTCAACAATTTTCATAGCTCCTCAGTCTTGTCTGCGAACCTGTCCACAAATTTAGAATAGTACTCAACTAAACCCAGAAAAGACCTCAATTGGTCCTTATCTACAGGTGCCGGAGGTAATCGAATGGCTTTCAAAAGACTCTTCGTAGGTTTGATGTTCCCCTTTGAAATAGTGTACCCCAAGTAATCAATCTCTTCCACCAAGAAGGTGCACTCCTCTCGATTCAAATTTAACCCTGCCTCCCCAATGGCTTTGAGAACATTCTTTAGTGTGAGATTATGCACAGCAACAGTTTCACCCAAAACCAGAATATCATCCTGAAAGAATAAAACATCCTTAAGATTGCCAAACATTTTCGCCATCATGCGTTGAAATACACTCGCCGCAGATGCAAGACCAAAAGGCATGCGGGTAAACTGAAAGGTGCCTTCAGGAGTCACAAATGCTGTAACATGCTTAGACTCAGGATGAAGTCTGATCTGGTGATAGGCATTCCATAAATCCAACTTAGAGAAATACCTACCATTTTTCACAGCTGTCAACAACTCATTAATATTAGGGAGAGGGTATGAGTCCACCACAATGTTTTGATTTACAGATCTCAAGTCAACACACAACCTCACCCTTCCATCAGATTTCCGCGTGATGACCACTGGAGAAATCCAAGGAGATACCTGTAGGAAAGTACCATCTTGCCAGGCATGTTACCCCCATATTTCAATGTACATATGTTGTTTTAGTCTGTGTGTCACTGGGACCCTGCCAGGCAGGGCCCAGTGCTCATAAGTATGTGCCCTGTATGTGTTCCCTGTGTGATGACTAACTGTCTCACTGAGGCTCTGCTAAGGAGAACCTCAGTGGTTATGCTCTCTCTGCATTCCAAATTGTCACTAACAGGCTAGTGACCAATTTCACCAATTCACATTGGCGTACACCCATATAATTCCCTAGTATACGGTACTGAGGTACCCAGGGTATTGGGGTTCCAGGAGATCCCTATGGGCTGCAGCATTTCTTTTGCCACCCATAGGGAGATCTGACAATTCTTACACAGGCCTGCCAGTGCAGCCTGAGTGAAATAACGTCCACGTTATTTCACAGCCATTTACCACTGCACTTAAGTAACTTATAAGTCACATATATGTCTAACCTTCACCTGGTGAAGGTTGGGTGCAAAGTTACTTAGTGTGAGGGCACCCTGGTACTAGCCAAGGTGCCCCCACATCGTTCAGGGCAAATTCCCCGGACTTTGTGAGTGCGGGGACACCATTACAAGCGTGCACTATACATAGGTCACTACCTATGTATAGCGTCACAATGGTAACTCCGAACATGGCCATGTAACATGTCTAAGGTCATGGAATTGTCACCCCAATGCCATTTTGGCATTGGGGAGACAATTCCATGATCCCTCGGGTCTCTAGCACAGAACCCAGGTACTGCCAAACTGCCTTTCCGGGGTCTCCACTGCAGCTGCTGCCAACCCCTCAGACAGGTTTCTGCCCTCCCGGGGTCCAGGCAGCCCTGGCCCAGGAAGGCAGAACAAAGGATTTCCTCTGAGAGAGGGTGTAACACCCTCTCCCTTTGGAAATAGGTGTGAAGGCTGGGGAGGAGTAGCCTCCCCCAGCCTCTGGAAATGCTTTGATGGGCACAGATGCTGCCCATCTCTGCATAAGCCAGTCTACACCGGTTTAGGGATCCCCCAGCCCTGCTCTGGCGCTAAACTGGACAAAGGAAAGGGGAGTGACCACTCCCCTGACCTGCACCTCCCAGGGGAGGTGCCCAGAGCTCCTCCAGTGTGCCCCAGACCTCTGCAATCTTGGAGACAGAGGTGTTGCTGGCACACTGGACTGCTCTGAGTGGCCAGTGCCAGCAGGTGACGTCAGAGACTCCTTCTGATAGGCTCTTACCTCTCTTAGTAGCCAATCCTCCTTCCTAGGTAGCCAAACCTCCTTTTCTGGCTATTTAGGGTCTCTGCTTTGGGAATCTCAGCAGATAACGAATGCCAGAGCTCACCAGAGTTCCTCTGCATCTCCCTCTTCACCTTCTGCCAAAGGATCGACCGCTGACTGCTCAGGACGCCTGCAAAACCGCAACAAAGTAGCAAGACGACTACTAGCAACCTTGTATCACTTCATCCTGCTGGCTTTCTCAACTGTTTCCAGGTGGTGCATGCACTGGGGGTAGCCTGCCTCCTTCTTGCACCAGGAGCTCTGAAGAAATCTCCTGTGGGTCGACGGAATCTTCCCCCTGCAACCGCAGGCAACAAAAGACTGGTCCTCTGGGTCCCCTCTCAGCACAGCGAGCGTGGTCCCTGGAACTCAGCAACTCTGTCCAAGTGACTCCCACGGTCCAGTGACTCTTCAGTCCAGGTTTGTTGGAGGTAAGTCCTTGCCTCCCCACGCTAGAATGCATTGCTGGGTATTGCGTGATTTACAGCTGCTCCGGCTCCTGTGCACTCTTCCAGAATTTCCTTCGTGCACAGCCAAGCCTGGGTCCCTGACACTCTAACCTGCAGTGCACAACCTTCTGAGTTGTCCTCCGGCGTCGTGGGACTCCCTTTTGTGACTTCGGGTGGACTCCGGTTCACTTTTCTTCTAAGTGCCTGTTCAGGTACTTCTGCGGGTGCTGCCTGCTTCTGTGAGGGCTCCCTGACTTTCTGGACGCTCCCTCTGTCTCCTCATTCAAGTGGCGACATCCTGGTCCCTCCTGGGCCACAGCAGCATCCAAAAACCCTAACCGCCACCCTTGCAGCTAGCAAGGCTTGTTTGCGGTCTTTCTGCATTGGAACACCTCTGCAAGCTTCTTCACGACGTGTGACATCCATCCTCTAAAGGGGAAGTTCCTAGTCCTCTTCGTTCTTGCAAAACTCCAAGCTTCTTCCATCCTGTGGCAGCTTCCTTGCACCCTCAGCTGGCATTTCCTAGGCTCCTGCCCACTCTCAACACTGTCGCGACTCTTGGACTTGGTCCCCTTGTCTTACAGGTACTCAGGTCCGGAAATCCACTGTTGTTGCATTGCTGGTGTTTGTTGTCCTTGCAGAATCCCCCTATCACGACTTCTGTGCTCTCTGGGGGTTGTAGGTGCACTTTACACCTACCTTACAGGATCTTGGGGTGGGCTATTTTTCTAACCCTCACTGTTTTCTTACATTCCCAGCGACCTTCTACAAGCTCACATAGGTTTTCGTGTCCATTTGTGGTTCGCATTCCACTTTTGGAGTATATGGTTTGTGTTGCCCCTATACCTATGTGCTCCTATTGCAATCTACTGTAACTTTACATTGTTTGCATTACTTCCTTTTGCTATTACCTGCATAATTTTGGTTTGTGTACATATATCTTGTGTATATTTCTCATCCTCATACTGAGGGTACTCACTGAGATACTTTTGGCATATTGTCATAAAACCAGTACCAAGTGACAGACGCTCATAACAACACTCTTAGCCACACCATGGCTGTTGTGAATCTCAACTCGGGGGGGTTACTGGTCCAAAGAAAGTTGTGGTTGCTTCAGATTTAACTGTAGACTGTCTACTAGGAAATGATTTAGAGACATCAGCTTGGGCAGAAGTGGAGTTGGAGGCTCATGCAGCAATGCTGGGCATTACTGGGCATATTTTTGCTTTGACAAGGGCTCAGGCCAAGAAGCAAAAAGGACAGGGTAACTTGGATCCTAGAACAATGGACCAAGTGCTCCCTAAAGCTAGGGGTAGCAAGGGTAAATCCCTACCCACTATCCCTCCCTCTACAGATGATTCTCCTTCTGAGGAAGAAGAATTTCCTCCCTGTGCAGAACCTTCACCAGAGGAGCTGGCAGCAGACACTGCTGAGCTTTTGGGTGGAGGGGGGCCTGCCAGGGAAGAGCTGAGTGTGGCACAGCAATCCTGTCCCACATTAGAGGGTCTCAGACAGCAAGCTGTCAAGCAGCAAAATGGGGATGTCAGTGACTCACATAGAGTTTACTGGGAGGACAACCTCTTGTACACAGAGGCAAGAGACCCAAAACCTGGAGCAGCCAGGAGATTGGTCATTCCCCTGCAGTACAGAGAGTTCCTCCTAACTCTGGCACATGACATTCCTTTGGCTGGGCATTTGGGCCAGATCAAAACATGGGAAAGGCTTGTCCCCCTGTTTCACTGGCCTAGGATGTCAGAGGACACAAAAGATTTCTGTAAGTCTTGCGAGACGTGTCAAGCCAGTGGCAAGACTGGTGGCACACCAAAGGCTCCCCTCATTCCCTACCTGTTGTTGGGGTCCCCTTTGAAAGGGTAGGGGTTGACATAGTTGGCCCCCTTGACCCTCCTACTGCTTCAGGCTGTAGGTTTATCTTGGTGGTTGTGGACCATGCCACAAGATATCCTGAAGCCATACTTTTAAGTACCACTACAGCCCCTGCAGTGGCAAAGGCCCTCCTAGGAATCTATTCCAGGGTGGGTTTTCCAAAAGAGGTTGTATCAGACAGGGGTAGCAACTTTATGTCTGCATACTTGAAGGCTATGTGGAAGGAATGTGGTGTAACATACAAATTCACCACACCTTATCATCCACAGACTAATGGACTGGTAGAGAGGTTTAATAAAACTCTCAAAGGAATGATAATGGGACTCCCTGAAAAACTCAGGAGGAGATGGGGTGTCCTGTTACCTTGCCTCCTTTTTGCTTACAGGGAGGTACCCCAGAAAGGAGTCGGCTTCAGCCCCTTTGACCTCCTATTTGGGCACCCTGTAAGAGGCCCACTAACACTTGTGAAGGAGGGTTGGGAACAACCTTTAAAAGCTCCCAAACAGGACATAGTGGACTATGTACTTGGCCTAAGATCCAGAATGGCTGAGTACATGAAAAAGGCCAGTAAAAACCTTCAGGCCAGCCAAGAGCTCCAGAAGCAATGGCATGACCGAAGGCTGTTCTGATTCAGTACCGACCAGGACAGAAGGTGTGGGTATTGGAGCCTGTGGCCCCAAGAGCACTCCAGGACAAATGGAGTGGACCCCATCTAATTGTTGAAAAGAAGGGCGAGGTCACCTACTTGGTTGACCTGGGCACTGCCAGGAGTCCCCTTAGGGTGATTCATGTCAACCGCCTAAAACCCTACTATGACAGGGCTGATCTCACCCTGCTCATGGTAACAGTTGAAGGACAGGAAGAAGAGAGTGACCCTCTCCCTGATCTCTTCTCTTCCACTGAAGATGATGCTTTAGTGGAGGGAGTAGTTTTAGCAGACTGTCTTACTGCAGAACAGAAAGACAACTGCATAAATCTCCTTGGACAGTTTTCTGAACTCTTTTCAACTGTGCCAGGCCACCACATCTTGGTACTGGAGACAGCATGCCTGTCAAAAGTAAAATCTATAGGCAGCCTGACCATGTCAGGGACTGCATAAAGCAAGAACTTCAGAAAATGCTTGATCTAGGAGTGGTTGAACCTTCTGAAAACCCATGGGCCTCTCCTGTGGTGCTTGTACCAAAGCCTCACTCAAAAGATGGAAAAAGGGAGATGAGGTTTTGTGTAGATTACAGAGGTCTCAACCAGGTAACAAAAACTGATGCTCACACTATACCCAGGGCAGATGAGCTCATAGATACACTGGCATCTGCCAAGTATCTAAGCACCTTTGATTTGACTGCAGGGTATTGGCAGATCAAATTGGCAGAGGATGCTAAGCCTAAAACTGCATTTTCAACTATAGGAGGGCACTACCAATTTACAGTGATGCCCTTGTTTTGAAAAATGCACCTGCCACTTTTCAGAGGTTGGTGAATACAGTCCTGCAAGTGTTGGAGGCTTTTAGTGCAGCATATCTAGATGAAATAGCTGTCTTTAGCTCCACCTGGGATGATCACCTGGTCCACCTGTGGAAAGTTTTGGAGGCCCTGCAAAAGGCAGGCCTCACTATCAAGGCTTCAAAGTTCCAGATAGGACAGGGAAAGGTGGTTTATCTGGGACACCTTGTAGGTGGAGAACAGATTGCATCACTTCAGGGGAAAATCCAGACAATCATGGATTGGGTTCCCCCTACAACACAGATCCGCCTCACTGGGTATTACAGGAGATTCATTAAAAACTATGGCTCAATTGCAGCCCCACTTAATGATCTCACTAGAAAGAAGATGCCTAAAAAGGTGTTGTAGACAGCTAGCTGTCAGAAAGCTTTTGAGGAGCTCAGACAGGCCATGTGCACTGCACCTGTCCTAAAAAGCCCATGTTACTCCAAGAAATTCATTGTTCAAACTGATGCATCTGAATTAGGGGTAGGGGCAGTCTTATCACAACTTAATTCTGAGGGTCAGGATCAACCAGTTGCTTTTATCAGCAGAAGGTTGACCCCTAGAGAAAAGTGTTGGTCTGCCATTGGGAGGGAGGCCTTTGCTGTGGTCTGGGCACTGAAGAAGTTGAGGCCATACCTGTTTGGCACTCACTTCATTGTTCAGACAGACCACAAACCTCTACTTTGGCTAAAACAAATGAAAGGTGAAAATCCTAAATTGTTGAGGTGGTCCATATCTCTACAGGGGATTGACTATACAGTGGAACATAGACCTGGGAGTACCCACTCCAATGCAGATGGACTCTCCAGATATTTCCACTTAGACAATGAAGACTAATCAGGTCATGGCTAGTCTTATTGTCCTTCGTTTGGGGGGGAGGGTTGTGTAGGAAAGTACCATCTTGCCTGGCATGTTACCCCCATATTTCACTTTATATATGTTGTTTTAGTCTATGTGTCACTGGGTCCCTGCCAGGCAGGGCCCCAGTGCTCATAAGTATGTGCCCTGTATGTGTTCCCTGTGTGATGACTAACTGTCTCACTGAGGCTCTGCTAACCAGAACCTCAGTGGTTATGCTCTCTCTGCTTTCCAAATTGTCACTAACAGGCTAGTGACCAATTTCACCAATTCACATTGGCATACTGGTACACCCATATAATTCCCTAGTATATGCTACTGAGGTACCCAGGGTATTGGGGTTCCAGGAGATCCCTACAGGCTGCAGCATTTCTTTTGCCACCCATAGGGAGATCTGACAATTCTTACACAGGCCTGCCAGTGCAGCCTGAGTGAAATAACATCCACGTTATTTCACAGCCATTTACCACTGCACTTAAGTAACTTATAAGTCACCTATATGTCTAACCTTCACCTGGTGAAGGTTGGGTGCAAAGTTACTTAGTGTGAGGGCACCCTAGCACTAGCCAAGGTGCCCCCACATCGTTCAGGGCAAATTCCCCGGACTTTGTGAGTGCGGGGACACCATTACACGTGTGCACTATACATAGGTCACTACCTATGTATAGCGTCACAATGGTAACTCCGAACATGGCCATGTAACATGTCTAAGATCATGGAATTTTCTCCCCAATGCCATTCTGGCATTGGGGTGAAAATTCTATGATCCCCCGGGTCTCTAGCACAGAACCCGGGTTCTGCCAAACTGCCTTTCCGGGGTCTCCACTGCAGCTGCTGCCAACCCCTCAGACAGGTTTCTGCCCTCCTGGGGTCCAGGCAGCCCTGGCCCAGGAAGGCAGAACAAAGGATTTCCTCTGAGAGAGGGTGTAGCACCTTCTGCCTTTGGAAATAGGTGTGAAGGCTGGGGAGGAGTAGCCTCCCCCAGCCTCTGGAAATGCTTTGATGGGCACAGATGCTGCCCATCTCTGCATAAGCCAGTCTACACCGGTTCAGGGATCCCCCAGCCCTGCTCTGGCGCGAAACTGGACAAAGGAAAGGGGAGTGACCACTCCCCTGACCTGCACTGTAAGGAAATGCCTCCTTGGCATGGTTACCCCCTGACTTTTTGCCTTTGCTGATGCTAAGTTTTGATTTGAAAGTGTGCTGAGGCCTGCTAACCAGGCCCCAGCACCAGTGTTCTTTCCCTAACCTGTACTTTTGTTTCCACAATTGGTACACCCTGGCATCCAGTAAGTCCCTTGTAACTGGTACCCCTGGTACCAAGGGCCCTGATGCCAGGGAAGGTCTCTAAGGGCTGCAGCATATCTTATGCCACCCTGGGGACCCCTCACTCAGAACAGACACACTGCTTGCCAGCTTGTGTGTGCTAGTGGGGATAAAACGACTAAATCAACATGGCACTCCCCTCAGGGTGCCATGCCAACCTCACACTGCCTACAGGTATAGATAAGTCACCCCTCTAGCAGGCCTTACAGCCCTAAGGTAGGGTGCACTATACCATGGGTGAGGGCATAGGTGCATGAGCACTATGCCCCTACAGCAGAGGTCTTCAAACTGGGGGGCGAGCCCCCCTTGGGGGGCCTTAAGTGATCCCAGGGGGGGCGCCAAACTCTGGCAAAAAGAAATATTATACAGATAATATGCCTTTGTTTTAAGCAGAAGCATGTTATTGCAGTTTTAAAAAGGTAACAGTACTTAACTGCAATGTTTAAATAGGTTTAGATATATTTAAACAGTGCCATCTTTCTAAAATAAATGTGAAAAATTCTGAGGGGGGGCCCCAAAGATTTTTATTTTTCAACTGGGGGGGCGCGGCATTAAAAAGTTTGAAGACCTCTGCCCTACAGTGTCTAAGCAAAACCTTAGACATTGTAATTGCAGGGTAGCCATAAGAGTATATCGTCTGGGAGTTTGTCATGCACAAACTCCACAGCACCATAATGGCTACACTGAAAACTGTGAAGTTTGGTATCAAACTTCTCAGCACAATAAATGCACACTGATGCCAGTGTACATTTTATTGTAACATACACCCCAGAGGGCACCTTAGAGGTGCCCCCTGAAACCTCAACTGACTACCCGTGTAGGCTGACTGGTTTTAGCAGCCTGCCACACACCAGACATGTTGCTGGCCACATGGGGAGAGTGCCTTTGTCACTCTGTGGCTAGTAACAAAGCCTGTACTGGGTGGAGATGCTTATCACCTCCCCCTGCAGGAACTGTAACACCTGGCGGTGAGCCTCAAAGGCTCACCCCCTTTGTTACAGCACCCCAGGGCACTCCAGCTAGTGGAGTTGCCCGCCCCCTCCGGCCACGGCCCCACTTTTGGCGGCAAGGCCGGAGGAGATAATGAGAAAAAAAAGGAGGAGTCACTGGCCAGTAAGGACAGCCCCTAAGGTGTCCTGAGCTGAGGTGACTCTAACTTTTAGAAATCCTCCATCTTGCAGATGGAGGATTCCCCCAATAGGATTAGGGATGTGCCCTCCTCCCCTATGGGAGGATGCACAAAGAGGGTGTAGCCACCCTCAGGGCTAGTAGCCATTGGCTACTAACCCCCCAAACCTAAACACACCCCTAAAATTCAGTATTTAGGGGCTCCCCAGAACCTAGGAACTCAGATTCCTGCAACCTAAGAAGAAGAGGACTGCTAAGCTGAAAAACCCTGCAGAGAAGACGGAGACACCAACTGCTTTGGCCCCAGCTCTACCGGCCTGTCTCCCCACTTCTAAAGACACTGCTCCAGCGACGCTTTCCACACGGACCAGCGACCTCTGAAGCCTCAGAGGACTGCCCTGCATCTAGAAGGACCAAGAACTCCCGAGGACAGCGGCTCTCTTCACCAAAGACTGCTACTTTGCAACAAAGAAGCAACTTTGAAACAACACGCGTTTCCCGCCGGAAGCGTGAGACTTGGCACTCTGCACCCGACGCCCCTGGCTCGACTTGTGGAGAACAATCACTTCAGGGAGGACTCCCCGGCGACTGCGAGACCGGGAGTAGCCAGAGTTGACCCCCCCTGACCCCCCACAGTGACGCCTGCAGAGGGAATCCCGAGGCTCCCCCTGACCGCGACTGCCTGCTTCAAAGACCCGAAACGTGGTAAAGGCACTGCATCCGCAGCCCCCAGGACCTGAAGGATCCAACCTCCAGTGCAGGAGCGACCCCCAGGTGGCCCTCTCCCTTGCCCAGGTTATGGCTACCCCGAGGAGCCCCCCCTTGCCTGCCTGCATCGCTGAAGAGACCCCTTGGTCTCCCATTGATTTCTATTACAAACCTGACGCGTGTTTGCACACTGCACCCGGCCGCCCCCGTGCTGCTGAGGGTGTACTTTCTGTGCTGACTGGTGTCCCCCCCGGTGTCCTACAAACCCCCCCTGGTCAGCCCTCCGAAGATGCGGGTACTTACCTGCTGGCAGACTGGAACCGGGGCATTCCCTTCTCCTTTGAAGCCTATGCGTTTTGGGCACCACTTTGAACTCTGCACCTGACCGGCCCTGAGCTGCTGGTGTGGTAACTTTGGGGTTGCTCTGAACCCCCAATGGTGGGCTACCTTGGACCCAAACCTGAACCCCGTAGGTGGTTTACTTACCTGAAAAAACTAACCAACACTTACCTCCCCCAGGAACTGTTGAAAATTGCACTGTGTCTAGTTTTAAAATAGCTATATGTCATTTATGTGAAAAATGTATATGCTATTTTGCTAATTCAAAGTTCCTAAAGTACCTACCTGAAATACCTTTCATTTGAAGTATTACATGTAAATCTTGAACCTGTGGTTCTTAAAATAAACTAAGAAAATATATTTTTCTATACAAAAACCTATTGGCCTAGAATTGTCTCTGAGTGTGTGTTCCTCATTTATTGCCTGTGTGTGTACAACAAATGCTTAACACTACTCCTTTGATAAGCCTACTGCTCGACCACACTACCACAAAATAGAGCATTAGAATTATCTCTTTTTGCCACTATCTTATCTCTAAGGGGAACCCTTGGACTCTGTGCATACTATTCCTTACTTTGAAATAGTGCATACAGAGCCAACTTCCTACATACACCTCCCATGGGAGGTGCCCAGGCTTCTCCAGTGTGCCCCAGACCTCTGCCATCTTGGAAACAGAGGTGTTGCTGGCACACTGGACTGCTCTGAGTGGCCAGTGCCAGCAGGTGACGTCAGAGACTCCTTCTGATAGGCTCTTACCTCTCTTAGTAGCCAATCCTCCTTCCTAGGTAGCCAAACCTCCTTTTCTGGCTATTTAGGGTCTCTGCTTTGGGAATCTCAGTAGATAACGAATTCAAGAGCTCACCAGAGTTCCTCTGCATCTCCCTCTTCACCTTCTGCCAAAGGATCGACCGCTGACTGCTCAGGACGCCTGCAAAACCGCAACAAAGTAGCAAGACGACTACTAGCAACCTTGTATCGCCTCATCCTGCTGGCTTTCTTGACTGCATCTAGGTGGTGCATGCTCTGGGGGTAGCCTGCCTCCTTCTTGCACCAGGAGCTCTGAAGAAATCTCCCGTGGGTCGACGGAATCTTCCCCCTGCAACCGCAGGCAACAAAAGACTGCATCACCGGTCCTCTGGGTTCCCTCTCAGCACGACGAGCGTGGTCCCTGGAACTCAGCAACTCTGTCCAAGTGACTCCCACAGTCCAGTGACTCTTCAGTCCAGGTTTGGTGGAGGTAAGTCGTTGCCTCCCCACGCTAGACTGCATTGCTGGGTACTGCGTGATTTGCAGCTGCTCCGGCTCCTGTGCGCTCTTCCAGGATTTCCTTTGTGCACAGCCAAGCCTGGGTCCCGGACACTCTAACCTGCAGTGCACAACCTTCCTTGTTGTGTTCCGGCGTCGTGGGACTCCCTTTTGTGACTTCAGGTGGACTCTGGTTCACTTTTCTTCTAAGTGCCTGTTCAGGTACTTCTGCGGGTGCTGCCTGCTTCTTTGAGGGCTCCCTGACTTGCTGGACGCCCCCTCTGTCTCCTCATCCAAGTGGCGACATCCTGGTCCCTCCTGGGCCACAGCAGCATCCAAAAACCCTAACCGCGACCCTTGCAGCTAGCAAGGCTTGTTTGCGGTCTTTCTGCGTGGGAACACCTCTGCAAGCTTTTTCACGAAGTGGGACATCCATCCTCCAAAGGGGAAGTTCCTAGTCCTCTTCGTTCTTGCAAAACACCAAGCTTCTTCCATCCAGTGGCAGCTTCCTTGCACCCTCAGCTGGCATTTCCTGGGCTCCTGCCCACTCTCGACACTGTCACAACTCTTGGACTTGGTCCCCTTGTCTTACAGGTACTCAGGTCCGGAAATCCACTGTTGTTGCATTGCTGGTGTTTGTTTTCCTTGCAGAATCCCCCTATCACGACTTCTGTGCTCTCTGGGGGTTGTAGGTGCACTTTACACCTACCTTACAGGATCTTGGGGTGGGCTATTTTTCTAACCCTCACTGTTTTCTTATTGTCCCAGCGACCCTCTACAAGCTCACATAGGTTTGGGATCCATTTGTGGTTCGCATTCCACTTTTGGAGTATATGGTTTGTGTTGCCCTTATACCTATGTGCTCCTATTGCAATCTACTGTAACTTTACATTGTTTGCATTACTTCCTTTTGCTATTACCTGCATAATTTTGGTTTGTGTACATATATCTTGTGTATATTTCTCATTCTCTTACTGAGGGTACTCACTGAGATACTTTTGGCATATTGTCATAAAAATAAAGTACCTTTATTTTTAGTATATCTGTGTATTGTGTTTTCTTATGATATTGTGCATATGACACCAGTGGTATAGTGGGAGCACTACATTTCTCCTAGTTCAGCCTAAGCTGCTTTGCCATAGCTACCTTCTATCGGCCTTAGCTGCTAGAAACACCTCTTCTACACTAATAAGGGATAACTGGACCTGGCACAAGGTGTAAGTACCTCTGGTACGCACTACAAGCCAGGCCAGCCTCCTACAATACCTCAATTGGTTCAATAGTACCCTCAGATAATATATTGCTGATCATTTTTTTCACTTCATCCCTCACAACAAACGGTATCTTACGCAGTTTGTGTTGTCTTGGGAGGACATCATCTTTTAAAACAATTTAATGCACATGACCTTTCAAACATCCTAAAGTTTTTTTAAATACATCTTTCGCTCCCTCCAAAATATCTTACAACTGCATATCCTCTACCACAAGAATTTGATTGGATGCTCTTGGACTAATTACTATGTTGAGATCAAATTGATGCATCCATCCCAAAATAGGTGGACCTTCAACCACTACATAAAGTTTTGCCAGGATCTTCCTTCCCTCAAATTGAATTTCCTTAAGCATGTAACCCACCAAATTAATTTTCACACCTTGATACTCACCCGGAGAGATATATTTAGGGAACAACTTCTCATACTCCCAATGTCGTCGAAACAGGCTTTCAGGAATTATGGTGTACAATGAACCAGAATCTACCATAAGACTAACCTGAACCTTATCTATAGAGAAAAGAGCTGTAGGTCTAGAATATCTACGTTCACTTCCATTTTCCATCATGCTTTGTTCATCTCTCACCACAAGTATTCTATCTTCACAGGGAGACTCACAGTACTCTCCCACAACATTTATATTCGTCTTGACATCCTTAGAGAATTTCCCACTCTCTTTACACATACGAGCATAATGTCCCTTGCGGCCACACTTGCGACACTCTTTATTAATGGCAAAACACTTCTTGGAGTCAGCCAAATGATAAGTACTCCCACGCCGAGAGCACTCCTTCCCTTCAAGTTTGGCAGGAAAGACTTTCTTTGATACCATCCCAGTTTCCTGCTGAGATCATGTAGAGTCCCCCGTCAAGACCATAACCTCCCCAGATTTCTCTTTTTTCTCCAATTCCTTTATGCAACGTTGCGATTCTTCAGTCACTTTTGCTAAGTCAATCGCCTCCTGTAAAGTAGTTTTCTTTGCTGCTCATAACCTCTCCTGAATCTTTCTATCACGGCATTGAACAATAAGTTGATCCCGTATCAATTCCTCGGTCATGGTCCCAAACCTACACTTGACAGATAACTCTCTCAGCCTTGACACAAAGTCATCAATGGACTCATGATGATCCTGAGGTTGAGTATAACATTTATATCTGGCTAACACTAAATTGGTCTCTTTGGCAAATCTATTTTCCAACCTCTTAATGGCTTCCTTGAATACATCATCCATAGGTTGACCATTAGGCCCTAAAACAAGAGGTAAGTATTTAAAAATGTGATGACCTTCACACCCCAAAGTACTCAAGAGAACGGCCTTTTTCCTTTGTGAAGAAAAATGTTGTCCATCAAAAGCAATAATATAGTTATCCAGCATCTCTACCCAATCTTCCCAAAGAACGTTTGGTCCTCGTGCTGCGTCATTTTATTCTATGTCACTTCCCAACTCCCTGAAGGGTGACTGTGCTTTCCGTGTACCTCAGCAGGAGGAGACGTACTCAAGTGGACGCACTGAGTGAGATGGAGCGAGCGAGACAGAGCTGACGCGCTAACAAGGGAGCGCTGTAGACGCAAACGAGGGCATCCGCTGCCGTTGCGGCCATTGCTGTTGCCGTGAAGGCTACTGAGACAGGCAGGGTGAGCGCAGCTGTGTCAGTCACAGCAGCGGAGTGAGTGCACCAGGGTCACACGGAAGCGGCCCAGCCAGGTCTGGGTGCAGCTTGTGGGCCCTGTGTGCCCCGCTTACTCACCGCACCTCCCAACCGCACCTCACTCCTCACCTACCTCCTCACTTCCGAAACCACGAACATTCAGCCCTCGGACACCCAGCCCACTGCTGTACGTCGTCGCGTGTACAACTTCACCTACGATTACCTAAGCAGAAGGTGTAGTGCTCAGGGCCTACCAGGGCCCACCATTCTCTACAGGTCGCAGTGAGCGCAGCAGTTTTTGTAAACTGCTGCACAGAGAGTGCACCGGGGTTACACGGAGGCGGCCCGCTAGGTTGGGTGCAGCTTGTAAATCCCCCGGGTGCCCCGCTCACCTGCTGCTGTCAGCCACTGTAATCCTGCAATCCTAAGCATCAGGAAAAAGCAAATTGCGCTTCTCTTTCACCAATCCGGGCCAAGAGATAGCCACCATGAGATCGGGGCGACTCAGGATTCTAACAGAGGGCAAAGTCAAACCTTTAAAACCCCAAAGGAGGGTGCAAGGGAAGGGAAAGTGCTCAGCGAAGCACTCAGCGCCATGTCCGCAAAGTAGCAGACAGGATCAGCTGGTAGTGCCCCTCACTCCTTTTCAGCTCTACTTCAAACAAACAGGACTCACTAACAAGGCAGACTTTTTGAAAGATCCAGCGGCGGCTTTCTTCTAAAATCCCGACACTGACGTGGGCCTTCCAACCCCACTGATTCCACAACCTCTGATCAAGGAGCAGCTGGGGCCCGGGCTGTTAACAAACCTGACACAACAATTAGGGGTAGCCCTCCCCTGTCAGGAAACATCAAAGGACCAAGCTCCTGAAGAGCTTAGTGATCCCCTGCTCCAAGGGCAACAAATCAACTTCAGTTAATTAAGTAGACCAATAGCGCAAAAAAATTCGCAAGCAGGTAGATTTGTGACTATGGCTCAGGTACATGGTCAGGAGTGGGAAACTTCTCCAGGTGCTCATCTACATGTTTTAACAGGCAACCCAAGTAACTCCGAGCTTCCAATCTCTACAGGTAATGTGACAGAGGTACATAATGACACTGGGTATGTGAAAACCCACCAACAATCGACCCCAATCCCGCGGTCAAATTTCAACACCCAGGGGAACAATGAGAGCCTGGACATTGGTTCCGAAGTAATTACAGGGTTGGAAGATTCCTGGTTACAGTCGCTCTCTATAACAAACAACAAAGACCTGGGAGAAGCGCTGGACTTAAAAACTTTTGATCTAGTGAATCCTAAGGACCAGCAGTCGAGCTATCCTCTGGTGGTA
This sequence comes from Pleurodeles waltl, assembly GCF_031143425.1. Taxonomy (NCBI): domain Eukaryota; kingdom Metazoa; phylum Chordata; class Amphibia; order Caudata; family Salamandridae; genus Pleurodeles; species Pleurodeles waltl. The sequence continues at coordinate 1,378,810 of NW_027150384.1, read as the reverse complement.
GGAAGCATTAAAAACAGTATTACTACACGCCAACAAGAAAGAACTTTTAACTTGATTATTGAAATTTCTAGCGAGATGTCCAAAATACAATCACTTGAGGAATTAATGGTAAAAAGCAACTCGATTGCTTCACCTTCCAATAATATCACCTCAGAGTCCATTAACAGGGAAATTCTATAAAAAAATCCCGCTCACGCAGGCCACCCTACTTGTGAAATGGGAGATCTAATGCGACTACACACGTCATTGCTGAATGCTCTACATACTTCAACAGCGGTTCTTAACATGCAATCAGATAAATTAGACTTACAAATGGATCTAATGAAGGTAATGGCCACATGCATAGCTGGCATCAATCACAAACTGGACTCGCTGGCCATTCGTCCAACTGAACAAAATTCCAACCACCAGCACTTTCCTTGTAATTGTGGCCCAATATTAGATAAACTGTGTACGTTACCACAAGTCTTAGTAGAGATTCTGCAGGAAGTTAAAGCAAGGAAAACCAATGAGGCCATCTCCAGGAACCAAGATACATCTGAAAAGACACCAGCCTTTGGGGTAAGCAGCCCAGCAAAAAAAGATGCAAACATTTAGTGCATTAACCCAATGGTCACAGACGGATCAGATAGATCTTCACAGTCGGAACAAACAGCATCTACCAATTTGGAGAGTATAATTGAACAGTCAGCTCCAGCACTGAAACCCCTAACAAAGAGACAAAAAAAGCGAGCAAGAAAGGCAAGGAAACAAGCACGTGCCAAAGCTATTAATGAAAATCCGTATCCCATATTTTCAACGCTTCGGTAACCGCAAAATCAAGCTTTAGGAACCGCAAGCAGCATGCAAATCTCAAATAGCTTCAAAGCCATAAGGGAGGGGGCAGTCACCAGTCCAGAACAACAATTCACTGGAGAACATCTACCTGCTGACTCGCCAATGTCGCTCAAATATAACATGCCACACCCAACATCCCAAGACCAATTGAACGGGCACGCATTGGCCACGAGGTTGGCACCTCCTTGTCAGGGAGACCTAAGGGCAGGAAATTGCATCTACAAGGATAAATCTGAGATCCATTTAGATGCCCAATTACCAGTGAAGATTCCACCAGAGCCACCCGCCTATGCAGCTGTCGCACAAGCCACTTCCTCACTATCTACAATAACCCTTCTGGGCAAGACCCAGGGCATCTTGTTGAGTCTCAAAACATCTTCCAGGCAAAGATCGTCCGCCCAGGTCAATGCAGGGCAGGTTATAGTAATCCCCGCAGGCACAAAGAACAATAAATTCACTCCTTTAGCAGACGACTTGCAGTCCAGACTCAATCCTCGCACCAGAGAAACACACCTGTCACCGACCCTAAATCTCAAATATCCTTCTAGGGAGGTTGCAACTACTCATCATGATGGACGAATAAAGACAAAAGTAACGATTCAAAATACTCAAATAGCCGCAACAGACCTTGAAAACAAAGCCTTTTTAAGCAAACAATCATGCACGCTCAAAAGGGCCCCAAGTAGAAACAAGTCGGAGGATGGTCAACGGAACAGGCCTATGCCACACAGAATTATAGAGCATTCCCATTCTAGTCATGTTATTGAAAATTATAGGGAATCAAGGCAGGTCATTCTAACCCCAGATTACGACTCACGCGGCCAACAAGATAGCCTGAACAGGGGCAACATTCTGAGGCTTTTGGCAGAGCTTCCTTCAACTAAGAAAATTATGTCCCCAGATTTAATATCACTGAAATTCCTCTCCAACAGCACTCAGAATGACCGGGAACAAACTCTGACTATGTGGAGAACAAGCGAAATCGCTGCTTTAATTATGGCAGCTAAGCAACAGTTTGAAAACTGGGGTATACGGCTATCACAACCAACCAGCCCACGTTATCCTTTTCCCCTATTGTTAAATCTGAAAACTGAACCAATTCAAAAAACTGAATCACAGGCCCGCAAGCGCGGATGGGGCCCGGACGTCGGGGAAGCGGAACAGCGTCAATCCAAATGGGGGGAAATAGATTCAAATACCTCTATTGACCCCCTAATTGTAGGGAATGGAGTACAAGACGAATGGAGATGGATGGCACGTACCCTAAATTCAAGGAGAAGTAATTGACCCACCATATGTAATGCACCAGATACAGATCAAAGACCGACCGTTACTATTATGTCCTGGAACATTGCGGGAGCAAAAGCAATTATTACAGAAGGATTTACAGTAATGTCCAGTTGCAACTACTCGATAATAGTGCTGCAAGAAACATGGCTGGTAGACCCGATAGAACTAGGAGGCTATTCTCTACACCACATTGGAGCTGAAAAATCAAACAAATCAGGCAGGGCAAGCGGTGGTCTAGCCACATACATCTCTACGGCACTTCAGGTCACAACAGAACAGCTGGCCTTCTCATCAACGGACTTACAGGCAATAAAAATCAATTTTAGCTTCAATCGTCACGCTCCACTAATTATCTTTAATGTCTACGCCCATCCGCGGAAACACCGCAAAGTACTTCTCTTTTTGAAGTTACTAAAAAAGGTAGAAGAGATACGGTGCGCTAATCCAGCATGGGACACCTTAGTAACAGGCGACTTTAACAGCAACCTGATATATACTCCAGAACCGGACGAGCAATTGGCAGCAGAAAACGCAATTTGGTCAGTGCTACCACAGTTACCATCAATACAGATGAAACTGGATATAAGGGGCAAGCAATTGGTCGAGGCCTTAGAACATCTGAGTATGAGGGTGCTAAACGGCAGGGTGAAAGGTAATGTCCCGCCCAGCTTTTCTCATCATAGTGCAAAATCTGCAACTACAATTGACTATACTGCCGTCTCTCTTCCCCTGCTGGCACATGTTAAAAAATTCAAAATCATACCTACTCTTCACAGTGATCATTCGCTTCAGCACATAGAATTGGCTTGGAACGCTCCGTGTTTTCTTCCAGCCATAAATGAATTAGGAACAGTAACCTCTGTCAATCTAAACCGCTTGTTTTGGACGGAGTCCTCTTTACCACAGCTGTGCAAAAATATAAAAACCCTGCTTCAATCAACAGCATGCCAAGATCTCTCAGCTGGGGAAGTGTGGGCCAGCTTTCTACAGTTAGTACCATCACTTGGCTCGGCCAGGCGTCAAGCTCCAAATCATAACCGGAGGCCACTAACTATGCCACCAAATATCTTAGAATTAAGAAAGGATCTGAGACGTAAACTCAGATCCACAAAAGATAGACCTCCTACAGAATCTTTATGTGCCCAAATAAAAACCCTTTGGAAAAATTATAAGAAACTGCTATGGCAAATACGAACCCAAAAGGAGGATGATATCTGGATCAAATTACTTTTCAACTTAAGAAAGGCTTATACTAGAGAATTCTGGATGTCAGTGAATGAAATAGACAGAAAAGCAAGAGTAATAAACTGTATTTCAATTTCAGAAGATAAATGGGTGGATTACCTGTTAGACATCTTTTTTAAGCCAACCCCTCCTGTAGAAAATCAGCAACTGAAGGCTTCACTAAAACCTACAGACGTTCCTCAGAGTGATATGAGATTCAGTGCCAATAAAGTAGCCCAGGTCATCAGAAGGAGCCGTAGGGACGGGGCTCCCGGCCCTAATGGTCTCCCCCAAGCTATATTTAAGGCGGATCTCGATTATTGGTCAGCCACTCTGTCAATATTATATGCTGAAGTCGAACGTAACAGTACCATTCCTGATAGTTGGAAAGGATCCATCATTAATCCTATATACAAAGGAGGCAGCAGGGCAAACCCAGCTAGCTATAGGCTGATAGCTCTAATTGACAGTGAGGCCAAATACTTTGCCTCTTTAATCCTAGCAGACCTGCTCACCTGGTCCAATTTAAATAACTTGGTCCATATGAATCAAACTGGTTTCCGAAAGGGCTATGGCACAGTGACTAACATTCTTGCGCTAGGAGATATAGCCAACCGAGCAAAGTGCTTAAAGAAAAATTTACACATATGTTTTGTGGATTTCAAAAGTGCTTTTGATTGTGTGGACAGAGCAATTCTCTGGAACAAACTACAGAGTTGGGGTTTGCAAGAACGTATTTTGAGGTGTATAGAATTGCTGTATGACAGAACTTGGGTATGAATCAAGGTAGCAGACGGCTCAAAAGTTTCCAGGAAAATACCAACAAATACAGGATTAAAGCAAGGCTGCGTGTTGGCCCCGCACCTCTTTAACCTCTTCATGGCAGATCTCTCTGCAAAACTAGATGCAACCAACTCACATTCTCCAAGGATGAGAAGTCTGGCTATAACACATCTGTCGTATGCTGATGACATTGTTCTGTTAAGCCACACAAAAATAGGGTTGCAACGACTGGTTACTGCCTTGGGCGAATTTGCAAAGACAAACAAACTAGAGGTTAACACTTCAAAGACAAAAACAATGTCAATAGGCTGCTCTTTGAATCCTGCAAACAAAATAAAATTAAACGGTTTCACTCTCGATACGATCTGCAGCTACAAATATCTTGGACTTACAGTAGACAATAAGATCAATTTTGTGCCGCAAAACCAGTATATTCTACAGAAGTCCAAAGCCTTGACGTTCGCTTTCTGCACTCTTGCTAAAAGATTAAAGGGCCCATCATATAAACCACTAATGTCGGTTATGTCGGCCAAATTCCTTCCACCAATTACATACGGAAGCGCAGCCCAATACGGGAAAGATGCTAGCCTTCTGGAAAGGCAGCAAATAAAAATCTATAAGCAAGTCTTCAATCTTCCTCGCTCTGCTTCCCCTGCACAGATAAGGCTGGAATTTGGTCTAACACAACAGCAGCTCGACAGGAAGGCCCACACAATAAAGATCTGGTACAAAGTAAGTAAAAACACTGTCAGCCCGCTGACAGGAGGTCAGTAAACGGCAATCCTAATTCAGTATACAACAGATACCTGAACAACTCCTTGCAAGAGACGAAAACAAAGTACCTATGGGATTCCAACATGTCGTATTCCCTTTTGTGTCGAGCGATTAAAAAGGAAATAAGTATCCAATCTTTTCTAGATGATAAAGCTAAACTTGCGCACCGCTCACACGCCTGGCTGGTAATGCACACTTATACCACCATGGCCCCATCACAATACCTGGCCGAAACCTTCGCACTTCACATCAAGCATCGCTTCTTCACTCTGCGTTTGGGAGCATCTCCTGCTAGAGCGGATCAACCATCGTGGAAGAATAGAGGAGAGACTTCCTGCAGGCTATGCAAAGGCCCGAAAGAAGATATGGTTCACCTGATTTATATTTGTCCAGCCTTAAAAGAAGCCCGCAGACAACTATTAAAACCGCTTTTTATGAGAAATGGGACTCGTTCCTGTTGGTCAGCGGTGATGTTAATGTTTGATCCTAATGCTGCACAATCAATATGCTAATTTATCAAATTCTTGACTGCACACACCAAAGACATAAAACTACCATCCGGGATGCATACTTAACCTCTTGGGTGCCTTGGACGAGATGATCTCGTCCAAGGCTACAGTTCCCCTGTGCCTTGGACGAGATCATCTCGTCCATGGCACAGGGGAACTTGGGGGCGCGCTAGCGCGCCCCCCGTGCACCCCCCCTCCCCCCCCAAGGCGGGGATGGAAGGGGAAGACCTTCCCCTTCCACCTCCGCCCCCCCTGTGACGTCAGCGCGCGCGCGCGCGCGCGCTGATGTGTCACAGGGGCCTCCCTCGTCGCGCTGGAAGCTCTGCTTCCAGCGCGATTGAAAAAGAAATGCAAAAGCATTTCTCTTTCAATCACCGGGGAGGCCCGGAGGGGCTTCAAAGGGAAGGAAAAGTATTTCCTTCCCTTTGAAGTCTCTCCGAGGGTTTCAAAAGCCGGATTGCTTGCAATTCGGCTTTTGAAACCCCACTAGACACCAGGGATTTTTTTTTTTTTATGATATTGACAAAAGGGAGCGACCCCTTGGGCAAGGGTCGCTCCCATGGGGGCATTTTTTCTGGAAGGCTTTTTCTGCCCCCCCGGGGGCAGATCGGCCTACTATTTTTATGTGTTATTTTATTTTTTTGGGTGGGGAGCGACCCCTTAGGCAAGGGTCGCTCCCCTTGGGGTAAAATTATATTTTGGCCATTTCTGCCCCCCTTGGGGGCAGATTGGCCTATTTTAATGAGGCCAATCTGCCCCCAAGGGGGGTAGAAACCACTAGACACCAGGGAGTTTTTTCTTTGCGTGAATTTCACGCAAAGGGAGCGACCCCTTAGGCAAGGGTCGCTCCCTGGGGGGGAGGGCTATTTATTTTAGGCCATTTCTGCCCCCTCTGGGGGCAGATCGGCCTATTATTAGGCCGATCTGCCCCCAGGGGGGGCAGAAACCTATAGGCGCCAGGGCAAGTTTTTTTTTTGTGTTTTTTTTTTTGTTTGTTTGTTTTTTTAGAGATGGGAAGCGACCCATCAGGCAAGGGTCGCTCCCCTGGGGGGGGGGGCAAATTGTATTTACACCATTTCTGCCCCCCTTGGGGCAGATTGGCCGATTTTAGGTCAATCTGCCCCCAAGGGGGCAGAAACCACTAGGCACCTGGGATTTGTTTTTTGTCGCCAATGTCACGCAGGGGGAGCGACCCCGTAGGCAAGGGTCGCTCCCAGGGGGGGGGGTGGTGGTTGGGGGTTTAAATTTATTTTAGGCCATTTCTGCCCCCCCTGGGGGCAGATCGGCCTATTATTAGGCCAAACTGCCACCAGGGGGGGGCAGAACCCTCTAGGCACCAGGGCACATTTTTTTTGTGTGTTTTTTTTTGTTTGTTTGTTTTTTTTTTAGATGGGGAGCGACCCATCAGGAAAGGGTCGCTCCCCTGGGGGGCAAATTGTATTTAGGCCATTTCTGCCCCCCTTGGGGGCAGATTGGCCGATTTTAGGTCAATCTGCCCCCAAGGGGGTAGAAACCACTAGGCACCTGGGATTTGTTTTTTGGCGCCAATGTCACGCAGGGGGAGCGACCCCGTAGGCAAGGGTCGCTCCCGGGGGGGGGGGTGGGGGTTGGGGGGTCAAATTTATTTTAGGCCATTTCTGCCCTCCCTAGGGGCAGATCGGCCTATTATCAGGCCGAACTGCCCCCAGAGGGGGGCAGAACCCTCAGGGCACCAGGGCAATTTTTTTTTTGTGTTTTTTTTTTGTTTGTTTGTTTTTTTCGAGATGGGGAGCGACCCATCAGGCAAGGGTCGCTCCCCTGGGGGGCAACTTGTATTTAGGCCATTTCTGCCCCCCTTGGGGGCAGATTGGCCGATTTTAGGTCAATCTGCCCCCAAGGGGGCAGAAACCACTAGGCACCTGGGATTTGTTTTTTGGCGCCAATGTCACGCAGGGGGAGCGACCCCGTAGGCAAGGGTCGCTCCAGGGAAGGGGTGGGGGCTGGGGGGGCAAATTTATTTTAGGCCATTTCTGCCCCCCCTGGGGCAGATCGGCCTATTATTAGGCTGAACTGCCCCCGAGGGGGGGGGGGCAGAACCCTCAGGGCACCAGGGCAAATTTTTTTGTTGTGTTTTTTTTTTTGTTTGTTTGTTTTTTTCGAGATGGGGCGCGACCCATCAGGCAAGGGTCGCTCCCCTGGGGGGCAAATTGTATTTAGGCCATTTCTGCCGATTTTAGGTCAATCTGCCCCCAAGGGGAAACCACTAGGCACCTGGGATTTGTTTTTTGGCGACAATGTCACGCAGAGGGAGCGACCCCGTAGGCAAAGGTGGGGGTTGGGGGGAAGAAATTTATTTTAGGCCATTTCTGCCCCCCCCCCCCCTGGGGCCGGCTGAGCTACAGGCCAAACTCCACAGGTAGGCACCTTGCAAAAAACACCTCTGTTTTCTGTGAAAAAATATGTTGTGTCCATGTTGTGTTTTGGGCCATTTCCTTTCGTGGGCGCTAGGCCTACCCACAGAAGTGAGGCACCATTTTTATCGAGAGACTTAGGGGAACGCTGGGTGGAAGGAAATTTGTGGCTCCTCTCAGATTCCAGAACTTTCTGTCACCGAAATGAGAGGAAAAAGTGTTTTTTGGGCCACATTTTGATGTTTGCAAAGGATTCTGGGTAACATAACCTGGTCAGAGCCCCGCAAGTCACCCCATCTTGGATTCCCCTGGGTTTCTAGTTTTCAAAAAAGCGCTGGTTTGCTAGGTTTCCCCAGGTGCGGGCTGAGCTACAGGCCAAAATCCACAGGTAGGCACTGCTTTTTATAAAAAAATGTGATGTGTCCACGTTGTGTTTTGGGCCCTTTCCTTTCGTGGGCGCAAGTCCTACCCACGCAAGTGAGGTATCATTTTTATCGGGAGACTTGGGGGAACGCTGGGTGGAAGGAAATTTGTGGCTCCTCTCAGATTCCAGAACTTTCTGCCACAGAAATGTGAGGAACATGTGTTTTTTTAGCCACATTTTGAGGTTTGCAAAGGATTCTGGGTAACAGAACCTGGTCCGAGCCCCGCAATTCACCCCTCCTTGGATTCCCCTAGGTCTCTAGTTTTCAGAAATGTACAGGTTTGGTAGGTTTCCCTAGGTGGCGGCTGAGCTAGAGGCCAAAATCTACAGGTAGTCACTTTGCTAAAAACAGCTCTGTTTTCTGTGATGTGTCCACGTTGTGTTTTGGGGCATATCCTGTCGCGGGCGCTAGGCCTACCCACACAAGTGAGGTATCATTTTTATCGGGAGACGTGGGGGAACGCTGGGTGGAAGGAAATTTGTGGCTCCTCTCAGATTCCAGAACTTTCTGCCACAGAAATGTGAGGAACATGTGTTTTTTTAGCCAAATTTTGAGGTTTGCAAAGGATTCTGGGTAACAGAACCTGGTCCGAGCCACACAAGTCACCCCTCCTTGGATTCCCCTAGGTCTCTAGTTTTCAGAAATGCACAGGTTTGGTAGGTTTCCCTAGGTGCCGGCTGAGCTAGAGGCCAAAATCTACAGGTAGTCACTTTGCTAAAAACAGCTCTGTTTTCTGTGATATGTCCACGTTGTGTTTTGGGGCATATCCTGTCGCGGGCGCTAGGCCTACCCACACAAGGGAGGTATCATTTTTATCGGGAGACGTGGAGGAACGCTGGGTGGAAGGAAATTTGTGGCTCCTCTTAGATTCCAGAACTTTCTGCCACAGAAATGTGAGGAACATGTGTTTTTTTAGCCACATTTTGAGGTTTGCAAAGGATTCTGGGTAACAGAACCTGGTCCGAGCCACACAAGTCACCCCTCCTTGGATTCCCCTAGGTCTCTAGTTTTCAGAAATGCACAGGTTTGGTAGGTTTCCCTAGGTGCCGGCTGAGCTAGAGGCCAAAATCTACAGGTAGTCACTTTGCTAAAAACAGCTCTGTTTTCTGTGATATGTCCACGTTGTGTTTTGGGGCATATCCTGTCGCGGGCGCTAGGCCTACCCACACAAGTGAGGTATCATTTTTATCGGGAGACGTGGGGGAACGCTGGGTGGAAGGAAATTTGTGGCTCCTCTCAGATTCCAGAACTTTCTGCCACAGAAATGTGAGGAACATGTGTTTTTTTAGCCAAATTTTTGAGGTTTGCAAAGGATTCTGGGTAACAGAACCTGGTCCGAGCCACACAAGTCACCCCTCCTTGGATTCCCCTAGGTCTCTAGTTTTCAGAAATGCACAGGTTTGGTAGGTTTCCCTAGGTGCCGGCTGAGCTAGAGGCCAAAATCTACAGGTAGTCACTTTGCTAAAAACAGCTCTGTTTTCTGTGATATGTCCACGTTGTGTTTTGGGGCATATCCTGTCGCGGGCGCTAGGCCTACCCACACAAGTGAGGTATCATTTTTATCGGGAGACGTGGGGGAACGCTGGGTGGAAGGAAATTTGTGGCTCCTCTCAGATTCCAGAACTTTCTGCCACAGAAATGTGAGGAACATGTGTTTTTTTAGCCAAATTTTGAGGTTTGCAAAGGATTCTGGGTAACATAACCTGGTCCGAGCCACACAAGTCACCCCTCCTTGGATTCCCCTAGGTCTCTAGTTTTCAGAAATGCACAGGTTTGGTAGGTTTCCCTAGGTGGCGGCTGAGCTAGAGGCCAAAATCTACAGGTAGTCACTTTGCTAAAAACAGCTCTGTTTTCTGTGATATGTCCACGTTGTGTTTTGGGGCATATCCTGTCGCGGGCGCTAGGCCTACCCACACAAGTGAGGTATCATTTTTATCGGGAGACGTAGAGGAACGCTGGGTGGAAGGAAATTTGTGGCTCCTCTTAGATTCCAGAACTTTCTGCCACAGAAATGTGAGGAACATGTGTTTTTTTAGCCACATTTTGAGGTTTGCAAAGGATTCTGGGTAACAGAACCTGGTCCGAGCCACACAAGTCACCCCTCCTTGGATTCCCCTAGGTCTCTAGTTTTCAGAAATGCACAGGTTTGGTAGGTTTCCCTAGGTGCCGGCTGAGCTAGAGGCCAAAATCTACAGGTAGTCACTTTGCTAAAAACAGCTCTGTTTTCTGTGATATGTCCACGTTGTGTTTTGGGGCATATCCTGTCGCGGGCGCTAGGCCTACCCACACAAGTGAGGTATCATTTTTATCGGGAGACGTGGGGGAACGCTGGGTGGAAGGAAATTTGTGGCTCCTCTCAGATTCCAGAACTTTCTGCCACAGAAATGTGAGGAACATGTGTTTTTTTAGCCAAATTTTTGAGGTTTGCAAAGGATTCTGGGTAACAGAACCTGGTCCGAGCCACACAAGTCACCCCTCCTTGGATTCCCCTAGGTCTCTAGTTTTCAGAAATGCACAGGTTTGGTAGGTTTCCCTAGGTGCCGGCTGAGCTAGAGGCCAAAATCTACAGGTAGTCACTTTGCTAAAAACAGCTCTGTTTTCTGTGATATGTCCACGTTGTGTTTTGGGGCATATCCTGTCGCGGGCGCTAGGCCTACCCACACAAGTGAGGTATCATTTTTATCGGGAGACGTGGGGGAACGCTGGGTGGAAGGAAATTTGTGGCTCCTCTCAGATTCCAGAACTTTCTGCCACAGAAATGTGAGGAACATGTGTTTTTTTAGCCAAATTTTGAGGGTTGCAAAGGATTCTGGGTAACAGAACCTGGTCCGAGCCACACAAGTCACCCCTCCTTGGATTCCCCTAGGTCTCTAGTTTTCAGAAATGCACAGGTTTGGTAGGTTTCCCTAGGTGGCGGCTGAGCTAGAGGACAAAATCTACAGGTAGTCACTTTGCTAAAAACAGCTCTGTTTTCTGTGATATGTCCACGTTGTGTTTTGGGGCATATCCTGTCGCGGGCGCTAGGCCTACCCACACAAGTGAGGTATCATTTTTATCGGGAGACGTGGGGGAACGCTGGGTGGAAGGAAATTTGTGGCTCCTCTCAGATTCCAGAACTTTCTGCCACAGAAATGTGAGGAACATGTGTTTTTTTAGCCAAATTTTGAGGTTTGCAAAGGATTCTGGGTAACATAAACTGGTCCGAGCCACACAAGTCACCCCTCCTTGGATTCCCCTAGGTCTCTAGTTTTCAGAAATGCACAGGTTTGGTAGGTTTCCCTAGGTGGCGGCTGAGCTAGAGGCCAAAATCTACAGGTAGTCACTTTGCTAAAAACAGCTCTGTTTTCTGTGATATGTCCACGTTGTGTTTTGGGGCATATCCTGTCGCGGGCGCTAGGCCTACCCACACAAGTGAGGTATCATTTTTATCGGGAGACGTGGGGGAACGCTGGGTGGAAGGAAATTTGTGGCTCCTCTCAGATTCCAGAACTTTCTGCCACAGAAATGTGAGGAACATGTGTTTTTTTAGCCAAATTTTGAGGTTTGCAAAGGATTCTGGGTAACAGAACCTGGTCCGAGCCACACAAGTCACCCCTCCTTGGATTCCCCTAGGTCTCTAGTTTTCAGAAATGTACAGGTTTGGTAGGTTTCCCTAGGTGGCGACTGAGCTAGAGGCCAAAATCTACAGGTAGTCACTTTGCTAAAAACAGCTCTGTTTTCTGTGATGTGTCTACGTTGTGTTTTGGGGCATATCCTGTCGCGGGCGCTAGGCCTACCCACACAAGTGAGGTATCATTTTTATCGGGAGACGTGGGGGAACGCTGGGTGGAAGGAAATTTGTGGCTCCTCTCAGATTCCAGAACTTTCTGCCACAGAAATGTGAGGAACATGTGTTTTTTTAGCCAAATTTTGAGGTTTGCAAAGGATTCTGGGTAACAGAACCTGGTCCGAGCCCCGCAAGTCACCCCTCCGTGGATTCCCCTAGGTCTCTAGTTTTCAGAAATGCACAGGTTTGGTAGGTTTCCCTAGGTGGTGGCTGAGCTAGAGGACAAAATCTACAGGTAGTCACTTTGCTAAAAACAGCTCTGTTTTCTGTGATATGTCCACGTTGTGTTTTTGGGCATATCCTGTCGCGGGCGCTAGGCCTACCCACACAAGTGAGGTATCATTTTTATCGGGAGACGTGGGGGAACGCTGGGTGGAAGGAAATTTGTGGCTCCTCTCAGATTCCAGAACTTTCTGCCACAGAAATGTGAGGAACATGTGTTTTTTTAGCCAAATTTTGAGGTTTGCAAAGGATTCTGGGTAACAGAACCTGGTCCGAGCCCCGCAAGTCACCCCTCCGTGGATTCCCCTAGGTCTCTAGTTTTCAGAAATGCACAGGTTTGGTAGGTTTCCCTAGGTGGCGGCTGAGCTAGAGGCCAAAATCTACAGGTAGTCACTTTGCTAAAAACAGCTCTGTTTTCTGTGATATGTCCACGTTGTGTTTTGGGGCATATCCTGTCGCGGGCGCTAGGCCTACGCACACAAGTGAGGTATCATTTTTATCGGGAGACGTGGGGGAATGCTGGGTGGAAGGAAATTTGTGGCTCCTCTCAGATTCCAGAACTTTCTGCCACAGAAATGTGAGGAACATGTGTTTTTTTAGCCAAATTTTGAGGGTTGCAAAGGATTCTGGGTAACAGAACCTGGTCCGAGCCACACAAGTCACCCCTCCTTGGATTCCCCTAGGTCTCTAGTTTTCAGAAATGCACAGGTTTGGTAGGTTTCCCTAGGTGGCGGCTGAGCTAGAGGCCAAAATCTACAGGTAGTCACTTTGCTAAAAACAGCTCTGTTTTCTGTGATGTGTCCACGTTGTGTTTTGGGGCATATCCTGTCGCGGGTGCTAGGCCTACCCACACAAGTGAGGTATCATTTTTATCGGGAGACGTGGGGGAACGCTGGGTGGAAGGAAATTTGTGGCTCCTCTCAGATTCCAGAACTTTCTGCCACAGAAATGTGAGGAACATGTGTTTTTTTAGCCAAATTTTGAGGTTTGCAAAGGATTCTGGGTAACAGAACCTGGTCCGAGCCACACAAGTCACCCCTCCTTGGATTCCCCTAGGTCTCTAGTTTTCAGAAATGCACAGGTTTGGTAGGTTTCCCTAGGTGGCGGCTGAGCTAGAGGCCAAAACCTACAGGTAGTCACTTTGCTAAAAACAGCTCTGTTTTCTGTGATGTGTCTACGTTGTGTTTTGGGGCATATCCTGTCGCGGGCGCTAGGCCTACCCACACAAGTGAGGTATCATTTTTATCGGGAGACGTGGGGGAACGCTGGGTGGAAGGAAATTTGTGGCTCCTCTCAGATTCCAGAACTTTCTGCCACAGAAATGTGAGGAACATGTGTTTTTTTAGCCAAATTTTGAGGTTTGCAAAGGATTCTGGGTAACAGAACCTGGTCCGAGCCACACAAGTCACCCCTCCTTGGATTCCCCTAGGTCTCTAGTTTTCAGAAATGCACAGGTTTGTTAGGTTTCCCTAGGTGCCGGCTGAGCTAGAGGCCAAAATCTACAGGTAGTCACTTTGCTAAAAACAGCTCTGTTTTCTGTCATATGTCCACGTTGTGTTTTGGGGCATATCCTGTCGCGGGCGCTAGGCCTACCCACACAAGTGAGGTATCATTTTTATCGGGAGACGTGGGGGAACGCTGGGTGGAAGGAAATTTGTGGCTCCTCTCAGATTCCAGAACTTTCTGCCACAGAAATGTGAGGAACATGTGTTTTTTTAGCCAAATTTTGAGGTTTGCAAAGGATTCTGGGTAACAGAACCTGGTCCGAGCCCCGCAAGTCACCCCTCCGTGGATTCCCCTAGGTCTCTAGTTTTCAGAAATGCACAGGTTTGGTAGGTTTCCCTAGGTGGTGGCTGAGCTAGAGGACAAAATCTACAGGTAGTCACTTTGCTAAAAACAGCTCTGTTTTCTGTGATATGTCCACGTTGTGTTTTTGGGCATATCCTGTCGCGGGCGCTAGGCCTACCCACACAAGTGAGGTATCATTTTTATCGGGAGACGTGGGGGAACGCTGGGTGGAAGGAAATTTGTGGCTCCTCTCAGATTCCAGAACTTTCTGCCACAGAAATGTGAGGAACATGTGTTTTTTTAGCCAAATTTTGAGGTTTGCAAAGGATTCTGGGTAACAGAACCTGGTCCGAGCCCCGCAAGTCACCCCTCCGTGGATTCCCCTAGGTCTCTAGTTTTCAGAAATGCACAGGTTTGGTAGGTTTCCCTAGGTGGCGGCTGAGCTAGAGGCCAAAATCTACAGGTAGTCACTTTGCTAAAAACAGCTCTGTTTTCTGTGATATGTCCACGTTGTGTTTTGGGGCATATCCTGTCGCGGGCGCTAGGCCTACGCACACAAGTGAGGTATCATTTTTATCGGGAGACGTGGGGGAATGCTGGGTGGAAGGAAATTTGTGGCTCCTCTCAGATTCCAGAACTTTCTGCCACAGAAATGTGAGGAACATGTGTTTTTTTAGCCAAATTTTGAGGGTTGCAAAGGATTCTGGGTAACAGAACCTGGTCCGAGCCACACAAGTCACCCCTCCTTGGATTCCCCTAGGTCTCTAGTTTTCAGAAATGCACAGGTTTGGTAGGTTTCCCTAGGTGGCGGCTGAGCTAGAGGCCAAAATCTACAGGTAGTCACTTTGCTAAAAACAGCTCTGTTTTCTGTGATGTGTCCACGTTGTGTTTTGGGGCATATCCTGTCGCGGGTGCTAGGCCTACCCACACAAGTGAGGTATCATTTTTATCGGGAGACGTGGGGGAACGCTGGGTGGAAGGAAATTTGTGGCTCCTCTCAGATTCCAGAACTTTCTGCCACAGAAATGTGAGGAACATGTGTTTTTTTAGCCAAATTTTGAGGTTTGCAAAGGATTCTGGGTAACAGAACCTGGTCCGAGCCACACAAGTCACCCCTCCTTGGATTCCCCTAGGTCTCTAGTTTTCAGAAATGCACAGGTTTGGTAGGTTTCCCTAGGTGGCGGCTGAGCTAGAGGCCAAAACCTACAGGTAGTTACTTTGCTAAAAACAGCTCTGTTTTCTGTGATGTGTCCACGTTGTGTTTTGGGGCATATCCTGTCGCGGGCACTAGGCCTACCCACACAAGTGAGGTACCATTTTTATCGGGAGACTTGGGGGAACATAGATTAGCAAAACAAGTACTATTGCCCCTTGTCTTTCTCTACATTTTTTCCTTCCAAATATAGGAGTGTGTGTAAAAAAGACATCTATTTGAGAAATTCCCTGTAATTCACGTGCTGCTATGGTCACCCCGGAATTCAGAGATGTGCAAATAACCACTGCTCCTCAACACCTTATCTTGTGCCCTTTTTGGAAATGCAAAGGTTTTCTTGATAGCAATTTTTTACTCCTTATATTTCAGCAAATGAATTGCTGTATACCCGGTATAGAATGAAAACGCACTGCAGGGTGCAGCTCATTTATTGGCACTGGGTTCCTCGGGTTCTTGATGAACCTACAAACCCTATATATCCCCGCAACCAGAGGAGTCCAGCAGACGTAACGGTATATTGCTTTCGATAATCTGACATTGCAGGGAAAAGTTACAGAGTAAAACGTAGAGAAAAATTGATGGTTTTTTCACCTCAATTTCAATATTTTTCTTTTTCAGCTGTTATTTTCTGTAGGAAACCCTTGTAGGATCTACACAAATGACCCCTTGCTGAATTCAGAATTTTGTCTACTTTTCAGAAATGTTTAGGTTTCTGGGATCCAGCATTGGTTTCATGACCATTCCTGTCACTGACTGGAAGGAGGCTGAAAGCACAAAAAATTGCACAAATGGGGTATGCCCCAGTAAAATGCCAAAATTGTGTTGGAAAATTGGGTTTTCTGATTCAAGTCTGCCTGTTCCTGAAAGCTGGGAAGCTGCTGAGTTTAGCACCGCAAACCCTTTGTTGATGCCATTTTCAGGGGAAAAACCACAAGCCTTCTTCTGCAGCCACTTTTTCCAATTTTTTTGAAAAAAACGAAATTTTCACTGTATTTTGGCCAATTTCTTGGCCTCCTTCAGGGGAACCCACAAAGTCTGGGTACCTCTAGAATCCCTAGGATGTTGGAAAAAAAGGACGCAAATTTGGCTTGGTTAGCTTATGTGGACAAAAAGTTATGAGGGCCTAAGCGCGAACTGCCCCAAATAGGCAAAAAAAGGCCTGGCACAGGAGGGGGAAAAGGCCTGGCAGCGAAGGGGTTAATCACGCACTTTTTTGCATCTTAGAATTAAGAAACTGATTTTAGACCCTCGCATGGTTTCATGGCCAAGTAATTTACAGAATTTTATAGAATTTTAGAGATGTTTATCTTCAAACATGTTGTATTATGAGGTGATTGTTATGGTTTTTTATTAACTAAACAATAAAGATTATTATTATTACTGAACAGGTGCACCAGGAAGAGGTAACTCTGAGCATCCATCTCAACTGCACCGTAAAGGTATAAATTACTGAGAAAAAAAGAAAAATCTACTAGGACCAAAATCAGCTCTGCACAAGATCAGTACAGATGTGCAGATCACCGTGGAACAGAATTACAGAAAATATTCCACTGCAAATATTAACAAGTTAACAACAGTTCCAGCGAGCAGGTGGCTTGAAGAAAAGTAAATGCACCAGTTTAAAGTTGCATGCAGAGTGCCAAGAAAATGTCAGTGTTCACTGCACCCCTCAATACTGCTTCAGGAGAGAAGTAATCTGACCAAGGAAACTGTCAAATGAACTCACAGAAGGAGCTGTGAATACGCCCCCTTTTTCTTTTTTTCTTGCTCCGTGGCACAATGTGTCAGCGTCAGGTCAACGCTCCTTCCTTCCCTCCAGGAAACTACAGGAGGGCAAGCGCCGATGCTGTGTATACTGTGACGCTCACACTCTGCAGAGCGCAGAGCCCATTTCTCCTACCACAAGGAAATGTGCACGCTATACTCAGCGCGTGCCCACCAAAATGATGGCTCCGCTTCACTCCTCCTCAGGAACCAGGAAGCAAGGAGTCAATGGCGTCGCTCAGCTTGTCTGACGGTTGTCGCGTCCGAGCACCCCGTCAGGAAACCAGAGAAGAACAGCGTCGCTCACCCACTCGGACAGCTGCGAGGTCTTTCACCGATCGGATCCGCCACAGCTGAAACACATCAGCCGTCAGTTGCTTCAGGCTGGCCTAGGTCGTGCTCTCGTGCACTCATCGCCAAAATGTGGGAAAAAAAGACGATGTCCAAGCAACAGAGGTGTTTGAATAAGTATTTATTTCCACAGCCCGACCTAGCGTCCAACCACACTAGAGGTAAAGCGGTAACTGCCACCTCCAGAATGTCGGGACACGTACATTCTCTAGAACACGACATAGGAACAAAACACAACACATCCTCTTCTCTTCACATTGATAAGATGAAATAGAAATTAAACATGAAACAATAAAATGAACTTAAAAATGAACGTTACCCCATAACATAGTCATCCAAGTAATTTGAGGGTTTGTGTATCCTTACAGGACACGTACATTCTCTAGAAAACACATAGGAACAAAACACAACACTAGACATACTCGATGTGTGATCCTCGCACACAGTCTGTGTGGTGAATGTTTCCCTGTCTGTTTGCAGTTTTGAATAAAAGGAACCAGGGCCCATATTTATACTTTTTGACGCAAAACTGCGCTAATGCAGTTTTGCGTCAAAAAAATTAGCGCCATGCGGGCGCCGTATTTAAACAATGACGTTAGCCGGCGTTAGCCGCCGGCGCTGCCTGGTGTGCGTTGAAAAAAACGACGTACACCAGGCAGCGCCGGTGTAGGGGGATATGGAGTATAAACAAAGTAATGGCTCACGTGCTATGTCTCATACGGTTAACATATATTTAAAACCGATCACAATAGTTGTACTTAGCAATAGCAACTTCAAATTGAATTTTAGAATTTCAAGAAGAGTAACAAACCAGTTAGTAAATTTTATGTATTATAATTATGCACAAATTATATAGAGTCAGTATAACATAAATTCAATAACAAATTCATTCAACATAAATTCATATCCAAATATTTGAATCCATATTATTTCAGTGTATCGTAAATTCAATAGTAAATTCATTAGACATAGGTGCATATCCAATTCTATGAGTCCATGTTGTTTCCCTATTCCAGATATGTATCCAAAGTTCCAAGATTCCAAAATATAATCAATATGGTTCAATCCGATTCAAAATTATCCACATACAATATGTCCGTCCTGTAGTCAGTCAACACGTGTTTCATCCGGGGGGTGCCCCTGGATTTCATCAGGACCTCCTACAATAATGTTATCAAAAAAATAACATTATATAAATTACCACAGATTTAAGATACAGTTCCACAATTATATCATTATTAAATGCATAATGTATGCATTGGAAACCATATATAATTACAATTACTGAAATATTCTATAAATCTTAACTTAGTTATTCCTACTACAAAATGTCATAACATCATCATGTAAACAAGAATTAAGAATTATATTCACTCAAATTGATCAATGTAAATATATTCCAAATCTCAATATGCGTGATACCCTAACAAATATTCCAAATAATAGCCTAAAGCATCTCAGTGTAGGTTATATCTATACCACATACCCTACCTGCCTCCACCTGTGAATACTAGTTATATATCTGTGCATCTTACCCTATATAGTGTCTCCTTTTGTTACATATATAGTCGAACTTCGTTGATATTGTTACCTACAATAAATATGAATGGAATTTGTGAGGAATATTTAAAAATTAAAGTGATTCAAAGATATAAAGACCTCGTGTAGTCACTTACCCGATTCTTCAATAAACCATAGCGACGCTTAGCGAGTACGCGATAGCGTGTGTCAAAGCCGACACTGCGGAGCTGCAGACGCTTTATGCAGCTACCTTCAACAAAATAGAAATAGGACTATGCTAACCTCGTCCATACACGCGGTAAATATAGAAAACGGACACTATTGATAACACTACAGACCTACGAGATTCTTGTAATTCTAAACTAAAGCTAGATTAAGTGTTTCTAAATTAACCCTTCACTTAAAATTAAAAGAATTTCTACATTCTACTATATGGAGACTATTCCTAAAGATATAATAAATATATAATATTGTTAACAAAAGTATTCAATGTTCCTATAACTATATTTCAAAATTTTACATGTATTGGAGACTTCCCTAAAACTATCCCCACAAATTAATTATTAATCACCTAAAAAGTACTCTAATTCGTAATCTGTATTCAAACCCCTTTCTACGGCTCCTAATTTCAAAATCCATCGCGATTCCATTCTTCTAAGGGCTAATTCCCTATTACCACCACGGGGATTAGCTTCGCAGTAGTCAAAACCGAAAAATTTGAATGTCTTATAAATTGTCTGTGCGCTGCATGATTTCATATGACATGCTATAGGATAGCGCTCATCTTGTTGATTTATTGCCCTCCAATGTTCTGAAATTCTAACCTTTAGTGGGCGTATTGTACTGCCTATATAGATTTTATTACATTTACATATAATCATATAGACCACATATCTAGTGTTACAATCTATATGTGATTTAATTGTTATTCTTTTGTCTCTATCATAATCATACTCTTTCAGAGGCTGCCAAGCCCATTTACAGACCGCACATGAACCACATTTAAAAAAACCTTGGTTCCGCTGATTCAACCAGTCTGGCTTTGTCTTCTCCAATGGGTAACTGGGACTAAGTATATTGCTTAGGGTGTTTCCCCTTCTAAATACTACATCTGGTTTGTTTCCTATAAATTTGTTGAGTGCATGATCCTGAATTAGTAAAGACCAGTGTTTCTTCATACTCCTAATAAGTATTTTAGACTTCTCTGTGTAGTCCAATATAATTCTGATCCTTTGTTCCTTAACTATAGCATTAGTATCCCTCTTATGTATATCCAGACCTAATAAACGTTTGCGTGAGATATTTTTCGCTTTCCGTAATGATTTATTAATCAGAGAGTCTGAGTAACCTCTAGCTCGAAATCTCTGTCCCATATTTTCAATCTCTTCTAAAAATTCTCTATTCAAACTACAATTCCTCCTAGCTCTGATCATTTCTCCAAGTGGTATTGCCTCTATCTGATGTTGTGGATGGGCACTTGTAGCGTGCAATATAGTATTACATGAGGTTGGTTTGCGATATAGTCTGCTTTCTATTTTATGATTTTCTACAAACAGTTCCACATCAAGAAATTCTAATTTAATTTCACTATATTTATGTGTGAATTTAATGTTCACCGTGTTACCATTTAAATATTTACAAAATTTCTCCAGTTCATACACATCTCCTGTCCATATCATGAAACAGTCATCTATGTACCGTCCCCAGTACAATATATGAGTGTGCCAATCTGCTGCACCAGAGCCCCAAATCCAAGTTTCCTCAAACCACCCCATGAACAAATTCGCATAGGATGGCGAAAATTTAGAGCCCATTGCTACGCCCTGTTTTTGCTTATACCATTCTTTTTTAAAAAGAAAGTAGTTGTTATTCAGAATAAGATCGATCATATTAATGATCATCTGCGTATGTTCCATCAAACTAACTGACCTCCTAAATAAAATATGTTCTATGGCTTTCAAACCTATATCATGTTGGATGCTTGTATATAATGCTACCACATCTAATGTGACCATAATCATTCCTGTGTCCCAATAGATATCTGAAAGTATACTAAGGATATGTTTTGTATCCCTAATATAGGAGGGCAAATTACTAACAAATGGTTGTAAAAAGGTATCAACAAATTCTGACAATCTTTCTGTAGGACCGCCTATTCCAGATACAATAGGTCTCCCCGGTGGAAATATTAACTGCTTATGGATCTTAGGCAGTGTATAGATACATGGAAATTTGGGGCGATATACTTGAAGATATGAATATTCATTCTCATCCAACAGCTCCCTTTCCCGCCAATTCTTTAAAAGAATATTAATCTTTCTGGTCAAAATATTGATTGGGTTAAAAGAAAGCTTCTCATAACAAGTCTCATCATTTAATTGTGTGTATATTTCTTGTTCATAGTCTTTCCGGTTCATAATCACAATATTACCACCCTTATCAGCTCTTTTAATAATCAAATCTTCATCCTTTTTGAGGGATTCTAATGCTGTGTACTCCTGATGACTTAGATTTGATGTTCTTAGTTGTGTCTTCTTAGTTTCTAATTTGTTGAGGTCTTTCCATACCATTTTATAAAACATTTCTATGTTATTGTCCGTTGTAAGATTCGGCATCCATGTAGATCTCTGTTTCAGTCCGCTGGTAGTATGCACATTTGAAGGTAGATTTAAGTCTTGCAAAACAGTAGAAATAGTTGTCGGGTATTCTTCATAGTCCGTAATAGTCATTAGCGCCACTGTATCATATACATCCTGAATAGATAAACCACTAAGTAATGGTTTGTTGTGAGAGACTACCTCTACATCTTTACGCAGCTCCTCCCTCTTATAACATTATTAGTTTGTTTTCAGTTTAGGATAATGGAGGATAGGTCAAAGATAGCGGAGGATCTATTTAGAAGTTTGGACAGGGGTGTAACAGTACGACAAGCAGTAGGCAGTGGAAACCTGAAGAAGAATGAAGGACTTAGGGATAAGTTTATAAGGTTAGAAAAACTTAAGAAGAATGAGATGTCGAGATGGTGGGATGCCGTCACATTACAACAATACAAGAAGTTGAATAGGATACCACGGGGTCTTCGTTCACATATTTTCCCTACATATGATGATTTAGATGAGGACTTATTGAATAAATGGGAGGAGGAGTTACGCTCTAACTCTATGAGATTAATGGATATTTTGATAGAAAATGCTGAAAGGAAAGTGGGAAGATTACAATCAGAAATAGATACACTCGAGAAAGAAATCTCAGCAATTGATTTAAAAGAAGCTATTGAGAAAAATTATCACATCTTAAACGATGTGATTATGAGATTTCAGGATGAGATCAAACAGAGAAAAGCCAGAAAATTTAAAAGGGACGAATTAGATTATGCTAATGGAAGAATTTTTACTTTTTCACGTAAATATGACCATTTGGTAAAATATGCTAAGGTGACAGTTGAATCGAGAACCTCAGCAGAATCATCATCTACATCTAGGAGCAGTCTGATCACCAATACTAGTGATTCGGAAGGTCATGAATTACAAGAGAGTTCAGACTTACCAGGAAGGTTTTTTTTACAAGAATTAAAGATTATCAAACAAGGCAACTGGGAGCAAAACTCAAAGATAAGCAGATTAGAAAAACAAGAAGAGGGAAGAGAGGAGGGAAAAAGCGAAGTATATGTGGCTATGAGAACCAGATCAAGGAATCAAAAGACTCAGAATCCTTAGAAGATATTGTCGATAATGTGGTTAACCTGTCAGATAAGATACTGTCTTCAGATATGATCAATCTTCTTAATAAAGGTTTGGGATTCTGTCCATCTTCGGTTGGAGACATTTGTAAGTCTAAAATTGACTTGTATAAATTTATTAGGAAACTTAAACTAAAAAAACATTTTGAAATACGTACTAAAGATGTGGAGGTAGTCTCTCACAACAAACCATTACTTAGTGGTTTATCTATTCAGGATGTATATGATACAGTGGCGCTAATGACTATTACGGACTATGAAGAATACCCGACAACTATTTCTACTGTTTTGCAAGACTTAAATCTACCTTCAAATGTGCATACTACCAGCGGACTGAAACAGAGATCTACATGGATGCCGAATCTTACAACGGACAATAACATAGAAATGTTTTATAAAATGGTATGGAAAGACCTCAACAAATTAGAAACTAAGAAGACACAACTAAGAACATCAAATCTAAGTCATCAGGAGTACACAGCATTAGAATCCCTCAAAAAGGATGAAGATTTGATTATTAAAAGAGCTGATAAGGGTGGTAATATTGTGATTATGAACCGGAAAGACTATGAACAAGAAATATACACACAATTAAATGATGAGACTTGTTATGAGAAGCTTTCTTTTAACCCAATCAATATTTTGACCAGAAAGATTAATATTCTTTTAAAGAATTGGCGGGAAAGGGAGCTGTTGGATGAGAATGAATATTCATATCTTCAAGTATATCGCCCCAAATTTCCATGTATCTATACACTGCCTAAGATCCATAAGCAGTTAATATTTCCACCGGGGAGACCTATTGTATCTGGAATAGGCGGTCCTACAGAAAGATTGTCAGAATTTGTTGATACCTTTTTACAACCATTTGTTAGTAATTTGCCCTCCTATATTAGGGATACAAAACATATCCTTAGTATACTTTCAGATATCTATTGGGACACAGGAATGATTATGGTCACATTAGATGTGGTAGCATTATATACAAGCATCCAACATGATATAGGTTTGAAAGCCATAGAACATATTTTATTTAGGAGGTCAGTTAGTTTGATGGAACATACGCAGATGATCATTAATATGATCGATCTTATTCTGAATAACAACTACTTTCTTTTTAAAAAAGAATGGTATAAGCAAAAACAGGGCGTAGCAATGGGCTCTAAATTTTCGCCATCCTATGCGAATTTGTTCATGGGGTGGTTTGAGGAAACTTGGATTTGGGGCTCTGGTGCAGCAGATTGGCACACTCATATATTGTACTGGGGACGGTACATAGATGACTGTTTCATGATATGGACAGGAGATGTGTATGAACTGGAGAAATTTTGTAAATATTTAAATGGTAACACGGTGAACATTAAATTCACACATAAATATAGTGAAATTAAATTAGAATTTCTTGATGTGGAACTGTTTGTAGAAAATCATAAAATAGAAAGCAGACTATATCGCAAACCAACCTCATGTAATACTATATTGCACGCTACAAGTGCCCATCCACAACATCAGATAGAGGCAATACCACTTGGAGAAATGATCAGAGCTAGGAGGAATTGTAGTTTGAATAGAGAATTTTTAGAAGAGATTGAAAATATGGGACAGAGATTTCGAGCTAGAGGTTACTCAGACTCTCTGATTAATAAATCATTACGGAAAGCGAAAAATATCTCACGCAAACGTTTATTAGGTCTGGATATACATAAGAGGGATACTAATGCTATAGTTAAGGAACAAAGGATCAGAATTATATTGGACTACACAGAGAAGTCTAAAATACTTATTAGGAGTATGAAGAAACACTGGTCTTTACTAATTCAGGATCATGCACTCAACAAATTTATAGGAAACAAACCAGATGTAGTATTTAGAAGGGGAAACACCCTAAGCAATATACTTAGTCCCAGTTACCCATTGGAGAAGACAAAGCCAGACTGGTTGAATCAGCGGAACCAAGGTTTTTTTAAATGTGGTTCATGTGCGGTCTGTAAATGGGCTTGGCAGCCTCTGAAAGAGTATGATTATGATAGAGACAAAAGAATAACAATTAAATCACATATAGATTGTAACACTAGATATGTGGTCTATATGATTATATGTAAATGTAATAAAATCTATATAGGCAGTACAATACGCCCACTAAAGGTTAGAATTTCAGAACATTGGAGGGCAATAAATCAACAAGATGAGCGCTATCCTATAGCATGTCATATGAAATCATGCAGCGCACAGACAATTTATAAGACATTCAAATTTTTCGGTTTTGACTACTGCGAAGCTAATCCCCGTGGTGGTAATAGGGAATTAGCCCTTAGAAGAATGGAATCGCGATGGATTTTGAAATTAGGAGCCGTAGAAAGGGGTTTGAATACAGATTACGAATTAGAGTACTTTTTAGGTGATTAATAATTAATTTGTGGGGATAGTTTTAGGGAAGTCTCCAATACATGTAAAATTTTGAAATATAGTTATAGGAACATTGAATACTTTTGTTAACAATATTATATATTTATTATATCTTTAGGAATAGTCTCCATATAGTAGAATGTAGAAATTCTTTTAATTTTAAGTGAAGGGTTAATTTAGAAACACTTAATCTAGCTTCAGTTTAGAATTACAAGAATCTCGTAGGTCTGTAGTGTTATCAATAGTGTCCGTTTTCTATATTTACCGCGTGTATGGACGAGGTTAGCATAGTCCTATTTCTATTTTGTTGAAGGTAGCTGCATAAAGCGTCTGCAGCTCCGCAGTGTCGGCTTTGACACACGCTATCGCGTACTCGCTAAGCGTCGCTATGGTTTATTGAAGAATCGGGTAAGTGACTACACGAGGTCTTTATATCTTTGAATCACTTTAATTTTTAAATATTCCTCACAAATTCCATTCATATTTATTGTAGGTAACAATATCAACGAAGTTCGACTATATATGTAACAAAAGGAGACACTATATAGGGTAAGATGCACAGATATATAACTAGTATTCACAGGTGGAGGCAGGTAGGGTATGTGGTATAGATATAACCTACACTGAGATGCTTTAGGCTATTATTTGGAATATTTGTTAGGGTATCACGCATATTGAGATTTGGAATATATTTACATTGATCAATTTGAGTGAATATAATTCTTAATTCTTGTTTACATGATGATGTTATGACATTTTGTAGTAGGAATAACTAAGTTAAGATTTATAGAATATTTCAGTAATTGTAATTATATATGGTTTCCAATGCATACATTATGCATTTAATAATGATATAATTGTGGAACTGTATCTTAAATCTGTGGTAATTTATATAATGTTATTTTTTTGATAACATTATTGTAGGAGGTCCTGATGAAATCCAGGGGCACCCCCCGGATGAAACACGTGTTGACTGACTACAGGACGGACATATTGTATGTGGATAATTTTGAATCGGATTGAACCATATTGATTATATTTTGGGATCTTGGAACTTTGGATACATATCTGGAATAGGGAAACAACATGGACTCATAGAATTGGATATGCACCTATGTCTAATTAATTTACTATTGAATTTACGATACACTGAAATAATATGGATTCAAATATTTGGATATGAATTTATGTTGAATGAATTTGTTATTGAATTTATGTTATACTGACTCTATATAATTTGTGCATAATTATAATACATAAAATTTACTAACTGGTTTGTTAGTCTTCTTGAAATTCTAAAATTCAATTTGAAGTTGCTATTGCTAAGTACAACTATTGTGATCGGTTTTAAATATATGTTAACCGTATGAGACATAGCACGTGAGCCATTACTTTGTTTATATGTTATAGGTAACTTATGTTACCACTTGAGGTATTTGGAGGGGTTAACCTTAGTTTTAGGCTCCGTGCATCTAGATAGTATTAATATATGTAATTAGAAGGTAGGAGCGCCATTCACTATCTTGTCTTAACCCCCTTCTTAACCTATAGGGGGATATGGAGCTTGGGTGCCAAAAAATGGGGCAAGTCAGGCTGAGGCAAATTTTTCGCCTCAACCCGATTTGCGCAATTTTTTTCGACTCCCACCCCCATTGAAATGACTCCTGTCTTAGCAAAAACAGGAGTCATGCCCCCTTGCCCAATAGCCATGCCCAGGGGACTTCTGTCCCCTGGGCATGGTCATTGGGCATAGTGGCATGTAGGGGGGCACAAATCAGGCCCCCCTATGCCACAATTTTTTTTTTTTAAAACACTTACCTGAACTTACCTTAATGTCCCTGGGATGGGTCCCTCCAGCCTTGGGTGTCCTCCTGGGGTGGGCAAGGGTGACAGGGGGTGTCCCTGGGGGCATGGGAGGGCACCTCTGTGCTCCTTCCGAGCCCACAGGTCCCTTAAAGCCTGCCTTTTACAGGCGCTAAAAAACGGCGCAAAAGCGGCCGTACGTCATTTTTTTTTATCCGCCCACTCCCGGGCGTGAATTTTGCCCGGGAGTGTAAATACGGCGCACATGCCGCAGAGTCAATTTTTTAGACGGGAACGCCTACCTTGCATATAATTAACGCAAAGTAGGTGTCCACGCTAAAAAATGACGCAAACTCCATGGACTTTGGCACTAGACGCGTCTAACACCAAAGTATAAATATGGAGTTAGTTTTGCGTCGGAATTGCGTAAAAAAAAACGACGCAATTCCGGCGCAAACAGAGTATAAATATGCCCCCAGATATTTTGTTTGACTGTAAAAGCAGAATATCTGTGTCAGAAGATCCTCTTATGAAGCCTTCTCCTGTTTCCCAGGATTCCTGAACAAAACAAGGTACATGATACTCAGTGAACACAACATATATCATGTTTGAGGGACATCTTCCAGCCGGCTCGTTGGTCTAGGGGTATGATTCTCGCTTAGGGTGCGAGAGGTCCCGGGTTCAAATCCCGGACGAGCCCTCTTTTTTCCTAAATTTACTCATTTTTAAAGTCACATTTCAATAAATAGAAAGAAGACGATTCAGGAAACAAACTACTTTGAAACAACCTCTGATGATTGTGAATTTCAACTCAGGATCTGCTGCACTCAGAGCAAGAATCAGATCCCCTAGACCAGCGGTGCAGCTGCAGAAACAGCTGGGGGGGGGGGGGGGCTACCCTGCCACATCAGCATTGGAGGGGGATTGTATGTTACATGCGTAGAATCCTACAGAAGGGGATGCACATCTCGTGTTAAACCCACACTCTGGGGGCAGCAGGGTGAGCCGTGGGGGTGCACAGGAGAGTGAGACACTGGGAAGGGTGAGGGGATTGTGAGGACCCCAGCAGCCGGGCCCAGACCCCACTCACCTGAGGGGTAAGAGGACGGTGTGTTCCATGGAGTGTCTGCTCGTGAGACGCACATATAATGCATGACCGGTACTGCCCTCTTCTGTACTCCTGCCCCCCTGGGAGTGTCTGTACTTATACACATGGGAGTACGGGGCACCGAAGGGGCAGGAGAGATTGCAGGAAGAGGTCAGACACCTGTGAGGCTGGAGTCAGCCGGTGAGTGATGTCTGGCGGGTCAGACACCGAAGGGGCCCTGGTAAGAAGGGTGTCGGAGTGGAGGGGCTGAGTGAGGTCTGAGGAGTCAGTCACCGATGGGGCCCTGGTGAGAAGGGGGCCAATGTGGAGGTTACTGAGTGAGGTCTGACGGGTCAGACACCGAAGGTGCCCTGGAGAGAAGGAGGGCCCCCATGGAGGGGAAGGGGTCGGTGTGCAAGCACTGAGTGAGGTCTCTGAGGGTCCCGATGGAGGATTGGAGGGGCCGGTGTTAGGTCAGGGGCAGTTTCTCCTGCTCGGATGTGGTTGATCTTCGGGAAGAGTCGGAGCATCGATGGAGTTACCGCTTAAAATGTCAGCTCAGTCTCTGGTCTTCAGTGCTGGGAGGAGGCAGCGACCCCCGGCGAGGCTTCTGTCAGTGTAAGGGGGGGGGGGGAGAGGGTGACGAGAGACCTGTGTTCCTGGGGATGAGACCTGTGTACCTGGGGATGAGAGACCTGTGTACCTGGGGATGAGACCTGTGCCTCTGGAGATGAAACCTGTGAACCCGGGGGATGAGACTTGTGAACCTGGGGATTAGACATGTGAACCTAGCGATGAGACCTTTGACCCAGGGGATGATGAGACCTGTGAACTTGCGATGCGACCTGTGAGCCTGATGATGAGTCAAGTGAACCTGGGAAGAGTCCTGTGACCCTGGGGATGAGACCTGTGAACCTGGCCATGAGTCCTGTGCACCTGGGGTGAGTCAAGTGAACCTGGCGATGAGACCTGTGATCCTGGGGATGATGAGTCCTGTGAAGCTGGCGATGAGACCTGTGAACCTAGGGATGATGAGTTGATGACCTCAACAATTTCAGACCTGTCACTGACCTTCCTTTCCTAGCAAAAGCAATCGAAAAATGCATCTTGATCCAACTCAACCAACACATCGAGAAATTCAACCTGCATGACACCTTCCAATCAGGATTCAGAAAAGGGTGTAGCACGGAGACTGCTATGCTCAATATATCAGATGACATTCTCAGAACCGTAGATGAAGGCGACTCTTGCTTCTTAATTCTACTCGATCTATCGGCGGCATTTGAAACTGTCAACCAATAACCTATACTTGAGACCCTCAAGAATCGCACTGGTATCAATGGCACCGTTTTGAAATGGTTGGCATCCTATCTAAAACACTGCTCGCAACAAATTCAAATCGGCAGTTGTCACTCACAGCCTACAGCGGTCTCACAAGGAGTTCCACAAGACCCCATCCTCGCCCTCACCCTTTTCAACCTCCACATGGAACCTCTCAGAATTATCCTGAACCAAGCGGGTGAGAAATACCTCCTATTTGTCAATGACACACAAAAACTACAAAATATTATCCCACAGTGACACCTGCCATCTGAATGCAACACTAACCAAGATAAAAACTTGGCTAGACACCGGTCACTTAAAACTGAACCCCAATAAAAGTGAACTTTTACTCTTTTTCCTCAAATGACAACCCACTGACAATCCAAAAATGGGTCAAGAGCATGGACGCGCTTAACTCTTCCCCCACAATCTCCAACTCCGTAAAGTCTTGAGGAATCACCCTAGACAAAAGTATGCCAATTAAAGAACTCATCAACAATTCATCCAAAGGGGAGCTCTACACCCTAAAGCGTCTCAAGAAAATCAAACTGTTTGTCATACTTGATGGCCTAAAAACTGTACTGCAATCACTATTCCCCTCTAAACTTTTTTACAGCAATGCCATAGTCACCGGGACCCCAAAAAGCCACCTTGGGCCTCATATAACAACTCTGAATTCAGCCACTACGCTCCTCACAGTACTAAAAGATTTGACCACATCTCACCTGCTCTCAAGAGTCTCAAATAGCTTCGCATAGAAGGAGGATGCATTTTCAAGACAGCATGTATCACTCACAAAACCTTTCACACTGCAAACCCTAAATAGTTAGAAAAAAAACTATTGAGAGCGGGTAGAACTCAGGCTCTAAGAAGCTCCGATTCACTCCTTGTCATCCCTCCCAAACTGAAAACAGCATCCCAGAAATGTTCTTTCTCAAGCAACTTTCCATCGATATGGAACTCGCTTCCCAAAGACCTCCACTGCAATCCTTCCTATACTTGTTTCAAACGAAATCTCAAAACTCTACTGCTGAATAAATACCTCAACCTGGCCCCCTGAGCTTGCCACACCAACAGGATCATTCGATATGGTAGCCAGACCCAATCCAGCGTTTATTCTACCACTTATGGAAAATGTTGGATCACTTGCTACTCTTTGAGATATATATTATGTTACACAGTTTTATTACTTCTGGTTATACTATGTTAACTTTGAATCCATCTATCTACACTATGGGGGTTATTACAACTTTGGAGGAGGTGTTAATCCGTCCCAAAAGTGACGGTAAAGTGATGGATATACCACCAGCCGTATTACGAGTTCCATAGGATATAATGGACTCGTAATACGGCTGGTGGTATATCCGTCACTTTACCGTCACTTTTGGGATGGATTAACACCTCCTCCAAAGTTGTAATAACCCCCTAAGTCTTATAAAGCACTCTGATACCTCCAGGTCTAGCCAGTACTATATAAAACTCTCAAATAAATAATATTAAATAAATAAAAGATGGGTTGGCTACCCTGAGCTATTACCACTGGTTAGACCTATTGCTAGCAGCCTCTCATCACCTTTTGTGTGTTTGATGTACCGTCCTAAGTGGCATGGGTATTCCCAGACATGGGTCACCTGCTCGCTGTATCACTGGAACCCAGCTGTACCCGGCTGATGAGCCCATAAATAGGGCAAAACCGGTCCTGGGTTGCTTGTGTCCCAGTTCAGTGAGGACCTTGCTCGGCAGTTCGTGCTGGATTGCTCCCATGAGGATCAGGGTCACAACTAGTTTGCATATGGCTGGGTCCAATCTGAGGTGGCATGGTCAGCAAAAGAATGCTGGGTTTGATTGCTACTCCGAGCTATTGCAAGTGGTTAGACTTATTACAAGCAGCCTCCCGTCACCTTTTGTGTGTTTCATGGGGAAAAATAAGCGCTGGTGGCACAAAATGAGTGCCGGGGAACCCACTCACAAACACTCACTCAAATTAAGCACTGGCTACCCAATTCATAAGTTGTATTTATGACATGTACTCCTACATATACACGTATGGCATGTCACTATGGGTTCATTTTATGCAGTGCTTAATTTGAAAATAAAAACGTGCCGGTGCTCAAAGCGCTTCTCTGAAACACGCAGCTCCTGCAGTTAAATGTGTGAGCACGGAATACTGAGGCAGATAATCCTGAAGCCATCTCGGGCTTCTTCAATCCATTAAAGCCGCTCCCTGCCCCTTCAGCTCCCTCTACCAGCTTTCTGCTTTCTCCCTTTGTGACGCTTGTTAGTTTTTCTCTTTCTCCGTCTTTCCCATGTGTGTCTTTTGCTCGGAGTAAATCCTTGAAGCAGACAATTAAGTGCTGGCCCTCAAAAATAAGTGCCGGTGCTCTGCACCGGAAACAACAAGCACAAATTAAGCACTGATTTTATGAAACCTGTTGGTACATATTTAAAATGCAATTTAAAAATGTGCTGTCCAAGATACAATGTCCCACTCGTATGTCTACCTGAAGTCTGCCCAAGTTTTTCAGCAAAACAAGCTACGCAAAGTGACAGCTTTTCCCCTTCATTATCTGAGAGCACCTAATGCTAACTTTTTTACCTTTGTTAGGTTTTCATTGTATATACTTCAAGCAAGAGTACTTGTGACAGAAACCAAGTCTCGGATAACTGGTGCACACGTTTCTTGTGAGAACAGTGAAAAAGAACAAGAGCGAGGGTGCATACATCAGAGGTGGGAAAGCAGAACCAGCTATATCAAACATAGGCCAACAAAATGCCAGTAAATTAATGAACATGGTGCCAGGTCTTACGGTTTCAAAGCGGTTCCTTGCAATTTCTCAATGCTCGCGAGAATACTGGGTTCCTTAATAGGTGTATACCCAATGATGCACAGTATCTTTACATTTATGGTATGGGTTTCAAGGAGAAAAAGTTCATAGATGAACCTCAAACTGGGCACAGCCTGGGTGGTCATGATGGGTTGTAAACATAATGATGGCCACCTGCAACAAATTGTTATGTGCAGATAAGGTACTATAGGTTACATTGGAAAGTTCAAATTGCTGGGCCATGCCCCTTCTGCCAGTTCAAGGAATTCTCCATTGTATGGCCCCTCTTGGAAGCCTTTGGGAGTTTCCAAGTATAACCTTTCTCACTCTAGGAACTGGCCATTTGAGCCCAGACCATTTCCTGGTGCAGTGGGGGGTGTAGGGCAGTAACTGCATATAAATTTGTTATTTATGGCGCTGGCCCCAGGACGCCATGCTAACACAACCGTCTGGCTGAAACAGCACAGTGGTCTATAACAGTGGAGTTTCTTGAGAGCCATTGGGCACAGCATGGACAGCCACTGACCAAGCCTAACACAAATGGAATGGATACCAGGACAAGTGCAATAGTTCACACATGTATCACACAGTGAAAATAGCTTTGGGTGGTAGTTGCTGTAAGGATGTTAACACTACATTGCAACATGTCCTCCTTCAAAATATCATGCACCCTGCCTTGTGGGCGATAGGGCCTACATAGTTGTGATTTATTAATATTTGAAAGGGAAGACCTGTCCAAAAAGTTTATTTCATTGTACGCAAGTCGAATTGCAATTTTTTAACACTGCTACAGCCAAGCTACAATGGTGGGCCTGAAGCCATGTTTGCACTGCTACTGTCTGTAGTGGGTGGCACAACAGATGCTACAGTCTACTAGTGGCATTTAACTATCAGGCCCAAGGTACCCTTCATTCCAAATGCTAGGGATTTACGTGCAAGTTAATTAAGCCATTGACGAGTATGCCAGTCCAAACATGCTTGAACGGGGAGCACAGACACTTCACTACGGGGTAAAGTGCACTGAGTTCTGAAGCCAGCAACAAAATTAGGGCCAAGCGAGGTGACAAATCCTAGGCGACCATGCAGAAAAGGCAGATTTCCTACAGGTACCGTTATTAATCCTCAACCGACTACAGAGATATTGTCCAAAAAGGACACATCAGCTAATCTGTTTCATCTGTATATTCCTAGGTGTAGTAAGGCGTGTATAAGTGGTAGATGTTTCTTAGTTTGCTCCCCAACTCTTTGGACCTATTGAATCATCTTCTCTTCTGCACAGCTCTTAAAACTTTGCTCTGCTGTTAAATCTCTATTTGCTGGGAGACCTTTGGGTCACAGAGCCCTTTACCAAACTAAACTAAACAATTGACATCCTGGAGAAGTAGACAGTCTAGGGTGTGTTACGCAAGATGCTCCCTGGTGACAGCGTATGACCCTCAGTCCAGGTCTAAAGCTGTGATACCCAATGTACGTAGGAGTCCCTGAGGAAGCAAGGTGTTATGCAGAAAGCAGTACGACCCATGCCAGGGGCAGGCTGTGTGCTATGCAGATGCCAGTCACACGCACCCTCAGGTAGTGTGGTGTGATGAGTGTCATGCAAACTGCTTGAAAGTCATACTGGTTGCTGTGTACCACATATAGTGCCCACCCATGATGTCACCGGTGTGGAGACAAACTCGCCTGCAAGCCCTGCGCTGGGCCTTGGGCAACTAAAAGCAAACATAGACATGCATTGGCCATGGTGTGCACCAGACAGCCAAGAGTGGGCGTGGTTACTGTGGATTGCCTGTGCAACTGGCCACCTAGCAGAGCATGCACCAGGGCCCTACCTGAAATGCAATCAGGGTACAACACCCCAGACTACAGAAGTGCCTAGCACTGCTGAAAGTAAAAAAAATTAAAAGCTGGCCACATCATAGCACTTTCCTTTCATCGTTTCACTTTCGGCCATGCTACAGAGTGTCCACGCTGCTGGCCATCACGGCTATAAAACATTTACAAAGCCAATAGATCTCACATAAGCGTGACCTACAGGCTTTGCCAATGCTTCTTTTGCCATGAATTGCTCCACATTTCTAGACTCATCACAAGGTCAAAAGCCCCCTCTTCCAGGCTCTAGGGAAAGCTGCATGTTGAACAATCGGACTCACATTTTGAAGCCAATGCATTGCATTTTGACGCCGACCGATGATGTAGCTCTGATGTCACATTGTCTGGGCCCAGGGATAGCGACGGCTGCACTTTGACCTGGTCTCAATCTCATTTCACTTCTTTGTATTTGATTGAGTAGTGTGAGGCATGAAACGGGGTGCTACTTAAAATAAGAGCTGTAGTTTACAATTCCTTTCTATCATCCACTCCACATCAACTCACGGTGCAAATGTGATGTGAGCGGGAAAACTGCAGCCGCCGAAATAGCTCAGTTGGGAGAGCGTTAGACTGAAGATCTAAAGGTCCCTGGTTCGATCCCGGGTTTCGGCAGGTCGTGTTTTGCCTGCTGTTTCCTAGAGCAGGAGAATGTCCTATTTAAACATATAGATTTGTAAAGGATAATATGAACAGTATTCTTTATCACTCCTCCTACCGCGATCTTTCTTCCTTTGAGCCTTTTGTTTGCTTCATCTATTCATGCAGCCTTCCCTCACCCCTGCACCACGCCCCTCCATCTGGCTCTCACTCCATACTTCCTCTTTCCTCCCCTCTGCCCTTTTCTTTTTTTATTCTTTTTTTTGTTGTATTTACCCCTATTCTAACCCTGTGGTTTGCACTTTCAGAGGCTTTAATAACTTCCCTTTATCGAGCTCGTAAAACCCCCGTTCCCCTCACCACTTGCAGGGACATTCAGAGCTTCGTATTTCAAAGTCGATGTCCGCCCTTCGCAATGACGCGTTCACTTCTGGGTGCACCACCTTGAACCGTGACCGTGAGGAACATTACACCCAGTCTGAAATTAATAGCCTTCCAGGGGCAAAGCAGCTGGGACAATCTTATCTGCTATGCAGCCACTTAGGCCCTCGTTACAAGTTGCCCAGGCCAGCTGAAGGGGGGTCGGGGTACCCCACTCCAGGCAACCACCCTGTTTCTTTCAGACCGGAAATTAGCGAATCTGGAAACACCTGACCCGGTGTAACCAGGTGTGAGCCCGCACTGGGCAAAAACACAGCTGGAGGGGGGCAGAGGCTGGTGACACAGAAACAGCTGGGCACCAGAGGGGAGCAGGCAACGCCCCCACCCAGAACACAGCCTGGCATGGCCACAGACGACCTCTCTGCCCCCACCAGCGAACTGCACTGGGCTTCCACTGTCCCCTACCAGCTGCTGACAGCCATAAACTCCTGGGAGGGCCCCACACCCCCAATCCCTCCTCACACTCTTATAACTTCAGCAAGGCTGTGCTGGTGGGCTATTAAGTTGTGTCCCAGGAAAAGGTGGCTTCTCCTGTCTGCAGACTGAAAAAGGTTCATGCATAACACATAGAGAATGCTTCAGATTGCCTGAACACCTCCACACACCTCATGCTGGACACCCCCTGCCACTGCCACATCACAGCCCAAATGAGAGACCTGCACTGGCTCCCCGTCAACAAGAGAATCACCTTCAAACTCCTCACCCACGCTCACAAGTCACTCCACAACACGGGACCAGAATACCTCAACAGACGGCTCTCCTTCTACACCCCGACCCGACAGCTTCGCTGCCGACCTTGCCCTCGCCACCGTCCCACGCATCTGCAGAGAAACCACCGGCGGCCGATCATTCTCGCACCTCGCCGCCAAGACATGGAACACTCTTCCCACCCACCTGCGTCACACCAAGGACCTCCTTACCTTCAGGAGACATCTCAAGACATGGCTGTTCGAGCAGTAGCAGGCCCCCCCTCCTCAGCGCCTTGAGACCCTCACGGGTGAGTAGTGCGCTTTACAAATTCCCTGACTGATTGATTGATTGATTGATTGATGGATGGATGGACGGATGGATACACGAGTAGAGGGGGAAAAGATTAATGGACCAATGGATAGATGAAAGGATGATTAGGTGAATGAATGGATGTAGAAATGTATGGATGATTGGGTGCATTGCTGGGGATGGATGGTCAAAATGATGGATGGTGTAGGAAAGTAGCCTCTTTCTAGCATGGTTATCCCCACGTTTTGCCTGTTTGTCAGTGTGTTTGACTGTGTTCACTGGGATTCTGCTAACCAGGACCCCAGTGATTATGCTCTGTCCTTTTAAACTTGGTTGCTGAAACCTTTTTCACCCCTCATTTGGAATACTGGTGCCACCACGTATATGGTATATGGTACCTAGGTATACAGGGCATTGGGGTACCAGGGGATCCCTATGGGCTGCAGCAGGTATTATGCCACCCATGGGAAGTCCTTGTAAAGTGTTCTGCAGGCCTGCCCTTGCAGCCTGCGTGTAAGGGTGCATGCACCCTTTCACTCCAAGGTCACTGCACCAGGTCACTTTAAGTCGCCCCTATGGCAGGCCCTCCTAGCCCAGAGGGCAGGGTGCAGGTACCTGTGTGTGAGGGCACTCCTGCACAAGAGAGGTGCCCCCACAAGCTCCAGATCCATTTTCCTGGACCTTGTGAGTGCGGGGACGCCATTTTACGTGTGTACTGGACATAGGTCATTACCTATCTCCAGCTACATAATGGTAACTCCGAACCTGGGCATGTTTGGTATCAAACATTTCGGAATCATACCCCAATGCTGTTGCCAGTATTGGAAGTATGATTCCATGCACTCTGGGGGCTCCTCACAGGACCCCCAGCAATGCTACCACCAGACTTACAGGGTTTTCCGGGCAGCCCAACAGCTGCCACCCCTCAGACAGGTTTCTGCCCTCCTGCTGCTTGATCTGATCAAGCTGAGGAAGGCAGAATAAAGGATGTCCTTTGGGAGAGGGAGGTAACACCCTCTCCCTTTGGAAATAGGTGTGACTGGCTTGGGAAGGGTATCCTCCCCAAGCCACTGGTTTGCTTTGAAGGGCACATTTGGTGCCCTCTGTGCATGAACCAGTCCACACCAGTTCAGGGACCCCCAGTCCCTGCTCTGGCGCGAAACTGGACAATGGAAAAGGGAGTGACTACTCCCCTGTCCCTCACCACCCTAGGGTTGGTGTTCTTCATCACTGCAGACCAACTCCTGCAACTACAGCTGGGTGGGTAGCAGCTCCTACTCCTCTTGGACTCCACTGTGACTCTTGGACCTCGTCCCTTCTCTCCACAGGTCTTCTCACTTCAGGAATCCACCGCTGGTTTTCTTACAGTCTTCTCTGGGTGTCTTCTTTTTCTTCTTCTCCGCCTTTTGAGTGGTTTGGGGAAAATCCAGTGATTTACTCCTGCTTTCCTGGTCGCTGGGAGGTACTGTGTTACTTACCTCTGTGGTTTTCTAGTACTCCCAGCTCCCCTCTACACATTCCACTTACCTAGGTGGGGGTCCTGTGTTCACATTCGATTTTGTAGTGTATGGTTTGTGCTCCCCCTAGGGTCACTCTTGGTTATTGTTATTTGCACTGTTTCCTAACATTTTCTATGCCTATTTCTGATTGCTAGAGTAAATATTTAGTGTATTATTTACTTCCTATTGGAGGGTTGACCTTCTAGTATTTTGTGGTATTGTGTTCCAAAAATAAAGTATCTTTATTTTTGTAAAACTGGGTGCTTTCTTTCATGTGTGTAAGTGTTGTTTGACGACAGTGGTATGGCATGAGCTTTCCATGTCTCCTAGATAAGACTTGGCTGCTCATCCACAGCTACCTCTAGAGAGCCTGGCTTCTAGACACTGCCTACACATCACTAAGAGGGGATACCTGGATCTGGTACCCACCACACACCAGGCTACCTTTCTACAGATGGGTTGGACAAGGGAGAATGGACTGGCGATGAGTAGATTGAAAAATTGAAGAACGGATGGGTGGGCGGGCAGAAGGATCGATAAGTGAAACAGTGGACGGGTGAAGAGCTGGATGGATGGACAGAAGCAAGTGTGGATGAATGGAATATTAAAAGGATGAATGGGTTGCGGTAGAAAAAAAATGGTGAAGGAAACTTAGTAGTGAGGGGAGGGCTCACTCACTTCACTTTCTGTATGGCATCAAAGATGTGTGAATATTCTATGTATTTATATTTATTTATTTACTTATTGGTTACTCCCTTGCATTGGAATGTTCTGTGTTGTCCACAAGATGAGGCCACAAAATTGCTCATCTTGTGAGGGTGTCACAATCCCCTCCGTAACCCAAAAAGACAGTCATGGAAGCTCCAGCCACCCCCCTCCGCTTCATGGTTGTCTCTCCCCAGCCAGCTGAATCCATCCAGCCAATGAGGCCCCTAGAAGGAGCCACATCAGCTTGGTTTACAGCACAGAAAATACCAGATAAGTGAAGAGACTTCCTTGATGACATTATGCTGATTCCTCCTATGGATTTCTATAGGTTTTTCATTATTGTCCACATCTGCTGGCTTTGTTAAATTGGTCTCACGTGTGTACACTTTTCAAAAACTTTTTTAATACAATTTTGTTTATTTTCATTGGAAAGCCTGTCGCTTTTCAGAACTTCCTACTGCCTCATGTTAATGTTCTTTGGTATTATAAAATACTTTAGTAGGCTTCAGGAAAGGATGTGCGATCCCCACAAATATTCACATTTTAGAGTAAGGCACTATGGCATGATTCACAAACCCATTATCCAATATAAGTTCACTTGGAATATGCAATGCCTAAAGGTCAGTGCAAATTCTGTCTAATTTACATTCATAAATCTATGTATTGGCATGTAAAAGTGTGGTGCACGACAGTATGGGGGTAACTGTGCGCCGGGGGCGCGTGAAGGTTCCAGGTTGGTAATGCCATGGAAAGTTTGTGCAATCCAAGAAACTTCTGACAATGTTGCTATTCCCAAGCTTTTTTTTAATTTATTCTCACCCGGCAAGTGGTTGGCGACTTAATCTTGCCTAGGGCTGAAATAAACCTCATGTATAATAGGAAAGAGAAGGCACCTAAAAAATAGACGGGGTTGCAAAGGGGAGGGTTTAATGTGTCCAACATGGAGGAAAATATAGCATGTTATGAAATGCAAAAGCACATTTCGGTAAGCACAAGCACAAGAATGTGTAACAACTGAAGTCTGTGAGTACTTTAGAAGGCTACACCTTTCACAGCTTCACAAGAGTAATCTTAAATCTTAAAATTCTTTGAGAATTCCAAAAATTCAGAAATGTAGACCGAAGTGTAGGTGGAAACCTTCCAGGGTAGGTTTATTATTTCATTATTGATTTGGGTTCTCCAATTTTTAAATTCCCCTACAAATCTTAAGTTTATTATGTAGACAAAAATAATTGTTGGTGTGTTAAGGAACTCAGCAGTACCCTGGTCACTTTACCTCAACCAGGGTCAGTAGAGAGGCAGCTGCCCCAGAGGACACCACCAGACTGCGGATCTGAGGGTCTTGGCCTACTTTAAGGGTCTTTGAATAGACCACGTTGCTTTTTAAGTCATTGTTTCAGTATTGTTTCCTAAATGTCTTCATTGCTCTTTTTTCCTTTCTGTCTGCTATTTTTCCTTCCTTCACCGCAGATTCCTTTGTTCCAAACTCCCTCTCCCGCTTTTCTCTATCCTTCCCAGGTTTATTCTCGACATGTATCTTTTCCTCTTCCTTCTTTCCTCTCCCCATCTTTCATCCTTGTCCTCCGCCTCGCTTCCAGTCCTTCATTGCTCTTTTTTTGTCTCTCTTGGTTATTCTTTTTTCATTCTCCATTGGTTTCTCTTATCCCGGCTCACCCCTTCCGCTTCCCTTCACTTTTCCCAATTTTTTTTCTTTCTGAATTGTATAAAAAAGTGTAACTATGAAAACGTTCTCTATTGTTAAGTTTATAGGATAAGTATAATTATCCTACTAACAACAAAAGACATCTGCCGAAACCCGGGATCGAACCAGGAACCTTTAGATCTTCAGTCTAACGCTCTCCCAACTGAGCTATTTCGGCGACTTGTACGGCTGGGAGACCACAAATATTATGGATCTCAAACAATGAGTGGGAGGTGACCGCTTCTTAAATAGATTGCTCGACAGGAAGAAACCAGAAACATGAGGTGCTATTTCCACTGCCAGATTCAATGGTCCCCACCCCCCCAAATTATCAGAGCTTTACCAAATATGACAGGGGAAACAAGAACAGAAGTCTACACCTAAATGTCCTTAAAAAAACACCTCTGACGAATAGCGATGTGTGAAAAGCTGATGCCATCCTCCCAAGACGTGAGTACAGTTAGCAAAGTGAAATATGTTTCTAGAGTTCAAAAATGTATATTTTAACACAAGAGTTTTTAAAATGGGACGGGCGCAATCGGGGCCTGAAAGGTTTTCAAATGAAGAGAAAACAAATCTATTTATAAGGAAACGTAATCTCATAATCACGATGTAGTGTTTGAAAAAATGCGCTAGTTTTGTGACTTTTGCACCCGAGCAGGCGGGGATGTCAGGTAACAGAGGTAAAGGAGATGAAATTCCATGCAGAACCACAGGAGGGCGCAAGTCTCCAAGTAAACGCGTAGCCGGTCGCTCAGCGTTCAGTACTCAAACTGTTTCTTCAGTTTAATTACTGAAGAAAGAATTGCGTCTGTGAGGTGAATGGACAGTTTTGTGTTTCTGACAGATAAGGTAAACTACTTCCTGGATTGATCTGGATTCATTCCAGATCATGTTGGTTTTCAGAGTTAGGTGCAAGGAGTTAATAGAGGAGCTGTTCATGGAAGTGAAAGTTCAATCATGTTGATGTTCTCTGTGAAGAAGTCTGATAGTTCTTCGCTTTTTTAGGGTGCAGCCTGCGACGCATGCCCTTGCGCATGCGTATCGCTAGCGAGACGCTTTAGGTATTAGAAAAGGGCGCAAAGCCCCGTCGACCTCACCTCAGTGTCTTTCATTGGCACGTTGGCTTGCCTGTTAGAATCCGCTGCCTTTGATTAGTGGAAGGCATGCATACGTCATGCCTTTTCCGATGGTTAGCCCTCCTCGAGCGCAGCGACCAAGTATAGAAAACATGCGAGGCTCACTGTTTCCCGTAAGGGTTGAGGACTACTTTTTCTCTATTTTCGCAGCGTGATCTCACTGGGCAGAAGGCGAGCGCTTTGCGTACTATCAACCTTGTTACACAGTTAATTGCACTTTTGTCGGTTTTGTTCATAATTGCCCTTTGGCCAATAGGTATTATTACGTGTGAAGTGTAGCAGCGCGATCGCGCTGTTTTTTTCTTTTAATGCAAGAAGAATTTGGTTGGGAGTTTACAACTGGGAATAGCTGTAACTCAGACAAATGCGAGACCCTAGTGCATTGCAAATGCTTGTTCTGTTGTTGCTTGGTAATCTCGTAAAGCCTTTTGGCCTATTTTTTGCTTGGTATAGTAGTGATCTAAAATATGTGGCTTTGGCCTCAAGACTCTGATTTTGTGCCTTTTCTTTCCGAACATAAAAGGAATCGATTGAAGTTTGAGGGATTTTGGGGCTGATTTAAGAAAATTGGGCTGCATTCTAAACCCTTGTGCCCCTTACCGCCCCCCTAACCCCACCATGTGTGCACCGTATTTAAAATACAGCGCACCATGGCGCAGAGTAGGAGGCAATAGCTTCAGAATTCCTGATGCTATTGATGTACTCTGCAGGAGTAGAGCCAACGTTTGGTGCTACTCCTGCAGAGTGGATTGGGGCCCGTTGTAAACAATGGAAGCCCCCTTTCAACACCTGCCTTGAGCAGGCGTTAAAAGTGCTGAAAAAAATGGCACAAGGAAATCTGTTAGATTTCCAATCCACGTTATTCCACTGCACCCCACTCAAATCCACTTCACTCTAATCCAAACCACTCTAAACCAATTCAGTCCACTCTGCTCCAAATCCACGTTACTCTAATCCACTCCAATCAACTCTAATCCATTCCATTTTACTCCACTCTAATCAATTTTAATCCACTCTAATCCACTCCACTCCAATTCACCCTCTTCCACTCCAATCCACACCACTATAATCCACTCCAATCCACTGCGCTATAATCTACTCTAATCAACTTCAATTCACTCTACTTTAATCCACTCTATGTCCGGATCTCACCCAGATTTTATGCAGAAGTGAGGGGGCGACACAAAGCTATATCCCAAGTTCCCCAAAAAGCAAGAGAGCCCATCACAGTCATAGCTATTCCTGTCCAACAGGGGAGAGGGGAATGGATAGCAAAACAAACACTGCTTCAGATTGATCCCGCAGTCGACACAACTCCCAAATACTTAGGTCAGGTGAATCTTTGATTCCAAGTTTCGAAGGATGAGGAAACATACATCAAATTAATCCAATTTAATTACATTTGGTCAGACACTCAATCTCGGAGACCAATTTAAGATATAAAAGAGTTTGTTACAGATTCAAAGTCAGACTTACATAAATGAGTCTCAAAACCACAGTATAAATGTATAAAATTACCAAAGGAGAATGAAAGCATTGCACAACATTACATTTTATCAGCATATGCAAAACCAATATTTAAATAGCAATAATGCAGAAAATAAGAAAAAGGGTCTGATGTTTAAAAATCCAAGCTCACGTTTTCTTGCCTAACCATTGAATCTATATTCCTAATATAACTATTCTAAACGCTGAAGGGATTTCAAAGAAAAGTGTGAGCACCACACAACTCATTAGAGGTTCTGCAGAGACGTATAAGTAGCGTTAAGCCACTTAAAAAACAGAGTGTGAGGGCTGTACCTCACATAGGTCCGCTTCAGTCAGGAGGTGAAAGGGAATCTGAATCTTTAACTGGCCAAACATCACTTAAGTCTTGAATCTTCCAGGGGCTGACATCACAACTAAAATCCGTATTTGAAACAGCAAAGTTATAAATTGTGTTAATTGACATTTTCATCCCCATAAAATGTATCAGTTCGACCTTGGGTAACTCTCGTGCTCAGGAATTTCAGAGGAGTGCTCTAGCTGCCAAGACAGGATAATTCTTTTGTCCTTGGTAAAAACGTCTTCTCAGGCCTTCTTATCTTCCTCTCACAATTAGCTCCATACCATGACACCTGAAGCTTAAGAAAATATGCAGAAAACAAGTTTTGTGTTGAATGTTAAAACACACAAAGAAACTCAGGCCTTCACTCCAGTCAAGCTAATATAGGCATAACGTATATTTGATTTAAATCATTCTCTGCACATTTCTACCAAATATTATGAATACAAAATTATTATGGAAATAACATTTCTAAAATACTGTAACATAAACATATTGCAAAATGATTAATAAATGTGATTTACATAAAATCCACTTTACTCCACGGCGGCCGCTGCATATGTCGGGGTGGGGGACGACAGGTGAAACATTTAAAAAGAAAACACTTACCTCCGCCGTCCATCTTTCACTGCCTTCTTCTGCCTCCCCGCTGCTCTGTTGGTGTCCCAGAATTCGTTGGGACACCAGAACAGGCTCCCCAGCAATCCTGACACTGCTTACATGCTAAAGATAGCAGGTAAGCAGAGTCAGGATTGGTTTGAGCGGAAGACATAAGCCTGAGGTCTGTGCTGTTTCTCCAGCCCGGCTATGTATACAGCCGGTTTGGAGAAACCTAAGTGCGCATGTGTGTTTGGCTGGCCTCAGACAGCCAGCCAAACACACATGCGCACTTAGTGCACTCTCCCCTCCTATCTCCCTCCCACCCCGTCTCCTCGTGACCCAGCCCCGCCCCTTCCTGCTGGCTGAATCAGCAGA
Organism: Pleurodeles waltl; assembly: GCF_031143425.1. Lineage (NCBI taxonomy): Eukaryota > Metazoa > Chordata > Amphibia > Caudata > Salamandridae > Pleurodeles > Pleurodeles waltl. The sequence continues at coordinate 1,334,956 of NW_027150384.1, read as the reverse complement.
TGAAAAATGATGATGAAAAATAAAATGATAGCCAGCTATTGTTTTATTTTTCATCTGCTGGCTCAGCCGGGGGGCGACGCCCCTCCGCCACTGCAGAGGAGCCACCCCTGACTTTACTTTTATACATTTCAGTGCACCATGCTTCTCCGTTTCACATTTTATAGGATGTATAACGGCACAGCCAAGTTATGCTCTCTCAAGATAATGACAGCTTCATGGAGCTCTTTAGCGTCTCTGAAGTCATATGCCTAGAACACAAATAAATGACATTACTAATATATCCTATTCCCCAAAATAGCCAATCCACTATAGTCCCTGATGTTCTTAACATCTACCTGACTATTCACGTCTGTGGTGTGTAGTGAGTAATACATTGTGGAACCTGTTATGAGCAGGAGTGGAGACTTCTGGAATTGATCATGTACACTAGGGAATACAGAGGATATCTCTTAGCTTGTGTCTTCAATTACACATTGCTTCAAAAATACCTTTGATATAGAACACAAGCCTACCTCCTACTCGTGGGCCCCAAATGCTTTTGAATATGGCTAGAAAGGTAAACAGCAGATTATACAGGCACACATATTAATAACCATAGTGCAGAAAACTGGTACACTGAATATTAATGGAAATAATAGTTCTAATCATACAAGTGAGTGCATTACATCATGCTGAGCAACCTGAGTTATATGCCTTACTACCAGAGTATAGAATACATATGGTACTTTGTTAGTCCATATACTTGCTTTTGTCTGTGCCTAATGTAATGTTCTTCCATACGTTCATACTCCCAGAGTGTCGCTTTATACTGCAGATATGTCACAAATAGCTGGTTCCAAGGAAATAGTTGCTTGTCTCTGGATTCACCAAATTAACAAGATGAGTATACAAAATTGCACATGTGGCGTGTTACCCTAATGTGTGGACTCTCACTGCCTTTTTTCTTCTTCTTTTGCAGGTTTCAGGAATCAAAAGCTCCTCTGAAAAAAACCCACCAAAATCATCGCCAGGAAGCCAGGAAAGATGAAATTCCAAAGAGCGCTGAACATCCACTGGGGATGCCGAGCAAGCACCGCAGATGCACCCTCGTAGAAGCCAAGACGGAAGAAAACAGGGACATAACTCTAAGGGAGGTATCTAAAGCAGGAAGTTGCATCTGATGAGAACTAGAACGGCAAGCAACTTCGTGTGGTGTGATACACAGCGTTATAGGCTACGCGCTCCATCTGCAACATGGCCGCCGTATACATGGGCCTCACACCAGGCAAGCCTGACACTCTAACCCACTCCACTCCAACCCACTCTAATCCATTCCAATCCACACCACTCTAATACACTCTAATCCACACCAACCCACTCCACCCCACTAGAATCCTCTCCAATCCACTTCACTCTAAACCACTGTAGTCCACTCCAATCCATTCTGCTCCACTCTAATCCACCAAATCCACCCTAATCCACTCCAATATTCTCCACTATAATCCTCTCCTAACCACTTTACTTTAATCCACTCTTATCCAGCCCACTCCACCCCACTGCAATCCACTCCACTCCACTCCAAACTACTTCACTTTAATCCACTGGAATCTACTCTAATCCACTCCACTTGAATCCATTCCACTCTACTCCAATCCACTCTATTCCAATTGACTGCACTTCATTCTAATCCACTCCAATCCTCTCCAGTCTAATCCACTCCAGTCTATTCCACTCCACTCTAATCCATTATAATCCACTGTAACCCGATCCAGTCCACTCCAATCTAATCCACTACACTTCTGTCTAAACCATACCACTCCACTCTAATCCACTGCAATTCCCTATAAATTAGTCCATTTATCTCCACTTAATCCACTCCAATCCACTCCACTCTACTCTACTCCACTCCAATCCACTCTATTTCACTCCAATCCACCCCACTTTATTTCTAATCCATTCCAATTCACTCCTATCTACTCCACTCTAATCCACTCCACTCCACTCTAATCCACTCCGCCCCACTCTAAACCCGTCCACTCTTATAAACTCCACCTTAATAGACTCCAAACCACTCAAATCTAATCCACACTAATCCAATCCATTCCACTCTGATCTACTCAACTCCAATCCATTCGACTTCAGTTCACTGTAATCCCTTCCACTCTAGTCTATTTCATCCCACTCTAATCCACTCTACTCTAATACACTTTACTCTAATACACTCCAATGTATTCCTGTAGGAGGCTGGCCTGGCTTATAGTGGGTACCTTGTGGTACTTACACCTTGTGCCAGGTCCAGTTATCCCTTATTAGTAGAATAGAGGTGTTTCTAGCAGCGAAGGCTGTTAGAGGTAGCTATGCAAAGCAGCTTAGGCTGAACTAGGAGACATGCAAAGCTCCTACTATACCACTTATATCATATAGCACAATATCATAAGAAAACACAACACTCAGAGTTACTAAAAATAAAGGTACTTTATTTTAGTGACAATATGCCAAAAGTATCTCAGAGAATACCCTCACTTAGGAGGTAAGTAATATACACAAGTTATATGTACACAAACCCAAAACAGGTAAGTAACAGTAAGAAAAGTAGTGCAAACAATGTAGAATCACAATAGGATGCAATAGGTAAACATAGGTCTAGAGGCAACACAAACCATATACTCCAAAAGTGGAATGCGAATCACGAATGGAACCCAGACCTATGGGAGATTGTAGAGGGTCGCTGGGACTGTGAGAAAACAGTAAGGGTGTCCAAAATACCCCACCCCAAGACCCTGAAAAGTAGGAGTAAACTTACCCTACTACCCCAGAAAGACACAATAGTCGTGATAGGGGGATTCTGCAAGAACCACAAGCACCAGCAAAACACTGAAGATAGATTCCTGGACCTGAGGACCTGTAAAGGAAGGGGACTAAGACCAAGAGTCGTGATTGTGTCCAGGGGGGGCAGGAGCCCAGGAAACCCCGGATGAAGGTGCAAAAGGGCTGCCTCCGGGTGGAAGAAGCCGGAGATTCTGTAACAACGAAAAGGGCTAGGAAGTTCTCCTTTGGATGGAAGATGTCCTACGGTATGCTGGATGTTGCAGAAGTGTTTCCAGGCAGAAATACAGCAAACAAGCCTTGCCAGCTGCAAGGGTCGTGGTGGAGGTTTTTGGGTGCTGCTGGGGACCAGGAAGGACCAGGATGTCGCCCCGTGGAGGAGGAGACAGGGGGGGCGCTCAGCAACTCAGAGAGCCCCCACAGAAGCAGGCAGCACCTGCAGAAGTACCGGAGCAGGCACTTAGAAGATCTGTGAACTCAGAGTCACAAAAGGAGGGTCCCACGACGTCGGAGTCCAACTCAGCGGGTTGAGCACTGCACACAGGTTTGCTGTCTGGCGTGGGGAGGCAAGGACTTACCTCCACCAAATTTGGACAGAAGGGCCACTGGACTGTGGGAGACACTTGGACCCAGCTCCTGTGTTCCAGGCACCATGCTTGTCAGGATGAGAGGGGACCCAGATGCAGTCTTTTGGTGCCTGCGTTAGCAGGGGGAAGATTCAGTCGACCCACAGGAGATTTCTTCTTGGGTTCCAGTGCAGGGTGAAGGCAGACAGCCCTCAGAGCACGCACCACCAGGAAACAGCCGAGAAAGTCGGCAGGATGAGGCGCTACAATGTTGCTGGTAGTCATCTTGCTACTTTGTTGCGGTTTTGCAGGCGTCCTGGAGCAGTCAGCGGTCGATCCTTGGCAGAAGTCGAAGAGGGAAGTGCAGAGGAACTCTGGTGAGCTCTTGCATTTGTTATCTGAGGGATAGCCCAGAGGAGAGACCCTAAATAGCCAGAAAAGGAGGTTTGGCTACCAAGAAAGGAGGTTTGGCTACCAAGAGAGGTAAGAACCTATCAGGAGGGGTCTCTGACGTCACCTGCTGGCACTGGCTACTCAGAGAAGTCCAGTGTGCCCCCAACACCTCTAAATCCAAGATGGCAGAGGTCTGGGACACACTGGAGGAGCTCTGGGCACCTCCCCTGGGAGGTACTGGTCAGGGGAGTGGTCACTCCCCTTTCCCTTGTCCAGTTTCGTACCAGAGCAGGGCTGGGGGATCCCTGAACCGGTGTAGACTGGCTTATGCAGAGATGGGCACCATCTGTGCCCATCAAAGCATTTCCAGAAGCAGGCGGAGGATACTCCTCCCCAGCCCTTCACACCTATTTCCAAAGGGAGAGGGTGTAAATCCCTCTCTCAGAGGAAATCCTTTGTTCTGCCTTCCTGGGACTGGGCTGGCCAGACCCCAGGAGGGCAGAATCCTGTCTGAGGGGTTGGCAGCAGCAGCAGCTGCAGTGGAAACCCCGGAAAGGCAGTTTGGCAGTACCCGGGTTCTGTGCTAGAGACCCAGGAGATCATGGAATTGTCCCCCCCAATACCAGAATGGTATTGGGGGGGACAATTCCATGATCTTAGACATGTTACATGGCCATGTTCAGAGTTACCATTGTGACACTACACATAGGTAGTGACCTATGTGCAGTGCACGCGTGTAATGGTGTCCCCACACTCACAAAGTTCGGGGAATTTGCCCTGAACAATGTGGGAGCACCTTGGCTAGTGCCAGGGTGCCCACACACTAAGTAACATGGTACCTAACTTTCACCAAGTGAGGGTTAGACATATAGGTGACTTATAAGTTACTTATGTGCAGTGAAAAATGGCTGTGAAATAACATGGACGTGATTTCACTCAGGCTGGGGTGGCATTCCTGTGTAAGAATTGCCAGAGCTCCCTATGGGTGGCAAAAGAAATGCTGCAGCCCATAGGGATCTCCTGGAACCCCAATACCCTGGGTACCTAAGTACCATATACAAGGGAATTTTATGAGTGTACCAGTGTGCCAATGAGAATTGGTAAAATTAGTCACTAGCCTGCAGTGACAATTTTAGAAAGCAGAGAGAGCATAAACACTGAGGTTCTGGTTAGCAGAGCCTCAGTGATACAGTTAGGCACCACACAGGGAACACATAGAGGGCATACACTATGAGCACTGGGGTCCTGCCTAGCAGGATCTCAGTGACAAAGGGCAAAATCAAACATACATACAGTGAAAATGGGGGTAACATGCCAGGCAAGATGGTACTTTCCTACACAACCCCCCCCCCGAACGAATAAGGCTAACCTTGCCTGTAAGGAAATGCCTCCTTGGCATGGTTACCCCCTGACTTTTTGCCTTTGCTGATGCTAAGTTTTGATTTGAAAGTGCGCTGAGGCCTGCTAACCAGGCCCCAGCACCAGTGTTCTTTCCCTAACCTGTACTTTTGTTTCCACAACTGGCACACCCTGGCATCCAAGGGCCCTGATGCCAGGGAAGGTCTCTAAGGGCTGTAGCGTGTCTTATGCCACCCTGGGGACCCCTCACTCAGCACAGACACACGGCGTGCCAGCTTGTGTGTGCTAGTGGGGATAAAACGACTAAGTCGACATGGCACTCCCCTCAGGGTGCCATGCCAACCTCACACTGCCTATGAAGTATAGATAAGTCACCCCTCTAGCAGGCCTTACAGCCCTAAGGCAGGGTGCACTATTCCCATAGGTGAGGGCATAAGTGCATGAGCACTATGCCCCTACAGTGTCTAAGCAAAGCCTTAGACATTGTAAGTGCAGGGTAGCCATAAGAGTATATGGTCTGAGAGTCTGTCATGCACGAACTCCACAGCACCATAATGTCTACACTGAAAACTGTGAAGTTTGGTATCAAACTTCTCAGCACAATAGATGCACACTGATGCCAGGGTACATTTTATTGTAACATACACCCCAGAGGGCACCTTAGAGGTGCCCCCTGAAACCTTGACCGACTACCCGTGTAGGCTGACTGGTTTTAGCAGCCTGCCACACACCAGACATGTTGCTGGCCACATGGGGAGAGTGCCTTTGTCACTCTGTGGCTAGTAACAAAGCCTGTACTGGGTGGAGATGCTTATCACCTCCCCCTGCAGGAACTGTAACACCTGGCGGTGAGCCTCAAAGTCTCACCCCCTTTGTTACAGCACCCCAGGGCACTCCAGCTAATGGAGTTGCCCACCCCCTCCGGCCACAGCCCCACTTTTGGCGGCAAGGCCGGAGGAGATAATGAGAAAAACGAGGAGTCACTGGTCAGTCAGGACAGCCCCTAAGGTGTCCTGAGCTGAGGTGACTCTAACTTTTAGAAATCCTCCATCTTGCAGATGGAGGACTCCCCCAATAGGATTAGGGATGTGCCCCCCTCCCCTCAGGGAGGAGTCACAAAGAGGGTGTAGCCACCCTCAGGGCTAGTAGCCATTGGCTACTAACCCCCCAGACCTAAACAGACCTAAAAACACACATTTAGGGGCTCCCCAGAACCTAGGAACTCAGATTCCTGCAACCTAAGAAGAAGAGGACTGCTGAGCTGAAAACCCCTGCAGAGAAGACGGAGACACCAACTGCTTTGGCCCCAGCTCTACCGGCCTGTCTCCCCACTTCTAAAGACACTGCTCCAGCGACGCTTTACACAGGGACCAGCGACCTCTGAAGCCTCAGAGGACTGCCCTGCATCTAGAAGGACCAAGAACTCCTGAGGACAGCGGCTCTGTTCACCAAAGACTGCAACTTTGCAACAAAGAAGCAACTTTGAAACAACACGCGTTTCCCGCCGGAAGCTTGAGACTTGGCACTCTGCACCCGACGCCCCCAGCTCGACTTGTGGAGAACAATCATTTCAGGGAGGACTCCCTGGCGACTACGAGACCGTGAGTAGCCAGCGTTGACCCCCCTGAGCCCCCACAGCGATGCCTGCAGAGGGAATCCCGAGGCTCCCCCTGACAGTGACTGCCTGCTTCAAAGACCCGACACCTGGTAAAGGCACTGCATCCGCAGCCCCCAGGACCTGAAGGATCCGACCTCCAGTGCAGGAGTGACCCCCAGGTGGCCCTCTCCCTTGCCCAGGTGGTGGCTACCCCGAGGTGCCCCCCCCCCCCTTGCTTGCCTGCATCGCTGAAGAGACCCCTTGGTCTCCCATTGATTCCTATTGAGAACACAACACTTGTTTGCACACTGCACCCGGCCGCCCCCGTGCCGCTGAGGGTGTACTTTCTGTGTGGACTTGTGTCCCCCCCGGTGCCCTACAAAACCCCCCTGGTCTGCCCTCCGAAGACGCAGGTACTTACCCGCTGGCAGACTGGAACCGGGGCACCCCCTTTTCCATTGAAGCCTATGCGTTTTGGGCACCACTTTGACCTCTGCACCTGACCGGCCCTGAGCTGCTGGTGTGTTAACTTTGGGGTTGCTCTGAACCCCCAACGGTGGGCTACCTTGGACCCAAACTTGAACCCCGTAGGTGGTTTACTTACCTGCAAAAACTAACAAATACTTACCTCCCCAGGAACTGTTGAAAATTGCACTGTCTAGTTTTAAAATAGCTATATGTAATTTATGTGAAAACTGTATATGCTATTTTGCTAATTCAAAGTTCCTAAAGTACCTACCTGAAATACCTTTCATTTGAAGTATTACTTGTAAATCTTGAAACTGTGGTTCTTAAAATAAACTAAGAAAATATATTTTTCTATACAAAAACCTATTGGCCTGGAATTGTCTCTGAGTGTGTGTTCCTCATTTATTGCCTGTGTGTGTACAACAAATGCTTAACACTACTCCTCTGATAAGCCTACTGCTCGACCACGCTAACACAAAATAGAGCATTGGAATTATCTCTTTTTGCCACTATCTTACCTCTAAGGGGAACCCTTGGACTCTGTGCATACTACTCCTTACTTTGAAATAGTGCATACAGAGCCAACTTCCTACATTGCCCAGATGAGTCTTCATTGTCTAAGTGGAAATATCTGGAGAGTCCATCTGCATTGGAGTGGGTACTCCCAGGTCTACGTTCCACTGTATAGTCCATTCCCTGTAGGGATATGGAGCACCTCAACAATTTAGGGTTTTCACCTTTCATTTGTTTTAGCCAAAGTAGAGGTTTGTGTTCTGTCTGAACAATAAAGTGAGTACCAAACAGGTATGGTCTCAACTTTTTCAGTGCCCAGACCACAGCAAAGGCCTCCCTCTCTATGGCAGACCAACGCTTTTCTCTAGGGGTCAACCTTCTGCTGATAAAAGCAACTGATTGATCCTGGCCCTCAGACTTCAGTTGTTATATTACTGCCCCTACCCCTAATTCAGATGCATCAGTTTGAACAATTAATTTCTTGGAGTAACAAGGGCTTTTTAGGACAGGTGCAGAGCAAATGGCCTGTTTGAGCTCCTTTAAAGCTTTCTGACAGCTGGCTGTCCACAATACCTTCTTAGGCATTTTCTTGCTAGTTAGATCATTAAGAGGGGCTGCTATGGAGCCATAATTCTTTATGAATCTCCTATAGTACCCTGTGAGGCCTAAAAAGGCTCTCACCTGGGTCTGAGTTGTAAGGGGATTCCAATCTATGATAGTTTAGATTTTCCCCTGTAGTGGTGCAATCTGTTCTCCACCAACCAGGCGGCCCAGATAAACCACTTTCCCCTGCCCTATCTGGCACTTTGAGGCCTTGATAGTGAGGCCTGCCTTTTGCAGGGCCTCCAAAACTTTCCATAGGTGGACCAGGTGATCATCCCAGGTTGAGCTAAAGACAGCAATATCATCTAGATATGCTGCACTGAAAGCTTCTAATCCTTGCAGGACTGTGTTCACCAACCTCTGAAAAGTGGCAGGTGCATTTTTCAAACCAAAGGACATTACTGTGAATTGGTAGTGCCCTCCAATGGTAGAAAATGCAGTCTTGGGTTTAGCATCTTCTGATAGTCTAATCTGCCAATACCCTGCAGTTAGATCAAAAGTGCTAAGATACTTGGCAGAAGCCAGTGTATCAATGAGCTCATCTGCCCTGGGTATAGGGTGAGCATCAGTTTTGGTTACCTGATTGAGCCCTCTGTAATCTATACAAAACCTCATCTCCCTCTTTCCATCTTTGGTGTGAGGTTTTGGTACAAGCACAACTGGGCTAGCCCAGGGGCTTTCAGAAGGTTCAATCACCCCTCAGTCCAACATTTTCTGCACCTCTTGTTTAATGCAGTCCCTGACATGGTCAGGCTGCCTATAAATTTTACTTTTGACAGGCAGGCTGTCTCCAGAGTCAATAGTATGTTCACACCAGGATGTTATACCTGGTATAAGTGAAAAGAGGTCTGAAAACTGGCTTAAGAGATTGATGCAGTTGTCTTTCTGTTCTGCAGTCAGACAATCTGCTAAGACTACTCCCTCCACTAAGCCATCAGCTTCAGTGGTGGAGAAGAGATCAGGGAGAGGGTCATTCTCTTCTTCCTGTCCCTCATCTGTTGCCATGAGCAGGGTAAGATCAGCCCTGCCATAGTAGGGTTTTAGGCGGTTGACATGAATCACCCTAAGGGGACCCCTGGCAGTGCCCAGGTCTACCAAATAGGTAACCTCACCCTTCTTTTCAACAATTAGATGGGGTCCACTCCATTTGTACTGGAGTGGTCTTGGGGCCACAGGCTCCAATACCCACACTTTCTGTCCTGGGTGGTACTGAGTCAGGACAGCCTTCTGGTCATGCCATTGCTTTTGCAACTCCTGACTGGCCTGAAGGTTTTTACTGGGCTTTTTCATATACTCAACCATTCTGGATCTTAGGCCAAGTACATAGTCCACTATATCCTGTTTAGGAGCTTTTAAAGGTTGTTCCCAACCCTCCTTCACAAGAGCAAGTGGGCCTCTTACAGGGTGCCCAAAGAGGAGTTCAAAGGGGCTGAAGCCCAATCCTTTCTTTGGTACCTCCCTGTAAGCAAAAAGGAGACAAGGTAACAGGACATCCCATCTCCTTCTGAGTTTTTCAGGGAGTCCCATTATCAAACCTTTGAGAGTTTTATTAAACCTCTCAACCAGACCATTTGTTTGTGGATGGTAAGGGGTGGTGAACTTGTAGGTAACACCACACTCCTTCCACATTGCTTTTAGGTAGGCAGACATGAAGTTGCTACCTCGGTCTGACACCATTTCCTTAGGAAAACCCACCCTGGAAAAGATTCCCAGGAGGGCCTTTGCCACTGCAGGAGCTGTAGTGGTCCTTAAGGGGATGGCTTCAGGATATCTTGTGGCAAGGTCTACTACCACCAAGATAAATCTATTGCCTGAAGCTGTTAGAGGGTCAAGGGGGACAACTATGTCAACCCCTACCCTTTCAAAGGGCACCCCAACCACTGGGAGTGGAATTAGAGGGCCCTTTGGAGTGCCACCAGTCTTGCCACCGGCTTAGCAGGTCACACAAGATTTACAAAAGTCTTTTGTGTCCTCTGACATATGAGGCCAGTGAAACAAGGGGACAAGTCTTTCCCAAGTTTTTGTCTGGCCCAAATGCCCAGCCAAAGGAATGTCATGAGCCAGGGTGAGAAGAAACTCTCTGTACTGCAAGGGAATGACCAATCTCCTGGCAGCTCCAGGTTTAGGGTCCCTTGACTCTGTGTACAACATGTTGTCTTCCCAGTACACCCTATGGCTATCACTGACATCCCCATTCTGCTGTTTGACAGCTTTCTGTCATAAACCCTCTAATGTGGGACACGTTTGCTGGGCCACACTCAGCTCTTCCATGGCAGGCCCCCCTGCACCCAAAAGCTCAGCAGTGTCTGCTGCCAGCTCCTCTGGTGTAGGTTCTGCACAGGGAGAGGATTCCTCTTCCTCAAAAGGGGAATCATCTGTAGAGGGAGGGATAGTGGGCAGGGATTTACCCTTTCCACCCCTAGTTTTTGGGAGCACTTGGTCCATTGTTCCAGGATCCAAGTTTCCCTGTCCGTTTTGCTTCTTGGTCCGAGCCCTTGTCAAAGCAAAAATATGCCCAGGAATGCCCAGCATTGCTGCATGAGCCTCCAACTTCACTTCTGCCCAAGCTGATGTTTCCAAATCGTTCCCTAGTAGGCAATCTACAGGTAATTCAGTGGCTACCACAACTTTCTTTGGACCAGTAACCCCCCCCAGTTGAGATTCACAACAGCCATGGGGTGGCTAAGAGTGTTGTTATGAGCATCAGTCACTTGATACCGCTGACCAAGTAGGTGTTGATCAGGGTGGCCCAGTTTTTCTATTACCATAGTTACACTGGCTCCTGTGTCCCTGTAGGCCTCAACACCATTGATTAGGGGTAGTTGCTTGTACTTACCCATATTAATGGGCAAGCAACCAGGGTGGCAAAGTCAACGCCACCATCAGAAACTAAAACAGCCTCTGTGGTCTCCCTAACAAGACCAACCCCAACTACATTGCCAATAGTGAGCCCAGCTACACCCTTGGATTGGCTATTTGTAGTAGATTTCCCACCACCACTGCTATTACTAGGGGCACTAGAGGTTGCAGTTGGGGTTGTGGTGGTGGGAGGTTTGGTGTTTTTCTTTGGACAAGTGTAATCACTTGCCCAATGGCCTTTGACTTTACACAAATAACACCAAGGCTTTCTCTGAATGTTTGAAGAGGACTTGGACCCACCACCCCCAGAGGAGTTTTGTGGGCCTGATGAAGACTCAGAATGTTTACTTTTGCCCCCACCCTTCTCAGAAGACTTACCATCCTTCTTCTTGCCATCCTTGTCACCCCCTGTATGAACTTTTCTGTTCACCCTTGTTCTGGCCCATTTGTCTGCCTTCTTTCCCAATTCTTGGGGAGAGGTCAGATCAGAGTCCACTAGGTATTGGTGCAACAAGTCAGACACACAATTGTTAAGAATATGCTCTCTCAGAATAAGATTATACAGGCTTTCATAGTCAGAAACTCTACTGCCATGCAACCAACCTTCCAAGTCCTTCACTGAACAGTCAACAAAATCTGTCCAGTCTTGAGAGGACTCTTTTCTGGTGTCTCTGAACTTAATCCTGTAATGTTCAGTGGTTAAGGCAAATCCATCCAAGAGTGCATCTTTCAAAACTTTGTGATTATTGGCATCACTTTCTCTGACAGTAAGGAGCCTATCCCTACCCTGTCCAGTGAAAGATAGCCACAAGATAGCAGCCCACTGCATTTGAGGGACCAACTGGACCATACAGGCCCTCTCAAGTGCAGCAAACCACTTATTAATGTCATCCCCCTCCTTGTAAGGGGGGACTATCTTATGCAGATTCCTGGAATCTTGCTCTCCAACAGGATTGCTATCAGAAATGCTCCTGCTGCCACCATGGGGAACTAACCACAATCTCTGTCTTTCCCTCTCTATGTCTAGGGATTCCCTATCTAAGGCCAGCTGCTGCTGTTTAAGCTTCAGTCTGCTCTCTTCTATCCTCAGCTTTCTGAGTTCCCTTTCCATTAAGTTATCCTCAGGGTGGGAGGCTTGGGAATGTTTGGACACAGAGTAGATTTGGGAATTTGCAGAGAGAGACCTGTCCCTAACTGTCTGGACCGTAGTAACCTGGCCTCTAGGAGTGAAAGATGTCCTACTAATGTGTGACCCTCTAACACTACCAGTGTCCCTAGGTGGCCTGCTAGGGGGCAGGACTTTGTAAGAACCCTCCCCAGCATCTTCAGGGAACGCCTCTGAGCCTGAGTGGGAAGCCTCCCCTTTTTCTACCCTCTCCTGAGATGAGCCAGACTGGTTCTGATCATCCTGTAAGAGCAGATTAAAGAGAAACTCTTTAGTTGGATTCTTACCTATACTCAAACCTCTATCCAGGCAGAGACCCCTCAAACTCTTGTAGTTTAAACTTTCATAAGTTGCCTGAACAACCTTGGAAGTAGCCTCTACTGTAGATAATATAGAAAAAGGTTTAAGGATAGTGAGAGAAAAAGTTTTAGAACTCTAGAAAGCACAGAGAAAAAACTTTTTCAAACTTTTGGAAAACTTTTAGAAGTTTTCAAAACTTTTCAGAAACTTTGTTACAAGTTTTAGAGTAGAAAAGTAAACTGTTTTGGTTAAATGTACATATACTGAACTATTTGGTATAAGATTTTCTTATGAAAAGCACCAAATGACAAAGTGGTAAAGCAGTTGCAAGTACTTATCCCACTGCTGCACCACCATTGTAGGAGGCTGGCCTGGCTTATAGTGGGTACTGTGTGGTACTTACACCTAGTGCCAGGTTCAGTTATCCCTTATTAGTAGAATAGAGGTGTTTCTAGCAGCTTAGGCTGTTAGAGGTAGTTATGGCAAAGCAGCTTAGGCTGAACTAGGAGACATGCAAAGCTCCTACTATACCACTTATATCATATAGCACAATATCATAAGAAAACACAATACTCAGAGTTACTAAAAATAAAGGTACTTTATTTTAGTGACAATATGCCAAAAGTATCTCAGAGAATACCCTCACTTAGGAGGTAAGTAATATACACAAGTTATATGTACACAAACCCAAAACAGGTAAGGAACAGTAAGAAAAGTAGTGCAAACAATGTAGAATCACAATAGGATGCAATAGGTAAACATAGGTCTAGGGGCAACACAAACCATATACTCCAAAAGTAGAATGCGAATCACAAATGGACCCCAGACCTATGGGAGATTGTAGAGGGTCACTGGGACTGTGAGAAAACAGTAAGGGTGTCCAAAATACCCCACCCCAAGACCCTGAAAAGTAGGAGTAAAGTTACCCTACTACCCCAGAAAGACACAATAGTCGTGATAGGGGGATTCTGCAAGAACCACAAGCACCAGCAAAACACTGAAGATAGATTCCTGGACCTGAGGACCTGTAAAGGAAGGGGACCAAGTCCAAGAGTCGCGATAGTGTCCGGGGGGGCAGGAGCCCAGGAAACCCCAGATGAAGGTGCAAAAGGGCTGCCCCTGGGAGGAAGAAGCCAAAGATTCTGCAACAACGAAAAGGACTAGGAACTTCTCCTTTGGATGGAAGATGTCCCACGATGTGCTGGATGTTGCAGGAGTGTTTCCAGGCATAAATACTGCAAACAAGCCTTCCTAGCTGCAAGGGTCGCGGTGGAGGTTTTTGGGTGCTGCTGGGGACCAGGAAGGACCAGGATGTCGCCTCGTGGAGGAGGAGACAGGGGTGTGCTCAGCAACTCAAAGAGCCCCTGCAGAAGCAGGCAGCACCTGCTGAAGTACCGGAGCAGGCACTTAGAAGATCTGTGAACTCAGAGTCACAAAAGGAAGGTCCCACGACGTCAGAGTCCAACTCAGCAGGTTGAGCACTGTACAAGGGTTGGTGTCTGGCGTGGGGAGGCAAGGACTTACCTCCACCAAATTTAGACAGAAGGGCCACTGGACTGTGGGAGACACTTGGACCCAGCTCCTGTGTTCCAGGGACCACACTCGTCAGGATGAGAGGGGACCCAGAGGACCGGTGATGCAGTCTTTTGGTGCCTGCGTTAGCAGGGGGAAGATTCCGTCGACCCACGGGAGATTTCTTCTTGGCTTCCAGTGCAGGGTGAAGGGAGATAGCCCTCAGAGCATGCACTACCAGGAAACAGTCGAGAAAGCCGGCAGGATGAGGCGCTACAATGTTGCTGGTAGTCGTATTGCTACTTTGTTGCGGTTTTGCAGGTGTCCTGGAGCAGTCAGCGGTCGATCCTTGGCAGAAGTCGAAGAGGGAAGTGCAGAGGAACTCTGGTGAGCTCTTGCATTCGTTATCTGCGGAATAGCCCAGAGAAGAGACCCTAAATAGTCAGAAAAGGAGGTTTGGCTACCAAGAAAGGAGGTTTGGCTACCAAGAAAGGTAAGAACCTATCAGGAGGGGTCTCTGATGTCACCTGCTGGCACTGGCCACTCAGAGCAGTCCAGTGTGCCCCCAACACCTCTGAATCCAAGATGGCAGAGGTCTGGGACACACTGGAGGAGCTCTGGGCACCTCCCCTGAGAGGTACTGGTTAGGGGAGTGGTCACTCCCCTTTCCTTTGTCCAGTTTCGCGCCAGAGCAGGGCTGGGGGATCCCTGAACCGGTGTAGACTGGCTTATGCAGAGATCGGCACCATCTGTGCCCATCAAAGCATTTCCAGAGGCTGGGGGAGGTTACTCCTTCCCAGCCCTGACACCTTTTTCCAAAGGGAGAGGGTGTAACACCCTCTCTCAGAGGAAATCCTTTGTTCTGCCTTCCTGGGACTGGGCTGGCCAGACTCCAGGAGGGCAGAATCCTGTCTGAGGGATTGGCAGCAGCTGCAGTGGAAACCCCAGAAAGGCAATTTGGCAGGACCCGGGTTCTGTGCAAGAGACCCGGGGAATCATGGAATTGTTCCTCCAATACCAGAATGGTATTGGGGTGACAATTCCATGATCTTAGACATGTTACATGGACATGTTCGGAGTTACCTTTGTGACGTTGCACATAGGTAGTGACCTATGTGCAGTGCACGCGTGTAATGGTGTCCCCGCACTCACAAAGGTCGGGGAATTTGCCCTGAACAATGTGGGAGCACCTGGGCTAAGTACCTTGGCACCTAACCTTCACCAAGTGAGGGTTAGACATATAGGTGACTTATAAGTTACTTATGTGCAGTAAAAAATGGCTGGGAAATAACGTCGGTGTTATTTCACTCAGGCTGCGGTGGCAGTCCTGTGTAAGAATTGTCAGAGCTCCCTATGGGTGGCAAAAGAAATGCTGAAGCCCATAGAGATCTCCTGGAACCCCAATACCCTGGGTACCTAAGTACCATATACAAGGGAATTATATGGGTGTACCAGTGTGCCAATGAGAATCGGTAAAATTAGTCACTAGCCTGCAGTGACAATTTTAGAAAGCAGAGAGAGCATAAACACTGAGGTTCTGGTTAGCAGAGCCTCAGTGCTACAGTTAGACACCACACAGGGAACACATACAGGGCATACACTATGAGCACTGGGGTCCTGCGTAGCAGGATCCCAGTGACACAAGGGCAAAATCAAACAGACATACAGTGAAAATGGGGGTAACATGCCAGGCAAGATGGTACTTTCCTACAATTCCAAGATGCTCTACTCTAACCTACTCCACTCCTCTCTATTCTAATCCATTTCAATCCACTCAGCTCCTCTCTAATAGACTGCACTCCAATCCACTCCATTCTAATACACTCTAACCCAATCCACTCCATTTTAAGTCACTCTAATCAACTCCTGTTCCACTCTAATCCACTCCACCCTGCTCTAATTCACTCTATTCTAAACCACTCCACTCTAATACACTCTAATCTACTCCATTCCACTCTACTTCACTCTACTCTAATCCACTCCACTGTAATCCACTTCACACCACTCCATTCTATGATACTCTATGACACTCCACTATGCGACACTCCAATCTGTTGCACTCTGTTTTATGCTACCCTACTCCACTCTATGCCACTCCTCTACCCAACACTCTATACCACTACACTCTATGACACTCCGCTCTACGGCACTCAATGCCACTGTACGCCACTCCACTCGGCGACATGCTGAACAGCACACACTGTTGTACAACTTGGCTAAGACACCTTACCAAAACCAATAGCCCTCCTAATAGGCGAGACATATTGCATTTGCCAATGTTTCTTAGGACAAGGAGTGGAAGAAAAAGGGTTGGGTTAGAGGAAAGATAAAGTGCTCTTGTCAGGTAAGACTACAGAATGGGAGAAGGGACAAACAAAAGAGAGCGACAGGCACACACAAGCTGCTGCTGTGGGACCCAATCCAGAAGAAAGGAATTTGTGCACGTCCATGAAGCAAGTGTGAGCAAGCTGAATAGCAGCTAATGCTGGGAAGTGAAAGCACTGTGACTGAGGTGAAATAAGTTGCAACTGAAATGGAAAAGATGTACAGGTTTACTCGGAGAATTATGAAAACAGCATGATTGAGAAGAGACAATGATACTAGCAGTCAGAAACAGACCATAAACAGCATGCAAACCAATGCAACTTAAAAAGCCCTATCAATGAAATAGCAACTATTTACCAACAGAAATGTCATCACCATTAGACGCAATGTGCAGGTATAGTTTATAAAGGTATTAAGATGTAGTTATTAAGTTGTTGCAAAGCAGCAAGAAAAGAGGATGTGACATAAACTGTAGATATTTACATAGACTAAAAGGCTTGCCGATTGGTTAGTCCACTTCCTAAAGCCTTTACCGTTTGCTACTGGGCAGTCTGGAAAGTGCAGTTTTTAGTTAATAGTTATTTGTGTCTGCTATAATAAAATGGGAAGTTAAACAAGCATTTGCAATGCAATGGGTCTCACATTTGCTCGAGTTAGAGCTATTAGCGTTGTAAATTCCTTTTTCTTTTTCATTTCTTGCCACATAAATTGAAAATCAAAAGTAAAACAGTTAATATAAGCAAGGCGATTTAAAGCACCACAGCCGCCATGAGCACAAAAGAGAGACACAAAAGGAAAAATAAATTTGCCTACAGCCAAACGTATCGGCAAACGTGCAAGTATTAACGCAACAGGGTCGATGACCAAGGCGGTAACAAAACTGCTCCAAGGAGGGACAAATGTAAAGCATGTACAAATCATAACAAATGATTTTTGAAAGGCAAGCCCACAAATGAGTGATAGTGATCGGTGTGCAGTGGGCGTGGTTAAAAGCCCACAGATAGATTACAACACGTCAGAGCGTTTGCGTGCTCGACCAATAAAATGTAATATGAGCTTCCACTGTTGCCATTAACCAACCGGGGTAAGCCGTGTACGTGGTTTTCGCAGTGTCCAATAGCAATGGGCAAAGAAAGTGCCTCGCACACCTTGTATTGTGTTGCATTCTCCACTCTTTCCTACAGGGGGCACATGCTGCACTGTGCAGTATGATTGGTTGTTAGAATGCGGTCTTCTTTCTGTTCCTTTCTGGGAGGAGTTTTCCTGCTGTGCATGGTGTGCACTGAGATGCGGTTATCATGGCGTGGGACACAGCGCTTATTGTGCTGGAGGAAGAGGTGTGGGAGCTAGATGTGAAGCTTATGTTTTTCAGTAAGCTGGCAGCTTTGGCCACCTGCGCAGATCCCTTTGTGGTATTTCTTATGATCATAGTCTGCATAGCCAGCCACTGCACTGTGTTGTCCAACCTGATATTGTCTCTAACGTTTATGGTCCTTGAGCACTTGTCATCATGCCGGGTGGGATGGGCATGACCGTCGGCCGACAAGGTGTGAACGCAAGTTATACCCTGAGCTCAAAGAACAAAACACATCCACAAATCAAGATGAGGATAAAAAAACATAAATACAACCTGCTATCATGACTTGGATCAAAGTCAAAACTAGTGGCAGCCTGTGCACTACAGGAATGTCAGTACCACTGTATAACCACAGCAGAGCTAACAACACTGCATGACCACAGCAGAGTCACCAACACTGTATACACACGGCAGAGTCACCAACACTGTATACACACGGCAGAGTCAATAACACTGTATACACACGGCAGAGTCACCAACACTGTATACACACGGCAGAGTCACCAACACTGTATACACACGGCAGAGTCAATAACACTGTATACACACGGCAGAGTCACCAACACTGTATACACACGGCAGAGTCACCAACACTGTATACACACGGCAGAGTCAATAACACTGTATACACACGGCAGAGTCACCAACACTGTATACACACGGCAGATTCACCAACACTGTATACACACGGCTGAGTCAATAACACTGTATACGCACGGCAGAGTCAATAACACTGCATGACCATAGCAGAGTCAATAACACTGCATGACCACAGCAGAGTCAATAACACTGCATGACTACAGCAGAGATAATAACACTGCATGACCACAGCAGAGTCAATAACACTGCATGACCACAGCAGAGTCAATAACACTGCATGACCACAGCAGAGTCAATAACACTGCATGACCACAGCAGAGATAGTAACACTGCATGACCACAGCAGAGTCAATAACACTGCATGACCACAGCAGAGTCAATAACACTGCATGACTACAGCAGAGATAATAACACTGCATGACCACAGCAGAGATAATAACACTGCATGACCACATCAGAGCTAATAACACTGTAGCACCTCAGCAGAGTAAACAACACTATATACACATGGCAGAGTCACCAACACTGTATATCTGCAGCAGAGCCAACAACACTTAATAACTAAAGTAGAGCTAATAACACAGTAGAACCTCAGCAGAGCCAATAACACTGCATGACCACAACAGAGAGAATAACACTGCATGACTACAGCAGAGAGAATAACACTGCATGACTACAGCAGAGAGAATAACACTGTATGACCACAGCTGAGTCAATAACACTGCATGACCACAGCTGAGTCAATAACACTGCATGACCACAGCTGAGTCAATAACACTGCATGACCACAGCAGAGTCAATAACACTGCATGACCACAGCAGAGTCAATAACACTGCATGACCACAGCAGAGAGAATAACACTGCATGACCTCAGCAGAGTCAACAACACTGTATACACATGGCAGAGTCAATAACACTTAATAACTACAGCAGAGACAATAACACTGCATGACCACAGCAGAGATAACAATGTTTTCATACAGCAGCAATAATAACGCTGTATAACTACAGCAGAGACAATAACACTGCACAGCTACAGCAGAGTCAGTACCAATGCACGACTACAGCAGAGTCAATAACACTGTATAACTACAGCTGAACCAGTACCACTTTCTAACCATGGCAGAGCTAATAACACTGTAGAACCTCAGCAGAGCTAATAACATTGGTAGCCTAATGTAAAATTATGGGACTTCCGTGCAGAATGTGAACAGGGAAACCTGAGGCACCAATATCTCACATATATTCATTGGCCTTAGGCAGAATGGGGCCCTTCTGAAGTTTTAATGGTTGGTAGCCCCCAGTGCCACAGGGGCTGCAGGGGCCTGTGTTACATCCTAAATAGCATTGCACAGCTACAGCAGAACCAATGTATAACCACACCATTTTTTAAAGTTCTGTTAAGTATAAATACATTATATTAGTGACACTGAGTGGGGGGTGTGGCCAGCCGGGACAAGATGTAGGTTGGGTTTTAGGATCGTTCCCTCAGGAGACCCAAGACCTGTAGTTGCCCGGTGTGATCCTCGCCTGGGGAGCCGGGTCTGGTCTCAGCTGGAGTGCAGAGCTGACGCAGCACTCAGAGTTTGGGTTCTCCGCTCCTCCCCCTCCCCTTTCTTTACAAGCCAGCACGTGCCTCTCTTTGACTGGTTTTGGTCCCTGTGTTGGGACAGAGGTGCCTGGTGCTGGGGAGGGTGGGGGTGGGGGTGGGGCCAAGGGTGCCCAAACAACATTCCGAATCTCCTGGTAGGCTGACTGAGGCCTAGGCACAACTGAGGGACTTCAGCCTGTGACCCTCCCCTTCACTTCTCCTTTGCTATCTTTTGCTGGGCTGACGATGATGGAGTGTGTGAACTGAGTGCCTGCCTGTAGCTCCATCAAAGGGGAGCAGGCAAATGAGCTGCAGTCAGAGCTGCAGAGTCCAGCCTATACTTGTGACCATCGGACGGGGCCTGGAGGTGGGCAGAAGACCCAAGACTTCACTGCCGTCGGTGCCCAGAATCGGATCTGGCTGGGGGTAGAAGGCATGTGAGAGGGGCCACCATCACCCCAGTGGGCCCCTGGCTGCATTTGCTTAGTGTTTGCAAGTGCAGCATTGGGACTACTCATGCTCCCCTACTACAAGGCAATTGGAGCAAGGCGGATCCTGCAACGGACTTGCTGGGTTTAATGTGCAGCTAAGGGAGACGCCCACTGTGGACTGCGATGTGCGGAGTGACCCGGAACCCAGACTTCATTAAAGGAGTCTTTTAGAACAGTACACTAGACATGAAGCAGAACTCGAGGTAGGGCTCCTACTGAGACCTGGGCCTCTCTTCTCCGTGAGACTGCTCGTGCTGCCCCACGGATTGGACTGTCAGAGAACTGAGAGCCTAGTAGGTCAAGCGTAACGGTTCATCGCATCCATTGAGATTTCTGGTGCGGAAGGCCTTGTGTGTGGGTTCCCTGTTGGATTGTAGGTGCAGCTTGACCATGAGGTGAAGAGGTGGAGTGGGACCCCATCAGTTGCGCCATCGTCAGTGGCAAACATAGATCTCAAACGGCACAAAATACCTGAAGCCATCACAGATACTAGGCAAGATCTGTGCATCAGAGTCGATACAGTAGCAGTAGAATGTGTTACCCACACCGACTATGAGATCACAGAGTTCCACCCAACCATGCATGATCTGGTGGGGCAGCTGCGCTCCCTTACCACCAACGTCCAGGAGCTGGAGGCTAAGTTGGAGGATTCTGAAGAGCACCAGTGCCAAAATAATCTCTGCATAGTAGGCTTCCTGGAAGGGGTGGAAGGAGCTGATCCTATAAAGTTGTTTGAAACCTGGCTGTCACAGGAGGTGGCACCGGGACAGCTGTCCCCACACTTTCTAATAGAACCCGCCTACCGTGTCCCAGTGCGATGACCACTAGTAGGAGCCCCCCCATGCATGTGGTGGTTTGCATAATGAACTATAGAAACAAAGAAGCCCTGTTACAAGCAGCCAGAGCAATCACACCACTTCAGTAGGAAAACACAAGTGGTCCTTTTCCCAGATAACACCATGTTGGCTGATTTCCATCCAGGTGGCGACTGCTTTCATTCCGTTGTGGAAATTTCTTTTGGCTGTTGATGGGTCATCTGTCAAGGAGAGGATCATTTGGGTATTGTCGGTATAGGATACAATGTGTAGGCTGTGATATCTGATGTTTTTAGCGAGCTGGGCCATGTAGAAGTTTAAGAGTGTTGGGCTTAGTGAAGATCCCCCGGGTACTCCGAAGTACGTTTCTTTGGGTGCCGAGGTGAACAGGGGGAGTCTGACACTCTGGTTTCTTCCGGTGAGGAAGGATCAAATCCATTGCAGTGCTTTATTGTGGGGCTGTGAGAGATGGTGATGTTGTTTCCTGCTGATAAAACGGGTTCGAGGGTTTGACCTGCTGTGTGAGTGGGGAGACTGACTAGTTGCTTGAGACCGAGGGTTGCGAGGTTGTCCAAGAGGGTTGTAGTACTTTAGTCATTGTGGTTGTCGAGGTGGAAGTTGAGGTCACCGAGTAGGATGTAGCTGGTGGAAGCGAGCATGTGGGGGAAGATGAGATCGCCAATTGTTTTGCTGAACTGCGATCGGGGGCCAGGCGGTCTGTATGCAAGGGTAGGCCCAGGGAGTGGTGTTAGGGTCGGTCTGGAAGTGTAGGTGTTCTAGGGTGAATGGAAGGTTCTGTGTCTCGTAGTGGTTGACAGGCGGAGGGTGTTCCTATATTCTATGGCGATGCCTTCTCCTGGTCGATTGGCTCGGTCTTTGTAGAATATTTTGTAGCTGTTGCAAATGGCGGTGGCGATGTCCGGGGCTGAGGTGGGAGTGATCCAGGTCTCTGTGAAGAAAGCAACGTCAGGGGCAATCGAATGGAGAAAGTCCCAAACTTCTATGGCATGTTTGACGAGGCAGCAGGTGTTGAGGAGTATGCATCTGAGGTCTCCATCTGGGCTTGGTGTGAGGTCATGTGATGGGTGGAGGCAAGTGCAGGAGCAAAATCGGCAGTAGAATTGTCTATGAGTGTTCTTCGGGTCGGCTCGGTGGCACGCTGATGATCTTCTGGGATTGAGGGCATGAAGAGCTTCGGCGTTGTACCAGCAGGTGGCACAGGAACCAGGGTCCTTGTGATGGGTGCGGTTCAAGCACAGATGGGCACACATGGGCTTGCCTTTGGTGTGCTTGCGGCGCGCTAGCGGTGCGGTCTCGCTGCGGTCTCGCTGTAGCCACCATTAAGAAGGGGGGGAGGAGATGGTCAGCTGGGAGGCGGAAGAGTGGGACTGTGCTTCGCAGGGAGGGGGCAGGACCACAGGGGCAGCAGCGGCAGGGAGGGAACGCAGGGAACAGCACAGCACGAGCGCAAAAGAGAGAGGAGAAAAACAGGCAAGAAGACAAAAACAGTGAAAAAAGAGGAAAAAGAAGAAAAGACAGAGACAGACAGGAGCAGATGGCCATTAGGCCAACAGGGATGACGCGCAGGCAGGTGCCTGCGGGTGGAGGCCAGCCTCGATCTCAGAGCCGGCAGGCTCTTGAGGAGCACAGACGCAGAGGCGGCAGCAGGAGGAGCTGGGCAGGAAGGAGCAAACAGATGCTGACGAGAAGTAGCTGGGGTAAGTAAAAATGCTTTTAAATGTGTATTGTTTATGTGCTTGGGTGAGAGTGTGTTTATCTGAGAAAGAGTATATAAGTGTAAATTTGTGTGGTTCTGTGAGTGAAAGTGGAGGTCAAAGTGATGTGTGATGTCACTTCTGCTACTCCTGGCATTTCGGTGAATTGATGTCCATGGCTGCGAGGCCCAGGACACGGGAGCCAGGGAGTGGGAGCCCTCTACCCTAGGCCTCGCAGCAATGGTCTAGTGCTGTGAGGCTCGGGGCATGTGAGCCCTCTACCCTGGGCCTCACAGCAATGACCTAGTGCTGTGAGGGCCAGGGCATGTGAGCCCTGGACCTTAGAGCAATGATCTAGTGCTTTGAGGCCCGCAGGAACAGGAGTCCAGGGCATAGAACCCTCTACCTTGGGCCTCATAGCAATGGTCTAGTGCTGCGAAGCCCAGAGCACAAGAGCCCAGAGCATTGGAGCACTCTACCCCTGGCTTCACACCACTAGACCATTGCTGCGAGGCCCAGGAGACAGAAAACGTTCCATTATCACGTCACATGACATGTTGTGTGTGCAGACACATTGAAAATACAGAGACATCAGAAGATTTTTTGGGGGGAGCAGGGGTGCTATAAGTCGCATGGCGCATTTTTGTTCTTTTATTCTAAATTCCCTCTAAATTAGTCTATCTTAAAAGATAACTCAGCTGGATATGATTGTCAGTATAATTAGTATTTACAATTAATTTGATTTTTAATCCATTTACCACCACCTGGACTTAGAAAGTGAACAATTTTGGAATGAAAGAGTCTTAAACTTTGAAACAATATTGGTAAATATCAATATTTACTTCTTGTACTGCCCACTAACTACCGGCTGACACAGGACCTGGTCCAGTGGGTATGTTTTATCCATGGCACTAGGATACTTAACTCGAATCGCAGCTTTAACCACTCACATAACTATGCTGAAAATAAAGGTTGTATTCTAAAGCTGACCAGGGCCCACAACCTAGTGATGTTTACCTGGCGAGGGCAGTCCCTTGACCTTGCTATCAGAGTCACTGCCACCGCACTTGTGGACTAGTTGGAAATTAGAGATGGGTGAGCCACTGACTCGTCAAGCCAGGCTTGAGCCTGACACCTGGACCTGGCTCAGCTCGAGGTCCTGTTGGAACCTCGAGCCCCTACTGAGCAAGCTTTCAAGTGCCTTCTGCCTGCCACCCTCTCTCTACTCAGCATGGGGCGTTAGGGCCAGAGCTGCAGACTCTGGAAATGGAGAACCAGGTTTTAGTCTCAGCGCCAGCCTAACATCCTGTGATTCTGGACAAATCACTTAATCTACCTGTGCCTATAAAAAATTAATGTGTCCTTGAGTAGCGTTCCAGTGCCTTTGGGTGACGTTTGTGCTCTATAACAACTGCAGAAAAATGCAAAAGGAAGCAAAAGTAAAGTGTTAACATAAAAAGGAAAGACAAATAGAAACCCATTTAGTGGCTGATTTATACAATGTGAATCCAGAAAACCTGGATAAATTGCAGCTCATATGATTAAATTGTGTGATCTTAGGCAATATTTTATTTCACCAATACTCCTTTTTTTCAGTATCCTGTATGAAAGCGCTCTCAAACATATGAGTTCAGAATGCCTGCGCTAATAAAGGCTATTGTGTTTGATTTAATAGACTATAATGTTGCTCAATTTGAATAGAGGGTTTACATGACAACTGTCCTGCCTCTTAGCTTACTGAAAATGTACCTTTGTAAATTATCAATGTTAATAAGTACCTCTCACTGCAGTGCTATAATGTGACGTAGTCATGTCAAGGCTTTTATAAAGTAAGCAACGTGGCACCTCTTTCATAGTCCCTAAAGGGCTTCAAGAGAGGGAGAGTTGCCAGTCCATTGAAAGGGTTCGAGAAGGCAGCACACTAACTAGGGGACAATGGCCATTCCACAGTGCTTTTCTTGGGCGGGGGGGTCTCCTCCCTGGGCCTCACAGTACTACACTATAGCCAAGGCTACTGGAATTATGCACCAGGAGAGGGTCCAATTATGCAGCAGTGCTGAGTAACTTATTTGGCAAGAAAAGTATTATTATACGGCACTCAGTGGCACATTTTGTGACAGTTTTAAGAATTTTTGGCTTTTAACCATACCCACCTCTCGCCCAGCACTTTCACTCGTTCGTGGGCTTGCCTTTCAAAAATCATTTGTTATCATTGGTAAATGCTTTACGTTTGTCCGGCCTTAGGGCGGTTTGTTACTGCCTTGCAGACTGACCCTGTTACATGGATAATTGCACGATTGTCGTTATGTTTGACTGTGAGCTAACTTCTTTTTCCTTTTGGGTCACTCCTTCGCCCTCATACACACGGCAGCCCCGGCACTTTGAATTGATTTGCTAATGTCAACTAATGTTTTACCCTTCATTTTCAATTTATGTGGCAAAAACAGTCCAGGTAGGACCAACTCTAACTTGAGCAAATGCAAGACCCGTTGCATTGTAAATGCTTGTTCAACTTGTTAACACTTGGCATCACTTGTGCCTCATTAGTACTGGTTTCACACCCAAATAATAGCAATAAGCCACGCAAAGGTGACCAGTCAACCTTTGCAAAGGGCCTTCCACCGCACAGGAACACATGCCACTGCATCTTTACTAACTTTTGAATCGTTTGAGCTAGAAACAACTTTTTTGGTTAAAATCTGCAGATTATGCAGTAGATGATGGATTGTGTGGCAAATGCAGCAAATCCTCAATGATGCGAAAATTCCCGCTGCTGCACAATTGCACAATTCCAGTCGCCCTGACGATAGCTGCGAGGATCAGGGGAGGGCCTCCTCTCCTTTATGTAAAATTAGATCTAGCTGTCAAGGTGGAGGTCTGGGAGAAATCAACGGGGGATGTCCATGTGATAAGCATACAAGGCCTGGCCTTTACTAATAAATCAATGCCGGTATCAATTATAAATTTGTATATAAGTCCCCTGCGGGCAAAAAAACAGGCAAATGTCAAATCTATCCTATCTTTGCTGAAAGAATGTTTGTATGAGCACCCAAATCATGAATATTTGACAGCAGGAGACTTTATTTTTTTGTAACTTGGGTCAGGAGGCTGGGCTTCCAGGAGATTCTGTAAGAATGGCCTTAGAAACTTTTGTTCAAAGATTTTGAATTGAGAATGATTAATCACAGTGAAATTGTTGCCGGCACACTCTTACCAACATTCAGAAATATTTCTACATTAGATTACATCCTTTTAAGTACAACATTGTGGGAGAGATGCCTAAGTCATCAGATCATTAATAGAACTGAAAGTGACCATAATCCTGTCATAATAGAAATTGGTCTTGGAGCGGCAAGGCATCTATCCTATAAAACTACAGGGAAGCAATTATTATCCAACTTTGGAAAAATGGATTAAATGGGGTAAGGCTTGTTCTGCCAAGTATGCATTATGGAAACAGGCCAATGGTCCCCTAGTGTTCGAAATCGGTACAAGTCGGGTGATCAACCAGTGGGGATTCAAGATCAATAAGCTCCCTTGTGCACTTGATGGCTCCAAACAGCATTGGCAACTAGGGGCTAATAGAAGTGAAGATGATAAATGTTCAGCATCCGTGAGTATCAAGGTAGCAAAAAGATATGTAG
The DNA here is from genome assembly GCF_031143425.1 of Pleurodeles waltl. NCBI lineage: Eukaryota > Metazoa > Chordata > Amphibia > Caudata > Salamandridae > Pleurodeles > Pleurodeles waltl. The sequence continues at coordinate 1,308,277 of NW_027150384.1, read as the reverse complement.
GCAGGCAGAATCGCGATGCAGGAAAAATAAAACCCCTACTACGGAAGCCCTCAGAAGGCTGGCAAGGAAAGAGCATAAGAAATAAGTTGGAAAAGATAAAGGATACAGAGGAATGTTGGAAACAAAGACATGCATTGATGACACCATGGAAAAGCAGAGCCTTATGGGACTATGTCAAAACTCTGCTACATGCATCTGCAGCAAAGACAGTGTGGTTTCTGCTTATGACTGGGAAAGTCATGTGGAATAACTATAGGTGGATCCAGATTATATAGGTGCTCATGGCACCAAGGGGGTTGCAACACGTATTAGATGGCCTTGACAACAGGTCGCTAAATGTCACTGCCAAGTCAGTACAAGCCACCCTGAGTAGTATTCGGCATGATGTGGTTCCAGGACCAAATGGCCTTCCAGGGATCATCTTTAGCGATGACTACAATTTTTGGGTTGTGCCCATGACTATTTTATTCAATGACTGTCTATATTTTTCTGTGGTCCTGGAAGCCTGGAGAGGGTCAATACTGCATCCAATTCACAAAAAAGGGCATATTACCAGACCCGAAAATTATAGATTCATAGCACTACTAGATGTGACTGGTAAGGCCTTTGCAAAGGTGCTCTTACAAGAGCTTGAAAACTGGATCATGGAAAATAATATTATACCCATATATCAGACTGGGTTTAGATACAGCTTCTTCACAATAGATAATGTTCTTGTCCTTTCATATTTGGGTCAGAAGGCACAGAAGTCCTCATAACAGCCGCTTTTCGCTTGCTTCATTGATTATAGTACGGCTTTCGATGGTGTTGAACGCCATATTCTCTGGAAGAAACTAGCTGCTTGAGGGATACCCAAAAAGTTGTTGGCATTTATAACTGTGCTATATTCTGACACATGGGTGCGAATTAAGATATCTCAAACACAAGTAACAAAGAAAATGTATACTAATAGAGGCTTAAGACAAGGCTGTGTTATCACCCACACTCTTTTCAATCTTTAGAGGGCCGACCTGTGCGCGGAGTTGTTTAAAGGAAAAACATTTCCCCCAAACTTGGTCAGACTATGCTCCCTATAATCCAGTATGCTGACGACTTGGTTCTGCTTGCCCAGACTCGGATAGGGCTGAAAGGGGGCCTGGATATATTGCATTGTTACAATTTAAAAAGTACATTACGAACAAATGCAGCTAAAACGAAAGTTTTGATTTCTTTGCCAACAAATCAAAAAACATCAAATGGAATGGAACCTTGGCTCGCTAAAAAACAGAGATGGAAACCAAGTATCTCTACCTTGGAGTTTGGAAATTAAACTTGGGGAAAATCTCACATCAGGCAGCAGCATTGGCAGTGAAAGCAGAGAGAATTACCTAGGCCCTATCCAACCTTTACGATCGGCTTAAATCCCCGACTGCAGAGACAAATAGGAAAGTTTTTAAGGCTAAATTACTACCAACAATTTTCTATAGCCTGGTAGGCTTACCGCATTGCTCAAGAACTGCCAGGTAAAAGCTTACAAGAAAATATTTCAGATTCCTAGATTCACTAGGCATGCAGGGGTACGTTTGGAATCTGACCTAGTAAGGATGACTATAGAATGCAAAATGGATCCAATTCAGTTCTGTCATCGAGTTTGCAGGGTCAACACAGATAGTTTGAGGGGGTCCTTGAAAGTAATTTTTACAGATAACTCCAGTGACTGGGCTAGGTATCTAAAAAGCGGTGAGGAACTCTTGAACTTGGCTCCTTCCCATGCGCTAGACCCTCTTATAACGATGATAATGATGATCCTACTAAAAAGGACTCTGAAGGAGCGTGGGGTGCGAGCCTCAAGGGAAGGTGGTGTCACTATAATCAGGTATATCAGTGGCGCTGATGGTCTAGTGGAGTCACTTGTGACCATAAGTGCCCAACCCAGTGCTTAATTTGTGCTTGTTGTTTCCGGTGCTGAGCACCGGCACTTATTTTTTAGGGCCGGGGCTTATTCTTCGGCCTCAAGCATTTGCGTGAGCAAAAGACACATATGGGAAAGACTGATGAAGGGGAAAATGAAAAAGCGTCACAAAGGGAGAAAGTAGAAGCTGCAAGAGTGAGCAGTAGGGGCAGGGAGTGGCTTTGTATAAATTGAAGAGTCCCGAGATGGCTTCAGAATTACGCTGCCTCAGTATTCCGTGATCACACAGTTAATTGCAGCAGCCGCGTGTTTAAGAGGAGGCACCTTTTTATTTACAAATTAAGCACTGGGCCAACCATTTCTAAAAGCAGCATTGGGTGCTTGTGCTTTCCAGAGTATTTTGCTGATGCGGCTCCTAACTCTCCCTGCCTGGGAGTACAAACGCCATTGGAAGTCTCCGCATGGCTATCAGCAGCAACGTACTTTGTGTAAATATCACACTGAAACAATAATCCATCTTGTATGCTGCTGCCCGGGCCTGGCCTCAGAAAGACGCCTACTACTAAACCCTCTATTTTTTACATATGGCTTAAGAATATGTAAAGAGGCTCTAAAGTACATGTTTATAGTGGTGGCCCCTATGGAACTTGCCTACTTCAGGAAATTTTTCACAGAAGCCGGAAGAACCCTACGGGATGCACTTGATCAGCAAAAGTTAGCGACTGGCAGGGGCAGTTCTGCCCAGAAAGGAACCTCATTACTAAAATGGCTGCTCCTTCCATGCTACTTGCCCATTTTCTCTAGGACGGTACTGTCTACTGTATTCTAAAAAAAATTGTTTGCGAACATACGGCACTTAGGCATTATATATGAGTAGTGAAAAAGTAAATGACCTACACTGAGTATATGTGTGGGGGCTTGGAGTTTCAAACATTATTATTTATTACCAATTCCATTTGTAAGACTACTTCAAGTTCCTCTTGTATTTCATCATTTTTCATAGGATGATTTGGAAAGATGGTATGTATCAATTACGCACTTTACTTGTTTATCCCAGGAGGAGGATTCCAAAGGATGGTATGTACTATCTATGCACTTTTACTTTCACATCTATTCTAGGCTTCTGTATTGAGGATATGTGTGGGGGATTTGAGCTTTAAATTTTATTACTTTCCCGCTTATAAGAGTATATTAAGACCCCCTGGAATCTCCTCCTTATTTTAAGAGGACAAATTGAAAGATAGTATGTAATGCTCACGCATTTTGAGGCATATTTACACTCTGTTTGCTCTGCTTTGTGTCATTTTTTTTTATGCAAACGCGGCGCAAACTTAACTCCATATTTATATGTTGATTCTAGACCTGTCTAGTGTCAAAATATTGGAGTTTGCACCATTTTCTGGATGCGTGAACACTCCTTGCGTCAATGAGATGCAAGGTAGGCATTCTCATCCAAAAAATGACACTATCCCCATAGTGCCATATTTATCCACCCATGCTAAAATGACGCACGGGTGGGAGGCGGACCCAAAAAACGGCCCTAAGCGTGCTTAGCGCCATTATTTAAAGACTGGATCAGACCAGTTGTTAGGGGACCTGTGGACTCTTTTCCATGGTCAAACACCATTGAATGGGCCAACAGGTGCCCACCCAAAGCCCCAGGTACACCTCCACCCACGCCAGAGGGACACCAGAGGATGGGGGACCCCATCCTAGGTAAGTAGGGTAAGTATAGGTAAGTATGATAGTATTTTTTTAAGTGCCATTGGGGGCACTAACATGGGGCTCTCTGCATGACACTGGGTGCAATGTGTCCCCTGTGCTGGCCATTGGGTTGGTGGGCATGACTCCTGTCTTTACTAAGACAGGATTCATGTTTTTGGATGATTGTGCGTCTGGAAATGACGCAAGGCTGGTTAGCAGTATGTTTTTTTCGCCTCTAACCAGCCTAGCGTAATTTTTAGATGCAAAACCCCTTTCTCCGCTACCGCCACCCCCACCGACTAGCATCTTTTTTTTAGACACTAGCCCAAGCTTATCGCTGGCTTGCACCATTCTATAAATACAGCACCCGGCTGGTGTTGTAAACTGACGCAAGCCGGCGCTAAACTTTTTGCTGCAAAACAGTGTTAGCACAGTTTTGCGTCAAAAAGTGTAAATCTGGGCCCTCATTTGTTTATGCTAGGAGGAGGATTTTAAAGGATGGTGCGTACTCAGTGCTTGATTTGTACTTGTTGTTTCCGGTGCGGGCACTAGCACTTATTTTTGAGGGTCAGCACTTATTTTTCTGCCTCAAGCATTTACTGCAAGCAAAAGACACATGGGAAAGACGGAGGAAGAGAAAAACGAAAAATCGTCACAAAGGGAGAAAGCAGAATGCTGCACGAGTGAGCTGAAGTGGCAGGGAGTGGCTATAGATGAATTGAAGAGGCCCGAGATGGCTTTAGGATTACGCTGCCTCATTATTCCGTCTTCGCTCATTTAATTGCAGCAGCCATGTGTTTCCGAGGAGAGCTTTGGGCACCGGCACTTTTTTTGTTACAAATTAAGCACTGTACGTACTATTCATGCACTCTCACTTTCTCATGTACCTCAGGCTCCTACGTTAATGTTGCAGTAAGCTAGTGCCCAATAGAGTGTACGGTACCTCCTTATCTTAAGAAAATGATTTGAAATGTAGTATGCATTTCTTATTCACTTTACTTGCCTATCCTATGTGGATGATATGAATGATGGAATGTACTGTTTATGCACTTTCACTTTTTCATCGATTCTAGGTTTTTATGATAGTGCCGGATAATGCGCCATTTATCATCTCATGGCGGCGGGTGAATTGCTACGAGGTATTCATCTTAAAGGAGGTGGCTGACTTCATCATAATGAAATACGGCACTTTGCTAACAGTGTAGCATGTTCACTCCTGATAGTAGCACTTCTCACAACTTTTTCCACCGATTGTTGACAGGTGAGCTGTCCTAGAGTGGTCATCCTTAATTGCTTATACATAGGTAAATGGTGATTTATGATGAGAGAATGTATCTCTGTATATTTCATCTATGTAATCTGTTTGATTTTATTTTGTTCTACTTGTGCAATATAGGCCCGTATTTATACTTTTTTAGCGCTGCGTTTGTGTAATTTTTTGACGGAAAAGCGGCGCAAACGTAAAAAATATAATTGTATTTCGTAAGTTTGCGCCGCTTTTGCGTCAAAAAATTACGCAAGTGCGGCGCTAAAAAAGTATAAATATGGGCCATAGTGTTTTATATATGGGCAGAGGATGATTTTTTATGTGGGGGTACGCCTTTGGTTGCATATATTATCTGCTTTTTTTTATGTTTTGCCTATGCAATCATTTTAAGTAATCACAATAAAGCTTATTAAACGCTCCTTTCTCAGTAAGGAGTCACACCTCGCTCTTAATAGGGTGGGAGGGAACAAGAGGATCAGTGTGCCAGCCTGGCTGTAAGGCACTGGCGCGAGGCCCCATGGTGCCCACGCCTAGCGCCCATCCTGCGTCATTACATAATCACAGCGGACCTAAGTGCGTGGCATAAGAGGGAGCAGAGAGAGGTGCCTTGCTTTGTAGGGATGCACCCGAGATTCTGATTGGCTAGAGATAACAGAATCAACCTGTTATGCCCTCACAACCAGGGAAGAGGGAGTGAATTATGAGGGACCGGATAAGTAGACGCCCCCTGGCGGAGAGGTCGGGCACTACACCTGTAACTGCTCCTTAAACTCTGACGCCCATTCACGCCCCTCTGGAGCAAACACCAGTCCAGCCCTGACTGGGCATTATCTCTCATTAATGCTATACCATGACGTCATAACTATTTGGTGTCCATGTCTATATCGAATTTATGTGGTCAAAAAGTCCAACTCATCTGCGACTGGCCTCTAAATAATTTACAAATATCTCTGTAGAAACACATTTTTATTTTCCTAATAAAAACTTTTAAGGCCCGGGTGAAATAGGGATTAGATTTGCATTAATTTAACAGGCTCAGTGTGTGACCGTCTCACACAATAATGTGTGTAGAGTTGTGTGAAGGCTGTTTCCTTTGTCGCTGCAGCTTTGAATAAAAGGAATCAGATATTTCCTAAAATGAGACTCTCTGTGTCAGAAAACCAATCTCCTCCTGTTCAGTGGGATTGCCAGGCTGTGTCCAAGGAAAGTACAGAGAAAAATAATATACAGAACACTGTACAACGCCATGGATGGTGAACACAATATATCCCACATGAACATACTTACACATCTGGCTCGTTGGTCTAGGGGTATGATTCTCGCTTTGGGTGCGAGAGGTCCCGGGTTCAAATCCCGGACGAGCCCTCCTGTTTTACAATGTTTTCAAAGTCACGTATAACTAAATGGAATCTTTGAAAAATAGCGAACTAGAAAACAAACGCTTTTAAGATTCCCTGGGATGGTTTTGTATTTTAAGCCAGCGCAAGTCGCGCAGAAAGGAAGAAACGGAGCCCTGGACCAAGAGGCAGCTGCAGGGGCCGCCGGGAGGCAGGTCTCCATCACTGCCACATCAGCACCCGGGACATTTGTTAATGTTGCTTGGAGACGAATCTTATTACACCGGGGGCTGCACGTCTTTTGTTAAACCACACTGTGGGAGACAGCAGGGTGAGACGTGGGAGTGCACGAGTGGGAGACACACTGGGCAGGGGGAGGGGATTGTGAGGTCACCAGCAGCAGGGCAGAGACCCGGGGCACAAGCTGGGGTGGGCGCGGGTGAACGGAGCCCCCACACTATTTTTAGAGCGTGGTAACGGAGGCTGACAGAGGCCGAGAAATGCCGCCTTGGACTCCATTAAATTAATTGTACAACTTTAGTTTGCCACAAAAGTTCTGATGGAAGCGCTTAGAGGCTCCGTCGTTCTGCTTGGCACAGTTAATCTGACGGGTATCTTTGGTGGCACAGCGATGGCAGATGCTTATTTAGAGGTTTATTTTGTAGCACGTCTTTGTGAGGGGTATATTTCGGGGCACAATAATGACACCAGGAATACTTCGAAGTGTTAGTCCGTGGCAGTGGTTGTGATGGGCATATTCTGGGCAAAATGATTTTAATCTGATATTCTGTCTCACTCTCCTGCCATTGGGTGTTGGGGGAGGGGTCCCGTATGTAGTGTTGGGGCCCTAGGCCCCCATGCTACTGAAATAAAGTCGACAGGACACAGTTTGGTGGTATCTGGAACTGGCCCTGGGCACGTGCGCCCGGGCCTTTTTATTGCCAGGGTCACCTGACCGGTGACGCCTGTGTTGGGTGGGTGTGGGGTGTATGTGGGAGGCCAGCCCTCAGCAGAGAGGCTGGCCAAACACTAGAACGTGTCCAGCAGGACACTACATTCCTCCAAAACTTTGAGGAACAAAAAACAAAGTCCAACCTGAAAGAGAAAAACACAGTAACAAAAACACCACCATCAGTCTCTCGGCCTCGAGAAGGCAGGCCGCAGGATTGCCGTGGTCAGGTGCAGCTGGGAGCACCCGGATCCTTCTGCACAAGTTCATGCTTTAACCAGTCACAGCCGGGCACGAACACAGTGTGGAAGAAATCTGGACTCTGACAGTCAGATGGTTGGACAAATGTCCACTGATGCACCGTGCTTCTGTCCTGTGGGCACTCGTGGCGAGGCTGGTGGTGTTTACAGTTCAGTTTGTTCAAATAGGGTGTATCATTCGAATTGGGTGCATCACCCAAATTGGGTGCATCACGAGCGTTGGTGGAGTCCACTGTGAATCTGCTTGCCAAGACATCCTGGCTTCACGAAGGCCAATCCCTTGAAGACGGATGACATCTTGGATGTTGTGAGGTCCTCCTCTGAAGCCTTTGTATGTTCTGACCCTCTGATGGCAGAGCTGCTTCCAGGCCACCTCTCGGTTTTGGATTCTTCACTATGGAACTTCCTCGAGGCCTTTTCGATGGGTTTGCCACTGAATTGGCATGGACTGTGCTGGGCTGCGTGTGGGCCATCTGCCGGCCGCTGCAGGCTCTCCGACAGGAGCCATGGTCAAATCATTTGTGCAACCACAAGGGTGGATGTTCCGTGGTCAGGGCGCTTGCCGACATGGATCAGGTGCATGCGGGCTCTCAGACGGACTCAGGGCAATTATCTATCACGTTGCCAGGAGGGTGTCTAGTTGGTGTCATGTTAATTCACTGAAGACAGTCTTGGTGTGCTGTGACCTGTTGGGAGTCTCCATTGCACAGCCCTGTTTGTCTCTTTGACTTCATCGGTGGGGCAATGTCCAGTCCTCTCTCAAGCTTGAGAGGACCCTTGTCTGGGTTGTCACGGGACTGCTTGTGATCTGCGCTGGGGCTGCTTGTGTGCCACATAGGGCAGCTGCAAGACCTCCTAGGAGCCACTGCCTAGTCGCTCGTGCAATTACAGGGGTAGATGGATCTGGGTCACGACTTGCTCTTGTCACCGAGAGCAGGATACCGATAGGGCGAGCAGTTGGTCATTGGTTGACTAGTTCTTCAGAGCATTACAGCAGAGGTGTAGGACTCCATTATGGTTGTTTAACTGCTCCTTTGATGGATACCGTGATGCACATGGCAATGATGACATTTGTCGTTGGGAGACCTAGACGACAAGTGATGTTGCTGGAGTAAGGGTGATTGCAGTAACTTCGTCACAGCGAGTGCAGTCTTCCTTTAGCTAGCAGTGGTGCCATCTGCATCAAGCAGCCGATGACAGGAGGCTTGGATGGTCACCTTTGACGTGTGGGGTAAGTACGCGGTTCGCGCATGGCTTCTTACATTTGGCACTCCCGCCGAGCTGTCTCCAGTGACATCATCGCACCCCGGTGGCTGTCTTGTCTGTGGGTGCACTCTTCCTTTGTTGTGGGAGTCCTCCATCTCTCCACCCTGTTGATCTTCCGTTCTTGTTCTTCTGTGGTCGTCACGTGTTTCAGTGTGACAGGTGATGTCACACAGTCTCTTTTCTTCCTTCTTCATAGCGTGGTGCTGCGCCACGCTTTCTTCTCCTTTGTTGTGTGGACCTTTAGAAGGTCCTGTCCTGTCCCAGGACTATGCATTTCTCAGTGTTGTTGGGTGGCATCATGCCACTTGGGGTGTGCGACTCTCCTCTTGCCTGTTGTGGGTCACTGCCGACTCCGTCTTGAGGCAGTGTGGGGGAGGACACTCCTTGCTGAGTCTCTGGCCCGTTGCAGGGCAGTGACATAGGGTCACTTTCTTTTCAGCTTCCTTTTCACTTGAGGGCACAGTGCTTGTGCCTCAAGGCAGTGCTTTCTTGGCACTGAGTCTTGCTTGTACCTGCGCGTGCTTTGCAGGGTTGGTCGCTTCTGATGACCTTCTGTGTGATGGGCCAACGGTGGCCGTCTTGTGTTGCTGAAAGGCCGGCTTGCATGGCCTTTTGTCCCGTGCGTTACGTCACGCTCTCGGGTGCTCTCTCCAATTTTGCGGGTGTTTTTCCGTGTTGTCACGTTCTCTGGTGCAGCTCTCTGCACATGTGACAGTCTCTTTTTTCTGGGCGTCCTTTGATATTGCCTGGCATGTCCCTTTCTTGTCCTGCGGTGAGGTCCATCACTGCTGGGGCATGTGGTGTGCTTTCGGCGGTGGTGGTGGACGGCTGGCAGGGGCTGCGCAGTCCATGCGCGCTCTCCTCGTGCGTCGCATGGCACTTGCGTGCATTTCTCGTCATTGCAGTTTGGCTGGGACAGCTGCAGTCTTCTTCCCTTTTGCAGCGGCGTCCCCGTCGCTTCCTTCTTCTTCGCCGTTTCCATCTTCTGTGCTGTTTCCGTCCAGGGGGGCACTCTTGGTCTGGAGCAGTCACTTTCTGAAAGTGCTGCTGTAAACTTGCCTTCATCCAAGCTTGTTTCCCTTTAACACAGCTCTAGGGTGCAGTACCAACTTTGGCCACTGGATGCCAGTAGCGCACTTCTTTTCCAACTTGAAGGACAGTCTTCCTCCTACCGGCCTCGTTTGTTTTGAAGCAGATTCTGGTGAAACCATGCTGCGAAGACATGCTGCTGAGGAGCTGTTCAGGCTGGTGGGGGCCCTTGCTGGAGTCTGGAGAGGCAGGTAAGTGCTGTTTTCCTTCTTTTCTTTTTTCTTTTTGTAAAAGTATTTTTTTTTCACAGCCTCGTTTGAAGAGGCATGCAGATGGCATAAACGTTAGTGAAGTGGGGGCTGCGGGCACAGTTTTTTGTCAATCTAGGTGCGTTTGAGCACCTAACTTCTTTAGTCCTTTGTTGGAGGTGGGGGCGCGGCCCTGGGCACCTGGTGCTTTGGTGCGTGGATGCACCATTTTATTTCAAACTTGGTTTTGGTGCGTGTCTGCACCTCATGCTTTCATTACTGCCGGAAGAGGGGGGGGCCAGCCCCTGGGCATTTTCGTTCTTTTTGTGGTGCGTGGGAGCACCTCTTGCCTTCGTTATTGCAGGGATGAAGGGGGCAGCCCCTGGGCATTTTCTTGTGTGGTGCGGCCGTAGCTTGGCACAAGGTGCCGACCGCATTCTTTTCTTGGGGGCGACCGGCCCCGGGCATGAAGTGGCATATTTTTAGGTGCGTGTCTACACCGAGCGCTTGTGCGGCGGGGCGGCCCTGGGCATCTCTCTTTGTTTGGCTTTGGTGCATGCCAGCACCATTTTCGTTTCTCTGCGCGGCCCCAGCAGACTTCCCAACACGCTGGGGGCGGCTTCAGCAGACTCGTGGGGGGCGGCTCCGGGCATTTTAACTCGGTGCGGAACAGCACCGTTATTTGAAATAGGAAGAACAAAGGAAAACTGCCCCCTGGGCATTTTCTATGTCGTTTTTTTGTTGTTGTTGTGGTGCGTGGCAGCACCATACTCTTCCTCGCACGCGGCCGCAGCGGCATGGCATACACTGCGCCCTGCATTATTTTCTTGGGGGCAGGGGCGGCTGGCCCCGGCATTGCTTCGTGCCCCTCACTTCTTCAGACATTGTGCGAGGCCCGGCAGCCTGCTCACACGCTGCGGGTCGCGCTTTTGACCTTAACATTTTCAAATAGGGGGGCGGCCTTGGGCATTACCTCGCTTCTTTCGGTGCGCATCAGCACCGTCCTGTTCACGGCGATCACAGCCGTCTTGGTAGTGCTGTGGTCGCCCCACCGCTCGGTGGGTGCTTGTTTAGCACCGTTGCGCTTTTCTTAATTTTCAGGGACCGCAGCCGTTTTGGTAGTGCTGCGGAACGCTCTGTAGCCACATAGTGGTTTTCTGGCACCTACCACTTTATGTGCACTGGCGGGGCTGGAGCTGCGACGGCCTGCTTTTCCCCCAGGCACATCATAGAAGATGCTCTTTGCGGCCACGTGGGATCGGACCCACCCTCGTCGCCAATGTAGTGTTGGGGCCCTAGGCCCCCATGCTACTGAAATAAAGTCGACAGGACACAGTTTGGTGGTATCTGGAACTGGCCCTGGGCACGTGCGCCCGGGCCTTTTTATTGCCAGGGTCACCTGACCGGTGACGCCTGTGTTGGGTGGGTGTGGGGTGTATGTGGGAGGCCAGCCCTCAGCAGAGAGGCTGGCCAAACACTAGAACGTGTCCAGCAGGACACTACACCGTATAGCTATCACGTTTCCCAGACCCATTCGTGATGTGTTGCTCCAGTCCAGTTTTATTCCTTTGAATTCTGGGACTTGTAGTCCTGTTTTATCATAGACTAAAAACGACTACAAGTCCCAGAAGTCAAAGGAAAAATCTGGCCTGGAGCAGGAGATGACGCATGACCTTGTCAGAGGGTCACTCATGTACCTGGACCGGTGCAATGGACCCCTGGCTGAAGCGGGCACCCAGACCTCTGTGGAGAAATGTGTCTAGTAGGCTTTCTCCGGATGCTTGAGGGGGTGTCGCCTCTCTCACGCCCCCTGGGCTCTAGGATGGATCTACATTACCTGAAGAGTTTATATATAACCAGCAAAAAAGAAATAGCAATGATGGAAGGAGACAATAGACCCTACAATTTAAATTCTCGAAACTTCCTCGTGCCTGATAAGAGGACGGTGTGATCCATGACCTGCCTGCTCGTGAGACGCACGTGTAATACATATGACCCGTACTGCCCTGCTCTGCCCCCTCGCGAGTGTCTGTACTTATACACATGGGCACTGGAGTAACAAAGGCCCCCGCGGTGAAGAGGGAGAGCGAGCTCTAGGGGGCCCTAGAGCTCCCGCGTGAGTCCGGAGGGGGCCCCTGCGTGCACTGTGCAGGGAAGTACGGGAGGGGGCATGAAAGGGTGGTCCCGTGCAGGGAGAGGTCAGACACCTGTGAGGCTGCGGCACCGGCAGGTGATGCTGGAGTCAGCTGGTGACTGAGGTCCGATGACAGAGCAGCCCTCCCGGCCAGGCTTTTTAGGGTGGGTTGGGGGGGGGGGCACCTGTAAACTCTTCACTACTGCACTGGACCTCCAGGGTGTTTTTCATGCGGATCAGCACAGGCACTAAATGCGATCACAGGCCGCCGAAATAGCTCAGTTGGGAGAGCGTTAGACTGAAGATCTAAAGGTCCCTGGTTCGATCCCGGGTTTCGGCAGAAAGCTTGAATGAAAAACTTAGAAATATAAGACATTGTTTAAACAACAATAATATTATTTCTCTGTCGTGTCCCAGCTCCTCATTGGTTTGCGTCCTTCCTCCTTTGCCCCATCCCTTGTTCTTTCTTCCTTTTCTTTGCGCTCTCCCTTCCTCCTTCCCGGCCTTCCTTCCTTCGCTTCTCACCGCCCTCATTTCGTTATTTACACGTTTCTCATAATTCTGTCTCCCTCCGTCTCACCCCCATCGTTGTGCGTGCGCCTCACACCAGCGGCCCCATCACACTAAATGCGTGACAGATGTGCACCTAGGAGCTCAGTGCCACGTGCTGTGACGTTCACACCGTGTAGCACATTCCCCCTCCTGGGAGTAAAGTACACTCATGACATGCAGATCTGTAACAGCGGAGGGTGATCTCACGTGTGCCCTGTGACTGAGGACACACTCGACTCTCACTCACTGTGTGTCTGTAACTCAGGACACACTCTACTCTCACTCACTGTGTGTCTGTAACTGAGGACACACTCGACTCTCACGCACTCTGTGTGTTTGTAATTCAGGACACCCTCTACTCTCACTCACTGTGTGTCTGTGTACTTAAGGACACACTCCGCTCTCACTCACTGTGTGTCTGTGTACTTAAGGACACACTCTGCTCTCACTCACTGTGTGTCTATAACTCAGGACACACTCTGCTCTCACTCGCTGTGTGTATGTGTACTTAAGGACACACTCCGCTCTCACTCACTGTGTGTCTGTGTACTTAAGGACACACTCCGCTCTCACTCACTGTGTGTCTATAACTCAGGACACACTCTGCTCTCACTCACTGTGTGTCTATAACTCAGGACACACTCTGCTCTCACTCACTGTGCGTCTGTAACTCAGGACACATTCTACTCTCACTCACTGTGTGTCTGTGTACTTAAGGACACACTCTGCTCTCACTCACTGTGTGCGTCTATAACTCAGGACACACTCTGCTCTCACTCACTGTGCGTCTGTAACTCAGGACACACTCTGCTCTCACTCACTGTGCGTCTGTAACTCAGGACACACTCTACTCTCACTCACTGTGCGTCTATAACTCAAGACACACTCTACTCTCACTCACTGTGTGTCTGTGTACTTAAGGACACACTCTGCTCTCACTCACTGTGTGTCTATAAATCTGGACACCCTCTGCTCTCACTTACTGTGTGCATCTATAACTCGGGACACATTCTACTCTCACTCACTGTGTGTCTATAACTCAGGACACACTCTACTCTCACTCACTGTGCGTCTATAACTCAGGACACACTCTGCTCTCACTCACTGTGCGTCTATAACTCAGGACACATTCTACTCTCACTCACTGTGCGTCTATAACTCAAGACACACTCTACTCTCACTCACTGTGTGTATGTGTACTTAAGGACACACTCCGCTCTCACTCACTGTGTGCGTCTATAACTCGGGACACATTCTACTCTCACTCACTGTGCATCTATAACTCAGGACACACTGCTCTCACTCACTGTGTGCATCTATAACTCGGGACACATTCTACTCTCACTCACTGTGCATCTATAACTCAGGACACACTGCTCTCACTCACTGTGTGCATCTATAACTCGTGACACACTACTCTCACTCACTGTGTGCATCTATAACTCGGGACACATTCTACTCTCACTCACTGTGTGCATCTATAACTCGGGACACATTCTACTCTCACTCACTGTGTGTCTATAACTCAGGACACACTCTGCTCTCACTCACTGTGTGTCTATAACTCTGGACACCCTCTGCTCTCACTTACTGTGCGTCTATAACTCAGGACACACTCTGCTCTCACTCACTGTGCGTATGTAACTCAGGACACACTCTGCTCGCACTCACTGTGCGTCTGTAACTCAGGACACACTCTACTCTCACTCACTGTGTCTATATCTCAGGACACACTCTGCTCTTACTCACTGTGCATCTATAACTCAGGACACATTCTACTCTCACTCACTGTGCGTCTATAACTCAGGACACACTCTGCTCTCACTGTGTGTGTGTAGTGTACACTGATGCACACTTTTAAGCATCGATTCTTCTATTTGCACTAGTGTTTCTTTTACCTCGTGGTACAGAGTATGCAGATCCCTGTGCCCAGAATATGCCCATCACAGCACCGTGGTTCAGAATAACCCTATATAGTGTGCGGGACAATTACGGTGGCACCAAATATACAGGGACCGGAATGGAAACCAGGATCAGCTCAGTCTGGGCAAAAAGTTCAAGCCAAACCCTTTCCCATGCAGCCCGCATGGCAGTGCCAGGGGACCGAGCGGGCAGTCCGGCCCTGGCACATGCCTAGCAAGAGGACTGCTCTGCGGAATAACCCCAGGAAGCGCATCTACGGGGGTTATTGTGCCACCCAATGTACCCTGATGTTGGCACGGCACCTGCCAATCGGAACGGACACGTTCACCAGAATGATTGTGTCATTTCACCTTTAATGTGCCACGGAGGACGCCCCGGACAGCTGCACCGTGGAATGCACCATTCAGAGTTACCGTCGGTGGCACAGAAAATGCCCCTTTTAAATACGGTCATAAAAGTTATAACTTTGGCAGGTCTCAGAGGAGCGCCCCCTGTAGGAGGAGGGCCTCTGCTGCTCTTACTGTCCAGCCAGTGCTTAATTTGTAAATAAAAAGGTGCCGGTGCCCAAGCCCTCCTCTTAAATACGCGGCTGCAGCGTAATCCTGAACCCATCTCAGGCCTCTTCAATCCATATAAAGCCACTTCCTGCCCCTTCAGCTCACTCTTGCAGCTTTTGAGTCTTTTTCTCGCAGCAAATGCTAGAGGCAGAAGAATAAGCCCCGGCCCTCAAAAATAAGTGTCGGTGCTCAGCACCGGAAACAAGCACAAATTAAGCACTGTGTCCAGCGCACTTTTCCTAGTGTGGCTCACACTCACGTGCGCCCCCACAGCTCACTCAACAGCTCCACGAAGTGTAGCGCCCACAGTGAGTTTCAACTGCATGTAAGAGAAATCCTCTCTTGGCTGCGGATGCGGCAGGTGTAGGCACCCCCGCCCCCCACCACCACACACACATCTGAGTGTTGGGGTGAGTGCGACATATTCTGGATTAAAATCCGAAACCAGGCCAGGGTTTTTTTAAAAGATGATGTTGTTTGATTAACCACTTGAAGCATCTGCTTAATTTAAAAAAAGAATTCCAAGGAGGACTCGTCCGGGATTTGAACCCGGGACCTCTCGCACCCGAAGCGAGAATCATACCCCTAGACCAACGAGCCACTCATATGTCATTGGAATGTGGACGTGTGTGAGGTAGGGTACCGAGCTCCAGATAGCAGCACTTCTGTTTTCACAAGGTGTCGGTTTCCTTTTATTCAAAAGCCGAAGGAGAAGGAAACTTCAATCATGTACCAAGAACACTGTGCGAGAGGCCTCCCTGTGGGTCTGTCACCTTCATACATGTGTGGCCCCATTTCACCTGGAACCCAAGGGTTTCCGAGGAGCAAATATGAAAATGTATTCCACCTACAGGGGTGTATTAAACTATTGCCCACTGGCATCAGAAGTGTTTCTCTTTTCTGCGGCTCACAGTACTTTTCAGTCTCTTAAAGACCACAGGCACCAAATAATGAATACGTCACACCCACGGTGTGGCACTAATGAGGGATAATGCCCGGTCCGGGGTGGGGCAGATGTGTTTGTTCCAGAGCAGCTGAAAGGGCATCAAGGTTTATGGCACAGGAAGAGGCGCAGTGTCCGAGCTCCCCGCCAGGGGGCGCCTACTTCTCTGGGGGGTTCGGATTCACATCGACCCCCTGGTTGTGTGCTCACTGTGAGGCCGTGTGACAGGTTGTGTCTGTCCTCTTTGGTCAGTCAGTGTCTGGGGAACGCCTGAAAGAGAAAGTCCCCTCTGCGGGGGTGGTGGGGACATCACACCTCCTGTTACCCCGGACATCCCCACGCTTACACCCCGGAGGCAATGACGAGGGCCGAAAAGGACAGAGGCCGGGCCGTTATCGACGGTGGGTTCGATGCTTGAATCACCCGTGGAGTGAGATCTGACGAGTCAGACACCAACCGGGCCCTGGTGAGAAGGGGGCGGTGTGGAGGGTCTGAGTAAGATCAGACACCGAAGGGGCCCTGGAGAGAAGGCGGCCAGTGTGGAGGTTACTGAGTGAGGTCTGACGGGTCAGACACCGAAGGGGCCCATGAGAGAAGGGGTCAGTGTTGAAGGACTGAGTGAAGTCTGACGAGTCAGACACCGAAGGGGCCCTGGTGAGAAGGCGGCCAGTGTGGAGGTTACTGAGTGAGGTCTGACACCGAAGGGGCCCATGAGAGAAGGGGTCAGTGTTGAAGGACTGAGTGAAGTCTGACGAGTCAGACACCGAAGGGGCCCTGGTGAGAAGGCGGCCAGTGTGGAGGTTACTGAGTGAGTTCTGACGGGTCAGACACCAACCGGGCCCTGGTGAGAAGGCGGCGCGGAATGGAGGGGCTGAGTGAGGTCTGACGGGTCAGACACCGAATTGGCCCTGGAGAGAAGGGGGCAATGTGGAGGTTACAGAGTGAGGTCTCCGAGGGTCCCATGGAGGGGAAGGCGTCGGTGTGCAAGCAACGAGTGAGGTCTCTGAGGGTCCCGATAGAGGGGAAGAGGGGCCGGGGTTAGGTCAGGGGCAGTTTCTCCTGCTCGGATGTGGTTGATCTTCGGGAAGAGTCGGAGCATCGATGGAGTTACCGCTTAAAATGTCAGCTCAGTCTCTGGTCTTCAGTGCTGGGAGGAGGCAGCGACCCCCGGCGAGGCTTGTCAGTGTAAGGGAGGGGGTGATGGTGGTGGATGAGTCCTGTGACACTAGGGGTGAACCCTGTGACCCTGGAGTGAGAATTGTGACCCTGGGGATGATACCTTTGAATCTGGGGTGAGACCCGTGTACCTGGGGTGAGACCTCTGAACCTGGGGCTGAGTCCTGTGACCCTGGGGAGGAGACCTGTGGCCCTGGTAATGAGCTCTCTGACCCTGGCGGAGAGTCCTGTGACCCTGGCGACGAGTCCTGTGCGTCTGGGGTAAAACCTGTGAACTCTTTAGTCCTGTACATGCCCCCCACGGTATCTGCAGTAAAATCATTATGATCACAGAGGAATACGTGGCCGCCGAAATAGCTCAGTTGGGAGAGCGTTAGACTGAAGATCTAAAGGTCCCTGGTTCGATCCCGGTTTCGGCAGAAGTGTTTTATCTGTTCTTATCAGGCAAACATTGCATCACATTATTAGAAACCTGGAGAACCACAGGCTCTCGTATTCCACCTGTGCCCTCCTTCCACGCTTCTTCCCTTCTTTATCCCTCTTCCTCCCCACCTTCCTTATCTGCACTCCCTCGCTTCCCGCCCTTCATTCCTCCCGCCCTCATTGTCATTATTTCAGTCTCATCAACTTGTATCATTCCGGCACAATCATACTGCTAGCTTGGGAGTTTCCAGGTCTCCAGACACTGTATGCACACTCACGAGGAGTGAGTGACTCCACAGTCCCACTCTTGATGTGACTCACACACTGCAGGCACACTCACACCCAGAGTGACTCCACAGTCCCACTGTCTGCGATGTGACTCACACACTGCGGGTGCACTCACTCCCAGTGAGTGACTCCACAGTCCCACTGTCTGCGATGTGACTCACACACTGCGGGTGCACTCACTTCCAGTGAGTGACTCCACAATCCCACTCTCTGTGGTGTGATCCGACACTGCGGGCGCACTCAACCAGGAGCGGATGCGTGGCTGGGTGGGGCAGCAGGGATGGGGGGAGGGGATGAGGGTGAGGTGGGGGAGGGGGGGGGCACGGGAAAAATAATCAAAGAATAATTTTTTTTTTTTAAACGTACCTCTGCTCCCGTGCCATGCGCCGCTCCTCTCCCGTCGCTGCTGCAGACACAGGCTCCCAGCCTGCCCTGCGCCGATCCTGACAGCACTGGCTGGGAGCGCCCTTGGAAGCGCCCAGCCAGGGCGCTTCCTGGCAGACTGGGAGATTGTGCTGCTCTCTCCAGCCTGGCAGCAGTGCGCATGTGTGTTTGGCCGCCTGAGACGGCTGGCTACACATACCTGGGCAGTGAGGGGGAGTGCACAGAGCACTCCCCTCGGCCCGTCACCCCCCAGTGCCCCGCCCCTTTTACACAGAAAGGATAATAAACCAAGTTTATCATCCTTCCCCTGTAAAAGGATTTGCAGCGGTTGCTGCTGGCGGGGGATGCTCCTCCCCATATTGAGGAGCCGCCCCATGTTTTCTTTTGCATTTGGATAAATTAAAGATTAAAAAAAATCTGTGTAGTCCGTGTTTTATGAATGATATATGCAACATTTCGGACAGTAACTATGCATTGGTCCCTCAACAACCTCGCTTATTACAGACCCGTCTCACACGGTGAGATCTCACACATTTGAGCTGTGTCTGTGGTGGGCCTTGGGAGAGGGTTCAGCATCCTCCAGAACCGGGGGTCTCCCTGTAACGCAGCCCCCGCAGTTTCTGCATCTTCATCCCCCAGACCGCCCTTTAACCACCCACTGAACATCTAAACGCCGAGGAAAACACGTGCAGGTTTGCAGAGCCAGGATCCATCCATCTCTCACTATTACAAATAATGGTGGTTTTACCATTTGTTTTTTGACACTCAAACCGCCAGGCACTCAGTCCTGGTCATATGTGAGGCTTTCATCCTACCTGACTTTTTGTTTTACAAGCATGATTTTTCTTTCTGGGAATTGCACTTTCTTACATTATTATGTGTTTATTTTTTATCGTTATAATGATTATTTGTTTGCTAAGGGCACGTGGCTTAACATTAGCTGATGGGACCAGTTTAAGGTTGTACAGGCCACTGTTGTTTCACAAATCATTGAAAACAGAGCTCTCAAGTCTCCCACTGTGCTCTAAGTGATGCTCTAGGCCGGGCCTTCTTCCCGTTGTAATGTCAAACTCATTATAAAGAGACATTGGCAAAGCCAGTGGGTCTCACCCATGCACGAGCTATTGACTTTGCCAATGTGTTTTTCATCCATAATGTACATCAGCATGGCTGCTGTTCAGCATGGCTAAGTTAGTGCCAAAGAGGAGAGTGGCGTGGAGTGGCGTGGCATAGTGTGGAGCAAAGTGTCATAGAGTGTAGTGGTGTAGCATGGAGTGGAACGACGTAGAGTAAAGTGGCCAAGAGACTAGTGTCGTAGAATGTCATGGAGTGTGGCAGGATGGAGAGGACTAGAGTCAAGTGGCGTAGAGTGTCATAGAGTGGAGAGAGGTAGAATGTCATAGAATGGAGTGGAATAGTGTGGAGTGGCATAGAGTGAAGTAAAGTAGCATAGAGTGTCATAGAGTGGAGGGGTGTAAAGTGGCATATAGGGTCATAGAGTGGGGTGTTTTAGAGTGGAGTGTAATAGAGTGGAGTGCAGTGGCCTAGTAGAGTGGAGTAGAGTGTCATGGAATAGAGTGTCGTAGAGTGGAGGGGCGTAGAGTGGAGAAGAATGTCGGACATTAGAGGGGTATACAGTGGAGTGGCATCGAGTGGAGTAGAGAGTTGTATAGTGTTAAGGAGTGGTTTAGGTGGAGAAGAATGTCATATAGTGGAGTGGCATAGAGAGGCATGGCATAGAGTGAAGTGTCATTGAGTGGAGGGAGGTCATAGATTGTCCTGGAGTTGCGTAGAGTGGCAAAGAAAGGAGTAGAGTAGAGTAGAATGGAGTAGAATGTCATAGAGTGGAGTGGCATAGAGTAGCATAGCATAGAGTGGAGTGTCATTGAGTGGAGGGCTCTCATAGATTGTCCTGGAGTTGCGTATAGTGGTGTAGAGTGGTATAGAGTGGAGTGTCATAGAGTAAAGTGTCATATAGTGGAGTGGAGTAGAGTGCCATAGAGTGTTGTGGAGAGTCATATAGTAGAAGATCATAGAGTATAGTGGCGTAAAGTGAAGCAGAGTGGCGTAGAGTGGAATAGAGTGACAGAGTGTTGAGTGGAGTACAATGGAGTGGCATAGAGAGGCATAGAGTGGAGTAGAGTGGAGTGGCATTGAGTGGAGGGAGGTCATAGATTGTCCTGGAGTTGTGTAGAGTGGCATAGGTAGAGTAGAATGGAGTAGAATGGCATAGAGTGGAGTGTGGTAGAGTAAAGTGTCATGGAGTGGAGTAGAGTAAAGTGTCAGAGTGGAGTGGAGTAGAGTGCCATAGAGTGTTGTGGAGAGTCATATAGTAGAGGATCATAGAGTAGAGTGGCTTAAAGTGAAGCAGAGTGGCGTAGAGTGGAATAGAGTGACATAGTGTTGAGTGGAGTACAATGGAGTGGCATAGAGTGGCATAGAGTGTAGTAGAATGGAGGCGAATAGAGTGGAGTGGAGTGTCATAGATGGAGTGGAGTGATGCAGAGTGGAGTAGAGTGAAGTGGTGTACAGTGGCATAGAGTGTCGAAGAGTGTTTGAGAGTGGAGTAGTGTAGAGTGGAGGGGCAAAAAGCAGCATAATGTAAACTGAAGTTAAGAGTCATAGATTGGAGTAAAGTGTTGTGCAGTGGAGTGGCAAAGCGTAGAATGTAGTAAGGTGCTAGAGTGGCCTAGAATGCGTGGAGTGGAGTAAAGTGGCACAGAGTGTCTCTGAGTGGAGTGTCGTAGAGTGGCGTAGAGTGGAGTGACATAGAGTGCTGTGGAGTGCCATTGAGTGGAATGTCGTAGGATAAAGCGGAATAGACGGAAATAGGATCTAGTAGGGTGGCCTTGAGTCATATGGCATAGAGTCAAGCAGAGTGTCGTAGAGTGTCATATAGTGGAGTAGAGTGGAATGGAGAAGAGTGTCGTGGAGTGGAGTGGTGTGTCGTATACTAGAGTAGAGAATAGTAGTAAAATATAATTGAACTATCCATCTTTTGTCAAATTAATTTGGGAACTTCCCCTGTAAAATGACATTTAAATTGTATTTAGTTTCCACCCCTATTGCAGCCCTAAAATGTTTAAAATAAACTATTTGCCGCTATTTCCCTAAAATGTATTTGATGGAAATGCTCCAAGGTCCCTGTGAAGTTATATTAAATTTGTGGTGAGTTAAATGAAGACTTAATTTATGAAGTTGGGCGGGATTAGGAAACTCCACACTTTTCAGAGTAGGTTAAGTCTCCTAACTTTACTTGAGATAAGGTTTATCCTTTGTGGCCTTCCATGTATGATGTCCTGATGCAGAATGTCTCATGTAGGACATCCTCCAGCAAACACATGGAGGCAGGGCACCCAGGACTCAGGTAAGAGGAGTGGGATGGAGGGCTCTGAGCTGAGGCCAACTTACATTTATTTGTTTAAAGAACTTCATAAGCTTTGTATTTCGCAAAGCTGGAACAGTTTAGAAAATACACAAAATTGCAAATTAGCTGGCTACAACTGAGTCGTGCAGAATAGTCTAGTTGTGTAAAGTGCAGTGGCATAGAGTGGTGCGGAGTGGAGTAGTGTGGTGTGCAGCTGTGTAGAGTGGTGAAAAGAGCAGAGTGGTTGTGGTGTTATTACTATTTCTTTATTGTGTTTATCTCAGCATGGTTTCCCTTTATATGTATTGTGTTTCTTTTAGTTATGTATTTCTCTTAGTTGGTTTCTCCCAATGCTTCCCCTGCCTTCCTTTAGGCTCATAGACTCTCTGGAATTTGGAATGCTGGGGGAGTCTGGGAAGGAGATGTGAGGAGATTGGAGGATCTTGACTTGTGGGTGGATGAAGTTTCTTTTACGCATCAAACTGGAAATAAACGTACATTTAATCAACTACAAGTGTCAACTTGAATTTCTGCCTTGGATGACAGATTCACTACATTTTGGCGACGAGGGTGGTTCGAGACTTCTGAAACTGTACCTTGGAAACTTCAACATCTTCATTTATTCAGCTTCTAACGTTAAGAAAAAAAAAGGTACTGTAATTTTTTTTTCCTCTGTTTTTTGTGGCTCACATTTTTTTTATTTTTATTTTTTCAACCTGTTTTTGAGCCACATGGTAATTCTTTTCGTGTCTATTTATAAATTTAATAGACGCGTCTTTCAACTGTCTCCTTTCCTCGTGCCTCTGGAGACGCGTGCTGTTGATTTTGTTGCCAAAGCAACGTGAACGCAAGCCTTTCTTTCCCGGCCGCGCTCTCTTGAGATACACGCGCTGTTTATTTACCTGCTGTTGAATTTGTTGCTATGGCAACGTGAACGCGTGCCTTTATTTCCCGGCCGCGCTCTCTTGAGATACACGCGCTGTTTATTTACTCGGCTGTATTCAAGGGAAACACGCTCCACAGGGGATACGACGACTCGTTTTTCAACTCGAGTTATTCAACAAATAAACAGAGTTTAGCTCTAAATTATCCGTTTAAAATTGCTATTTTATTACGTTTATTTTTGGAAACAAGTTGGCCTGCTCTACTCTGTCATTGTTTTTTTCTGGATATTTTATTTCTTTTAAGTGGCACTTCATTTTCTGTGTTACATTTTTTTGTACAAACATTTTTCTTTCCCTGCAATAATAAGTGATTATGCAGAACATTACACCTCCACCATTTTTTCTTGCGCTTCCTGGAGAACCTCCTATATCGTGGCAAAAATGGAAAAAGGTTTTCCTGACTTACATGCACGTCTGTGGCAGCAACCTATCCTCTGAAAGAAAGACTTCTGTTTTACAACATTGTCTTGGTGCGGAGGGTCAAGAAATCTTGGAAACTTTACCTGCAATAACAACATCAGATGGTGCGGAAGGTGACAACTCTTTGAATGAATTTGATTCTACTTTACTTAGACTGGACAATCACTTTCTTCCCAAAGTTTCTATCATTTTACAACGTTACTATTTTGGGAAACGTTAGCAGATGGATGATGAATCTATTGAAGATTTTGTCACAGCTTTACGCAAACTAGCTTCATCATGTAACTTCGGAGAAAATCTAGAAGAACGTATTAGAGACCAATTCATGCTTGAATGTAAATGCGACAAAGTAAGAGAAGCATTATGGGTCAAAAGTGATCCATCACTAGATGAAGTGTTAATCATTGCTAAGCAAGTTGAACATTCGATGGCTTGTATTGATAATTTGAGGAAATCCAAAGGTGTTTCTATGGAGGTCCAAGCTATAAATACAAAAACTAATAACAAGTTTCAAGCAAACATTAGAGCAAAACTGATGTGTTTTAGGTGTGGTACTACAACTCATTTAGCTAATAGCCAAGATTGTCCTGCTATTCATATTATTTGTAACAAATGTTCCAAGAAGGGACATTTTGCTAAGTATTGCAAATCATTTTCTAAGTCTAAAGTCAAAGTTCAGGAAATTGATTGTAATGATGATCGAGATTTTGTTCTTCAGATTATTTATGATGTTAATTGTGTCGCCATTAATACTTGTCAGTACCCTTCGGATTTTGTGGATGTCAACGGAACATCTATTTCTATGATGATGGATTCGGGCGCAAAACTTTCCTTAGTATCAGTTTCGGATTTCACTAAGCATTTTAAGGGAAGAGTTTCTTTACTGGATCCTGATATCATTCCCTACAGTTATGGCGGTAAACCTATTGAGCTCAAGGGTTACTTTGAAGCCGCCATAACCTTTAAAGGGAACACAATTTCAGGGAAAATATATGTTCCAGTTGTTGGTGACACAATTCTGAGTTGGCCACATCAGAAGATGCTTGGGATTATATTAAATCCCAATTCTATTCCTCAAGTATTAGTTCAAAATGTTTGCAGCATCAAAGACGACATCATAGGTGAATTTTCTGATGTATTTTCTTCTAAAGTAGGGTGCGTTACGGGATACAAACATCGTATTTGTCTTAAGGAGGGTGTCAGCCCTGTAGCGTGCAAAGTAAGAAAAATTCCTTTCACTTTACAAGACAAGGTTAAATCTGAATTACAAAGGTTACAATCTGAAGGCATCATTGAAGAAGTCGAGGCTGCACAATGGGTCGCCCCCATTGTTGTTGCTGTGAAGAAATCGGGAGATATTAGACTTTGTGTGGACCTTAGACATCTCAACAAAGCTGTGATTGAAGACAAATTTCCTTTACCAAACATAAATGAAATGGTCTGTCTTTTAGGAGAGGCAAAATATTTTACGACATTAGATTTGAGTTCAGCTTATCACCAAGTTCAATTGTGTGAAGAATCAAAATTGTTGACATCTTTCATCACTCCCTTTGGTGTGTTTAAGTTTAATAGGATGCCATTTGGTTTGTGCTCTGCTGCTTCTGTATTTCAAAGACTAATGTATCATATTCTTGGGAAAACTGATGGTGTTAGATTTTTTCAAGATGATGTTCTCATTTTTTCTAACACTCTTGAACAACATCTTTCCAAAGTTAGAGAAGTCTTAAAACAATTTCGTAGTAAGGGAATCACACTCAAGGGAGAAAAATGCAAGTTTGCATGTTCAGATATCACGTATTTAGGACATGTAATTTCTTCTCAAGGTGTTAAACCGAAAGAGGATCTAGTTAAAACTGTAGTTAATTTTGCGGATCCTGTTAAAAGAGAAGATGTACAAGTTTTCTAAGGCATGGCGGAATTTTATTCCAAATTTGTTCCTAATTTTGCCAGTAGGTCTTGCTGCATTAGAGAGTTAATTAAGAAAGGTGTTGATTTTGTATGGTCAGAGGCTTGCAAGAAAGAATTTGAGGATCTAAAAAATGCACTATCTTCTGCTCAATGTCTCAACAGTTTTCGCCCAGGGTTTCCCTGTTGGATTATAACTGATGCCTCAGATAAGGGTTTAGGAAGTGTTCTTAAGCAAAAGTATGATGGTAAGGATGTTACTATTGCATTTGCTTCCAGAGCGTTAAGGGGAGCGGAGTCGAGGTATTCCACCATTGAAAAAGAAGCACTAGCTATCTACTGGGCTATAAAGAAGTTTAAACAGTTTCTATGGGGATCTAGGTTTGTTGTGCAATCTGATCATAAGCCTTTACAAGAGATTTTTGATAAGAAGGGTCTAGACTGTATTTCTTCACGTATTTGCAAGTAGATTGTTGGTCTTCAAGACTTTCAATTTTCTGTCTGATATGTCCCTGGATGTGAGAACCGCACAGCTGACTGTTTGTCAAGGTTAAGATCTTTTAGCTGGGACCAAGATACGGATTGTAGCACATGGTGGGTTGATGAGGATGTGAAAGTGTGCATTTTGACTGATGGTTGTATCACGGAAGATGAGTGGTTAACGGAGTTTAGTAATGATACTAGCTTGAAACGGGTAAAGGATTTGATCGAATCTAATTGTGTTCCTGCTGACTGTGATGAAGAGAATGTGTATAAAAAAATTTGGAATGAACTTTCAGTTGAGAATGGTTTGGTTTTTAGGAGTGGAAGATTAGTACCTCCATCTGGTTTGCGTGAAAGATTGTTACATCTAGCTCATTTGGGTCACTATGGTATTTGCAAGACAAAAGAACGGTTGAGAGAATTTTATTGGTGGCCGAGAATGGATTTAGCGTTGGAAAGAGTTGTTCGCGACTGTGTGGAATGCAAATTTGCAGATAAAACTTTCAAGTGTAGGTCACGTCCATTAGAAATCAGGAAAATTCCTAATGAAGTGTGGGAGGATGTTGCAATGGATATTATGGGTCCTGTTGTGTGTGGTTCAACTTCTAAGTATATTGTTGTTGTAATGGACATGTTGTCTCATTGGCCAGAATCAATTACTAATTTTCTTTCAGGGGTATTTTCTAGAGAAGGATATCCCAAATGCATCATAACAGATAATGGGGTTCAATTCACCTCTAAGCACATGTCTGAGTTTTTAGCATCTAGAGGCATATTGCATAAGAAAAGTGCTCTATATCATCCTGAAACTAATGGTATGGTTGAGCGCTTTAACAGGACATTGAAGGAAACTATTCAAGTAGCAAGATTAACAGGATGTAATTGGATGGAAGCTGTTAAATCTAAAGTTGAGAGTTATAGGTTTACACCACATTCCAGTACTGGCCAATCTCCATTTGTATTGTTCAAGAAAAGAGTGCCTAACACTAGCATAAATCCTTCACGGGTGAATAAATATGTTAGTAAAGAGTTGAACCATGAGAAAATTAAAGAACTAGCTGTGACCAGGGATGAGATTTTACAGGAAAAAAGGAAATTGACATATGATCGTCGTAAAGCAGTCAAACCTCTTGTTGTTGCAGTTGGTGATTCTGTAAAGATTAAGTTGCCGAAAATAAATTGTGCAACATTTTCTCATTATAGTAAAATCTTTAAAGTTATCAAAGTGTTTAAAGGTGCTATTAAAGTGGATGATGGGTGTATTTGGAATTTGAATAGAGTTGTGAAGATGTAAAAAAAAATATATATATATATATGTATTTATTTATAATTTAGGGGGAAGATAGTGTGGTGTTATCACTATTTCTTTATTGTGTTTATCTCAGCATGGTTTCCCTTTATATGTATTGTGTTTCTTTTAGTTATGTATTTCTCTTAGTTGGTTTCTCCCAATGCTTCCCCTGCCTTCCTTTAGGCTCATAGACTCTCTGGAATTTGGAATGCTGGGGGAGTCTGGGAAGGAGCTGTGAGGAGATTGGAGGATCTTGACTTGTGGGTGGATGAAGTTTCTTTTATGCATCAAACTGGAAATAAACGTACATTTAATCAACTACAAGTGTCAACTTGAATTTCTGCCTTGGATGACAGACAGTGGTGTAAAGTGGTGAAGAGTAATGTGGTGTGGAGAAGAGGGACAAAGAGGACACTGGTGTAGAGTGGTGGATTGAAGAGTGTAGTGGTGTAGAGTAAAGTGGTGCAGTGTAGAGTAGAGTGCAGTGGTGTAGAGTAGAGTGGTGCGGAGTAGAGTGCAGTGGTGTAGAGTAGAGTGGTGCAGAGTAGAGTGCAGTGGTGTACAGTAGAGTGGTGCAGAGCAGAGTGCTGAAGAGTAGAGTGCAGTGGCATACAGTGCATTGGCATAGAGTAGAGTGCAGGAGTGTAGAGTAGAGGGGTGCAGAGCAGAGTGTTGAAGAGTAGAGTGCAGTGGCATACAGTACAGTGACATACAATGCAGTGGAATACAGTGAGGTGGCATACAGTGCAGTGGCATACATTGCATTGGCATACAGTGCATTGGCATTGAGCAGTGTGCAGGGGTGTAGAGTAGAGGGTGGGAGTGAAAAGAAGCAACACAGAGGGGTAGAAAAGAATGGAAGCAATATAGAAGGGGTGGGTGGGAGGGAATAGAAGCTACATAGATGGTGACTGGGGAGATGGACTGGAAACACCAGCACTAATATGGAGTGCTTGAACAAAGAAAATTAGCACCAAAAACAGGAGCAGTGGATGGACACAAGTACTTGGTACATGCTCCAAGGGAGGGCCAAAAACAAGAAGAGGAAGTGAGGCCTACATGTTGTGACAAATGGGGATGAAGGACTTGTCTTTTCTTATGGTTTGCACTCTATGGTTATATGCGTTCTAACCAGGGCAATGTGTGTGTGGTGGGTTATGGGATATTAAGTATGGGGCTGCCTGTGTCGTACGCAACACAACAATTTAGGCGTGCAGGGGCTTAGTACCGCATTCCTCTGTCCTACGGCACACTCCCTCACCCCCATGACCACGTTGCCTGGGGGGGTCTAAGATGTTAGAAAAGGGACCTGTCCACTCTCCCTGGGATGCAGGCGTCCAGTGGTAGTGGGCAGCTGGGAAGGGGCAAAGGGTTAAATACCTGTTGACCTTGGCTCCCATCCTCTTTTGACAGTTTCTAGACAATACCCATCCTACCCTCACCCACTGGATTTATTTAAAGAGTATGATTGCCTGTATATTGGCAACGTTTTTTTCCATTGTTTTGTTTCGCAGCCTGAGTTACAGGGCGATCCAAAGGAATTTGGTGCAGAAAGCAATCATGGCGGAGCACAAAGGGGATGCTCCATGCCAGCTCCTGGGGAATCTTTACGGCAGGACCGCGGGATGAAAGCAACAGTGCCCCGTTAGTCCAATGGACAGTTGTAAATCTGAGCAACCGGGGCCTTGCCTTGGACAGCTTTGTCACTACACGTGAGTTTGGTTTTATCGGATTTACAGTGTGGGAAACCCCCAAAAATGTATAACTCTTGATGGTGTGTAGTCCAGGCACTCATTGTCTAATCAGGTGAGTGATGAGCATAGGTTTCTCATCCAATGGCTGCGCTTGGATCATCAGTAAGTTAACCCAATTTTGTCTTGCCTACATAAGCAATAATAAACCTGCAGTCAACTTCTCTCCAACAACTGGTGTGGCCTTGTCTTTTCTTATGGTTTGCAATCTATGGTTATATGCGTTTCAGCCAAGGCAGTATGTGTGTGGTGGGCTATGGGATCCCGGGGCTGTGAGGGAAACGCTGAAGCTAACAAATGATAAGCTGTGGGCGGGCTGTAAGCCCACTGAATGTAAACAACATGTCTCACAGAGACAAGGCATGTGATGTCCAGGTGGAACCTAAAAAGGACCTGGACTGCTCATCTGGACTCATGGAGTTCCATGAACGTCCATGGCCAGACTTTATTTGAGAAGTCACTAAAACAGCTCTCTATGTATACTGGTCCTAGAGATGAGAAGTAACGTGATATGGATCTAAAGTGGTCAGATTACTTAACATTCGGAAAACTTGTTAAATAGCACCCACGTGGCGTGGGAGAGTTGTGAGGGCCTCTAGTAAACCCTAACTTTTTTGTAGTTTTACATAGCGCCAACGTAGCACGGGGCATTGCAGCGCTTTACATGAACACCGGATTACTTACAGTAGGTCAGAATTTAAGTATTAATTAAGTGATAATTTCTCTGAAAGAGTGCTGTCCAGTGCCCACTAACTGTTATTTATTTACAACACTGAGAATATCTATTCAAGTTATTTCAGTAGGTTATGTCATTCATTTCTGAATCTGAATTCTTGTCTGAAGATAAAGTGCCACCTTGCGGCTGGAAAATGAATGGTTGCTAGAAAGAAAAAGATAAACAGCGGCTCTGGGCAACAGCCTGAACATTTGTGCAACTGTCAGAGAAATATAATTTGGTTGGGACAAAATGTACACTCACGGTTTACGATGTCACTTCCCAAATCATTTTCTAAATACAAATTTATTCGATCTTTTCGAGTTCCTTACTCGAACTATTTATTGTTCAATAGAAAGATAAATCTTACACTTTGCTTACAAACTTGAATGCATAGCACTCTCAATTGTGACTTCCACCCGTGTTTCTACATGCAGACAGCCAGAACACACATGAAAATTTATAATATTCCAAAAGGGATGGTTGTGTCAGAAGTGGGATTCGAACCCACGCCTCCAGGGGAGACTGCGACCTGAACGCAGCGCCTTAGACCGCTCGGCCATCCTGACAGATGTACATAGCTCTTTCAAGTCGTTTTATAATATGTCACAAGAACCAAGACTTCATGGATGAATTTCTTGTATCTGCGAACCACGACTGTCCCTTCAGAGGCCTTTGTGTGTCTGAATTGTACTCGGAGAAGGAGCCCCCCACTCTTTCAGCAGGTGCACGAGCCAGGCTGCCTTTGCTCATATCAGCTTCAGCCTCCTTCAAAACCTTCGCAAAAGAGACTGCCAGGGGTGTCCCTGAGGTGAGAGGGGTCAATTAGAAGGTGGCTGGGCCGTGCTAACAAGAGTAACAGATGGGGTGGGGGCAGGGTGGGATTGGTCAGGCGGGCAATGGCCAAAGGGCCTGTGTGGGTTGTAGTTGTGGGGGCCGCTTTTTAGGGCAGAGTGGGGGCCGATTTGAGATCCATTTCTGCCTGTTCAGATGCTACCAGCGGCCCAGTGGGGGTCTAAGCGGCCTTTCTGGAGGCCTTGTTACCTTCCCTTCACCAACAGGACAGGAGTCATCAACCCCAGCACCCCCCACTCCACCCCAGGCCCGCACATTGATCCAAAAAGCTAACTTGGGCCGGCTACGGGCACATTAATGTATGCAGATTGAGCAGGGGGCCTGAACAGGAGTTGCCTCAATGATATTCAGCTGTGGTTCACTAGTGTAAAACAATCCATGCACCAGGAGTGCTGGCAAGGTTTACTTTTTTAAAAATCTCAGTGGAGCTAAGAAAACAAAAGTTATACTCATAGATCTTGACAGCTAGACAGATCATTCTGTTTATCCTAGGAGATTGATTTTAAATGATGGTACGTACTCAGTGCTTAATTTGTGCTTGTTGTTTCCGGTGTGGGGCGCCGGCACTTATTTTTGAGGGTCAGCACTTATTTTGTCTGCCTCAAGCATTTACTGCGAGCAAAAGACATATGGGAAAGACGGAGGAAGAGGAAAACGAAAAAGCATCACGAAAGGAGAAAGCAGAAAGCTGCAAGAGTGAGCTGAAGGGGCAGGGAGTGGCTGTAAATAGATTGAAGAGGCCCGAGGTGGCTTCAGGATTACGCTGCCTCAGTATTCCATCTTCGCACATTTAATTGCAGCAGCCACGTGTTTTCGAGGAGAGCTTTGAGCACAGGCATGTTTTTATTTTCAAATTAAGCACTGTACATAGTATTTATACACTCTCACTTTCTCATGTACCTTAGGCTCCTATGTTAATGTTGCTTTAAGCTAGTGCCCAATAGAGTGTATGGTACCTCCTTATCTTAAGAAAATGATTTGAAATGTAGTATGCATTTCTTATGCACTTTACTTGCCTATCCTATGTGGATGATATGAATGATGGAATGTACTGTTTATGCACTTTCACTTTTTCATCGATTCTAGGTTTTCATGATAGTGCCGGATAATGCGCCATTTATCATCTCATGGCGGCGGGTGAATTGCTACGAGGTATTCATCTTAAAGGAGGTGGCTGACTTCATCATAATGAAATACGGCACTTTGCTAACAGTGTAGCATGTTCACTCCTGATAGTAGCACTTCTCACAACTTTTTCCTCCGATTGCTGACAGGTGAGCTGTCCTAGAGTGGTCATCCTTAATTGCTTATACATAGGTAAATGGTGATTTATGATGAGCGAATGTATCTCTGTATATTTCATCTATGTAATCTGTTTGATTTTATTTTGTTCTACTTGTGCAATATAGTGTTTTATATATGGACAGAGGATGATTTTTTTATGTTTTGCCTGTGCAATTATTTTAAGTAATCACAATAAAGCTCATTACACACTTTTCTCAGTAAGGAGTCACACCTCGCTCTTAATAGGGTGGGAGGAAAACAAGAGAATCAGTGTGCCAGCCTGGCTGTAAAGTGCTGGGCCGGGGGCTGGCATCTGCCCACAATGCCCACGCCTAGCGCCCGCCCTGCGTCATTACATAATCACAGCAGACCTAAGTGCATGGCCTAAGAGGGAGCAGAGAGAGGTGCCTGGCTTTGTAGGAAAGCACCCCAGATTCTGATTGGCTAGAGATAACAGACTCAACCCTCACAACCAGGGAAGAGGGGGTGAATTCTGAGAGACCAGATAAGTAGACGCCCCCTGGCGGAGAGGTCGGGCATTGCACCTATAAGTGCTCCTTAAACCCTGTCGCCCTTTCATGCTGCTCTGGAGCAAACACCGGTCCAGCCCTAACCGGGCATTATCTCTCATTAATGCTATACCCTGACGTCATAACTATTTGGTGTCCGTTTCTATATCGAATTTATGTGGTCAAAAACCCCAACTCATCTGTGACTGACCTCTAAATAATTTACAAATATCTCTGAAAGAGAAACACATTTGTCTTTTTCTAATAAAAACCTTTAAGGCCCGGGTGAAATAGGGATTAGAGTTGCATTAAATTAACAGGCTCAGACCGTCGCAAGTAATAATGTGTGTAGAGTTGTGTGAAGGCTGTTGCCTTTCTCTCTGCAGCTTTGAATAAAAGGAATCAGATATTTCCTAAAATGAGACTCTCTGTGTCAGAAAACCAACCTCCTCCTCCTGTTCTCTGGGATTGCCAGGCTGTGTCCAAGGGAAATACGGACAAAAATAATATTCAGAATACTGTACATCACGAGGGATGGTGAACACAACACATCCCACATAACTCTCACACACATCTGGCTCGTTGGTCTAGGGGTATGATTCTCGCTTAGGGTGCGAGAGGTCCCGTTTTTAAATCCCGGACGAGCCCTTTAATATTTTATCATATCACTAAATGGATAATTTGAAAAGTAACAAACTAAAAAACAAGCGCTTTTAAGATAAAATACCCTGGGACGGTTTTGTATTTTAAGCCATCACGTGTCGCGCTGCAAGGAAGAAACGGAGCCCTGGACCAAGAGGCAGCTGCAGGGGCCGCCGGGAGGCAGGTCTCCATCACTGCCACATCAGCACCCGGGACATTTGTTAATGTTGCTTGGAGACGAATCTTATTACACCGGGGGCTGCACGTCTTTTGTTAAACCACACTGTGGGAGACAGCAGGGTGAGACGTGGGAGTGCACGAGTGTGAGACACACTGGGCAGGGGGAGGGGATTGTGAGGTCACCAGCAGCAGGGCAGAGACCCGGGGCACAAGCTGGGGTGGGCGCGGGTGAACGGAGCCCCCACACTGTTTTTAGAGCGTGGGCTCCGTTCCCTGTACCGGAGGCTGGCAGAGGCCGAATAGTGCCACCTTGGACTCCATTAAATTAATTGTACAACTTTACTTTGGCACAGAAGTTTTGAATGAAGTGCTTAGAGGCTCCGTCGTTCTGTTTAGCACAGTTAATTTGACGGGTATCTTTGGTGGCACAGCGATGGCAGAGGCTTATTTAGAGGTTTATTATGTAGCACGTCTTTGTGAGGGGTATATTTCGGGGCACAATAATGACACCAGGAATACTTCGAAGTGTTAGTCCGTGGCAGTGGTTGTGATGGGCATATTCTGGGCAAAATGATTCTAATCTGATATTCTGTCTCACTCTCCTGCCATTGAGTGTGGGCGGAGGGGTCCCCCATAGCGGCCACGTTTTCCAGACCCATCGTGATGTGTTGCTCCAGTCCAGTTTTATTTCTTTGAATTCTCGGACTTGTAGTCCTGTTTTATCATAGACTAAAAAAGACTACAAGTCCCAGAAGTCAAAGGAAAAATATGGCCTGGAGCAGGAGATGACGCATGGACCTTGGGAACTTGACAGGGCTGGTATCGACTTCCTCCACTGTCAGAGGGCCACTCAGGTACCTGGACCGGTGCAATGGACCCCTGGCTGAAGCGGGCACCCAGACCTCTGTGGAGAAATGTGTCTAGTAGGCTGTCTCCGGATGCTTGAGGGGGTGTCGCCTCTCTCACGCCCCCTGGGCTCTAGGATGGATCTACATAACCTGAAGAGTTTATATATAACCAGCTAAAAAGAAATAGCAATGATGGAAGGAGACAATAGACCCTACAATTTAAATTCTCGAAACTTCCTTGTGCCTGATAAGAGGACGGTGTGATCCATGACCTGCCTGCTCGTGAGACGCACGTGTAATACATATGACCCGTACTGCCCTGCTCTGCCCCCTCGCGAGTGTCTGTACTTATACACATGGGCACTGGAGTAACAAAGGCCCCTGCGGTGAAGAGGGAGAGCGAGCTCTAGGGGGCCCTAGAGCTCCCGCGTGAGTCCGGAGGGGGCCCCTGCGTGCACTGTGCAGGGAAGTACGGGAGGGGGCATGAAAGGGTGGTCCCGTGCAGGGAGAGGTCAGACACCTGTGAGGCTGCGGCACCGGCAGGTGATGCTGGAGTCAGCTGGTGACTGAGGTCCGATGACAGAGCAGCCCTCCCGGCCAGGCTTTTTAGGGTGGGTTGGGGGGGGGGGGGCACCTGTAAACTCTTCACTACTGCACTGGACCTCCAGGGTGTTTTTCATGCGGATCAGCACAGTCACTAAATGCGATCAAAGGCCGCCGAAATAGCTCAGTTGGGAGAGCGTTAGACTGAAGATCTAAAGGTCCCTGGTTCGATCCCGGGTTTCGGCAGAAAGTGTTTTTTATTGAATGAAAAACTTAGAAATATAAGACATTGTTTAAACAACAATAATATTATTTCTCTGTCGTGTCCCAGCTCCTCATTGGTTTGTGTCCTTCCTCCTTTGCCCCATCCCTTGTTCTTTCTTCCTTTTCTTTGCGCTCTCCCTTCCTCCTTCCCGGCCTTCCTTCCTTCGCTTCTCACCGCCCTCATTTCGTTATTTACACGTTTCTCATAATTCTGTCTCCCTCCGTCTCACCCCCATCGTTGTGCGTGCGCCTCACACCAGCGGCCCCATCACACTAAATGCGTGACAGATGTGCACCTAGGAGATCAGTGCCACGTGCTGTGACGTTCACACCGTGGAGCACATTCCCCCTCCTGGGAGTAAAGTACACTCATGACATGCAGATCTGTAACAGCGGAGGGTGATCTCACGTGTGCCCTGTGACTGAGGACACACTCGACTCTCACTCACCGTGTGTCTGTAATTCAGGACACCCTCTACTCTCACTCACTGTGTGTCTGTGTACTTAAGGACACACTCCGCTCTCACTCACTGTGTGCCTATAACTCAGGACACACTCTACTCTCACTCACTGTGTGCGTCTATAACTCAAGACACACTCTGCTCTCACTCACTGTGTGTCTGTGTACTTAAGGACACACTCTGCTCTCACTCACTGTGTGCGTCTATAACTCAGGACACACTACTCTCACTCACTGTGTGTCTATAACTCAGGACACACTCTGCTCTCACTCACTGTGTGCGTCTATAACTCAGGACACACACTGCTCTCACTCACTGTGCGTCTATAACTCAGAACACACTCTACTCTCACTCAGGAGACACTCTACTCTCACTCACTGTGTGCGTCTATAACTCAGGACACACACTGCTCTCACTCACTGTGCGTCTATAACTCAGGACACACTCTGCTCTCACTCACTGTGTGCCTATAACTCAGGACACACTCTGCTCTCACTCACTGTATGTCTATAACTTAGGACACACTCTGCTCTCACTCACTGTGCGTCTGTAACTCAGGACACACTCTGCTCTCACTCACTGTGTGCGTCTATAACTCAGGACACACACTGCTCTCACTCACTGTGCGTCTATAACTCAGAACACACTCTACTCTCACTCAGGAGACACTCTACTCTCACTGTGTGTCTATAACTCGTGACACACTACTCTCACTCACTGTGCGTCTATAACTCGGGACACACTCTACTCTCACTCACTGTGCGTCTATAACTCAGGACACACTCTACTCTCACTCACTGTGTGCATCTGCTGTCACTCACTGTGCGTCTATAACTCAGGACACACTCTACTCTCACTCACTGCGTGTCTATAACTCAGGACACACTCTACTCTCACTCACTGCGTGTCTATAACTCAGGACACACTCTACTCTCACTCACTGTGTGTCTATAACTCAGGACACACTCTGCTCTCACTCACTGTGTGCGTCTATAACTCGTGACACACTCTGCTCTCACTCACTGTGTGCGTCTATAACATGTGACACACTCTGCTCTCACTCACTGTGTCTATAACTCAGGACACCCTCTACTCTCACTCACTGTGTGTCTATAACTCAGGACACACTCTGCTCTCACTCACTGTGCGTCTATAACTCAGGACACACTCTACTCTCACTCACTGTGTGTCTATAACTCAGGACACACTCTGCTCTCACTCACTGTGCGTCTATAACTCAGAACACACTCTACTCTCACTCACTGTGTCTATAACTCAGGACACCCTCTACTCTCACTCAGGCCACACTCTACTCTCACTGTGTGTCTATAACTCGTGACACACTACTCTCACTCTCTGTGCATCTATAACTCAGGACACATTCTACTCTCACTCACTGTGCGTCTATAACTCAGGACACACTCTACTCTCACTCACTGTGTGTCTATAACTCAGGACACACTCTACTCTCACTCACTGTGCATCTATAACTCAGGACACACTCTGCTCTCACTCGCTGTGTGCATCTATAACTCAGGACAGACTGCTCTCACTCACTGTATGTCTATAACTCAGGACACACTCTGCTCTCACTCACTGTGTGTCTATAACTCAGGACACACTCTGCTCTCACTCACTGTGTGTCTGTAACTCAAGACACACTCTGCTCTCACTCACTGTGCGTCTGTAACTCAGGACACCCTCTGCTCTCACTCACTGTATGTCTATAACTCAGGACACACTCTACTCTCACTCACTGTGTGCGTCTATAACTCAAGACACACTCTGCTCTCACTCACTGTGTGTCTGTGTACTTAAGGACACACTCTGCTCTCACTCACTGTGTGCGTCTATAACTCAGGACACACTACTCTCACTCACTGTGTGTCTATAACTCAGGACACACTCTGCTCTCACTCGCTGTGCGTCTATAACTCAGGACACACTCTGCTCTCACTCACTGTGTGCGTCTATAACTCAGGACACACACTGCTCTCACTCACTGTGCGTCTATAACTCAG
This sequence comes from Pleurodeles waltl, assembly GCF_031143425.1. Classification (NCBI taxonomy): domain Eukaryota; kingdom Metazoa; phylum Chordata; class Amphibia; order Caudata; family Salamandridae; genus Pleurodeles; species Pleurodeles waltl. Next base: position 1,271,463 of record NW_027150384.1, on the reverse strand, counting down.
AACACACTCTACTCTCACTCAGGAGACACTCTACTCTCACTGTGTGTCTATAACTCGTGACACACTACTCTCACTCACTGTGCGTCTATAACTCGGGACACACTCTACTCTCACTCACTGTGCGTCTATAACTCAGGACACACTCTACTCTCACTCACTGTGTGCATCTGCTGTCACTCACTGTGCGTCTATAACTCAGGACACACTCTACTCTCACTCACTGCGTGTCTATAACTCAGGACACACTCTACTCTCACTCACTGCGTGTCTATAACTCAGGACACACTCTACTCTCACTCACTGTGTGTCTATAACTCAGGACACACTCTGCTCTCACTCACTGTGTGCGTCTATAACTCGTGACACACTCTGCTCTCACTCACTGTGTGCGTCTATAACATGTGACACACTCTGCTCTCACTCACTGTGTCTATAACTCAGGACACCCTCTACTCTCACTCACTGTGTGTCTATAACTCAGGACACACTCTGCTCTCACTCACTGTGCGTCTATAACTCAGGACACACTCTACTCTCACTCACTGTGTGTCTATAACTCAGGACACACTCTGCTCTCACTCACTGTGCGTCTATAACTCAGAACACACTCTACTCTCACTCACTGTGTCTATAACTCAGGACACCCTCTACTCTCACTCAGGCCACACTCTACTCTCACTGTGTGTCTATAACTCGTGACACACTACTCTCACTCACTGTGCATCTATAACTCAGGACACATTCTACTCTCACTCACTGTGCGTCTATAACTCAGGACACACTCTACTCTCACTCACTGTGTGTCTATAACTCAGGACACACTCTACTCTCACTCACTGTGCATCTATAACTCAGGACACACTCTGCTCTCACTCGCTGTGTGCATCTATAACTCAGGACAGACTCTGCTCTCACTCACTGTATGTCTATAACTCAGGACACACTCTGCTCTCACTCACTGTGTGTCTATAACTCAGGACACACTCTGCTCTCACTCACTGTGTGTCTGTAACTCAAGACACACTCTGCTCTCACTCACTGTGCGTCTGTAACTCAGGACACCCTCTGCTCTCACTCACTGTGTGTCTGTGTACTTAAGGACACACTCTACTCTCACTCGCTGTGTGCATCTATAACTCAGGACACACTCTACTCTTACTCACTGTGCGTCTATAACTCAGGACACACTCTACTCTCACTCACTGTGTGTCTATAACTCAGGACACCCTCTGCTCTCACTCACTGTGCGTCTATAACTCAGGACACACTCTGCTCTCACTCACTGTGCATCTATAACTCAGGACACATTCTACTCTCACTCACTGTGCGTCTATAACTCAAGACACACTCTACTCTCACTCACTGTGTGTCTATAACTCAGGACACACTCTACTCTCACTCAGGCCACACTCTACTCTCACTGTGTGTCTATAACTCGTGACACACTACTCTCACTCACTGTGCGTCTATAACTCAGGACACACACTGCTCTCACTCACTGTGCGTCTGTAACTCAGGACACACACTGCTCTCACTCACTGTGTGTGTGTAGTGTACACTGATGCACACTTTTAAGCATCGATTCTTCTATTTGCACTAGTGTTTCTTTTACCTCGTGGTACAGAGTATGCAGATCCCTGTGCCCAGAATATGCCCATCACAGCACCGTGGTTCAGAATAACCCTATATAGTGTGCGGGACAATTACTGTGGCACCAAATATACAGGGACCGGAATGGAAACCAGGATCAGCTCAGTCTGGGCAAAAAGTTCAAGCCAAACCCTTTCCCATGCAGCCCGCATGGCAGTGCCAGGGGACCAAGCGGGCAGTCCGGCCCTGGCACATGCCTAGCAAGAGGACTGCTCTGCGGAATAACCCCAGGAAGCGCATCTACGGGGGTTATTGTGCCACCCAATGTACCCCGACGTTGGCACGGCACCTGCCAATCGGAACGGACACGTTCACCAGAATGATTGTGTCATTTCACCTTTAATGTGCCACGGAGGACGCCCCGGACAGCTGCACCGTGGAATGCACCATTCAGAGTTACCGTCGGTGGCACAGAAAATGCCCCTTTTAAATACGGTCATAAAAGTTATAACTTTGGCAGGTCTCAGAGGAGCGCCCCCTGTAGGAGGAGGGCCTCTGCTGCTCTTACTGTCCAGCCAGTGCTTAATTTGTAAATAAAAAGGTGCCGGTGCCCAAGCCCTCCTCTTAAATACGCGGCTGCAGCGTAATCCTGAACCCATCTCAGGCCTCTTCAATCCATATAAAGCCACTTCCTGCCCCTTCAGCTCACTCTTGCAGCTTTCTCCCTTTGTGACACTTTTTCGTTGTTCCCTTCCTTCGTCTTCCTCATTTGTGTCTTTTTCTCGCAGCAAATGCTAGAGGCAGAAGAATAAGCCCCGGCCCTCAAAAATAAGTGTCGGTGCTCAGCACCGGAAACAAGCACAAATTAAGCACTGTGTCCAGCGCACTTTTCCTAGTGTGGCTCGCACTCACGTGCGCCCCCACAGCTCACTCAACAGCTCCACGAAGTGTAGCGCCCACAGTGAGTTTCAACTGCATGTAAGAGAAATCCTCTCTTCCCTGCTGATGTGGCAGGTGTAGGCACCCACGCCCCCCACCACCACACACACACATCTGAGTGTTGGGATGAGTGCGACATATTCTGGATTAAAATCCGAAACCAGGCCAGGGTCTTTTTAAAAGATGATGTTGTTTGATTAACCACTTGAAGCATCTGCTTTTTTTTAATTTAAAAAAAGAATTCCAAGGAGGGCTCGTCCGGGATTTGAACCCGGGACCTCTCGCACCCGAAGCGAGAATCATACCCCTAGACCAACGAGCCACTCATATGTCATGGAATGTGGACGTGTGTTAAGTATGGTACAGAGCTCCAGATAGCAGCACTTCTGTTTTCACAAGGTGTCTGTTTCCTTTTATTCAAAAGCCGAAGGAGAAGGAAACTTCAATCATGTACCAAGAACACTGTGCGAGAGGCCTCCCTGTGGGTCTGTCACCTTCATACATGTGTGGCCCCATTTCACCTGGAACCCAAGGGATTCCGAGGAGCAAATATGAAAATGTATTCCACCTACAGGGGTGTATTAAACTATTGCCCACTGGCATCAGAAGTGTTTCTCTTTTCTGCGGCTCACAGTACTTTTCAGTCTCTTAAAGACCACAGGCACCAAATAATGAATACGTCACACTCACGGTGTGGCACTAATGAGGGATAATGCCCGGTCCGGGGTGGGACAGATGTGTTTGTTCCAGAGCAGCTGAAAGGGCATCAAGGTTTATGGCACAGGAAGAGGTGCAGTGTCCGAGCTCCCCGCCAGGGGGCGCCTACTTCTCTGGGGGGTTCGGATTGTTGCTCACTGTGAGGCCGTGTGACAGGTTGTGTCTGTCCTCTTTGGTCAGTCAGTGTCTGGGGAACGCCTGAAAGAGAAAGTCCCCTCTGCGGGGGTGGTGGGGACATCACACCTCCTGTTACCCTGGACATCCCCACGCTTACACCCCGGAGGCAATGACGAGGGCCGAAAAGGACAGAGGCCGGGCCGTTATCGACGGTGGGTTCGATGCTTGAATCACCCGTGGAGTGAGATCTGACGAGTCAGACACCAACCGGGCCCTGGTGAGAAGGGGGCGGTGTGGAGGGTCTGAGTAAGATCAGACACCGAAGGGGCCCTGGAGAGAAGGCGGCCAGTGTGGAGGTTACTGAGTGAGGTCTGACGGGTCAGACACCAACCGGGCCCTGGTGAGAAGGGGGCCAGTGTGCAGGTTACTGAGTGAGGTCTGACGGGTCAGACACCGAAGGGGCCCATGAGAGAAGGGGTCAGTGTTGAAGGACTGAGTGAAGTCTGACGAGTCAGACACCGAATTGGCCCTGGAGAGAAGGGGGCAATGTGGAGGTTACAGAGTGAGGTCTCCGAGGGTCCCATGGAGGGGAAGGCGTCGGTGTGCAAGCACCGAGTGAGGTCTCTGAGGGTCCCGATGGAGGGGAAGAGGGGCCGGGGTTAGGTCAGGGGCAGTTTCTCCTGCTCGGATGTGGTTGATCTTCGGGAAGTGTCGGAGCATCGATGGAGTTACCGCTTAAAATGTCAGCTCAGTCTCTGGTCTTCAGTGCTGGGAGGAGGCAGCGACCCCCGGCGAGGCTTGTCAGTGTAAGGGAGGGAGTGATGGTGGTGGTGGATGAGTCCTGTGACACTAGGGGTGAACCCTGTGACCCTGGAGTGAGAATTGTGACCTTGGGGATGATACCTTTGAATCTGGGGTGAGACCCGTGTACGTGGGGTGAGACCTCTGAACCTGGGGCTGAGTCCTGTGACCCTGGGGAGGAGACCTGTGGCCCTGGTAATGAGCTCTCTGACCCTGGCGGAGAGTCCTGTGACCCTGGCGACGAGTCCTGTGCGTCTGGGGTAAAACCTGTGAACTCTTTAGTCCTGTACATGCCCCCCACGGTATCTGCAGTAAAATCATTATGATCACAGAGGAATACGTGGCCGCCGAAATAGCTCAGTTGGGAGAGCGTTAGACTGAAGATCTAAAGGTCCCTGGTTCGATCCCGGGTTTCGGCAGAAGTGTTTTATCTGTTCTTATCTGGCAAACATTGCATCACATTATTAGAAACCTGGAGAACCACAGGCTCTCGTATTCCACCTGTGCCCTCCTTCCTCGCTTCTTCCCTTCTTTATCCCTCTTCCTCCCCACCTTCCTTATCTGCACTCCCTCGCTTCCCGCCCTTCATTCCTCCCGCCCTCATTGTCATTATTTCAGTCTCATCAACTTGTATCATTCCGGCACAATCATACTGCTAGCTTGGGAGTTTCCAGGTCTCCAGACACTGTATGCACACTCACGAGGAGTGAGTGACTCCACAGTCCCACTCTTGATGTGACTCACACACTGCAGGCACACTCACACCCAGAGTGACTCCACAGTCCCACTGTCTGCGATGTGACTCACACACTGCGGGTGCACTCACTCCCAGTGAGTGACTCCACAGTCCCACTGTCTGCGATGTGACTCACACACTGCGGGTGCACTCACTTCCAGTGAGTGACTCCACAATCCCACTCTCTGTGGTGTGATCCGACACTGCGGGCGCACTCAACCAGGAGCGGATGCGTGGCTGGGTGGGGCAGCAGGGATGGGGGGAGGGGATGAGGGTGAGGTGGGGGAGGGGGGGGGACACGGGAAAAATAATCAAAGAATAATTTTTTTTTTAAAAAACGTACCTCTGCTCCCGTGCCATGCGCCGCTCCTCTCCCGTCGCTGCTGCAGACACAGGCTCCCAGCCTGCCCTGCGCCGATCCTGACAGCACTGGCTGGGAGCGCCCTTGGAAGCGCCCAGCCAGGGCGCTTCCTAGCAGACTGGGAGATTGTGCTGCTCTCTCCAGCCTGGCAGCAGTGCGCATGTGTGTTTGGCCGCCTGAGACGGCTGGCTACACATACCTGGGCAGTGAGGGGGAGTGCACAGAGCACTCCCCTCGGCCCGTCACCCCCCAGTGCCCCGCCCCTTTTACACAGAAAGGATAATAAACCAAGTTTATCATCCTTACCCTGTAAAAGGATTTGCAGCGGTTGCTGCTGGCGGGGGGAAGCCGCCCCATGTTTTCTTTTGCATTTGGATAAATTAAAGATTAAAAAAAATCTGTGTAGTCCGTGTTTTATGAATGATATATGCAACATTTCGGACAGTAACTATGCATTGGTCCCTCAACAACCTCGCTTATTACAGACCCGTCTCACACGGTGAGATCTCACACATTTGAGCTGTGTCTGTGGTGGGCCTTGGGAGAGGGTTCAGCATCCTCCAGAACCGGGGGTCTCCCTGTAACGCAGCCCCTGCAGTTTCTGCATCTTCATCCCCCAGACCGCCCTTTAACCACCCACTGAACATCTAAACGCCGAGGAAAACACGTGCAGGTTTGCAGAGCCAGGATCCATCCATCTCTCACTATAACAAATAATGGTGGTTTTACCATTTGTTTTTTGACACTCAAACCGCCAGGCACTCAGTCCTGGTCATATGTGAGGCTTTCATCCTACCTGACTTTTTGTTTTACAAGCATGATTTTTCTTTCTGGGAATTGCACTTTCTTACATTATTATGTGTTTATTTTTTATCGTTATAATGATTATTTGTTTGCTAAGGGCACGTGGCTTAACATTAGCTGATGGGACCAGTTTAAGGTTGTACAGGCCACTGTTGTTTCACAAATCACAAATCATTGAAAACAGAGCTCTCAAGTCTCCCACTGTGCTCTAAGTGATGCTCTAGGCCGGGCCTTCTTCCCATTGTAATGTCAAACTCATTATAAAGAGACATTGGCAAAGCCAGTGGGTCTCACCCATGCACGAGCTATTGACTTTGCCAATGTGTTTTTCATCCATAATGTACATCAGCATGGCTGCTGTTCAGCATGGCTAAGTTAGTGCCAAAGAGGAGAGTGGCGTGGAGTGGCGTGGAGTGGCGTGGCATAGTGTGGAGCAAAGTGTCATAGAGTGTAGTGGTGTAGCATGGAGTGGAACGACGTAGAGTAAAGTGGCCAAGAGACTAGTGTCGTAGAGTGTCATGGAGTGTGGCAGGATGGAGAGGACTAGAGTCAAGTGGCGTAGAGTGTCATAGAGTGGAGAGAGGTAGAATGTCATAGAATGGAGTGGAATAGTGTGGAGTGGCATAGAGTGAAGTAAAGTAGCATAGAGTGTCATAGAGTGGAGGGGTGTAAAGTGGCATATAGGGTCATAGAGTGGGGTGTTTTAGAGTGGAGTGTAATAGAGTGGAGTGCAGTGGCCTAGTAGAGTGGAGTAGAGTGTCATGGAATAGAGTGTCGTAGAGTGGAGGGGCGTAGAGTGGAGAAGAATGTCGGAGATTAGAGGGGTATACAGTGGAGTGGCATTGAGTGGAGTAGAGAGTTGTATAGTGTTAAGGAGTGGTTTAGGTGGAGAAGAATGTCATATAGTGGAGTGGCATAGAGAGGCATGGCATAGAGTGAAGTGTCATTGAGTGGAGGGAGGTCATAGATTGTCCTGGAGTTGCGTAGAGTGGCAAAGAAAGGAGTAGAGTAGAGTAGAATGGAGTAGAATGTCATAGAGTGGAGTGGCATAGAGTAGCATAGCATAGAGTGGAGTGTCATTGAGTGGAGGGCTCTCATAGATTGTCCTGGAGTTGCGTATAGTGGTGTAGAGTGGTATAGAGTGGAGTGTCATAGAGTAAAGTGTCATATAGTGGAGTGGAGTAGAGTGCCATAGAGTGTTGTGGAGAGTCATATAGTAGAAGATCATAGAGTATAGTGGCGTAAAGTGAAGCAGAGTGGCGTAGAGTGGAATAGAGTGACAGAGTGTTGAGTGGAGTACAATGGAGTGGCATAGAGAGGCATAGAGTGGAGTAGAGTGGAGTGGCATTGAGTGGAGGGAGGTCATAGATTGTCCTGGAGTTGTGTAGAGTGGCATAGGTAGAGTAGAATCGAGTAGAATGGCATAGAGTGGAGTGTGGTAGAGTAAAGTGTCATGGAGTGGAGTAGAGTAAAGTGTCAGAGTGGAGTGGAGTAGAGTGCCATAGAGTGTTGTGGAGAGTCATATAGTAGAGGATCATAGAGTAGAGTGGCTTAAAGTGAAGCAGAGTGGCGTAGAGTGGAATAGAGTGACATAGTGTTGAGTGGAGTACAATGGAGTGGCATAGAGTGGCATAGAGTGTAGTAGAATGGAGGCGAATAGAGTGGAGTGGAGTGTCATAGATGGAGTAGAGTGATGCAGAGTGGAGTAGAGTGAAGTGGTGTACAGTGGCATAGAGTGTCGAAGAGTGTTTGAGAGTGGAGTAGTGTAGAGTGGAGGGGCAAAAAGCGGCATAATGTAAACTGAAGTTAAGAGTCATAGATTGGAGTAAAGTGTTGTGCAGTGGAGTGGCAAAGCGTAGAATGTAGTAAGGTGCTAGAGTGGCCTAGAATGCGTGGAGTGGAGTAAAGTGGCACAGAGTGTCTCTGAGTGGAGTGTCGTAGAGTGGCGTAGAGTGGAGTGACATAGAGTGCTGTGGAGTGCCATTGAGTGGAATGTCGTAGGATAAAGCGGAATAGACGGAAATAGGATCTAGTAGGGTGGCCTTGAGTCATATGGCATAGAGTCAAGCAGAGTGTCGTAGAGTGTCATATAGTGGAGTAGAGTGGAATGGAGAAGAGTGTTGTGGAGTGGAGTGGTGTGTCGTATACTAGAGTAGAGAATAGTAGTAAAATATAATTGAACTATCCATCTTTTGTCAAATTAATTTGGGAACTTCCCCTGTAAAATGACATTTAAATTGTATTTAGTTTCCACCCCTATTGCAGCCCTAAAATGTTTAAAATAAACTATTTGCCGCTATTTCCCTAAAATGTATTTGATGGAAATGCTCCAAGGTCCCTGTGAAGTTATATTACATTTGTGGTGAGTTAAATGAAGACTTAATTTATGAAGTTGGGCGGGATTAGGAAACTCCACACTTTTCAGAGTAGGTTAAGTCTCCTAACTTTACTTGAGATAAGGTTTATCCTTTGTGGCCTTCCATGTATGATGTCCTGATGCAGAATGTCTGATGTAGGACATCCTCCAGCAAACACATGGAGGCAGGGCACCCAGGACTCAGGTAAGAGGAGTGGGATGGAGGGCTCTGAGCTGAGGCCAACTTACATTTATTTGTTTAAAGAACTTCATAAGCTTTGTATTTCGCAAAGCTGGAACAGTTTAGAAAATACACAAAATTGCAAATTAGCTGGCTACAACTGAGTCGTGCAGAATAGTCTAGTTGTGTAAAGTGCAGTGGCATAGAGTGGTGCGGAGTGGAGTAGTGTGGTGTGCAGCTGTGTAGAGTGGTGAAAAGAGCAGAGTGGTTGTGGTGTTATTACTATTTCTTTATTGTGTTTATCTCAGCATGGTTTCCCTTTATATGTATTGTGTTTCTTTTAGTTATGTATTTCTCTTAGTTGGTTTCTCCCAATGCTTCCCCTGCCTTCCTTTAGGCTCATAGACTCTCTGGAATTTGGAATGCTGGGGGAGTCTGGGAAGGAGATGTGAGGAGATTGGAGGATCTTGACTTGTGGGTGGATGAAGTTTCTTTTACGCATCAAACTGGAAATAAACGTACATTTAATCAACTACAAGTGTCAACTTGAATTTCTGCCTTGGATGACAGATTCACTACATGTTGGCGACAAGGGTGGTTCGAGACTTCTGAAACTGTACCTTGGAAACTTCAACATCTTCATTTATTCAGCTTCTAACGTTAAGAAAAAAAAAGGTACTGTAATTTTTTTTTCCTCTGTTTTTTGTGGCTCACATTTATTTATTTATTTTTTTTTCAACCTGTTTTTGAGCCACATGGTAATTCTTTTCGTGTCTATTTATAAATTTAATAGACGCGTCTTTCAACTGTCTCCTTTCCTCGTGCCTCTGGAGACGCGTGCTGTTGATTTTGTTGCCAAAGCAACGTGAACGCAAGCCTTTCTTTCCCGGCCGCGCTCTCTTGAGATACACGCGCTGTTTATTTACCTGCTGTTGAATTTGTTGCCATGGCAACGTGAACGCGTGCCTTTATTTCCCGGCCGCGCTCTCTTGAGATACACACGCTGTTTATTTACTCGGCTGTATTCAAGGGAAACACGCTCCACAGGGGATACGACGACTCGTTTTTCAACTCGAGTTATTCAACAAATAAACAGAGTTTAGCTCTAAATTATCCGTTTAAAACTGCTATTTTATTACGTTTATTTTTGGAAACAAGTTGGCTCTGTCATTGTTTTTTTCTGGATATTTTATTTCTTTTAAGTGGCACTTCATTTTCTGTGTTACATTTTTTTGTAAACATTTTTTTCTTTCCCTGCAATAATAAGTGATTATGCAGAACATTACACCTCTACCATTTTTTCTTGCGCTTCCTGGAGAACCTCCTATATCGTGGCAAAAATGGAAAAAGGTTTTCCTGACTTACATGCACGTCTGTGGCAGCAACCTATCCTCTGAAAGAAAGACTTCTGTTTTACAACATTGTCTTGGTGCGGAGGGTCAAGAAATCTTGGAAACTTTACCTGCAATAACAACATCAGAAGGTGCGGAAGGTGACAACTCTTTGAATGAATTTGATTCTACTTTACTTAGACTGGACAATCACTTTCTTCCCAAAGTTTCTATCATTTTACAACGTTACTATTTTGGGAAACGTAAGCAGATGGATGATGAATCTATTGAAGATTTTGTCACAGCTTTACGCAAACTAGCTTCATCATGTAACTTCGGAGAAAATCTAGAAGAACGTATTAGAGACCGATTCATGCTTGAATGTAAATGCGACAAAGTAAGAGAAGCATTATGGGTCAAAAGTGATCCATCACTAGATGAAGTGTTAATCATTGCTAAGCAAGTTGAACATTCGATGGCTTGTATTGATAATTTGAGGAAATCCAAAGGTGTTTCTATGGAGGTCCAAGCTATAAATACAAAAACTAATAACAAGTTTCAAGCAAACATTAGAGCAAAACTGATGTGTTTTAGGTGTGGTTCTACAACTCATTTAGCTAATAGCCAAGATTGTCCTGCTATTCATATTATTTGTAACAAATGTTCCAAGAAGGGACATTTTGCTAAGTATTGCAAATCATTTTCTAAGTCTAAAGTCAAAGTTCAGGAAATTGATAGTAATGATGATCGAGATTTTGTTCTTCAGATTATTTATGATGTTAATTGTGTCGCCAATAATACTTGTCAGTACCCTTCGGATTTTGTGGATGTCAACGGAACATCTATTTCTATGATGATGGATTCGGGCGCGAAACTTTCCTTAGTATCAGTTTCGGATTTCACTAAGCATTTTATGGGAAGAGTTTCTTTACTGGATCCTGATATCATTCCCTACAGTTATGGCGGTAAACCTATTGAGCTCAAGGGTTACTTTGAAGCCGCCATAACCTTTAAAGGGAACACAATTTCAGAGAAAATATATGTTCCAGTTGTTGGTGACACAATTCTGAGTTGGCCACATCAGAAGATGCTTGGGATTATATTAAATCCCAATTCTATTCCTCAAGTATTAGTTCAAAATGTTTGCAGCATCAAAGACGACATCATAGGTGAATTTTCTGATGTATTTTCTTCTAAAGTAGGGTGCGTTACGGGATACAAACATCGTATTTGTCTTAAGGAGGGTGTCAGCCCTGTAGCGTGCAAAGTAAGAAAAATTCCTTTCACTTTACAAGACAAGGTTAAATCTGAATTACAAAGGTTTCAATCTGAAGGCATCATTGAAGAAGTCGAGGCTGCACAATGGGTCGCCCCCATTGTTGTTGCTGTGAAGAAATCGGGAGATATTAGACTGTGTGGACCTTAGACATCTCAACAAAGCTGTGATTGAAGACAAATTTCCTTTACCAAACATAAATGAAATGGTCTGTCTTTTAGGAGAGGCAAAATATTTTACGACATTAGATTTGAGTTCAGCTTATCACCAAGTTCAATTGTGTGAAGAATCAAAATTGTTGACATCTTTCATCACTCCCTTTGGTGTGTTTAAGTTTAATAGGATGCCATTTGGTTTGTGCTCTGCTGCTTCTGTATTTCAAAGACTAATGTATCATATTCTTGGGAAAACTGATGGTGTTAGATTTTTTCAAGATGATGTTCTCATTTTTTCTAACACTCTTGAACAACATCTTTCCAAAGTTAGAGAAGTCTTAAAACAATTTCGTAGTAAGGGATTCACACTCAAGGGAGAAAAATGCAAGTTTGCATGTTCAGATATCACGTATTTAGGACATGTAATTTCTTCTCAAGGTGTTAAACCGAAAGAGGATCTAGTTAAAACTGTAGTTAATTTTGCGGATCCTGTTAAAAGAGAAGATGTACAAGTTTTCTTAGGCATGGCGGAATTTTATTCCAAATTTGTTCCTAATTTTGCCAGTAGGTCTTGCTGCATTAGAGAGTTACATAAGAAAGGTGTTGATTTTGTATGGTCAGAGGCTTGCAAGAAAGAATTTGAGGATCTAAAAAATGCACTATCTTCTGCTCAATGTCTCAACAGTTTTCGCCCAGGGTTTCCCTGTTGGATTATAACTGATGCCTCAGATAAGGGTTTAGGAAGTGTTCTTAAGCAAAAGTATGATGGTAAGGATGTTACTATGGCATTTGCTTCCAGAGCGTTAAGGGGAGCGGAGTCGAGGTATTCCACCACTGAAAAAGAAGCACTAGCTATCTACTGGGCTATAAAGAAGTTTAAACAGTTTCTATGGGGATCTAGGTTTGTTGTGCAATCTGATCATAAGCCTTTACAAGAGATTTTTGATAAGAAGGGTCTAGACTGTATTTCTTCACGTATTTGCAAGTAGATTGTTGGTCTTCAAGACTTTCAATTTTCTGTCAGATATGTCCCTGGATGTGAGAACCGCACAGCTGACTGTTTGTCAAGGTTAAGATCTTTTAGCTGGGACCAAGATACGGATTGTAGCACATGGTGGGTTGATGAGGATGTGAAAGTGTGCATTTTGACTGATGGTTGTATCACGGAAGATGAGTGGTTAACGGAGTTTAGTAATGATACTAGCTTGAAACGGGTAAAGGATTTGATCGAATCTAATTGTGTTCCTGCTGACTGTGATGAAGAGAATGTGTATAAAAAAATTTGGAATGAACTTTCAGTTGAGAATGGTTTGGTTTTTAGGAGTGGAAGATTAGTACCTCCATCTGGTTTGCGTGAAAGATTTGCAAGACAAAAGAACGGTTGAGAGAATTTTATTGGTGGCCGAGAATGGATTTAGCGTTGGAAAGAGTTGTTCGCGACTGTGTGGAATGCAAATTTGCAGATAAAACTTTCAAGTGTAGGTCACGTCCATTAGAAATCTGGAAAATTCCTAATGAAGTGTGGGAGGATGTTGCAATGGATATTATGGGTCCTGTTGTGTGTGGTTCAACTTCTAAGTATATTGTTGTTGTAATGGACATGTTGTCTCATTGGCCAGAATCAATTACTAATTTTCTTTCAGGGGTATTTTCTAGAGAAGGATATCCCAAATGCATCATAACAGATAATGGGGTTCAATTCACCTCTAAGCACATGTCTGAGTTTTTAGCATCTAGAGGCATATTGCATAAGAAAAGTGCTCTATATCATCCTGAAACTAATGGTATGGTTGAGCGCTTTAACAGGACATTGAAGGAAACTATTCAAGTAGCAAGATTAACAGGATGTAATTGGATGGAAGCTGTTAAATCTAAAGTTGAGAGTTATAGGTTTACACCACATTCCAGTACTGGCCAATCTCCATTTGTATTGTTCAAGAAAAGAGTGCCTAACACTAGCATAAATCCTTCACGGTGAATAAATATGTTAGTAAAGAGTTGAACCATGAGAAAATTAAAGAACTAGCTGTGACCAGGGATGAGATTTTACAGGAAAAAAGGAAATTGACATATGATCGTCGTAAAGCAGTCAAACCTCTTGTTGTTGCAGTTGGTGATTCTGTTAAGATTAAGTTGCCGAAAATAAATTGTGGAACATTTTCTCATTATAGTAAAATCTTTAAAGTTATCAAAGTGTTTAAAGGTGCTATTAAAGTGGATGATGGGTGTATTTGGAATTTGAATAGAGTTGTGAAGATGTAAAAAAAAAAATGTATATATATGTATTTATTTATAATTTAGGGGGAAGATAGTGTGGTGTTATCACTATTTCTTTATTGTGTTTATCTCAGCATGGTTTCCCTTTATATGTATTGTGTTTCTTTTAGTTATGTATTTCTCTTAGTTGGTTTCTCCCAATGCTTCCCCTGCCTTCCTTTAGGCTCATAGACTCTCTGGAATTTGGAATGCTGGGGGAGTCTGGGAAGGAGATGTGAGGAGATTGGAGGATCTTGACTTGTGGGTGGATGAAGTTTCTTTTATGCATCAAACTGGAAATAAACGTACATTTAATCAACTACAAGTGTCAACTTGAATTCCTGCCTTGGATGACAGATTCACTACAGTGGTGTAAAGTGGTGAAGAGTAATGTGGTGTGGAGAAGAGGGGCAAAGAGGACACTGGTGTAGAGTGGTGGATTGAAGAGTGTAGTGGTGTAGAGTAAAGTGGTGCAGTGTAGAGTAGAGTGCAGTGGTGTAGAGTAGAGTGGTGCGGAGTAGAGTGCAGTGGTGTAGAGTAGAGTGGTGCAGAGTACAGTGCAGTGGTGTACAGTAGAGTGGTGCAGAGCAGAGTGCTGAAGAGTAGAGTGCAGTGGCATACAGTGCATTGGCATAGAGTAGAGTGCAGGGGTGTAGAGTAGAGGGGTGCAGAGCAGAGTGTTGAAGAGTAGAGTGCAGTGGCATACAGTACAGTGACATACAATGCAGTGGAATACAGTGAGGTGGCATACAGTGCAGTGGCATACATTGCATTGGCATACAGTGCATTGGCATTGAGCAGTGTGCAGGGGTGTAGAGTAGAGGGTGGGAGTGAAAAGAAGCAACACAGAGGGGTAGAAAAGAATGGAAGCAATATAGAAGGGGTGGGTGGGAGGGAATAGAAGCTACATAGATGGTGACTGGGGAGATGGACTGGAAACACCAGCACTAATATGGAGTGCTTGAACAAAGAAAATTAGCACCAAAAACAGGAGCAGTGGATGGACACAAGTACTTGGTACATGCTCCAAGGGAGGGCCAAAAACAAGAAGAGGAAGTGAGGCCTACATGTTGTGACAAATGGGGATGAAGGACTTGTCTTTTCTTATGGTTTGCACTCTATGGTTATATGCGTTCTAACCAGGGCAATGTGTGTGTGGTGGGTTATGGGATATTAAGTATGGGGCTGCCTGTGTCGTACGCAACACAACAATTTAGGCGTGCAGGGGCTTAGTACCGCATTCCTCTGTCCTACGGCACACTCCCTCACCCCCATGACCACGTTGCCTGGGGGGGTCTAAGATGTTAGAAAAGGGACCTGTCCACTCTCCCTGGGCTGCAGGCGTCCAGTGGTAGTGGGCAGCTGGGAAGGGGCAAAGGGTTAAATACCTGTTGACCTTGGCTCCCATCCTCTTTTGACAGCTTCTAGACAATACCCATCCTACCCTCACCCACTGGATTTATTTAAAGAGTATGATTGCCTGTATATTGGCAACGTTTTTTTCCATTGTTTTGTTTCGCAGCCTGAGTTACAGGGCGATCCAAAGGAATTTGGTGCAGAAAGCAATCATGGCGGAGCACAAAGGGGATGCTCCATGCCAGCTCCTGGGGAATCTTTACGGCAGGACCGCGGGATGAAAGCAACAGTGCCCCGTTAGTCCAATGGACAGTTGTAAATCTGAGCAACCGGGGCCTTGCCTTGGACAGCTTTGTCACTACACGTGAGTTTGGTTTTATCCGATTTACAGTGTGGGAAACCCCCAAAAATGTATAACTCTTGATGGTGTGTAGTCCAGGCACTCATTGTCTAATCAGGTGAGTGATGAGCATAGGTTTCTCATCCAATGGCTGCGCTTGGATCATCAGTAAGTTAACCCAATTTTGTCTTGCCTACATAAGCAATAATAAACCTGCAGTCAACTTCTCTCCAACAACTGGTGTGGCCTTGTCTTTTCTTATGGTTTGCAATCTATGGTTATATGCGTTTCAGCCAAGGCAGTATGTGTGTGGTGGGCTATGGGATCCCGGGGCTGTGAGGGAAACGCTGAAGCTAACAAATGATAAGCTGTGGGCGGGCTGTAAGCCCACTGAATGTAAACAACATGTCTCACAGAGACAGGGCATGTGCTATCCAGGTGGAACCTAAAAAGGACCTGGACTGCTCATCTGGACTCATGGAGTTCTGAACGTCCATGGCCAGACTTTATTTGAGAAGTCACTAAAACAGCTCTCTATGTATACTGGTCCTAGAGATGAGAAGTAACGGAATATGGATCTAAAGTGGTCAGATTACTTAACATTCGGAAAACTTGTTAAATAGCACCCACGTGGCGTGGGAGAGTTGTGAGGGCCTCTAGTAAACCCTAACTTTTTTGTAGTTTTACATAGCGCCAACGTAGCACGGGGCATTGCAGCGCTTTACATGAACACCGGATTACTTACAGTAGGTCAGAATTTAAGTATTAATTAAGTGATAATTTCTCTGAAAGAGTGCTGTCCAGTACCCACTAACTGTTATTTATTTACAACACTGAGAATATCTATTCAAGTTATTTCAGTAGGTTATGTCATTCATTTCTGAATATGAATTCTTGTCTGAAGATAAAGTGCCACCTTGCGGCTGGAAAATGAATGGTTGCTAGAAAGAAAAAGATAAACAGCGGCTCTGGGCAACAGCCTGAACATTTGTGCAACTGTCAGAGAAATATAATTTGGTTGGGACAAAATGTACACTCACGGTTTACGATGTCACTTCCCAAATCATTTTCTAAATACAAATGTATTCGATCTTTTCGAGTTCCTTACTCGAACTATTTATTGTTCAATAAAAAGATAAATCTTACACTTTGCTTACAAACTTGAATGCATAGCACTCTCAATTGTGACTTCCACCCGTGTTTCTACATGCAGACAGCCAGAACACACATGAAAATTTATAATATTCCAAAAGGGATGGTTGTGTCAGATGTGGGATTCGAACCCACGCCTCCAGGGGAGACTGCGACCTGAACGCAGCGCCTTAGACCGCTCGGCCATCCTGACAGATGTACATAGCTCTTTCAAGTCGTTTTATAATATGTCACAAGAACCAAGAGTTCATGGATGGATTTCTTGTATCTGCGAACCACGACTGTCCCTTCAGAGGCCTTTGTGTGTCTGAATTGTACTCGGAGAAGGAGCCCCCCACTCTTTCAGCAGGTGCACGAGCCAGGCTGCCTTTGCTCATATCAGCTTCAGCCTCCTTCAAAACCTTCGCAAAAGAGACTGCCAGGTGTGAACCTGAGGTGAGAGGAGTCAATTAGAAGGTGGCTGGGCTGTGCTAACAAGAGTAACAGATGGGGTGGGGGCAGGGTGGGATTGGTCAGGCGGGCAATGGCCAAAGGGCCTGTGTGGGTTGTAGTTGTGGGGGCCGCTTTTTAGGGCAGAGTGGGGGCCGATTTGAGATCCATTTCTGCCTGTTCAGATGCTACCAGCGGCCCAGGGTCTAAGCTGCCTTTCTGGGGGCCTTGTTACCTTCCCTTCACCAACAGGACAGGAGTCATCAACCCCAGCACCCCCCACTCCACCCCAGGCCCGCACATTGATCCAAAAAGCTAACTTGGGCCGGCTACGGGCACATTAATGTATGCAGATTGAGCAGGGGGCCTGAACAGGAGTTGCCTCAATGATATTCAGCTGTGGTTCACTAGTGTAAAACAATCCATGCACCAGGAGTGCTGGCAAGGTTTACTTTTTTAAAAATCTCAGTGGAGCTAAGAAAACAAAAGTTATACTCATAGATCTTGACAGCTAGACAGATCATTCTGTTTATCCTAGGAGATTGATTTTAAATGATGGTACGTACTCAGTGCTTAATTTGTGCTTGTTGTTTCCGGTGTGGGGCGCCGGCACTTATTTTTGAGGGTCAGCACTTATTTTGTCTGCCTCAAGCATTTACTGCGAGCAAAAGACATATGGGAAAGATGGAGGAAGAGGAAAACGAAAAAGCATCACGAAAGGAGAAAGCAGAAAGCTGCAAGAGTGAGCTGAAGGGGCAGGGAGTGGCTGTAAATAGATTGAAGAGGCCCGAGGTGGCTTCAGGATTACGCTGCCTCAGTATTCCATCTTCGCACATTTAATTGCAGCAGTCACGTGTTTTCGAGGAGAGCTTTGAGCACAGGCATGTTTTTATTTACAAATTAAGCACTGTACATAGTATTTATACACTCTCACTTTCTCATGTACCTTAGGCTCCTATGTTAATGTTGCTTTAAGCTAGTGCCCAATAGAGTGTATGGTACCTCCTTATCTTAAGAAAATGATTTGAAATGTGGTATGCATTTCTTATGCACTTTACTTGCCTATCCTATGTGGATGATATGAATGATGGAATGTACTGTTTATGCACTTTCACTTTTTCATCGATTCTAGGTTTTTATGATAGTGCCGGATAATGCGCCATTTATCATCTCATGGCGGCGGGTGAATTGCTACGAGGTATTCATCTTAAAGGAGGTGGCTGACTTCATCATAATGAAATACGGCACTTTACTAACAGTGTAGCATGTTCACTCCTGATAGTAGCTCTTCTCGCAACTTTTTCCACCGATTGCTGACAGGTGAGCTGTCCTAGAGTGGTCATCCTTAATTGCTTATACATAGGTAAATGGTGATTTATGATGAGAAAATGTATCTCTGTTTGTATATTTAACCTACATAATCTGTTTGATTTTATTTTGTTCTACTTGTGCAATATAGTGTTTTAGATATGGGCAGAAGATGATTTTTGATGTGGGGATGCGCCTTTGGTCGCATATATCACTTTTCTTATCTTCTTTTAATGTTTTGCCTGTGCAATTATTTTAAGTAATCACAATAAAGCTCATTACACACTTTTCTCAGTAAGGAGTCACACCTCGCTCTTAATAGGGTGGGAGGGAAACAAGAGAATCAGTGTGCCAGCCTGGCTGTAAAGTGCTGGGCCGGGGGCTGGCATCTGCCCACAATGCCCACGCCTAGCGCCCGCCCTGCGTCATTACATAATCACAGCAGACCTAAGTGCATGGCCTAAGAGGGAGCCGAGAGAGGTGCCTGGCTTTGTAGGAAAGCACCCCAGATTCTGATTGGCTAGAGATAACAGACTCAACCCTCACAACCAGGGAAGAGGGGGTGAATTCTGAGAGACCAGATAAGTAGACGCCCCCTGGCGGAGAGGTCGGGCATTGCACCTATAAGTGCTCCTTAAACCCTGTCGCCCTTTCATGCTGCTCTGGAGCACACACCGGTCCAGCCCTAACCGGGCATTATCTCTCATTAATGCTATACCCTGACGTCATAACTATTTGGTGTCCGTGTCTATATCGAATTTATGTGGTCAAAAACCCCAACTCATCTGTGACTGACCTCTAAATAATTTACAAATATCTCTGAAAGAGAAACACATTTGTCTTTTTCTAATAAAAACCTTTAAGGCCCGGGTGAAATAGGGATTAGAGTTGCATTAAATTAACAGGCTCAGACCGTCGCAAGTAATAATGTGTGTAGAGTTGTGTGAAGGCTGTTGCCTTTCTCTCTGCAGCTTTGAATAAAAGGAATCAGATATTTCCTAAAATGAGACTCTCTGTGTCAGAAAACCAACCTCCTCCTCCTGTTCTCTGGGATTGCCAGGCTGTGTCCAAGGGAAATACGGACAAAAATAATATTCAGAATACTGTACATCACGAGGGATGGTGAACACAACACATCCCACTTAACTCTCACACACATCTGGCTCGTTGGTCTAGGGGTATGATTCTCGCTTAGGGTGCGAGAGGTCCCGTTTTTAAATCCCGGACGAGCCCTTTAATATTTTATCATATCACTAAATGGATAATTTGAAAAGTAACAAACTAAAAAACAAGCGCTTTTAAGATAAAATACCCTGGGACGGTTTTGTATTTTAAGCCAGCACGTGTCGCGCTGAAAGGAAGAAACGGAGCCCTGGACCAAGAGGCAGCTGCAGGGGCCGCCGGGAGGCAGGTCTCCATCACTGCCACATCAGCACCCGGGACATTTGTTAATGTTGCTTGGAGACGAATCTTATTACACCGGGGGCTGCACGTCTTTTGTTAAACCACACTGTGGGAGACAGCAGGGTGAGACGTGGGAGTGCACGAGTGTGAGACACACTGGGCAGGGGGAGGGGATTGTGAGGTCACCAGCAGCCGGGCAGAGTCCCGGGGCACAAGCTGGGGGTGGGCGCGGGTGAACGGAGCCCCCACCCTGTTTTTAGAGCGTGGGCTCCGTTCCCTGTACCGGAGGCTGGCAGAGGCCGAATAGTGCCACCTTGGACTCCATTAAATTAATTGTACAACTTTACTTTGGCACAGAAGTTTTGAATGAAGTGCTTAGAGGCTCCGTCGTTCTGTTTAGCACAGTTAATTTGACGGGTATCTTTGGTGGCACAGCGATGGCAGAGGCTTATTTAGAGGTTTATTATGTAGCACGTCTTTGTGAGAGGTATATTTCAGGGCACAATAATGACACCAGGAATACTTCGAAGTGTTAGTCCGTGGCAGTGGTTGTGATGGGCATATTCTGGGCAAAATGATTCTAATCTGATATTCTGTCTCACTCTCCTGCCATTGAGTGTGGGCGGAGGGGTCCCCCATAGCGGCCACGTTTTCCAGACCCATCGTGATGTGTTGCTCCAGTCCAGTTTTATTTCTTTGAATTCTCGGACTTGTAGTCCTGTTTTATCATAGACTAAAAAAGACTACAAGTCCCAGAAGTCAAAGGAAAAATATGGCCTGGGGCAGGAGATGAAGCATGGACCTTGGGAACTTGACAGGGCTGGTATCGACTTCCTCCACTGTCAGAGGGCCACTCAGGTACCTGGACCGGTGCAATGGACCCCTGGCTGAAGCGGGCACCCAGACCTCTGTGGAGAAATGTGTCTAGTAGGCTGTCTCCGGATGCTTGAGGGGGTGTCGCCTCTCTCACGCCCCCTGGGCTCTAGGATGGATCTACATTACCTGAAGAGTTTATATATAACCAGCAAAAAAGAAATAGCAATGATGGAAGGAGACAATAGACCCTACAATTTAAATTCTCGAAACTTCCTCGTGCCTGATAAGAGGACGGTGTGATCCATGACCTGCCTGCTCGTGAGACGCACGTGTAATACATATGACCCGTACTGCCCTGCCCTGCCCCCTCGCGAGTGTCTGTACTTATACACATGGGCACTGGAGTAACAAAGGCCCCCGCGGTGAAGAGGGAGAGCGAGCTCTAGGGGGCCCTAGAGCTCCCGCGTGAGTCCGGAGGGGGCCCCTGCGTGCACTGTGCAGGGAAGTACGGGAGGGGGCATGAAAGGGTGGTCCCGTGCAGGGAGAGGTCAGACACCTGTGAGGCTGGCGGCACCGGCAGGTGATGCTGGAGTCAGCTGGTGACTGAGGTCCGATGACAGAGCAGCCCTCCCGGCCAGGCTTTTTAGGGTGGGTTGGGGGGGGCACCTGTAAACTCTTCACTACTGCACTGGACGTCCAGGGTGTTTTTCATGCGGATCAGCACAGGCACTAAATGCGATCACAGGCCGCCGAAATAGCTCAGTTGGGAGAGCGTTAGACTGAAGATCTAAAGGTCCCTGGTTCGATCCCGGGTTTCGGCAGAATATTTTTTTTTATTGAATGAAAAACTTAGAAATATAAGACATTGTTTAAACAACAATAATATTATTTCTCTGTCGTGTCCAAGCTCCTCATTGGTTTGTGTCCTTCCTCCTTTGCCCCATCCCTTGTTCTTTCTTCCTTTTCTTTGCGCTCTCCCTTCCTCCTTCCCGGCCTTCCTTCCTTCGCTTCTCACCGCCCTCATTTCGTTATTTACACGTTTCTCATAATTCTGTCTCCCTCCGTCTCACCCCCATCGTTGTGCGTGCGCCTCACACCAGCGGCCCCATCACACTAAATGCGTGACAGATGTGCACCTAGGAGCTCAGTGCCACGTGCTGTGACGTTCACACCGTGTAGCACATTCCCCCTCCTGGGAGTAAAGTACACTCATGACATGCAGATCTGGAACAGCGGAGGGTGATCTCACGTGTGCCCTGTGACTGAGGACACACTCGACTCTCACTCACCGTGTGTCTGTAATTCAGGACACCCTCTACTCTCACTCACTGTGTGTTTGTGTACTTAAGGACACACTCCGCTCTCACTCACTGTGTGCCTATAACTCAGGACACACTCTACTCTCACTCACTGTGTGCGTCTATAACTCAAGACACACTCTGCTCTCACTCACTGTGTGTCTGTGTACTTAAGGACACACTCTGCTCTCACTCACTGTGTGCGTCTATAACTCAGGACACACTACTCTCACTCACTGTGTGTCTATAACTCAGGACACACTCTGCTCTCACTCGCTGTGCGTCTATAACTCAGGACACACTCTGCTCTCACTCACTGTGTGCGTCTATAACTCAGGACACACACTGCTCTCACTCACTGTGCGTCTATAACTCAGAACACACTCTACTCTCACTCAGGAGACACTCTACTCTCACTGTGTGTCTATAACTCGTGACACACTACTCTCACTCACTGTGCGTCTATAACTCGGGACACACTCTACTCTCACTCACTGTGCGTCTATAACTCAGGACACACTCTACTCTCACTCACTGTGTGCATCTGCTGTCACTCACTGTGCGTCTATAACTCAGGACACACTCTACTCTCACTCACTGCGTGTCTATAACTCAGGACACACTCTACTCTCACTCACTGCGTGTCTATAACTCAGGACACACTCTACTCTCACTCACTGTGTGTCTATAACTCAGGACACACTCTGCTCTCACTCACTGTGTGCGTCTATAACTCGTGACACACTCTGCTCTCACTCACTGTGTGCGTCTATAACATGTGACACACTCTGCTCTCACTCACTGTGTCTATAACTCAGGACACCCTCTACTCTCACTCACTGTGTGTCTATAACTCAGGACACACTCTGCTCTCACTCACTGTGCGTCTATAACTCAGGACACACTCTACTCTCACTCACTGTGTGTCTATAACTCAGGACACACTCTGCTCTCACTCACTGTGCGTCTATAACTCAGAACACACTCTACTCTCACTCACTGTGTCTATAACTCAGGACACCCTCTACTCTCACTCAGGCCACACTCTACTCTCACTGTGTGTCTATAACTCGTGACACACTACTCTCACTCACTGTGCATCTATAACTCAGGACACACTCTACTCTCACTCACTGTGTGTCTATAACTCAGGACACACTCTGCTCTCACTCACTGTGCATCTATAACTCAGGACACACTCTGCTCTCACTCGCTGTGTGCATCTATAACTCAGGACAGACTCTGCTCTCACTCACTGTATGTCTATAACTCAGGACACACTCTGCTCTCACTCACTGTGTGTCTATAACTCAGGACACACTCTGCTCTCACTCACTGTGTGTCTGTAACTCAAGACACACTCTGCTCTCACTCACTGTGCGTCTGTAACTCAGGACACCCTCTGCTCTCACTCACTGTGTGTCTGTGTACTTAAGGACACACTCTACTCTCACTCGCTGTGTGCATCTATAACTCAGGACACACTCTACTCTTACTCACTGTGCGTCTATAACTCAGGACACACTCTACTCTCACTCACTGTGTGTCTATAACTCAGGACACCCTCTGCTCTCACTCACTGTGCGTCTATAACTCAGGACACACTCTGCTCTCACTCACTGTGCATCTATAACTCAGGACACATTCTACTCTCACTCACTGTGCGTCTATAACTCAAGACACACTCTACTCTCACTCACTGTGTGTCTATAACTCAGGACACACTCTACTCTCACTCAGGCCACACTCTACTCTCACTGTGTGTCTATAACTCGTGACACACTACTCTCACTCACTGTGCGTCTATAACTCAGGACACACACTGCTCTCACTCACTGTGCGTCTGTAACTCAGGACACACACTGCTCTCACTCACTGTGTGTGTGTAGTGTACACTGATGCACACTTTTAAGCATCGATTCTTCTATTTGCACTAGTGTTTCTTTTACCTCGTGGTACAGAGTATGCAGATCCCTGTGCCCAGAATATGCCCATCACAGCACCGTGGTTCAGAATAACCCTATATAGTGTGCGGGACAATTACTGTGGCACCAAATATACAGGGACCGGAATGGAAACCAGGATCAGCTCAGTCTGGGCAAAAAGTTCAAGCCAAACCCTTTCCCATGCAGCCCGCATGGCAGTGCCAGGGGACCAAGCGGGCAGTCCGGCCCTGGCACATGCCTAGCAAGAGGACTGCTCTGCGGAATAACCCCAGGAAGCGCATCTACGGGGGTTATTGTGCCACCCAATGTACCCCGACGTTGGCACGGCACCTGCCAATCGGAACGGACACGTTCACCAGAATGATTGTGTCATTTCACCTTTAATGTGCCACGGAGGACGCCCCGGACAGCTGCACCGTGGAATGCACCATTCAGAGTTACCGTCGGTGGCACAGAAAATGCCCCTTTTAAATACGGTCATAAAAGTTATAACTTTGGCAGGTCTCAGAGGAGCGCCCCCTGTAGGAGGAGGGCCTCTGCTGCTCTTACTGTCCAGCCAGTGCTTAATTTGTAAATAAAAAGGTGCCGGTGCCCAAGCCCTCCTCTTAAATACGCGGCTGCAGCGTAATCCTGAACCCATCTCAGGCCTCTTCAATCCATATAAAGCCACTTCCTGCCCCTTCAGCTCACTCTTGCAGCTTTCTCCCTTTGTGACACTTTTTCGTTGTTCCCTTCCTTCGTCTTCCTCATTTGTGTCTTTTTCTCGCAGCAAATGCTAGAGGCAGAAGAATAAGCCCCGGCCCTCAAAAATAAGTGTCGGTGCTCAGCACCGGAAACAAGCACAAATTAAGCACTGTGTCCAGCGCACTTTTCCTAGTGTGGCTCGCACTCACGTGCGCCCCCACAGCCCACTCAACAGCTCCACGAAGTGTAGCGCCCACAGTGAGTTTCAACTGCATGTAAGAGAAATCCTCTCTTCCCTGCTGATGTGGCAGGTGTAGGCACCCCCGCCCCCCACCACCACACACACACATCTGAGTGTTGGGATGAGTGCGACATATTCTGGATTAAAATCCGAAACCAGGCCAGGGTCTTTTTAAAAGATGATGTTGTTTGATTAACCACTTGAAGCATCTGCTTTTTTTTAATTTAAAAAAAGAATTCCAAGGAGGGCTCGTCCGGGATTTGAACCCGGGACCTCTCGCACCCGAAGCGCGAATCATACCCCTAGACCAACGAGCACTCATATGTCATTGGAATGTGGACGTGTGTGAGGTAGGGTACCGAGCTCCAGATAGCAGCACTTCTGTTTTCACAAGGTGTCTGTTTCCTTTTATTCAAAAGCCGAAGGAGAAGGAAACATCAATCATGTACCAAGAACACTGTGCGAGAGGCCTCCCTGTGGGTCTGTCACCTTCATACATGTGTGGCCCCATTTCACCTGGAACCCAAGGGATTCCGTGGAGCAAATATGAAAATGTATTCCACCTACAGGGGTGTATTAAACTATTGCCCACTGGCATCAGAAGTGTTTCTCTTTTCTGCGGCTCACAGTACTTTTCAGTCTCTTAAAGACCACAGGCACCAAATAATGAATACGTCACACCCACGGTGTGACACTAATGAGGGATAATGCCCGGTCGGGGGTGGGGCAGATGTGTTTGTTCCAGAGCAGCTGAAAGGGCATCAAGGTTTATGGCACAGGAAGAGGCGCAGTGTCCGAGCTCCCCGCCAGGGGGCGCCTACTTCTCTGGGGGGTTCGGATTCACATCGACCCCCTGGTTGTGTGCTCACTGTGAGGCCGTGTGACAGGTTGTGTCTGTCCTCTTTGGTCAGTCAGTGTCTGGGGAACGCCTGAAAGAGAAAGTCCCCTCTGCGGGGGTGGTGGGGACATCACACCTCCTGTTACCCTGGACATCCCCACGCGTACACCCCGGAGGCAATGACGAGGGCCGAAAAGGACAGAGGCCGGGCCGTTATCGACGGTGGGTTCGATGCTTGAATCAACCGTGGAGTGAGATCTGACGAGTCAGACACCAACCGGGCCCTGGTGAGAAGGGGGCGGTGTGGAGGGTCTGAGTAAGATCAGACACCGAAGGGGCCCTGGAGAGAAGGCGGCCAGTGTGGAGGTTACTGAGTGAGGTCTGACGGGTCAGACACCGAAGGGGCCCATGAGAGAAGGGGTCAGTGTTGAAGGACTGAGTGAAGTCTGACGAGTCAGACACCGAAGGGGCCCTGGTGAGAAGGCGGCCAGTGTGGAGGTTACTGAGTGAGTTCTGACGGGTCAGACACCAACCGGGCCCTGGTGAGAAGGCGGCGCGGAATGGAGGGGCTGAGTGAGGTCTGACGGGTCAGACACCGAATTGGCCCTGGAGAGAAGGGGGCAATGTGGAGGTTACAGAGTGAGGTCTCCGAGGGTCCCATGGAGGGGAAGGCGTCGGTGTGCAAGCACCGAGTGAGGTCTCTGAGGGTCCCGATGGAGGGGAAGAGGGGCCGGGGTTAGGTCAGGGGCAGTTTCTCCTGCTCGGATGTGGTTGATCTTCGGGAAGTGTCGGAGCATCGATGGAGTTACCGCTTAAAATGTCAGCTCAGTCTCTGGTCTTCAGTGCTGGGAGGAGGCAGCGACCCCCGGCGAGGCTTGTCAGTGTAAGGGAGGGAGTGATGGTGGTGGTGGATGAGTCCTGTGACACTAGGGGTGAACCCTGTGACCCTGGAGTGAGAATTGTGACCCTGGGGATGATACCTTTGAATCTGGGGTGAGACCCGTGTACGTGGGGTGAGACCTCTGAACCTGGGGCTGAGTCCTGTGACCCTGGGGAGGAGACCTGTGGCCCTGGTAATGAGCTCTCTGACCCTGGCGGAGAGTCCTGTGACCCTGGCGACGAGTCCTGTGCGTCTGGGGTAAAACCTGTGAACTCTTTAGTCCTGTACATGCCCCCCACGGTATCTGCAGTACAATCATTATGATCACAGAATAATACGTGGCTGCCGAAATAGCTCAGTTGGGAGAGCGTTAGACTGAAGATCTAAAGGTCCCTGGTTCGATCCCGGGTTTCGGCAGAAGTGTTTTATCTGTTCTTATCAGGCAAACATTGCATCACATTATTAGAAACCTGGAGAACCACAGGCTCTCGTATTCCACCTGTGCCCTCCTTCCACGCCTCTCGCTTCTTCCCTTCTTTATCCCTCTTCCTCCCCACCTTCCTTATCTGCACTCCCTCGCTTCCCGCCCTTCATTCCTCCCGCCCTCATTGTCATTATTTCAGTCTCATCAACTTGTATCATTCCGGCACAATCATACTGCTAGCTTGGGAGTTTCCAGGTCTCCAGACACTGTATGCACACTCACGAGGAGTGAGTGACTCCACAGTCCCACTCTTGATGTGACTCACACACTGCAGGCACACTCACACCCAGAGTGACTCCACAGTCCCACTGTCTGCGATGTGACTCACACACTGCGGGTGCACTCACTCCCAGTGAGTGACTCCACAGTCCCACTGTCTGCGATGTGACTCACACACTGCGGGTGCACTCACTTCCAGTGAGTGACTCCACAATCCCACTCTCTGTGGTGTGATCCGACACTGCGGGCGCACTCAACCAGGAGCGGATGCGTGGCTGGGTGGGGCAGCAGGGATGGGGGGAGGGGATGAGGGTGAGGTGGGGGAGGGGGGGGGCACGGGAAAAATAATCAAAGAATAATTTTTTTTTTTTAAACGTACCTCTGCTCCTGTGCCATGCGCCGCTCCTCTCCCGTCGCTGCTGCAGACACAGGCTCCCAGCCTGCCCTGCGCCGATCCTGACAGCACTGGCTGGGAGCGCCCTTGGAAGCGCCCAGCCAGGGCGCTCCCTGGCAGACTGGGAGATTGTGCTGCTCTCTCCAGCCTGGCAGCAGTGCGCATGTGTGTTTGGCCGCCTGAGACGGCTGGCTACACATACCTGGGCAGTGAGGGGGAGTGCACAGAGCACTCCCCTCGGCCCGTCACCCCCCAGTGCCCCGCCCCTTTTACACAGAAAGGATAATAAACCAAGTTTATCATCCTTCCCCTGTAAAAGGATTTGCAGCGGTTGCTGCTGGCGGGGGGATGCTCCTCCCCATACTGAGGAGCCGCCCCATGTTTTCTTTTGCATTTGGATAAATTAAAGATTAAAAAAAATCTGTGTAGTCCGTGTTTTATGAATGATATATGCAACATTTCGGACAGTAACTATGCATTGGTCCCTCAACAACCTCGCTTATTACAGACCCGTCTCACACGGTGAGATCTCACACATTTGAGCTGTGTCTGTGGTGGGCCTTGGGAGAGGGTTCAGCATCCTCCAGAACCGGGGGTCTCCCTGTAACGCAGCCCCTGCAGTTTCTGCATCTTCATCCCCCAGACCGCCCTTTAACCACCCACTGAACATCTAAACGCCGAGGAAAACACGTGCAGGTTTGCAGAGCCAGGATCCATCCATCTCTCACTATAACAAATAATGGTGGTTTTACCATTTGTTTTTTGACACTCAAACCGCCAGGCACTCAGTCCTGGTCATATGTGAGGCTTTCATCCTACCTGACTTTTTGTTTTACAAGCATGATTTTTCTTTCTGGGAATTGCACTTTCTTACATTATTATGTGTTT
The DNA here is from genome assembly GCF_031143425.1 of Pleurodeles waltl. Lineage (NCBI taxonomy): Eukaryota > Metazoa > Chordata > Amphibia > Caudata > Salamandridae > Pleurodeles > Pleurodeles waltl. The sequence continues at coordinate 1,243,166 of NW_027150384.1, read as the reverse complement.
ATTTTTTATCGTTATAATGATTATTTGTTTGCTAAGGGCACGTGGCTTAACATTAGCTGATGGGACCAGTTTAAGGTTGTACAGGCCACTGTTGTTTCACAAATCACAAATCATTGAAAACAGAGCTCTCAAGTCTCCCACTGTGCTCTAAGTGATGCTCTAGGCCGGGCCTTCTTCCCATTGTAATGTCAAACTCATTATAAAGAGACATTGGCAAAGCCAGTGGGTCTCACCCATGCACGAGCTATTGACTTTGCCAATGTGTTTTTCATCCATAATGTACATCAGCATGGCTGCTGTTCAGCATGGCTAAGTTAGTGCCAAAGAGGAGAGTGGCGTGGAGTGGCGTGGAGTGGCGTGGCATAGTGTGGAGCAAAGTGTCATAGAGTGTAGTGGTGTAGCATGGAGTGGAACGACGTAGAGTAAAGTGGCCAAGAGACTAGTGTCGTAGAGTGTCATGGAGTGTGGCAGGATGGAGAGGACTAGAGTCAAGTGGCGTAGAGTGTCATAGAGTGGAGAGAGGTAGAATGTCATAGAATGGAGTGGAATAGTGTGGAGTGGCATAGAGTGAAGTAAGGTAGCATAGAGTGTCATAGAGTGGAGGGGTGTAAAGTGGCATATAGGGTCATAGAGTGGGGTGTTTTAGAGTGGAGTGTAATAGAGTGGAGTGCAGTGGCCTAGTAGAGTGGAGTAGAGTGTCATGGAATAGAGTGTCGTAGAGTGGAGGGGCGTAGAGTGGAGAAGAATGTCGGAGATTAGAGGGGTATACAGTGGAGTGGCATCGAGTGGAGTAGAGAGTTGTATAGTGTTAAGGAGTGGTTTAGGTGGAGAAGAATGTCATATAGTGGAGTGGCATAGAGAGGCATGGCATAGAGTGAAGTGTCATTGAGTGGAGGGAGGTCATAGATTGTCCTGGAGTTGCGTAGAGTGGCAAAGAAAGGAGTAGAGTAGAGTAGAATGGAGTAGAATGTCATAGAGTGGAGTGGCATAGAGTAGCATAGCATAGAGTGGAGTGTCATTGAGTGGAGGGCTCTCATAGATTGTCCTGGAGTTGCGTATAGTGGTGTAGAGTGGTATAGAGTGGAGTGTCATAGAGTAAAGTGTCATATAGTGGAGTGGAGTAGAGTGCCATAGAGTGTTGTGGAGAGTCATATAGTAGAAGATCATAGAGTATAGTGGCGTAAAGTGAAGCAGAGTGGCGTAGAGTGGAATAGAGTGACAGAGTGTTGAGTGGAGTACAATGGAGTGGCATAGAGAGGCATAGAGTGGAGTAGAGTGGAGTGGCATTGAGTGGAGGGAGGTCATAGATTGTCCTGGAGTTGTGTAGAGTGGCATAGGTAGAGTAGAATGGAGTAGAATGGCATAGAGTGGAGTGTGGGAGAGTAAAGTGTCATGGAGTGGAGTAGAGTAAAGTGTCAGAGTGGAGTGGAGTAGAGTGCCATAGAGTGTTGTGGAGAGTCATATAGTAGAGGATCATAGAGTAGAGTGGCTTAAAGTGAAGCAGAGTGGCGTAGAGTGGAATAGAGTGACATAGTGTTGAGTGGAGTACAATGGAGTGGCATAGAGTGGCATAGAGTGTAGTAGAATGGAGGCGAATAGAGTGGAGTGGAGTGTCATAGATGGAGTGGAGTGATGCAGAGTGGAGTAGAGTGAAGTGGTGTACAGTGGCATAGAGTGTCGAAGAGTGTTTGAGAGTGGAGTAGTGTAGAGTGGAGGGGCAAAAAGCGGCATAATGTAAACTGAAGTTAAGAGTCATAGATTGGAGTAAAGTGTTGTGCAGTGGAGTGGCAAAGCGTAGAATGTAGTAAGGTGCTAGAGTGGCCTAGAATGCGTGGAGTGGAGTAAAGTGGCACAGAGTGTCTCTGAGTGGAGTGTCGTAGAGTGGCGTAGAGTGGAGTGACATAGAGTGCTGTGGAGTGCCATTGAGTGGAATGTCGTAGGATAAAGCGGAATAGACGGAAATAGGATCTAGTAGGGTGGCCTTGAGTCATATGGCATAGAGTCAAGCAGAGTGTCGTAGAGTGTCATATAGTGGAGTAGAGTGGAATGGAGAAGAGTGTCGTGGAGTGGAGTGGTGTGTCGTATACTAGAGTAGAGAATAGTAGTAAAATATAATTGAACTATCCATCTTTTGTCAAATTAATTTGGGAACTTCCCCTGTAAAATGACATTTAAATTGTATTTAGTTTCCACCCTTACTGCAGCCCTAAAATGTTTAAAATAAACTATTTGCCGCTATTTCCCTAAAATGTATTTGATGGAAATGCTCCAAGGTCCCTGTGAAGTTATATTAAATTTGTGGTGAGTTAAATGAAGACTTAATTTATGAAGTTGGGCGGGATTAGGAAACTCCACACTTTTCAGAGTAGGTTAAGTCTCCTAACTTTACTTGAGATAAGGTTTATCCTTTGTGGCCTTCCATGTATGATGTCCTGATGCTGAGTGTCTCATGTAGGACATCCTCCAGCAAACACATGGAGGCAGGGCACCCAGGACTCAGGTAAGAGGAGTGGGATGGAGGGCTCTGAGCTGAGGCCAACTTACATTTATTTGTTTAAAGAACTTCATAAGCTTTGTATTTCGCAAAGCTGGAACAGTTTAGAAAATACACAAAATTGCAAATTAGCTGGCTACAACTGAGTCGTGCAGAATAGTCTAGTTGTGTAAAGTGCAGTGGCATAGAGTGGTGCGGAGTGGAGTAGTGTGGTGTGCAGCTGTGTAGAGTGGTGAAAAGAGCAGAGTGGTTGTGGTGTTATTACTATTTCTTTATTGTGTTTATCTCAGCATGGTTTCCCTTTATATGTATTGTGTTTCTTTTAGTTATGTATTTCTCTTAGTTGGTTTCTCCCAATGCTTCCCCTGCCTTCCTTTAGGCTCATAGACTCTCTGGAATTTGGAATGCTGGGGGAGTCTGGGAAGGAGATGTGAGGAGATTGGAGGATCTTGACTTGTGGGTGGATGAAGTTTCTTTTACACATCAAACTGGAAATAAACGTACATTTAATCAACTACAAGTGTCAACTTGATTTTCTGCCTTGGATGACAGATTCACTACATTTTGGCGACAAGGGTGGTTCGAGACTTCTGAAACTGTACCTTGGAAACTTCAACATCTTCATTTATTCAGCTTCTAACGTTAAGAAAAAAAAAGGTACTGTAATTTTTTTTTCCTCTGTTTTTTGTGGCTCACATTTTTTTTATTTTTATTTTTTCAACCTGTTTTTGAGCCACATGGTAATTCTTTTCGTGTCTATTTATAAATTTAATAGACGCGTCTTTCAACTGTCTCCTTTCCTCGTGCCTCTGGAGACGCGTGCTGTTGATTTTGTTGCCAAAGCAACGTGAACGCAAGCCTTTCTTTCCCGGCCGCGCTCTCTTGAGATACACGCGCTGTTTATTTACCTGCTGTTGAATTTGTTGCCATGGCAACGTGAACGCGTGCCTTTATTTCCCGGCCGCGCTCTCTTGAGATACACGCGCTGTTTATTTACTCGGCTGTATTCAAGGGAAACACGCTCCACAGGGGATACGACGACTCGTTTTTCAACTCGAGTTATTCAACAAATAAACAGAGTTTAGCTCTAAATTATCCGTTTAAAACTGCTATTTTATTACGTTTATTTTTGGAAACAAGTTGGCCTGCTCTACTCTGTCATTGTTTTTTTCTGGATATTTTATTTCTTTTAAGTGGCACTTCATTTTCTGTGTTACATTTTTTTGTAAATTTTTTTTTCTTTCCCTGTAATAATAAGTGATTATGCAGAACATTACACCTCCACCATTTTTTCTTGCGCTTCCTGGAGAACCTCCTATATCGTGGCAAAAATGGAAAAAGGTTTTCCTGACTTACATGCACGTCTGTGGCCGCAACCTATCCTCTGAAAGAAAGACTTCTGTTTTACAACATTGTCTTGGTGCGGAGGGTCAAGAAATCTTGGAAACTTTACCTGCAATAACAACATCAGATGGTGCGGAAGGTGACAACTCTTTGAATGAATTTGATTCTACTTTACTTAGACTGGACAATCACTTTCTTCCCAAAGTTTCTATCATTTTACAACGTTACTATTTTGGGAAACGTAAGCAGATGGATGATGAATCTATTGAAGATTTTGGCACAGCTTTACGCAAACTAGCTTCATCATGTAACTTCGGAGAAAATCTAGAAGAACGTATTAGAGACCAATTCATGCTTGAATATAAATGCGACAAAGTAAGAGAAGCATTATGGGTCAAAAGTGATCCATCACTAGATGAAGTGTTAATCATTGCTAAGCAAGTTGAACATTCGATGGCTTGTATTGATAATTTGAGGAAATCCAAAGGTGTTTCTATGGAGGTCCAAGCTATAAATACAAAAACTAATAACAAGTTTCAAGCAAACATTAGAGCAAAACTGATGTGTTTTAGGTGTGGTTCTACAACTCATTTAGCTAATAGCCAAGATTGTCCTGCTATTCATATTATTTGTAACAAATGTTCCAAGAAGGGACATTTTGCTAAGTATTGCAAATCATTTTCTAAGTCTAAAGTCAAAGTTCAGGAAATTGATTGTAATGATGATCGAGATTTTGTTCTTCAGATTATTTATGATGTTAATTGTGTGCCAATAATACTTGTCAGTACCCTTCGGATTTTGTGGATGTCAACGGAACATCTATTTCTATGATGATGGATTCGGGCGCGAAACTTTCCTTAGTATCAGTTTCGGATTTCACTAAGCATTTTATGGGAAGAGTTTCTTTACTGGATCCTGATATCATTCCCTACAGTTATGGCGGTAAACCTATTGAGCTCAAGGGTTACTTTGAAGCCGCCATAACCTTTAAAGGGAACACAATTTCAGAGAAAATATATGTTCCAGTTGTTGGTGACACAATTCTGAGTTGGCCACATCAGAAGATGCTTGGGATTATATTAAATCCCAATTCTATTCCTCAAGTATTAGTTCAAAATGTTTGCAGCATCAAAGACGACATCATAGGTGAATTTTCTGATGTATTTTCTTCTAAAGTAGGGTGCGTTACGGGATACAAACATCGTATTTGTCTTAAGGAGGGTGTCAGCCCTGTAGCGTGCAAAGTAAGAAAAATTCCTTTCACTTTACAAGACAAGGTTAAATCTGAATTACAAAGGTTACAATCTGAAGGCATCATTGAAGAAGTCGAGGCTGCACAATGGGTCGCCCCCATTGTTGTTGCTGTGAAGAAATCGGGAGATATTAGACTGTGTGGACCTTAGACATCTCAACAAAGCTGTGATTGAAGACAAATTTCCTTTACCAAACATAAATGAAATGGTCTGTCTTTTAGGAGAGGCAAAATATTTTACGACATTAGATTTGAGTTCAGCTTATCACCAAGTTCAATTGTGTGAAGAATCAAAATTGTTGACATCTTTCATCACTCCCTTTGGTGTGTTTAAGTTTAATAGGATGCCATTTGGTTTGTGCTCTGCTGCTTCTGTATTTCAAAGACTAATGTATCATATTCTTGGGAAAACTGATGGTGTTAGATTTTTTCAAGATGATGTTCTCATTTTTTCTAACACTCTTGAACAACATCTTTCCAAAGTTAGAGAAGTCTTAAAACAATTTCGTAGTAAGGGAATCACACTCAAGGGAGAAAAATGCAAGTTTGCATGTTCAGATATCACGTATTTAGGACATGTAATTTCTTCTCAAGGTGTTAAACCGAAAGAGGATCTAGTTAAAACTGTAGTTAATTTTGCGGATCCTGTTAAAAGAGAAGATGTACAAGTTTTCTTAGGCATGGCGGAATTTTATTCCAAATTTGTTCCTAATTTTGCCAGTAGGTCTTGCTGCATTAGAGAGTTACTTAAGAAAGGTGTTGATTTTGTATGGTCAGAGGCTTGCCAGAAAGAATTTGAGGATCTAAAAAATGCACTATCTTCTGCTCAATGTCTCAACAGTTTTCGCCCAGGGTTTCCCTGTTGGATTATAACTGATGCCTCAGATAAGGGTTTAGGAAGTGTTCTTAAGCAAAAGTATGATGGTAAGGATGTTACTATGGCATTTGCTTCCAGAGCGTTAAGGGGAGCGGAGTCGAGGTATTCCACCATTGAAAAAGAAGCACTAGCTATCTACTGGGCTATAAAGAAGTTTAAACAGTTTCTATGGGGATCTAGGTTTGTTGTGCAATCTGATCATAAGCCTTTACAAGAGATTTTTGATAAGAAGGGTCTAGACTGTATTTCTTCACGTATTTGCAAGTAGATTGTTGGTCTTCAAGACTTTCAATTTTCTGTCAGATATGTCCCTGGATGTGAGAACCGCACAGCTGACTGTTTGTCAAGGTTAAGATCTTTTAGCTGGGACCAAGATACGGATTGTAGCACATGGTGGGTTGATGAGGATGTGAAAGTGTGCATTTTGACTGATGGTTGTATCACGGAAGATGAGTGGTTAACGGAGTTTAGTAATGATACTAGCTTGAAACGGGTAAAGGATTTGATCGAATCTAATTGTGTTCCTGCTGACTGTGATGAAGAGAATGTGTATAAAAAAATTTGGAATGAACTTTCAGTTGAGAATGGTTTGGTTTTTAGGAGTGGAAGATTAGTACCTCCATCTGGTTTGCGTGAAAGATTTGCAAGACAAAAGAACGGTTGAGAGAATTTTATTGGTGGCCGAGAATGGATTTAGCGTTGGAAAGAGTTGTTCGCGACTGTGTGGAATGCAAATTTGCAGATAAAACTTTCAAGTGTAGGTCACGTCCATTAGAAATCAGGAAAATTCCTAATGAAGTGTGGGAGGATGTTGCAATGGATATTATGGGTCCTGTTGTGTGTGGTTCAACTTCTAAGTATATTGTTGTTGTAATGGACATGTTGTCTCATTGGCCAGAATCAATTACTAATTTTCTTTCAGGGGTATTTTCTAGAGAAGGATATCCCAAATGCATCAGAACAGATAATGGGGTTCAATTCACCTCTAAGCACATGTCTGAGTTTTTAGCATCTAGAGGCATATTGCATAAGAAAAGTGCTCTATATCATCCTGAAACTAATGGTATGGTTGAGCGCTTTAACAGGACATTGAAGGAAACTATTCAAGTAGCAAGATTAACAGGATGTAATTGGATGGAAGCTGTTAAATCTAAAGTTGAGAGTTATAGGTTTACACCACATTCCAGTACTGGCCAATCTCCATTTGTATTGTTCAAGAAAAGAGTGCCTAACACTAGCATAAATCCTTCACGGGTGAATAAATATGTTAGTAAAGAGTTGAACCATGAGAAAATTAAAGAACTAGCTGTGACCAGGGATGAGATTTTACAGGAAAAAAGGAAATTGACATATAATCGTCGTAAAGCAGTCAAACCTCTTGTTGTTGCAGTTGGTGATTCTGTTAAGATTAAGTTGCCGAAAATAAATTGTGGAACATTTTCTCATTATAGTAAAATCTTTAAAGTTATCAAAGTGTTTAAAGGTGCTATTAAAGTGGATGATGGGTGTATTTGGAATTTGAATAGAGTTGTGAAGATGTAAAAAAAAAAATGTATATATATGTATTTATTTATAATTTAGGGGGAAGATAGTGTGGTGTTATCACTATTTCTTTATTGTGTTTATCTCAGCATGGTTTCCCTTTATATGTATTGTGTTTCTTTTAGTTATGTATTTCTCTTAGTTGGTTTCTCCCAATGCTTCCCCTGCCTTCCTTTAGGCTCATAGACTCTCTGGAATTTGGAATGCTGGGGGAGTCTGGGAAGGAGATGTGAGGAGATTGGAGGATCTTGACTTGTGGGTGGATGAAGTTTCTTTTATGCATCAAACTGGAAATAAACGTACATTTAATCAACTACAAGTGTCAACTTGAATTTCTGCCTTGGATGACAGAATCACTACAGTGGTGTAAAGTGGTGAAGAGTAATGTGGTGTGGAGAAGAGGGGCAAAGAGGACACTGGTGTAGAGTGGTGGATTGAAGAGTGTAGTGGTGTAGAGTAAAGTGGTGCAGTGTAGAGTAGAGTGCAGTGGTGTAGAGTAGAGTGGTGCGGAGTAGAGTGCAGTGGTGTAGAGTAGAGTGGTGCAGAGTACAGTGCAGTGGTGTACAGTAGAGTGGTGCAGAGCAGAGTGCTGAAGAGTAGAGTGCAGTGGCATACAGTGCATTGGCATAGAGTAGAGTGCAGGGGTGTAGAGTAGAGGGGTGCAGAGCAGAGTGTTGAAGAGTAGAGTGCAGTGGCATACAGTACAGTGACATACAATGCAGTGGAATACAGTGAGGTGGCATACAGTGCAGTGGCATACATTGCATTGGCATACAGTGCTTTGGCACTGAGCAGTGTGCAGGGGTGTAGAGTAGAGGGTGGGAGTGAAAAGAAGCAACACAGAGGGGTAGAAAAGAATGGAAGCAATATAGAAGGGGTGGGTGGGAGGGAATAGAAGCTACATAGATGGTGACTGGGGAGATGGACTGGAAACACCAGCACTAATATGGAGTGCTTGAACAAAGAAAATTAGCACCAAAAACAGGAGCAGTGGATGGACACAAGTACTTGGTACATGCTCCAAGGGAGGGCCAAAAACAAGAAGAGGAAGTGAGGCCTACATGTTGTGACAAATGGGGATGAAGGACTTGTCTTTTCTTATGGTTTGCACTCTATGGTTATATGCGTTCTAACCAGGGCAATGTGTGTGTGGTGGTTTATGGGATATTAAGTATGGGGCTGCCTGTGTCGTACGCAACACAACAATTTAGGGGTGCAGGGGCTTAGTACCGCATTCCTCTGTCCTACGGCACACTCCCTCACCCTCATGACCACGTTGCCTGGGGGGGTCTAAGATGTTAGAAAAGGGACCTGTCCACTCTCCCTGGGCTGCAGGCGTCCAGTGGTAGTGGGCAGCTGGGAAGGGGCAAAGGGTTAAATACCTGTTGACCTTGGCTCCCATCCTCTTTTGACAGCTTCTAGACAATACCCATCCTACCCTCACCCACTGGATTTATTTAAAGAGTATGATTGCCTGTATATTGGCAACGTTTTTTTCCATTGTTTTGTTTCGCAGCCTGAGTTACAGGGCGATCCAAAGGAATTTGGTGCAGAAAGCAATCATGGCGGAGCACAAAGGGGATGCTCCATGCCAGCTCCTGGGGAATCTTTACGGCATGACTGCGGGATGAAAGCAACAGTGCCCCGTTAGTCCAATGGACAGTTGTAAATCTGAGCAACCGGGGCCTTGCCTTGGACAGCTTTGTCACTACACGTGAGTTTGGTTTTATCGGATTTACAGTGTGGGAATGCCCAAAAATGTATAACTCTTGATGGTGTGTAGTCCAGGCACTCATTGTCTAATCAGGTGAGTGATGAGCATAGGTTTCTCATCCAATGGCTGCGCTTGGATCATCAGTAAGTTAACCCAATTTTGTCTTGCCTACATAAGCAATAATAAACCTGCAGTCAACTTCTCTCCAACAACTGGTGTGGCCTTGTCTTTTCTTATGGTTTGTAATCTATGGTTATATGCGTTTCAGCCAAGGCAGTATGTGTGTGGTGGGCTATGGGATCCCGGGGCTGTGAGGGAAACGCTGAAGCTAACAAATGATAAGCTGTGGGTGGGCTGTAAGCCCACTGAATGTAAACAACATGTCTCACAGAGACAGGGCATGTGCTGTCCAGGTGGAACCTAAAAAGGACCTGGACTGCTCATCTGGACTCATGGAGTTCTGAACGTCCATGGCCAGACTTTATTTGAGAAGTCACTAAAACAGCTCTCTATGTATACTGGTCCTAGAGATGAGAAGTAACAGGATATGGATCTAAAGTGGTCAGATTACTTAACATTCTGAAAACTTGTTAAATAGCACCCACGTGGCGTGGGAGAGTTGTGAGGGCCTCTAGTAAACCCTAACTTTTTTGTAGTTTTACATAGCGCCAACGTAGCACGGGGCATTGCAGCGCTTTACATGAACACCGGATTACTTACAGTAGGTCAGAATTTAAGTATTAATTAAGTGATAATTTCTCTGAAAGAGTGCTGTCCAGTGCCCACTAACTGTTATTTATTTACAACACTGAGAATATCTATTCAAGTTATTTCAGTAGGTTATGTCATTCATTTCTGAATCTGAATTCTTGTCTGAAGATAAAGTGCCACCTTGCGGCTGGAAAATGAATGGTTGCTAGAAAGAAAAAGATAAACAGCGGCTCTGGGCAACAGCCTGAACATTTGTGCAACTGTCAGAGAAATATAATTTGGTTGGGACAAAATGTACACTCACGGTTTACGATGTCACTTCCCAAATCATTTTCTAAATACAAATTTATTCGATCTTTTCGAGTTCCTTACTCGAACTATTTATTGTTCAATAAAAAGATAAATCTTACACTTTGCTTACAAACTTGAATGCATAGCACTCTCAATTGTGACTTCCACCCGTGTTTCTACATGCAGACATCCTAGAACACACATATGAAAATTTATAAAATTCCAAAAGGGATGGTTGTGTCAGAAGTGGGATTCGAACCCACGCCTCCAGGGGAGACTGCGACCTGAACGCAGCGCCTTAGACCGCTCGGCCATCCTGACAGATGTACATAGCTCTTTCAAGTCGTTTTATTATATGTCACAAGAACCAAGACTTCATGGATGAATTTCTTGTATCTGCGAACCACGACTGTCCCTTCAGAGGCCTTTGTGTGTCTGAATTGCACTCGGAGAGGGAGCCCCCCACTCTTTCAGCAGGTGCACGAGCCAGGCTGCCTTTGCTCATATCAGCTTCAGCCTCCTTCAAAACCTTCGGAAAAGAGACTGCCAGGGGTGTCCCTGAGGTGAGAGGAGTCAATTAGAAGGTGGCTGGGCTGTGCTAACAAGAGTAACAGAAGGGGTGGGGGCAGGGTGGGATTGGTCAGGCGGGCAATGGCCAAAGGGCCTGTGTGGGTTGTAGTTGTGGGGGCCGCTTTTTAGGGCAGAGTGGGGGCCGATTTGAGATCCATTTCTGCCTGTTCAGATGCTACCAGCGGCCCAGTGGGGGTCTAAGCGGCCTTTCTGGAGGCCTTGTTACCTTCCCTTCACCAACAGGACAGGAGTCATCAACCCCAGCACCCCCCACTCCACCCCAGGCCCGCACATTGATCCAAAAAGCTAACTTGGGCCGGCTACGGGCACATTAATGTATGCAGATTGAGCAGGGGGCCTGAACAGGAGTTGCCTCAATGATATTCAGCTGTGGTTCACTAGTGTAAAACAATCCATGCACCAGGAGTGCTGGCAAGGTTTACTTTTTTAAAAATCTCAGTGGAGCTAAGAAAACAAAAGTTATACTCATAGATCTTGACAGCTAGACAGATCATTCTGTTTATCCTAGGAGATTGATTTTAAATGATGGTACGTACTCAGTGCTTAATTTATGCTTGTTGTTTCCGGTGTGGGGCGCCGGCACTTATTTTTGAGGGTCAGCACTTATTTTGTCTGCCTCAAGCATTTACTGCGAGCAAAAGACATATGGGAAAGACGGAGGAAGAGGAAAACGAAAAAGCATCACGAAAGGAGAAAGCAGAAAGCTGCAAGAGTGAGCTGAAGGGGCAGGGAGTGGCTGTAAATAGATTGAAGAGGCCCGAGGTGGCTTCAGGATTACGCTGCCTCAGTATTCCATCTTCGCACATTTAATTGCAGCAGTCACGTGTTTTCGAGGAGAGCTTTGAGCACAGGCATGTTTTTATTTACAAATTAAGCACTGTACATAGTATTTATACACTCTCACTTTCTCATGTACCTTAGGCTCCTATGTTAATGTTGCTTTAAGCTAGTGCCCAATAGAGTGTATGGTACCTCCTTATCTGAAGAAAATGATTTGAAATGTAGTATGCATTTCTTATGCACTTTAATTGCCTATCCTATGTGGATGATATGAATGATGGAATGTACTGTTTATGCACTTTCACTTTTTCATCGATTCTAGGTTTTTATGATAGTGCCGGATAATGCGCCATTTATCATCTCATGGCGGCGGGTGAATTGCTACGAGGTATTCATCTTAAAGGAGGTGGCTGACTTCATCATAATGAAATACGGCACTTTACTAACAGTGTAGCATGTTCACTCCTGATAGTAGCTCTTCTCGCAACTTTTTCCTCCGATTGCTGACAGGTGAGCTGTCCTAGAGTGGTCATCCTTAATTGCTTATACATAGGTAAATGGTGATTTATGATGAGCGAATGTATCTCTGTTTGTATATTTAACCTACATAATCTGTTTGATTTTATTTTGTTCTACTTGTGCAATATAGTGTTTTATATATGGACAGAGGATGATTTTTTTATGTTTTGCCTGTGCAATTATTTTAAGTAATCACAATAAAGCTCATTACACACTTTTCGCAGTAAGGAGTCACACCTCGCTCTTAATAGGGTGGGAGGGAACAAGAGAATCAGTGTGCCAGCCTGGCTGTAAAGTGCTGGGCCGGGGGCTGGCATCTGCCCACAATGCCCTCGGCTAGCGCCCGCCCTGCGTCATTACATAATCACAGCAGACCTAAGTGCATGGCCTAAGAGGGAGCCGAGAGAGGTGCCTGGCTTTGTAGGAAAGCACCCCAGATTCTGATTGGCTAGAGATAACAGACTCAACCCTCACAACCAGGGAAGAGGGGGTGAATTCTGAGAGACCAGATAAGTAGACGCCCCCTGGCGGAGAGGTCGGGCATTGCACCTATAAGTGCTCCTTAAACCCTGTCGCCCTTTCATGCTGCTCTGGAGCAAACACCAGTCCAGCCCTAACCGGGCATTATCTCTCATTAATGCTATACCCTGACGTCATAACTATTTGGTGTCCGTGTCTATATCGAATTTATGTGGTCAAAAACCCCAACTCATCTGTGACTGACCTCTGAATAATTTACAAATATCTCTGAAAGAGAAACACATTTGTCTTTTTCTAATAAAAACCTTTAAGGCCCGGGTGAAATAGGGATTAGAGTTGCATTAAATTAACAGGCTCAGACCGTCGCAAGTAATAATGTGTGTAGAGTTGTGTGAAGGCTGTTGCCTTTCTCTCTGCAGCTTTGAATAAAATGAATCAGATATTTCCTAAAATGAGACTCTCTGTGTCAGAAAACCAACCTCCTCCTCCTGTTCTCTGGGATTGCCAGGCTGTGTCCAAGGGAAATACAGACAAAAATAATATACAGAATACTGTACATCACGAGGGATGGTGAACACAACACATCCCACTTAACTCTTACACACATCTGGCTCGTTGGTCTAGGGGTATGATTCTTGCTTAGGGTGCGAGAGGTCCCGGGTTTAAATCCCGGACGAGCCCTTTAATATTTTATCATATCACTAAATGGATAATTTGAAAAGTAACAAACTAAAAAACAAGCGCTTTTAAGATAAAATACCCTGGGACGGTTTTGTATTTTAAGCCATCACGTGTCGCGCTGCAAGGAAGAAACGGAGCCCTGGACCAAGAGGCAGCTGCAGGGGCCGCCGGGAGGCAGGTCTCCATCACTGCCACATCAGCACCCGGGACATTTGTTAATGTTGCTTGGAGACGAATCTTATTACACCGGGGGCTGCACGTCTTTTGTTAAACCACACTGTGGGAGACAGCAGGGTGAGACGTGGGAGTGCACGAGTGTGAGACACACTGGGCAGGGGGAGGGGATTGTGAGGTCACCAGCAGCAGGGCAGAGACCCGGGGCACAAGCTGGGGTGGGCGCGGGTGAACGGAGCCCCCACACTGTTTTTAGAGCGTGGGCTCCGTTCCCTGTACCGGAGGCTGGCAGAGGCCGAATAGTGCCACCTTGGACTCCATTAAATTAATTGTACAACTTTACTTTGGCACAGAAGTTTTGAATGAAGTGCTTAGAGGCTCCGTCGTTCTGCTTGGCACAGTTAATTTGACGGGTATCTTTGGTGGCACAGCGATGGCAGAGGCTTATTTAGAGGTTTATTATGTAGCACGTCTTTGTGAGGGGTATATTTCGGGGCACAATAATGACACCAGGAATGGCAGTGGTTGTGATGGGCATATTCTGGGCAAAATGATTCTAATCTGATATTCTGTCTCACTCTCCTGCCATTGAGTGTGGGCGGAGGGGTCCCCCATAGCGGCCACGTTTTCCAGACCCATCGTGATGTGTTGCTCCAGTCCAGTTTTATTTCTTTGAATTCTCGGACTTGTAGTCCTGTTTTATCATAGACTAAAAAAGACTACAAGTCCCAGAAGTCAAAGGAAAAATATGGCCTGGAGCAGGAGATGACGCATGGACCTTGGGAACTTGACAGGGCTGGTATCGACTTCCTCCACTGTCAGAGGGCCACTCAGGTACCTGGACCGGTGCAATGGACCCCTGGCTGAAGCGGGCACCCAGACCTCTGTGGAGAAATGTGTCTAGTAGGCTGTCTCCGGATGCTTGAGGGGGTGTCGCCTCTCTCACGCCCCCTGGGCTCTAGGATGGATCTACATTACCTGAAGAGTTTATATATAGCCAGCTAAAAAGAAATAGCAATGATGGAAGGAGACAATAGACCCTACAATTTAAATTCTCGAAACTTCCTCGTGCCTGATAAGAGGACGGTGTGATCCATGACCTGCCTGCTCGTGAGACGCACGTGTAATACATATGACCCGTACTGCCCTGCTCTGCCCCCTCGCGAGTGTCTGTACTTATACACATGGGCACTGGAGTAACAAAGGCCCCCGCGGTGAAGAGGGAGAGCGAGCTCTAGGGGGCCCTAGAGCTCCCGCGTGAGTCCGGAGGGGGCCCCTGCGTGCACTGTGCAGGGAAGTACGGGAGGGGGCATGAAAGGGTGGTCCCGTGCAGGGAGAGGTCAGACACCTGTGAGGCTGGCGGCACCGGCAGGTGATGCTGGAGTCAGCTGGTGACTGAGGTCCGATGACAGAGCAGCCCTCCCGGCCAGGCTTTTTAGGGTGGGTTGGGGGGTGGGGGCACCTGTAAACTCTTCACTACTGCACTGGACCTCCAGGGTGTTTTTCATGCGAATCAGCACACTCACTGATAGCGATCAAAGGCCGCCGAAATAGCTCAGTTGGGAGAGCGTTAGACTGAAGACCTAAAGGTCCCTGGTTCGATCCCGGGTTTCGGCAGAATATTTTTTTTTATTGAATGACAAACTTAGAAATATAAGACATTGTTTAAACAACAATAATATTATTTCTCTGTCGTGTCCCAGCTCCTCATTGGTTTGTGTCCTTCCTCCTTTGCCCCATCCCTTGTTCTTTCTTCCTTTTCTTTGCGCTCTCCCTTCCTCCTTCCCGGCCTTCCTTCCTTCGCTTCTCACCGCCCTCATTTCGTTATTTACACGTTTCTCATAATTCTGTCTCCCTCCGTCTCACCCCCATCGTTGTGCGTGCGCCTCACACCAGCGGCCCCATCACACTAAATGCGTGACAGATGTGCACCTAGGAGATCAGTGCCACGTGCTGTGACGTTCACACCGTGTAGCACATTCCCCCTCCTGGGAGTAAAGTACACTCATGACATGCAGATCTGTAACAGCGGAGGGTGATCTCACGTGTGCCCTGTGACTGAGGACACACTCGACTCTCACTCACCGTGTGTCTGTAACTCAGGACACACTCTACTCTCACTCACTGTGTGTCTGTAACTCAGGATACACTCTACTCTCACTCACTGTGTGTCTGTGTACTTAAGGACACACTCCGCTCTCACTCACTGTGTGCCTATAACTCAGGACACACACTCTACTCTCACTCACTGTGTGCGTCTATAACTCAAGACACACTCTGCTCTCACTCACTGTGTGTCTGTGTACTTAAGGACACACTCTGCTCTCACTCACTGTGTGCGTCTATAACTCAGGACACACTACTCTCACTCACTGTGTGTCTATAACTCAGGACACACTCTGCTCTCACTCGCTGTGCGTCTATAACTCAGGACACACTCTGCTCTCACTCACTGTGTGCGTCTATAACTCAGGACACACACTGCTCTCACTCACTGTGCGTCTATAACTCAGAACACACTCTACTCTCACTCAGGAGACACTCTACTCTCACTGTGTGTCTATAACTCGTGACACACTACTCTCACTCACTGTGCGTCTATAACTCGGGACACACTCTACTCTCACTCACTGTGCGTCTATAACTCAGGACACACTCTACTCTCACTCACTGTGTGCATCTGCTGTCACTCACTGTGCGTCTATAACTCAGGACACACTCTACTCTCACTCACTGCGTGTCTATAACTCAGGACACACTCTACTCTCACTCACTGTGTGTCTATAACTCAGGACACACTCTGCTCTCACTCACTGTGTGCGTCTATAACTCGTGACACACTCTGCTCTCACTCACTGTGTGCGTCTATAACATGTGACACACTCTGCTCTCACTCACTGTGTCTATAACTCAGGACACCCTCTACTCTCACTCACTGTGTGTCTATAACTCAGGACACACTCTGCTCTCACTCACTGTGCGTCTATAACTCAGGACACACTCTACTCTCACTCACTGTGTGTCTATAACTCAGGACACACTCTGCTCTCACTCACTGTGCGTCTATAACTCAGAACACACTCTACTCTCACTCACTGTGTCTATAACTCAGGACACCCTCTACTCTCACTCAGGCCACACTCTACTCTCACTGTGTGTCTATAACTCGTGACACACTACTCTCACTCACTGTGCATCTATAACTCAGGACACATTCTGTTCTCACTCACTGTGCGTCTATAACTCAGGACACACTCTACTCTCACTCACTGTGTGTCTATAACTCAGGACACACTCTGCTCTCACTCACTGTGCATCTATAACTCAGGACACACGCTGCTCTCACTCGCTGTGTGCATCTATAACTCAGGACAGACTCTGCTCTCACTCACTGTATGTCTATAACTCAGGACACACTCTGCTCTCACTCACTGTGTGTCTGTAACTCAAGACACACTCTGCTCTCACTCGCTGTGCGTCTGTAACTCAGGACACCCTCTGCTCTCACTCACTGTGTGTCTATAACTCAGGACACACTCTACTCTCACTCGCTGTGCGTCTATAACTCAGGACACACTCTGCTCTCACTCACTGTGTGTCTATAACTCAGGACAAACTCTGCTCTCACTCGCTGTGCGTCTATAACTCAGGACACACTCTACTCTCACTCACTGTGTGTCTATAACTCAGGACACACTCTGCTCTCACTCACTGTGTGCATCTATAACTCAGGACACACTCTGCTCTCACTCACTGTGTGTCTGTGTACTTAAGGACACACTCTACTCTCACTCGCTGTGTGCATCTATAACTCAGGACACACTCTACTCTCACTCACTGTGCGTCTATAACTCAGGACACACTCTACTCTCACTCACTGTGTGTCTATAACTCAGGACACCCTCTGCTCTCACTCACTGTGCGTCTATAACTCAGGACACACTCTGCTCTCACTCACTGTGCATCTATAACTCAGGACACATTCTACTCTCACTCACTGTGCGTCTATAACTCAAGACACACTCTACTCTCACTCACTGTGTGTCTATAACTCAGGACACACTCTACTCTCACTCAGGCCACACTCTACTCTCACTGTGTGTCTATAACTCGTGACACACTACTCTCACTCACTGTGCGTCTATAACTCAGGACACACACTGCTCTCACTCACTGTGCGTCTGTAACTCAGGACACACACTGCTCTCACTCACTGTGTGTGTGTAGTGTACACTGATGCACACTTTTAAGCATCGATTCTTCTATTTGCACTAGTGTTTCTTTTACCTCGTGGTACAGAGTATGCAGATCCCTGTGCCAAGAATATGCCCATCACAGCACCATGGTTCAGAATAACCCTATATAGTGTGCGGGACAATTACTGTGGCACCAAATATACAGGGACCGGAATGGAAACCAGGATCAGCTCAGTCTGGGCAAAAAGTTCAAGCCAAACCCTTTCCCATGCAGCCCGCATGGCAGTGCCAGGGGACCGAGCGGGCAGTCCGGCCCTGGCACATGCCTAGCAAGAGGACTGCTCTGCGGAATAACCCCAGGAAGCGCATCTACGGGGGTTATTGTGCCACCCAATGTACCCCGACGTTGGCACGGCACCTGCCAATCGGAACGGACACGTTCACCAGAATGATTGTGTCATTTCACCTTTAATGTGCCACGGAGGACGCCCCGGACAGCTGCACCGTGGAATGCACCATTCAGAGTTACCGTCGGTGGCACAGAAAATGCCCCTTTTAAATACGGTCATAAAAGTTATAACTTTGGCAGGTCTCAGAGGAGCGCCCCCTGTAGGAGGAGGGCCTCTGCTGCTCTTACTGTCCAGCCAGTGCTTAATTTGTAAATAAAAAGGTGCCGGTGCCCAAGCCCTCCTCTTAAATACGCGGCTGCAGCGTAATCCTGAACCCATCTCAGGCCTCTTCAATCCATATAAAGCCACTTCCTGCCCCTTCAGCTCACTCTTGCAGCTTTCTCCCTTTGTGACACTTTTTCGTTGTTCCCTTCCTTCGTCTTCCTCATTTGTGTCTTTTTCTCGCAGCAAATGCTAGAGGCAGAAGAATAAGCCCCGGCCCTCAAAAATAAGTGTCGGTGCTCAGCACCGGAAACAAGCACAAATTAAGCACTGTGTCCAGCGCACTTTTCCTAGTGTGGCTCGCACTCACGTGCGCCCCCACAGCTCACTCAACAGCTCCACGAAGTGTAGCGCCCACAGTGAGTTTCAACTGCATGTAAGAGAAATCCTCTCTTCCCTGCTGATGTGGCAGGTGTAGGCACCCCCGCCCCCCACCACCACACACACACATCTGAGTGTTGGGATGAGTGCGACATATTCTGGATTAAAATCCGAAACCAGGCCAGGGTCTTTTTAAAAGATGATGTTGTTTGATTAACCACTTGAAGCATCTGCTTAATTTAAAAAAAGAATTCCAAGGAGGGCTCGTCCCGGATTTGAACCCGGGACCTCTCGCACCCGAAGCGAGAATCATACCCCTAGACCAACGAGCCACTCATATGTCATTGGAATGTGGACATGTGTGAGGTAGGGTACAGAGCTCCAGATAGCAGCACTTCTGTTTTCACAAGGTGTCGGTTTCCTTTTATTCAAAAGCCGAAGGAGAAGGAAACTTCAATCATGTACCAAGAACACTGTGCGAGAGGCCTCGCCGTGGGTCTGTCACCTTCATACATGTGTGGCCCCATTTCACCTGGAACCCAAGGGATTCCGAGGAGCAAATATGAAAATGTATTCCACCTACAGGGGTGTATTAAACTATTGCCCACTGGCATCAGAAGTGTTTCTCTTTTCTGCGGCTCACAGTACTTTTCAGTCTCTTAAAGACCACAGGCACCAAATAATGAATACGTCACACTCACGGTGTGACACTAATAAGGGATAATGCCCGGTCGGGGGTGGGGCAGATGTGTTTGTTCCAGAGCAGCTGAAAGGGCATCAAGGTTTATGGCACAGGAAGAGGCGCAGTGTCCGAGCTCCCCGCCAGGGGGCGCCTACTTCTCTGGGGGGTTCGGATTCACATCGACCCCCTGGTTGTGTGCTCACTGTGAGGCCGTGTGACAGGTTGTGTCTGTCCTCTTTGGTCAGTCAGTGTCTGGGGAACGCCTGAAAGAGAAAGTCCCCTCTGCGGGGGTGGTGGGGACATCACACCTCCTGTTACCCTGGACATCCCCACGCTTACACCCCGGAGGCAATGACGAGGGCCGAAAAGGACAGAGGCCGGGCCGTTATCGACGGTGGGTTCGATGCTTGAATCACCCGTGGAGTGAGATCTGACGAGTCAGACACCAACCGGGCCCTGGTGAGAAGGGGGCGGTGTGGAGGGTCTGAGTAAGATCAGACACCGAAGGGGCCCTGGAGAGAAGGCGGCCAATGTGGAGGTTACTGAGTGAGGTCTGACGGGTCAGACACCGAAGGGGCCCATGAGAGAAGGGGTCAGTGTTGAAGGACTGAGTGAAGTCTGACGAGTCAGACACCGAAGGGGCCCTGGTGAGAAGGCGGCCAGTGTGGAGGTTACTGAGTGAGTTCTGACGGGTCAGACACCAACCGGGCCCTGGTGAGAAGGCGGCGCGGAATGGAGGGGCTGAGTGAGGTCTGACGGGTCAGACACCGAATTGGCCCTGGAGAGAAGGGGGCAATGTGGAGGTTACAGAGTGAGGTCTCCGAGGGTCCCATGGAGGGGAAGGCGTCGGTGTGCAAGCACCGAGTGAGGTCTCTGAGGGTCCCGATGGAGGGGAAGAGGGGCCGGGGTTAGGTCAGGGGCAGTTTCTCCTGCTCGGATGTGGTTGATCTTCGGGAAGAGTCGGAGCATCGATGGGGTTACCGCTTAAAATGTCAGCTCAGTCTCTGGTCTTCAGTGCTGGGAGGAGGTAGCGACCCCCGGCGAGGCTTGTCAGTGTAAGGGAGGGGGTGATGGTGGTGGATGAGTCCTGTGACACTAGGGGTGAACCCTGTGACCCTGGAGTGAGAATTGTGACCCTGGGGATCATACCTTTGAATCTGGGGTGAGACCCGTGTACGTGGGGTGAGACCTCTGAACCTGGGGCTGAGTCCTGTGACCCTGGGGAGGAGACCTGTGGCCCTGGTAATGAGCTCTCTGACCCTGGCGTAGAGTCCTGTGACCCTGGCGACGAGTCCTGTGCGTCTGGGGTAAAACCTGTGAACTCTTTAGTCCTGTACATGCCCCCCACGGTATCTGCAGTAAAATCATTATGATCACAGAGGAATACGTGGCCGCCGAAATAGCTCAGTTGGGAGAGCGTTAGACTGAAGATCTAAAGGTCCCTGGTTCGATCCCGGGTTTCGGCAGAAGTGTTTTATCTGTTCTTATCAGGCAAACATTGCATCACATTATTAGAAACCTGGAGAACCACAGGCTCTCGTATTCCAACTGTGCCCTCCTTCCACGCCTCTCGCTTCTTCCCTTCTTTATCCCTCTTCCTCCCCACCTTCCTTATCTGCACTCCCTCGCTTCCCGCCCTTCATTCCTCCCGCCCTCATTGTCATTATTTCAGTCTCATCAACTTGTATCATTCCGGCACAATCATACTGCTAGCTTGGGAGTTTCCAGGTCTCCAGACACTGTATGCACACTCACAAGGAGTGAGTGACTCCACAGTCCCACTCTTGATGTGACTCACACACTGCAGGCACACTCACACCCAGAGTGACTCCACAGTCCCACTGTCTGCGATGTGACTCACACACTGCGGGTGCACTCACTCCCAATGAGTGACTCCACAGTCCCACTGTCTGCGATGTGACTCACACACTGCGGGTGCACTCACTCCCAGTGAGTGACTCCACAATCCCACTCTCTGTGGTGTGATCCGACACTGCGGGCGCACTCAACCAGGAGCGGATGCGTGGCTGGGTGGGGCAGCAGGGATGGGGGGAGGGGATGAGGGTGAGATGGGGGGGGGGGGGGGCACGGGAAAAATAATCAAAGAATAATTATTTTTTTTTTAAACGTACCTCTGCTCCCGTGCCATGCGCCGCTCCTCTCCCGTCGCTGCTGCAGACACAGGCTCCCAGCCTGCCCTGCGCCGATCCTGACAGCACTGGCTGGGAGCGCCCTTGGAAGCGCCCAGCCAGGGCGCTCCCTGGCAGACTGGGAGATTGTGCTGCTCTCTCCAGCCTGGCAGCAGTGCGCATGTGTGTTTGGCCGCCTGAGACGGCTGGCTACACATACCTGGGCAGTGAGGGGGAGTGCACAGAGCACTCCCCTCGGCCCGTCACCCCCCAGTGCCCCGCCCCTTTTACACAGAAAGGATAATAAACCAAGTTTATCATCCTTCCCCTGTAAAAGGATTTGCAGCGGTTGCTGCTGGCGGGGGGATGCTCCTCCCCATACTGAGGAGCCGCCCCATGTTTTCTTTTGCATTTGGATAAATTAAAGATTAAAAAAAATCTGTGTAGTCCGTGTTTTATGAATGATATATGCAACATTTCGGACAGTAACTATGCATTGGTCCCTCAACAACCTCGCTTATTACAGACCCGTCTCACACGGTGAGATCTCACACATTTGAGCTGTGTCTGTGGTGGGCCTTGGGAGAGGGTTCAGCATCCTCCAGAACCGGGGGTCTCCCTGTAACGCAGCCCCCGCAGTTTCTGCATCTTCATCCCCCAGACCGCCCTTTAACCACCCACTGAACATCTAAACGCCGAGGAAAACACGTGCAGGTTTGCAGAGCCAGGATCCATCCATCTCTCACTATAACAAATAATGGTGGTTTTACCATTTGTTTTTTGACACTCAAACCGCCAGGCACTCAGTCCTGGTCATATGTGAGGCTTTCATCCTACCTGACTTTTTGTTTTACAAGCATGATTTTTCTTTCTGGGAATTGCACTTTCTTACATTATTATGTGTTTATTTTTTATCGTTATAATGATTATTTGTTTGCTAAGGGCACGTGGCTTAACATTAGCTGATGGGACCAGTTTAAGGTTGTACAGGCCACTGTTGTTTCACAAATCACAAATCATTGAAAACAGAGCTCTCAAGTCTCCCACTGTGCTCTAAGTGATGCTCTAGGCCGGGCCTTCTTCCCGTTGTAATGTCAAACTCATTATAAAGAGACATTGGCAAAGCCAGTGGGTCTCACCCATGCACGAGCTATTGACTTTGCCAATGTGTTTTTCATCCATAATGTACATCAGCATGGCTGCTGTTCAGCATGGCTAAGTTAGTGCCAAAGAGGAGAGTGGCGTGGAGTGGCGTGGAGTGGCGTGGCATAGTGTGGAGCAAAGTGTCATAGAGTGTAGTGGTGTAGCATGGAGTGGAACGACGTAGAGTAAAGTGGCCAAGAGACTAGTGTCGTAGAGTGTCATGGAGTGTGGCAGGATGGAGAGGACTAGAGTCAAGTGGCGTAGAGTGTCATAGAGTGGAGAGAGGTAGAATGTCATAGAATGGAGTGGAATAGTGTGGAGTGGCATAGAGTGAAGTAAAGTAGCATAGAGTGTCATAGAGTGGAGGGGTGTAAAGTGGCATATAGGGTCATAGAGTGGGGTGTTTTAGAGTGGAGTGTAATAGAGTGGAGTGCAGTGGCCTAGTAGAGTGGAGTAGAGTGTCATGGAATAGAGTGTCGTAGAGAGGAGGGGCGTAGAGTGGAGAAGAATGTCGGAGATTAGAGGGGTATACAGTGGAGTGGCATCGAGTGGAGTAGAGAGTTGTATAGTGTTAAGGAGTGGTTTAGGTGGAGAAGAATGTCATATAGTGGAGTGGCATAGAGAGGCATGGCATAGAGTGAAGTGTCATTGAGTGGAGGGAGGTCATAGATTGTCCTGGAGTTGCGTAGAGTGGCAAAGAAAGGAGTAGAGTAGAGTAGAATGGAGTAGAATGTCATAGAGTGGAGTGGCATAGAGTAGCATAGCATAGAGTGGAGTGTCATTGAGTGGAGGGCTCTCATAGATTGTCCTGGAGTTGCGTATAGTGGTGTAGAGTGGTATAGAGTGGAGTGTCATAGAGTAAAGTGTCATATAGTGGAGTGGAGTAGAGTGCCATAGAGTGTTGTGGAGAGTCATATAGTAGAAGATCATAGAGTATAGTGGCGTAAAGTGAAGCAGAGTGGCGTAGAGTGGAATAGAGTGACAGAGTGTTGAGTGGAGTACAATGGAGTGGCATAGAGAGGCATAGAGTGGAGTAGAGTGGAGTGGCATTGAGTGGAGGGAGGTCATAGATTGTCCTGGAGTTGTGTAGAGTGGCATAGGTAGAGTAGAATGGAGTAGAATGGCATAGAGTGGAGTGTGGTAGAGTAAAGTGTCATGGAGTGGAGTAGAGTAAAGTGTCAGAGTGGAGTGGAGTAGAGTGCCATAGAGTGTTGTGGAGAGTCATATAGTAGAGGATCATAGAGTAGAGTGGCTTAAAGTGAAGCAGAGTGGCGTAGAGTGGAATAGAGTGACATAGTGTTGAGTGGAGTACAATGGAGTGGCATAGAGTGGCATAGAGTGTAGTAGAATGGAGGCGAATAGAGTGGAGTGGAGTGTCATAGATGGAGTGGAGTGATGCAGAGTGGAGTAGAGTGAAGTGGTGTACAGTGGCATAGAGTGTCGAAGAGTGTTTGAGAGTGGAGTAGTGTAGAGTGGAGTGGCAAAAAGCGGCATAATGTAAACTGAAGTTAAGAGTCATAGATTGGAGTAAAGTGTTGTGCAGTGGAGTGGCAAAGCGTAGAATGTAGTAAGGTGCTAGAGTGGCCTAGAATGCGTGGAGTGGAGTAAAGTGGCACAGAGTGTCTCTGAGTGGAGTGTCGTAGAGTGGCGTAGAGTGGAGTGACATAGAGTGCTGTGGAGTGCCATTGAGTGGAATGTCGTAGGATAAAGCGGAATAGACGGAAATAGGATCTAGTAGGGTGGCCTTGAGTCATATGGCATAGAGTCAAGCAGAGTGTCGTAGAGTGTCATATAGTGGAGTAGAGTGGAATGGAGAAGAGTGTCGTGGAGTGGAGTGGTGTGTCGTATACTAGAGTAGAGAATAGTAGTAAAATATAATTGAACTATCCATCTTTTGTCAAATTAATTTGGGAACTTCCCCTGTAAAATGACATTTAAATTGTATTTAGTTTCCACCCCTATTGCAGCCCTAAAATGTTTAAAATAAACTATTTGCCGCTATTTCCCTAAAATGTATTTGATGGAAATGCTCCAAGGTCCCTGTGAAGTTATATTAAATTTGTGGTGAGTTAAATGAAGACTTAATTTATGAAGTTGGGCGGGATTAGGAAACTCCACACTTTTCAGAGTAGGTTAAGTCTCCTAACTTTACTTGAGATAAGGTTTATCCTTTGTGGCCTTCCATGTATGATGTCCTGATGCAGAATGTCTCATGTAGGACATCCTCCAGCAAACACATGGAGGCAGGGCACCCAGGACTCAGGTAAGAGGAGTGGGATGGAGGGCTCTGAGCTGAGGCCAACTTACATTTATTTGTTTAAAGAACTTCATAAGCTTTGTATTTCGCAAAGCTGGAACAGTTTAGAAAATACACAAAATTGCAAATTAGCTGGCTACAACTGAGTCGTGCAGAATAGTCTAGTTGTGTAAAGTGCAGTGGCATAGAGTGGTGCGGAGTGGAGTAGTGTGGTGTGCAGCTGTATAGAGTGGTGAAAAGAGCAGAGTGGTTGTGGTGTTATTACTATTTCTTTATTGTGTTTATCTCAGCATGGTTTCCCTTTATATGTATTGTGTTTCTTTTAGTTATGTATTTCTCTTAGTTGGTTTCTCCCAATGCTTCCCCTGCCTTCCTTTAGGCTCATAGACTCTCTGGAATTTGGAATGCTGGGGGAGTCTGGGAAGGAGATGTGAGGAGATTGGAGGATCTTGACTTGTGGGTGGATGAAGTTTCTTTTACGCATCAAACTGGAAATAAACGTACATTTAATCAACTACAAGTGTCAACTTGAATTTCTGCCTTGGATGACAGATTCACTACATTTTGGCGACGAGGGTGGTTCGAGACTTCTGAAACTGTACCTTGGAAACTTCAACATCTTCATTTATTCAGCTTCTAACGTTAAGAAAAAAAAAGGTACTGTAATTTTTTTTTCCTCTGTTTTTTGTGGCTCACATTTTTTTTATTTTTATTTTTTCAACCTGTTTTTGAGCCACATGGTAATTCTTTTTGTGTCTATTTATAAATTTAATAGACGCGTCTTTCAACTGTCTCCTTTCCTTGTGCCTCTGGAGACGCGTGCTGTTGATTTTGTTGCCAAAGCAACGTGAACGCAAGCCTTTCTTTCCCGGCCGCGCTCTCTTGAGATACACGCGCTGTTTATTTACCTGCTGTTGAATTTGTTGCCATGGCAACGTTAACGCGTGCCTTTATTTCCCGGCCGCGCTCTCTTGAGATACACGCGCTGTTTATTTACTCGGCTGTATTCAAGGGAAACACGCTCCACAGGGGATACGACGACTCGTTTTTCAACTCGAGTTATTCAACAAATAAACAGAGTTTAGCTCTAAATTATCCGTTTAAAACTGCTATTTTATTACGTTTATTTTTGGAAATAAGTTGGCCTGCTCTACTCTGTCATTGTTTTTTTCTGGATATTTTATTTCTTTTAAGTGGCACTTTGTTTTCTGTGTTACATTTTTTTGTAAAAAAAAATTTCTTTCCCTGCAATAATAAGTGATTATGCAGAACATTACACCTCCACCATTTTTTCTTGCGCTTCCTGGAGAACCTCCTATATCGTGGCAAAAATGGAAAAAGGTTTTCCTGACTTACATGCACGTCTGTGGCAGCAACCTATCCTCTGAAAGAAAGACTTCTGTTTTACAACATTGTCTTGGTGCGGAGGGTCAAGAAATCTTGGAAACTTTACCTGCAATAACAACATCAGATGGTGCGGAAGGTGACAACTCTTTGAATGAATTTGATTCTACTTTACTTAGACTGGACAATCACTTTCTTCCCAAAGTTTCTATCATTTTACAACGTTACTATTTTGGGAAACGTAAGCAGATGGATGATGAATCTATTGAAGATTTTGTCACAGCTTTACGCAAACTAGCTTCATCATGTAACTTCGGAGAAAATCTAGAAGAACGTATTAGAGACCAATTCATGCTTGAATGTAAATGCGACAAAGTAAGAGAAGCATTATGGGTCAAAAGTGATCCATCACTAGATGAAGTGTTAATCATTGCTAAGCAAGTTGAACATTCAATGGCTTGTATTGATAATTTGAGGAAATCCAAAGGTGTTTCTATGGAGGTCCAAGCTATAAATACAAAAACTAATAACAAGTTTCAAGCAAACATTAGAGCAAAACTGATGTGTTTTAGGTGTGGTTCTACAACTCATTTAGCTAATAGCCAAGATTGTCCTGCTATTCATATTATTTGTAACAAATGTTCCAAGAAGGGACATTTTGCTAAGTATTGCAAATCATTTTCTAAGTCTAAAGTCAAAGTTCAGGAAATTGATTGTAATGATGATCGAGATTTTGTTCTTCAGATTATTTATGATGTTAATTGTGTCGCCATTAATACTTGTCAGTACCCTTCGGATTTTGTGGATGTCAACGGAACATCTATTTCTATGATGATGGATTCGGGCGCGAAACTTTCCTTAGTATCAGTTTCGGATTTCACTAAGCATTTTATGGGAAGAGTTTCTTTACTGGATCCTGATATCATTCCCTACAGTTATGGCGGTAAACCTATTGAGCTCAAGGGTTACTTTGAAGCCGCCATAACCTTTAAAGGGAACACAATTTCAGGGAAAATATATGTTCCAGTTGTTGGTGACACAATTCTGAGTTGGCCACATCAGAAGATGCTTGGGATTATATTAAATCCCAATTCTATTCCTCAAGTATTAGTTCAAAATGTTTGCAGCATCAAAGACGACATCATAGGTGAATTTTCTGATGTATTTTCTTCTAAAGTAGGGTGCGTTACGGGATACAAACACCGTATTTGTCTTAAGGAGGGTGTCAGCCCTGTAGCGTGCAAAGTAAGAAAAATTCCTTTCACTTTACAAGACAAGGTTAAATCTGAATTACAAAGGTTACAATCTGAAGGCATCATTGAAGAAGTCGAGGCTGCACAATGGGTCGCCCCCATTGTTGTTGCTGTGAAGAAATCGGGAGATATTAGACTTTGTGTGGACCTTAGACATCTCAACAAAGCTGTGATTGAAGACAAATTTCCTTTACCAAACATAAATGAAATGGTCTGTCTTTTAGGAGAGGCAAAATATTTTACGACATTAGATTTGAGTTCAGCTTATCACCAAGTTCAATTGTGTGAAGAATCAAAATTGTTGACATCTTTCATCACTCCCTTTGGTGTGTTTAAGTTTAATAGGATGCCATTTGGTTTGTGCTCTGCTGCTTCTGTATTTCAAAGACTAATGTATCATATTCTTGGGAAAACTGATGGTGTTAGATTTTTTCAAGATGATGTTCTCATTTTTTCTAACACTCTTGAACAACATCTTTCCAAAGTTAGAGAAGTCTTAAAACAATTTCGTAGTAAGGGAATCACATTCAAGGGAGAAAAATGCAAGTTTGCATGTTCAGATATCACGTATTTAGGACATGTAATTTCTTCTCAAGGTGTTAAACCGAAAGAGGATCTAGTTAAAACTGTAGTTAAGTTTGCGGATCCTGTTAAAAGAGAAGATGTACAAGTTTTCTAAGGCATGGCGGAATTTTATTCCAAATTTGTTCCTAATTTTGCCAGTAGGTCTTGCTGCATTAGAGAGTTACTTAAGAAAGGTGTTGATTTTGTATGGTCAGAGGCTTGCAAGAAAGAATTTGAGGATCTAAAAAATGCACTATCTTCTGCTCAATGTCTCAACAGTTTTCGCCCAGGGTTTCCCTGTTGGATTATAACTGATGCCTCAGATAAGGGTTTAGGAAGTGTTCTTAAGCAAAAGTATGATAGTAAGGATGTTACTATTGCATTTGCTTCCAGAGCGTTAAGGGGAGCGGAGTCGAGGTATTCCACCATTGAAAAAGAAGCACTAGCTATCTACTGGGCTATAAAGAAGTTTAAACAGTTTCTATGGGGATCTAGGTTTGTTGTGCAATCTGATCATAAGCCTTTACAAGAGATTTTTGATAAGAAGGGTCTAGACTGTATTTCTTCACGTATTTGCAAGTAGATTGTTGGTCTTCAAGACTTTCAATTTTCTGTCAGATATGTCCCTGGATGTGAGAACCGCACAGCTGACTGTTTGTCAAGGTTAAGATCTTTTAGCTGGGACCAAGATACGGATTGTAGCACATGGTGGGTTGATGAGGATGTGAAAGTGTGCATTTTGACTGATGGTTGTATCACGGAAGATGAGTGGTTAACGGAGTTTAGTAATGATACTAGCTTGAAACGGGTAAAGGATTTGATCGAATCTAATTGTGTTCCTGCTGACTGTGATGAAGAGAATGTGTATAAAAAAATTTGGAATTAACTTTCAGTTGAGAATGGTTTGGTTTTTAGGAGTGGAAGATTAGTACCTCCATCTGGTTTGCGTGAAAGATTGTTACATCTAGCTTATTTGGGTCACTATGGTATTTGCAAGACAAAAGAACGGTTGAGAGAATTTTATTGGTGGCCGAGAATGGATTTAGCGTTGGAAAGAGTTGTTCGCGACTGTGTGGAATGCAAATTTGCAGATAAAACTTTCAAGTGTAGGTCACGTCCATTAGAAATCAGGAAAATTCCTAATGAAGTGTGGGAGGATGTTGCAATGGATATTATGGGTCCTGTTGTGTGTGGTTCAACTTCTAAGTATATTGTTGTTGTAATGGACATGTTGTCTCATTGGCCAGAATCAATTACTAATTTTCTTTCAGGGGTATTTTCTAGAGAAGGATATCCCAAATGCATCATAACAGATAATGGGGTTCAATTCACCTCTAAGCACATGTCTGAGTTTTTAGCATCTAGAGGCATATTGCATAAGAAAAGTGCTCTATATCATCCTGAAACTAATGGTATGGTTGAGCGCTTTAACAGGACATTGAAGGAAACTATTCAAGTAGCAAGATTAACAGGATGTAATTGGATGGAAGCTGTTAAATCTAAAGTTGAGAGTTATAGGTTTACACCACATTCCAGTACTGGCCAATCTCCATTTGTATTGTTCAAGAAAAGAGTGCCTAACACTAGCATAAATCCTTCACGGGTGAATAAATATGTTAGTAAAGAGTTGAACCATGAGAAAATTAAAGAACTAGCTGTGACCAGGGATGAGATTTTACAGGAAAAAAGGAAATTGACATATGATCGTCGTAAAGCAGTCAAACCTCTTGTTGTTGCAGTTGGTGATTCTGTTAAGATTAAGTTGCCGAAAATAAATTGTGCAACATTTTCTCATTATAGTAAAATCTTTAAAGTTATCAAAGTGTTTAAAGGTGCTATTAAAGTGGATGATGGGTGTATTTGGAATTTGAATAGAGTTGTGAAGATGTAAAAAAAAATATATATATATATGTATTTATTTATAATTTAGGGGGAAGATAGTGTGGTGTTATCACTATTTCTTTATTGTGTTTATCTCAGCATGGTTTCCCTTTATATGTATTGTGTTTCTTTTAGTTATGTATTTCTCTTAGTTGGTTTCTCCCAATGCTTCCCCTGCCTTCCTTTAGGCTCATAGACTCTCTGGAATTTGGAATGCTGGGGGAGTCTGGGAAGGAGATGTGAGGAGATTGGAGGATCTTGACTTGTGGGTGGATGAAGTTTCTTTTATGCATCAAACTGGAAATAAACGTACATTTAATCAACTACAAGTGTCAACTTGAATTTCTGCCTTGGATGACAGATTCACTACAGTGGTGTAAAGTGGTGAAGAGTAATGTGGTGTGGAGAAGAGGGACAAAGAGGACACTGGTGTAGAGTGGTGGATTGAAGAGTGTAGTGGTGTAGAGTAAAGTGGTACAGTGTAGAGTAGAGTGCAGTGGTGTAGAGTAGAGTGGTGCGGAGTAGAGTGCAGTGGTGTAGAGTAGAGTGGTGCAGAGTAGAGTGCAGTGGTGTACAGTAGAGTGGTGCAGAGCAGAGTGCTGAAGAGTAGAGTGCAGTGGCATACAGTGCATTGGCATAGAGTAGAGTGCAGGGGTGTAGAGTAGAGGGGTGCAGAGCAGAGTGTTGAAGAGTAGAGTGCAGTGGCATACAGTACAGTGACATACAATGCAGTGGAATACAGTGAGGTGGCATACAGTGCAGTGGCATACATTGCATTGGCATACAGTGCATTGGCATTGAGCAGTGTGCAGGGGTGTAGAGTAGAGGGTGGGAGTGAAAAGAAGCAACACAGAGGGGTAGAAAAGAATGGAAGCAATATAGAAGGGGTGGGTGGGAGGGAATAGAAGCTACATAGATGGTGACTGGGGAGATGGACTGGAAACACCAGCACTAATATGGAGTGCTTGAACAAAGAAAATTAGCACCAAAAACAGGATCAGTGGATGGACACAAGTACTTGGTACATGCTCCAAGGGAGGGCCAAAAACAAGAAGAGGAAGTGAGGCCTACATGTTGTGACAAATGGGGATGAAGGACTTGTCTTTTCTTATGGTTTGCACTCTATGGTTATATGCTTTCTAACCAGGGCAATGTGTGTGTGGTGGGTTATGGGATATTAAGTATGGGGCTGCCTGTGTCGTACGCAACACAACAATTTAGGCGTGCAGGGGCTTAGTACCGCATTCCTCTGTCCTACGGCACACTCCCTCACCCCCATGACCACGTTGCCTGGGGGGGTCTAAGATGTTAGAAAAGGGACATGTCCACTCTCCCTGGGCTGCAGGCGTCCAGTGGTAGTGGGCAGCTGGGAAGGGGCAAAGGGTTAAATACCTGTTGACCTTGGCTCCCATCCTCTTTTGACAGCTTCTAGACAATACCCATCCTACCCTCACCCACTGGATTTATTTAAAGAGTATGATTGCCTGTATATTGGCAACGTTTTTTTCCATTGTTTTGTTTCGCAGCCTGAGTTACAGGGCGATCCAAAGGAATTTGGTGCAGAAAGCAATCATGGCGGAGCACAAAGGGGATGCTCCATGCCAGCTCCTGGGGAATCTTTACGGCAGGACCGCGGGATGAAAGCAACAGTGCCCCGTTAGTCCAATGGACAGTTGTAAATCTGAGCAACCGGGGCCTTGCCTTGGACAGCTTTGTCACTACACGTGAGTTTGGTTTTATCGGATTTACAGTGTGGGAAACCCCCAAAAATGTATAACTCTTGATGGTGTGTAGTCCAGGCACTCATTGTCTAATCAGGTGAGTGATGAGCATAGGTTTCTCATCCAATGGCTGCGCTTGGATCATCAGTAAGTTAACCCAATTTTGTCTTGCCTACATAAGCAATAATAAACCTGCAGTCAACTTCTCTCCAACAACTGGTGTGGCCTTGTCTTTTCTTATGGTTTGCAATCTATGGTTATATGCGTTTCAGCCAAGGCAGTATGTGTGTGGTGGGCTATGGGATCCCGGGGCTGTGAGGGAAACGCTGAAGCTAACAAATGATAAGCTGTGGGCGGGCTGTAAGCCCACTGAATGTAAACAACATGTCTCACAGAGACAGGGCATGTGCTGTCCAGGTGGAACCTAAAAAGGACCTGGACTGCTCATCTGGACTCATGGAATTCTGAACGTCCATGGCCAGACTTTATTTGAGAAGTCACTAAAACAGCTCTCTATGTATACTGGTCCTAGAGATGAGAAGTAACGTGATATGGATCTAAAGTGGTCAGATTACTTAACATTCGGAAAACTTGTTAAATAGCACCCACGTGGCGTGGGAGAGTTGTGAGGGCCTCTAGTAAACGGTAACTTTTTTGTAGTTTTACATAGCGCCAACGTAGCACGGGGCATTGCAGCGCTTTACATGAACACCGGATTACTTACAGTAGGTCAGAATTTAAGTATTAATTAAGTGATAATTTCTCTGAAAGAGTGCTGTCCAGTGCCCACTAACTGTTATTTATTTACAACACTGAGAATATCTATTCAAGTTATTTCAGTAGGTTATGTCATTCATTTCTGAATCTGAATTCTTGTCCGAAGATAAAGTGCCACCTTGCGGCTGGAAAATGAATGGTTGCTAGAAAGAAAAAGATAAACAGCGGCTCTGGCAACAGCCTGAACATTTGTGCAACTGTCAGAGAAATATAATTTGGTTGGGACAAAATGTACACTCACGGTTTACGATGTCACTTCCCAAATCATTTTCTAAATACAAATTTATTCGATCTTTTCGAGTTCCTTACTCGAACTATTTATTGTTCAATAAAAAGATAAATCTTACACTTTGCTTACAAACTTGAATGCATAGCACTCTCAATTGTGACTTCCACCCGTGTTTCTACATGCAGACAGCCAGAACACACATGAAAATTTATAATATTCCAAAAGGGATGGTTGTGTCAGAAGTGGGATTGGAACCCACGCCTCCAGGGGAGACTGCGACCTGAACGCAGCGCCTTAGACCGCTCGGCCATCCTGACAGATGTACATAGCTCTTTCAAGTCGTTTTATAATATGTCACAAGAATCAAGAATTCATGGATGGATTTCTTGTATCTGCGAACCACGACTGTCCCTTCAGAGGCCTTTGTGTGTCTGAATTGTACTCGGAGAAGGAGCCCCCCACTCTTTCAGCAGGTGCACGAGCCAGGCTGCCTTTGCTCATATCAGCTTCAGCCTCCTTCAAAACCTTCGCAAAAGAGACTGCCAGGTGTGAACCTGAGGTGAGAGGAGTCAATTAGAAGGTGGCTGGGCTGTGCTAACAAGAGTAACAGATGGGGTGGGGGCAGGGTGGGATTGGTCAGGCGGGCAATGGCCGAAGGGCCTGTGTGAGTAGTAGTTGTGGGGGCCGCTTTTTAGGGCAGAGTGGGGGCCGATTTGAGATCCATTTCTGCCTGTTCAGATGCTACCAGCTGCCCAGTGGGGGTCTAAGCTGCCTTTCTGGGGGCCTTGTTACCTTCCCTTCACCAACAGGACAGGAGTCATCAACCCCAGCACCCCCCACTCCACCCCAGGCCCGCACATTGATCCAAAAAGCTAACTTGGGCCGGCTACGGGCACATTAATGTATGCAGATTGAGCAGGGGGCCTGAACAGGAGTTGCCTCAATGATATTCAGCTGTGGTTCACTAGTGTAAAACAATCCATGCACCAGGAGTGCTGGCAAGGTTTACTTTTTTAAAAATCTCAGTGGAGCTAAGAAAACAAAAGTTATACTCATAGATCTTGACAGCTAGACAGATCATTCTGTTTATCCTAGGAGATTGATTTTAAATGATGGTACGTACTCAGTGCTTAATTTGTGCTTGTTGTTTCTGGTGTGGGGCGCCGGCACTTATTTTTGAGGGTCAGCACTTATTTTGTCTGCCTCAAGCATTGACTGCGAGCAAAAGACATATGGGAAAGACGGAGGAAGAGGAAAACGAAAAAGCATCACGAAAGGAGAAAGCAGAAAGCTGCAAGAGTGAGTTGAAGGGGCAGGGAGTGGCTGTAAATAGATTGAAGAGGCCCGAGGTGGCTTCAGGATTACGCTGCCTCAGTATTCCATCTTCGCACATTTAATTGCAGCAGTCACGTGTTTTCGAGGAGAGCTTTGAGCACAGGCATGTTTTTATTTACAAATTAAGCACTGTACATAGTATTTATACACTCTCACTTTCTCATGTACCTTAGGCTCCTATGTTAATGTTGCTTTAAGCTAGTGCCCAATAGAGTGTATGGTACCTCCTTATCTTAAGAAAATGATTTGAAATGTAGTATGCATTTCTTATGCACTTTACTTGCCTATCCTATGTGGATGATATGAATGATGGAATGTACTGTTTATGCACTTTCACTTTTTCATCGATTCTAGGTTTTTATGATAGTGCCGGATAATGCGCCATTTATCATCTCATGGCGGCGGGTGAATTGCTACGAGGTATTCATCTTAAAGGAGGTGGCTGACTTCATCATAATGAAATACGGCACTTTGCTAACAGTGTAGCATGTTCACTCCTGATAGTAGCACTTCTCGCAACTTTTTCCACCGATTGCTGACAGGTGAGCTGTCCTAGAGTGGTCATCCTTAATTGCTTATACATAGGTAAATGGTGATTTATGATGAGAGAATGTATCTCTGTTTGTATATTTAACCTACATAATCTGTTTGATTTTATTTTGTTCTACTTGTGCAATATAGTGTTTTAGATATGGGCAGAAGATGATTTTTGATGTGGGGATGCGCCTTTGGTCGCATATATCACTTTTCTTATCTTCTTTTAATGTTTTGCCTGTGCAATTATTTTAAGTAATCACAATAAAGCTCATTACACACTTTTCTCAGTAAGGAGTCACACCTCGCTCTTAATAGGGTGGGAGGGAAACAAGAGAATCAGTGTGCCAGCCTGGCTGTAAAGTGCTTGGCCGGGGGCTGGCATCTGCCCACAATGCCCACGCCTAACGCCCGCCCTGCGTCATTACATAATCACAGCAGACCTAAGTGCATGGCATAAGAGGGAGCCGAGAGAGGTGCCTGGCTTTGTAGGAAAGCACCCCAGATTCTGATTGGCTAGAGATAACAGACTCAACCCTCACAACCAGGGAAGAGGGGGTGAATTCTGAGAGACCAG
Organism: Pleurodeles waltl; assembly: GCF_031143425.1. Taxonomy (NCBI): domain Eukaryota; kingdom Metazoa; phylum Chordata; class Amphibia; order Caudata; family Salamandridae; genus Pleurodeles; species Pleurodeles waltl. Next base: position 1,208,102 of record NW_027150384.1, on the reverse strand, counting down.
ATAAGTAGACGCCCCCTGGCGGAGAGGTCGGGCATTGCACCTATAAGTGCTCCTTAAACCCTGTCGCCCTTTCATGCTGCTCTGGAGCAAACACCGGTCCAGCCCTAACCGGGCATTATCTCTCATTAATGCTATACCCTGACGTCATAACTATTTGGTGTCCGTGTCTATATCGAATTTATGTGGTCAAAAACCCCAACTCATCTGTGACTGACCTCTAAATAATTTACAAATATCTCTGAAAGAGAAACACATTTGTCTTTTTCTAATAAAAACCTTTAAGGCCCGGGTGAAATAGGGATTAGAGTTGCATTAAATTAACAGGCTCAGACCGTCGCAAGTAATAATGTGTGTAGAGTTGTGTGAAGGCTGTTGCCTTTCTCTCTGCAGCTTTGAATAAAAGGAATCAGATATTTCCTAAAATGAGACTCTCTGTGTCAGAAAACCAACCTCCTCCTCCTGTTCTCTGGGATTGCCAGGCTGTGTCCAAGGGAAATACGGACAAAAATAATATACAGAATACTGTACATCACGAGGGATGGTGAACACAACACATCCCACATAACCCTCACACACATCTGGCTCGTTGGTCTAGGGGTATGATTCTCGCTTAGGGTGCGAGAGGTCCCGTTTTTAAATCCCGGACGAGCCCTTTAATATTTTATCATATCACTAAATGGATAATTTGAAAAGTAACAAACTAAAAAACAAGCGCTTTTAAGATAAAATACCCTGGGACGGTTTTGTATTTTAAGCCATCACGTGTCGCGCTGCAAGGAAGAAACGGAGCCCTGGACCAAGAGGCAGCTGCAGGGGCCGCCGGGAGGCAGGTCTCCATCACTGCCACATCAGCACCCGGGACATTTGTTAATGTTGCTTGGAGACGAATCTTATTACACCGGGGGCTGCACGTCTTTTGTTAAACCACACTGTGGGAGACAGCAGGGTGAGACGTGGGAGTGCACGAGTGTGAGACACACTGGGCAGGGGGAGGGGATTGTGAGGTCACCAGCAGCCGGGCAGAGTCCCGGGGCACAAGCTGGGGGTGGGCGCGGGTGAACGGAGCCCCCACCCTGTTTTTAGAGCGTGGGCTCCGTTCCCTGTACCGGAGGCTGGCAGAGGCCGAATAGTGCCACCTTGGACTCCATTAAATTAATTGTACAACTTTACTTTGGCACAGAAGTTTTGAATGAAGTGCTTAGAGGCTCCGTCGTTCTGTTTAGCACAGTTAATTTGACGGGTATCTTTGGTGGCACAGCGATGGCAGAGGCTTATTTAGAGGTTTATTATGTAGCACGTCTTTGTGAGGGGTATATTTCGGGGCACAATAATGACACCAGGAATACTTCGAAGTGTTAGTCCGTGGCAGTGGTTGTGATGGGCATATTCTGGGCAAAATGATTCTAATCTGATATTCTGTCTCACTCTCCTGCCATTGAGTGTGGGCGGAGGGGTCCCCCATAGCGGCCACGTTTTCCAGACCCATCGTGATGTGTTGCTCCAGTCCAGTTTTATTTCTTTGAATTCTCGGACTTGTAGTCCTGTTTTATCATAGACTAAAAAAGACTACAAGTCCCAGAAGTCAAAGGAAAAATATGGCCTGGAGCAGGAGATGACGCATGGACCTTGGGAACTTGACAGGGCTGGTATCGACTTCCTCCACTGTCAGAGGGCCACTCAGGTACCTGGACCGGTGCAATGGACCCCTGGCTGAAGCGGGCACCCAGACCTCTGTGGAGAAATGTGTCTAGTAGGCTGTCTCCGGATGCTTGAGGGGGTGTCGCCTCTCTCACGCCCCCTGGGCTCTAGGATGGATCTACATAACCTGAAGAGTTTATATATAGCCAGCTAAAAAGAAATAGCAATGATGGAAGGAGACAATAGACCCTACAATTTAAATTCTCGAAACTTCCTTGTGCTTGATAAGAGGACGGTGTGATCCATGACCTGCCTGCTCGTGAGACGCACGTGTAATACATATGACCCGTACTGCCCTGCTCTGCCCCCTCGCGAGTGTCTGTACTTATACACATGGGCACTGGAGTAACAAAGGCCCCCGCGGTGAAGAGGGAGAGCGAGCTCTAGGGGCCCTAGAGCTCCCGCGTGAGTCCGGAGGGGGCCCCTGCGTGCACTGTGCAGGGAAGTACGGGAGGGGGCATGAAAGGGTGGTCCCGTGCAGGGAGAGGTCAGACACCTGTGAGGCTGGCGGCACCGGCAGGTGATGCTGGAGTCAGCTGGTGACTGAGGTCCGATGACAGAGCAGCCCTCCCGGCCAGGCTTTTTAGGGTGGGTTGGGGGGGGGGGGCACCTGTAAACTCTTCACTACTGCACTGGACCTCCAGGGTGTTTTCCGTGCGGATCAGCACAGTCACTAAATGCGATCACAGGCCGCCGAAATAGCTCAGTTGGGAGAGCGTTAGACTGAAGATCTAAAGGTCCCTGGTTCGATCCCGGGTTTCGGCAGAAGTGTTTTATCTGTTCTTATCAGGCAAACATTGCATCACATTATTAGAAACCTGGAGAACCACAGGCTCTCGTATTCCACCTGTGCCCTCCTTCCACGCCACTCGCTTCTTCCCTTCTTTATCCCTCTTCCTCCCCACCTTCCTTATCTGCACTCCCTCGCTTCCCGCCCTTCATTCCTCCCGCCCTCATTGTCATTATTTCAGTCTCATCAACTTGTATCATTCCGGCACAATCATACTGCTAGCTTGGGAGTTTCCAGGTCTCCAGACACTGTATGCACACTCACGAGGAGTGAGTGACTCCACAGTCCCACTCTTGATGTGACTCACACACTGCAGGCACACTCACACCCAGAGTGACTCCACAGTCCCACTGTCTGCGATGTGACTCACACACTGCGGGTGCACTCACTCCCAGTGAGTGACTCCACAATCCCACTCTCTGTGGTGTGATCCGACACTGCGGGCGCACTCAACCAGGAGCGGATGCGTGGCTGGGTGGGGCAGCAGGGATGAGGGGAGGGGATGAGGGAGAGATGGGGGGGGGGCACGGGAAAAATAATCAAAGAATAATTTTTTTTTTTAAAACGTACCTCTGCTCCCGTGCCATGCGCCGCTCCTCTCCCGTCGCTGCTGCAGACACAGGCTCCCAGCCTGCCCTGCGCCGATCCTGACAGCACTGGCTGGGAGCGCCCTTGGAAGCGCCCAGCCAGGGCGCTTCCTGGCAGACTGGGAGATTGTGCTGCTCTCTCCAGCCTGGCAGCAGTGCGCATGTGTGTTTGGCCGCCTGAGACGGCTGGCTACACATACCTGGGCAGTGAGGGGGAGTGCACAGAGCACTCCCCTCGGCCCGTCACCCCCCAGTGCCCCGCCCCTTTTACATAGAAAGGATAATAAACCGAGTTTATCATCCTTTCCCTGTAGAAGGATTTGCAGCGATTGCTGCTGGCGGGGGGATGCTCCTCCCCATACTGAGGAGCCGCCCCATGTTTTCTTTTGCATTTGGATAAATTAAAGATTAAAAAAAATCTGTGTAGTCCGTGTTTTATGAATGATATATGCAACATTTCGGACAGTAACTATGCATTGGTCCCTCAACAACCTCGCTTATTACAGACCCGTCTCACACGGTGAGATCTCACACATTTGAGCTGTGTCTGTGGTGGGCCTTGGGAGAGGGTTCAGCATCCTCCAGAACCGGGGGTCTCCCTGTAACGCAGCCCCTGCAGTTTCTGCATCTTCATCCCCCAGACCGCCCTTTAACCACCCACTGAACATCTAAACGCCGAGGAAAACACGTGCAGGTTTGCAGAGCCAGGATCCATCCATCTCTCACTATAACAAATAATGGTGGTTTTACCATTTGTTTTTTGACACTCAAACCGCCAGGCACTCAGTCCTGGTCATATGTGAGGCTTTCATCCTACCTGACTTTTTGTTTTACAAGCATGATTTTTCTTTCTGGGAATTGCACTTTCTTACATTATTATGTGTTTATTTTTTATCGTTATAATGATTATTTGTTTGCTAAGGGCACGTGGCTTAACATTAGCTGATGGGACCAGTTTAAGGTTGTACAGGCCACTGTTGTTTCACAAATCACAAATCATTGAAAACAGAGCTCTCAAGTCTCCCACTGTGCTCTAAGTGATGCTCTAGGCCGGGCCTTCTTCCCATTGTAATGTCAAACTCATTATAAAGAGACATTGGCAAAGCCAGTGGGTCTCACCCATGCACGAGCTATTGACTTTGCCAATGTGTTTTTCATCCATAATGTACATCAGCATGGCTGCTGTTCAGCATGGCTAAGTTAGTGCCAAAGAGGAGAGTGGCGTGGAGTGGCGTGGAGTGGCGTGGCATAGTGTGGAGCAAAGTGTCATAGAGTGTAGTGGTGTAGCATGGAGTGGAACGACGTAGAGTAAAGTGGCCAAGAGACTAGTGTCGTAGAGTGTCATGGAGTGTGGCAGGATGGAGAGGACTAGAGTCAAGTGGCGTAGAGTGTCATAGAGTGGAGAGAGGTAGAATGTCATAGAATGGAGTGGAATAGTGTGGAGTGGCATAGAGTGAAGTAAAGTAGCATAGAGTGTCATAGAGTGGAGGGGTGTAAAGTGGCATATAGGGTCATAGAGTGGGGTGTTTTAGAGTGGAGTGTAATAGAGTGGAGTGCAGTGGCCTAGTAGAGTGGAGTAGAGTGTCATGGAATAGAGTGTCGTAGAGTGGAGGGGCGTAGAGTGGAGAAGAATGTCGGAGATTAGAGTGGAGTGGAGTAGAGAGTTGTATAGTGTTAAGGAGTGGTTTAGGTGGAGAAGAATGTCATATAGTGGAGTGGCATAGAGAGGCATGGCATAGAGTGAAGTGTCATTGAGTGGAGGGAGGTCATAGATTGTCCTGGAGTTGCGTAGAGTGGCAAAGAAAGGAGTAGAGTAGAGTAGAATGGAGTAGAATGTCATAGAGTGGAGTGGCATAGAGTAGCATAGCATAGAGTGGAGTGTCATTGAGTGGAGGGCTCTCATAGATTGTCCTGGAGTTGCGTATAGTGGTGTAGAGTGGTATAGAGTGGAGTGTCATAGAGTAAAGTGTCATATAGTGGAGTGGAGTAGAGTGCCATAGAGTGTTGTGGAGAGTCATATAGTAGAAGATCATAGAGTATAGTGGCGTAAAGTGAAGCAGAGTGGCGTAGAGTGGAATAGAGTGACAGAGTGTTGAGTGGAGTACAATGGAGTGGCATAGAGAGGCATAGAGTGGAGTAGAGTGGAGTGGCATTGAGTGGAGGGAGGTCATAGATTGTCCTGGAGTTGTGTAGAGTGGCATAGGTAGAGTAGAATGGAGTAGAATGGCATAGAGTGGAGTGTGGGAGAGTAAAGTGTCATGGAGTGGAGTAGAGTAAAGTGTCAGAGTGGAGTGGAGTAGAGTGCCATAGAGTGTTGTGGAGAGTCATATAGTAGAGGATCATAGAGTAGAGTGGCTTAAAGTGAAGCAGAGTGGCGTAGAGTGGAATAGAGTGACATAGTGTTGAGTGGAGTACAATGGAGTGGCATAGAGTGGCATAGAGTGTAGTAGAATGGAGGCGAATAGAGTGGAGTGGAGTGTCATAGATGGAGTGGAGTGATGCAGAGTGGAGTAGAGTGAAGTGGTGTACAGTGGCATAGAGTGTCGAAGAGTGTTTGAGAGTGGAGTAGTGTAGAGTGGAGGGGCAAAAAGCGGCATAATGTAAACTGAAGTTAAGAGTCATAGATTGGAGTAAAGTGTTGTGCAGTGGAGTGGCAAAGCGTAGAATGTAGTAAGGTGCTAGAGTGGCCTAGAATGCGTGGAGTGGAGTAAAGTGGCACAGAGTGTCTCTGAGTGGAGTGTCGTAGAGTGGCGTAGAGTGGAGTGACATAGAGTGCTGTGGAGTGCCATTGAGTGGAATGTCGTAGGATAAAGCGGAATAGACGGAAATAGGATCTAGTAGGGTGGCCTTGAGTCATATGGCATAGAGTCAAGCAGAGTGTCGTAGAGTGTCATATAGTGGAGTAGAGTGGAATGGAGAAGAGTGTCGTGGAGTGGAGTGGTGTGTCGTATACTAGAGTAGAGAATAGTAGTAAAATATAATTGAACTATCCATCTTTTGTCAAATTAATTTGGGAACTTCCCCTGTAAAATGACATTTAAATCGTATTTAGTTTCCACCACTATTGCAGCCCTAAAATGTTTAAAATAAACTATTTGCCGCTATTTCCCTAAAATGTATTTGATGGAAATGCTCCAAGGTCCTTGTGAAGTTATATTAAATTTGTGGTGAGTTAAATGAAGACTTAATTTATGAAGTTGGGCGGGATTAGGAAACTCCACACTTTTCAGAGTAGGTTAAGTCTCCTAACTTTACTTGAGATAAGGTTTATCCTTTGTGGCCTTCCATGTATGATGTCTTGATGCAGAGTGTCTCATGTAGGACATCCTCCAGCAAAAACATGGAACGAGGGTACCCAGGACTCAGGTAAGAGGAGTGGGATGGAGGGCTCTGAGCTGAGGCCAACTTACATTTATTTGTTTAAAGAACTTCATAAGCTTTGTATTTCGCAAAGCTGGAACAGTTTAGAAAATACACAAAATTGCAAATTAGCTGGCTACAACTGAGTCGTGCAGAGTAGTCTAGTGGTGTAAAGTGCAGTGGCATAGAGTGGTGCGGAGTGGAGTAGTGTGGTGTGCAGCTGTGTAGAGTGGTGAAAAGAGCAGAGTGGTTGTGGTGTTATTACTATTTCTTTATTGTGTTTATCTCAGCATGGTTTCCCTTTATATGTATTGTGTTTCTTTTAGTGATGTATTTCTCTTAGTTGGTTTCTCCCAATGCTTCCCCTGCCTTCCTTTAGGCTCATAGACTCTCTGGAATTTGGAATGCTGGGGGAGTCTGGGAAGGAGATGTGAGGAGATTGGAGGATCTTGACTTGTGGGTGGATGAAGTTTCTTTTACGCATCAAACTGGAAATAAACGTACATTTAATCAACTACAAGTGTCAACTTGAATTTCTGCCTTGGATGACAGATTCACTACATTTTGGCGACGAGGGTGGTTCGAGACTTCTGAAACTGTACCTTGGAAACTTCAACATCTTCATTTATTCAGCTTCTAACGTTAAGAAAAAAAAAGGTACTGTAATTTTTTTTTCCTCTGTTTTTTGTGGCTCACATTTTTTTTATTTTTATTTTTTCAACCTGTTTTTGAGCCACATGGTAATTCTTTTTGTGTCTATTTATAAATTTAATAGACGCGTCTTTCAACTGTCTCCTTTCCTCGTGCCTCTGGAGACGCGTGCTGTTGATTTTGTTGCCAAAGCAACGTGAACGCAAGCCTTTCTTTCCCGGCCGCGCTCTCTTGAGATACACGCGCTGTTTATTTACCTGCTGTTGAATTTGTTGCCATGGCAACGTGAACGCGTGCCTTTATTTCCCGGCCGCGCTCTCTTGAGATACACGCGCTGTTTATTTACTCGGCTGTATTCAAGGGAAACACGCTCCACAGGGGATACGACGACTCGTTTTTCAACTCGAGTTATTCAACAAATAAACAGAGTTTAGCTCTAAATTATCCGTTTAAAACTGCTATTTTATTACGTTTATTTTTGGAAACAAGTTGGCCTGCTCTACTCTGTCATTGTTTTTTTCTGGATATTTTATTTCTTTTAAGTGGCACTTCATTTTCTGTGTTACATTTTTTTGTAAATTTTTTTTTCTTTCCCTGTAATAATAAGTGATTATGCAGAACATTACACCTCCACCATTTTTTCTTGCGCTTCCTGGAGAACCTCCTATATCGTGGCAAAAATGGAAAAAGGTTTTCCTGACTTACATGCACGTCTGTGGCAGCAACCTATCCTCTGAAAGAAAGACTTCTGTTTTACAACATTGTCTTGGTGCGGAGGGTCAAGAAATCTTGGAAACTTTACCTGCAATAACAACATCAGATGGTGCGGAAGGTGACAACTCTTTGAATGAATTTGATTCTACTTTACTTAGACTGGACAATCACTTTCTTCCCAAAGTTTCTATCATTTTACAACGTTACTATTTTGGGAAACGTAAGCAGATGGATGATGAATCTATTGAAGATTTTGTCACAGCTTTACGCAAACTAGCTTCATCATGTAACTTCGGAGAAAATCTAGAAGAACGTATTAGAGACCAATTCATGCTTGAATGTAAATGCGACAAAGTAAGAGAAGCATTATGGGTCAAAAGTGATCCATCACTAGATGAAGTGTTAATCATTGCTAAGCAAGTTGAACATTCGATGGCTTGGATTGATAATTTGAGGAAATCCAAAGGTGTTTCTATGGAGGTCCAAGCTATAAATACAAAAACTAATAACAAGTTTCAAGCAAACATTAGAGCAAAACTGATGTGTTTTAGGTGTGGTTCTACAACTCATTTAGCTAATAGCCAAGATTGTCCTGCTATTCATATTATTTGTAACAAATGTTCCAAGAAGGGACATTTTGCTAAGTATTGCAAATCATTTTCTAAGTCTAAAGTCAAAGTTCAGGAAATTGATTGTAATGATGATCGAGATTTTGTTCTTCAGATTATTTATGATGTTAACTGTGTCGCCAATAATACTTGTCAGTACCTTTCGGATTTTGTGGATGTCAACGGAACATCTATTTCTATGATGATGGATTCGGGCGCGAAACTTTCCTTAGTATCAGTTTCAGATTTCACTAAGCATTTTATGGGAAGAGTTTCTTTACTGGATCCTGATATCATTCCCTACAGTTATGGCGGTAAACCTATTGAGCTCAAGGGCTACTTTGAAGCCGCCATAACCTTTAAAGGGAACACAATTTCAGAGAAAATATATGTTCCAGTTGTTGGTGACACAATTCTGAGTTGGCCACATCAGAAGATGCTTGGGATTATATTAAATCCCAATTCTATTCCTCAAGTATTAGTTCAAAATGTTTGCAGCATCAAAGACGACATCATAGGTGAATTTTCTGATGTATTTTCTTCTAAAGTAGGGTGCGTTACGGGATACAAACATCGTATTTGTCTTAAGGAGGGTGTCAGCCCTGTAGCGTGCAAAGTAAGAAAAATTCCTTTCACTTTACAAGACAAGGTTAAATCTGAATTACAAAGGTTACAATCTGAAGGCATCATTGAAGAAGTCGAGGCTGCACAATGGGTCGCCCCCATTGTTGTTGCTGTGAAGAAATCAGGAGATATTAGACTGTGTGGACCTTAGACTACTCAACAAAGCTGTGATTGAAGACAAATTTCCTTTACCAAACATAAATGAAATGGTCTGTCTTTTAGGAGAGGCAAAATATTTTACGACATTAGATTTGAGTTCAGCTTATCACCAAGTTCAATTGTGTGAAGAATCAAAATTGTTGACATCTTTCATCACTCCCTTTGGTGTGTTTAAGTTTAATAGGATGCCATTTGGTTTGTGCTCTACTGCTTCTGTATTTCAAAGACTAATGTATCATATTCTTGGGAAAACTGATGGTGTTAGATTTTTTCAAGATGATGTTCTCATTTTTTCTAATGTGGAAAAATAAAATATCGCACCCTCATGCAATTACTGTGCCTTGACATCTGGACATCCATTTTGAGAGTAAGCATCCATTTTGAGAATGTGTTGACATTTTGGAGAATGCAGCTGAAGATAAATTGCAACGTGTGATGTGCTTTAGGCCTTAGGCAGGATGTTAGCCACCCACATAGCTGTGGTTAAGCCGATTCTTCCGTTTCTAAGAAAAAGCTCGCTTCGACAGAATAACCTGTGGTTGGAAGAAAGTCACGCTTGTTTTCTCTTGTACTCTATTTTTTACCCCACGCTTCTGACATTTCTCCGTCTGCATGCTAGCTTCACATATTTCCACTGACGCACATCGGAGTGTTCCAGCTTCACATATTTCCACTGACGCATATAGACTGTTTTGTTTTTTTCCTCTTTTTAAAGTTTGCTTGATGGAAAATTACCGAATACTGCCATTTACTTGTGTTGTGCAAGAAATGTATAAAAGCTGCAAGCTGCGCAATGTTGGGCAGACCACTCCCTAACCCGCTTGGTGAGGGAGCTCTCCCTTAACTCGAGTTATTGAAATAAACCCTGATTATACTCCACGTCCCGGACTCTGTCTCCTTCCTCATTTACCTATTACTAGAAAATTATGAAATAAGATAAGGTAAAATAAATTATTTACCACATTTAAGGCGCCCGAACAGGGACCTTCCCTTCTCTACACGCGCCGGTTTTTGCCGGCCGCGGTGTTTTCCCCTGTTTCCTCTCTTGACGGACTTCAGGTGCACCCGGTGGGGATTTCCCACCGAATTCCTTCGGAGATGCGGGGGATTTACTGAGACCGGCATACATATGAGGCGGTGAGAGACGCGGGAGGTCCATACCCGAGCCCGACATCGAGGAGTTGAGGAGTCCGAGACGTCTGAGATCCCTGACACGCGCAGCGTCTGGATTCGATCGAAAATTCTGGATTTGCTGTTCGGTGAGTATTACTGAATAGTATCAAGACGTTTTCCGATTAAGGAAACGGTAAAGGTATAGATTTAGTAACAAAATGTCGTTGTTTACCAAATTTAAGACTAAATCTAAGGCTAAAAAGTTTTTAGAAAAAGAGGTGGTTCTTCCACCTAAGGACACGCCAGCTAGATTTATGTATAATAAACATGGCATGTCGGCAATAGTCTTTTTGGACTTATGGGTGGAATATACTGAAAAGTTGGAAGAAAGATACCAGTGGCCCATCAACGGGACTTTCGATATAGAAAGTGTCCTTAAGGTAGAGGAACAGTTGTTCAAAAGGAAAGCGAGACAGGCTCAATTAGATTCTGTGGAATGGTGGAGGAAAGAAGCCCATAGGAGACAGGAGAAAGCTCAGAATAAAGTTGAAAAAGCGCAGAAAATGTCAGAAAAAGCGAAGTCAGACGAATTATTGCAGACAGGAAAGGAAACAGTTCTTGACCAAACAATTAGAGAAAAACAAGGAAATATGACCGGTCTGTATCCGGTATTACCTAAATGTGAGGTTGCTGGTCAGGTTAAATTGAAACATGGTCCCCTTCCCAGCGCTCCTATAGATTTTGAAGAGGCACCCCTCATAGACTTATTGGACGTACCACCCCCGTATTCTACTGATATGCGGCCCGTCCATCCTGGACCTGGTCAAGCGGTAACACCTCCCCCAACTATAATTGACAACCTTTCAGAACGCACCCGACACCTTTCGCTGGAAGAGACAGCGGGAGGAGACGAAGCAGCGGGCGGGGAGGATAAAGTGCAGTGTCCCTATGATCCATTATATAAAAGATATCCCGCTTTGGATGAACCAGGAAAACAGTTAGTTGATAGTTGGACTAAAATAGAGAAAATGCCTGCAGTACAAAGTACCATTGACAGTATGATTGAATATATGTTACGAGGTGGAGATTCCACCGCATATACAGATGTTATGAAGGGGAAAAATAAGAGACAAAAAAGGCACATATATACTTTCATGACACTTCTTTTTGCACGATATTTCCAGGCAAATGGTTTGAAAATTCCTACAAAATTAGCAGACATTATTAATGACCTTAATGAAAAAACTGAAGAAGTAGAGGATGAAATAGATGGAGCAGTAGGTACCTTATTGGGCCTTATGGTACAACAACAACGTAAATTCAAAGAGGGTCCCTCACGATCTACTAAGCAATGTCCACTTCGTGGGGACCTCGGAAAAAGAGAAAAATATACCCCCTCTACGTATACAACTGTTTCCTTTTTTCCCGAGGCCCCAACGAGTGAAGAATTATATGAGGAAACAGAGGAAGCCTTAGAATGGTTCCTTGATCAGGAACCTCCCTTGACAGTTGAGGAGCAGGAATTAGCTCGTACCGCCACCCTGTGGACCTCGCAACCAAAAATATACAATCCAGATGTCATTGCCCAGTTATTTTCTAATCTCCCACTTACGCAACGTAGATTGGCCAGTATATATATGACCCAACACTTGATGACGCTAAATAAAATAATTAGACCCCATCAAAAAGCCCTCGAAGATTTATTGTCTAAGTGCACGTCCTTAACATTCGTACAAGACCCAAGTCTGTTTTTGAACATATTCCTTGAGGCTAGACAGGAGTATCATGACGAAGTAACACGAACACTTCTTCGGTCACGACACCAGGATTTACAACAGAAAGACACACTTCGTCATTTTCCTCTCAGAGAGGTACACCCACGAACAGATGTTGGAAATAACTTGCACAGAGTTTTTGTGTATACCCCTCTTACTAAAATGGAAATTATGAAAATGAAAGAAATGGTTCCATCCCATTCTAAGGATCCTACAGGATTCTTTAAAGAACTCGTGGATGTCCTTACGATGGGAACATACACATTAGCGGATATGACAATCATGTTGAAACACTTGTTGCCCTCGGGGATTTATGAAAAATTGAGAGAGAAAAACTGGGTAGTTGATGCTGGTGAATTAAATTGGGCAACTCTTGAAACACGTGAAAATGAGCGCGCACCGGGGGGAGATATACACCGGGATATAAAGGCGTTGCCAGGTCTTATTCTCAAAGTATTACCCCAACTCCTTACTACTAAAAAAGAGGATTGGGACGCCATTTCGGCTTGTAAGCAAAAACCTGGTGAGGATACTGGGGATTATTATTCCCGATTAGAGGAATGTTTCGCTATCAATAGCGGTCTTAAACCAAATAGTGACTCTTACCCCCACCTGTTTGTGTCCAAATTGGTAGAAAATAGCTTGCCTAAACTAAAAGAAAGGGTTCAAAGAGTTGAAAGCTCCTGGCAGGCTCAGACTCCCTCCCAAGTTTTACGAATATTACAATATCATCAAAATAGACTGAGGGAGGAAGAAGAGCGTGAAAAAACAAGACTGAAAGAAACTAAGATAAGAGCTTTAGTCGCACAGACTGTAATGCCCAGAACAGGCCCGCAGCCACAACAACAAAAGACAACAACTACCTCCAAGGGTGTTTGTAATTACTGTAAGAAACAAGGACACTATGTCAAAGACTTACAAGGGAATGTAACATGTCCTGTTCTGAAACACAATTTGGCCACCGGTAAAACGTTATCTAGACCCCATGTTCCTCGGGAACAATACAGAACAGAGGGAAGAGTTCCCAAGAGCCAGGATAGAGAAATAAAACAGAGCGCACAGATGTACATGAATGGAGAGGATAATGGGTATGCCGATTTTCCCAGTTTCTTCTGAAGTTGCCCAGGGAGGGAAGAGGATAAATTGCCCCTTATCCCTATACCTGTGGACCAGACTGGTCCATATGTGGACGTTCACCTCCTGGGACAAGAAAAGAAGTTTTTATTGGATACCGGGGCAAGCAAAACAACAATTGATCACAATGAACTGCCTCAAGCACCACTGTCAGGAAATAAAAATGTTTCCCTAGGTTTTTCAGGTCAGCCCATTACTAGTAGTACTTCAGAGCCCTTACCTTTACAAGTCGGCCCCCTCACCACGACCACCGATCTTCTTTTAACAGATGCTTGCCCCGAAAATTTGCTAGGCATTAAACAACTGAAAGAATTGGGAGCTATTATAGTATGCTCCCCCCAGGATGTACGCCTTTTCTTAAGAGATTTTAAAGGCCACTATACCGTTAGAGAGTTGGATCCTCGGCTTGCACACCTTCCCCCCGAATTGTGGGCCACCAGCTCCACCTCGGTTGAGCGAATGACTATTGCGCCTCACAAAATTATATTGAAAGATGGAGCCATACTACCACGATTACGCCAGTATAAAATACCTCCGCAAGCAGAGAGAGATCTCATTTCCATTATAGAAGATCTCATCAAAGCAGGGGTAGTGATAGAAGTACCTTCAAACACAGTTAATTCCCCTGTATTACCAGTAGCAAAGAAAGTCCAACAAGGTGAAAATCCCAGTTATAGACTGGTAGTTGATTTACGAGAACTCAATAAGTGTGTGGTGTCCCAACATCCTGTTGTACCAGATATCTCCACACTTTTAACTACTATTGATTGTGAGGCATCTTATTTCACCGTCATCGACCTCAAGAATGCGTTCTTCAGCGTACCCATACATGAAGATAGCCAGTATTTGTTCGGGTTCTCACTGTCCGGAAGGAGCTTCCGGTTTACACGAGCTCCTCAAGGCTTCACTGACAGCCCGAGCATCTACAGTCAGGCATTAAAAAGACAATTAGACACTATACAAATGCCTCAAAATACTGCACTCCTGCAATACGTTGATGATTTACTCATCACGGCTCGCTCTGAACAGTCATGTGTACAAGCTTCGTTAATTGTATTAACGTTTCTTGCTGAAAATGGTCATAAGGTGTCACCAAACAAGTTACAGTTTTGTCAACAGCAAGTGGCCTACTTAGGGCACTTGCTGTCGAAGGAGGGTAGACAACTAACACAAGAAAGAATACAGTTGGTACTAAATATACCCCAACCAAAAACACAGAAACAAGTACGTGAATTCATAGGATTAACATCCTACTGCAGACAATGGATCCCTCAGTTTGCATTAATATCTAAACCACTTGTACACCTCACAACATTGGAAGCAAGTGCAACACCCCAACTTCCCTGGACAGAGGAACATACACATGCATTCCAAACGTTGAAACAAGCAATGTGTCAGGCTCCTGTATTAGCTACCCCCGATTACCACAAAGATTTTACATTATTTGTTACTGAGAAAAATGGGACTGCTTTGTCAGTTCTTACACAGGAACAAGCAGGCAAACAAAGGCCGTGCGGATATTTTTCATCCACTCTGGATCCAGTAGCGCAAGCCCTTCCTGCATGCCTGAAAGCTGTAGCAGCGACAGCCCAAGCTATCAGACAAAGTGACACCATAGTATTAGGACACCCACTAGTAGTAAGGGTTCCTCATGCAGTGGAACTACTACTCAATAGAACACAGACTCAACATTTGACCATAGCCAGATTGACAGGGTATGAACTGACACTGTTCCAACCCCACATTCAAATACTTAGATGTAATACCCTGAATCCAGCGACACTCTTACCTCTCCCTGAAGAGACAGACGGAGTACATGATTGTATAGAAGTGATTGAACAAGTGACAAAACCAAGATCAGACCTAAGAGATATTCCTTTAAAAGAGGCGGAACAAAATATATATGTGGACGGCTCATGTAAAAGAAATGAAAAAGGGGAACTGAAAGCGGCCTATGCAGTCACCACAAAAACACAGGTACTAGAATGTCGACAAATACCAATTCTCTCGGCGCAGGCTGCAGAATTAATAGCCTTGAGTAGAGCTTGTCACATAGGGAAGAGAAAAAAGATAAACATTTACACCGACTCACAGTATGCCTTTGGGGTAGTTCACAATTTCGGAACGCTATGGAGAGAAAGAGGCTTCATGACATCCCATGGATCAAAAATACAACATGCAGACCTCATAACACAGTTATTGGACGACATACACTTGCCCGAACAAATAGCTGTAATTAAATGCAAAGCACATTCAAAGGGAACAGACGATGTCGCTATAGGAAATGCCTTAGCAGACCAAACAGCTCAGGAAATGACACAAAAAGACATAGAAAAAGGGTCACCCCATGACCTTGCATTTATAGGACATACACACACTACCAGAGATACCGCTATTGATATACTAGACATACAGAGTCATGCTACAAAAGAAGAAAAAGAAAAATGGAAAAAGGAGGGAGGGATCTTGACAGACCAGGGATGGATGGTGCCACACAAAGCAGTCTGGTATCTACCGGACGCCATGGTACAGATCATTATAGAAACAATACATGGGCCAGCCCATCTAGGAGAAAAGGCTATGCTAGATGCAACAAGATCTATATGGGACAATAAGCACCTTAGAGCCGCAGCCAAAAACAAGGTCCAAACATGCATGATATGTTGCCAGTACAACATCGGGAAGGGTGTGACAGTAGGCTCAGGAGGATTTCATCCTCCAGAACATCCTTTTGAGGTCATACAAATGGACTATATACAAATGGAAAGATGCAGAGGATACAAGTATGTCCTTGTAGTAGTATGTACATTAACAAGGTGGACAGAAGCATACCCCGTACCTGATTATACTGCCAACACCACTGCCAAACAATTGATTAAGGAATACTTTCCTAGGTTTGGTCTACCTCGAGTTATATACTCTGACAATGGCCAACCATTCTCATCTGAATTCATGAAGAAAATTTCGCTCCTGCTGGGATACCAGTGGAAATTCCACTGCGTACGACACCCACAAGCAGCTGGTTTAGTCGAGCGACACAACCAAACGCTGAAAAACAAATTGGCAAAAATTTGTGCCGATAAGAAAGTTGATTGGATAACAGCTTTACCCGTAGCATTGTTCTACATGAGAATGGTTCCCCATTCCAGGACTGGACTAGCTCCCTATGAGATCGTTTTTGGCAGACCACCTAACATATGGGGGACACCGCGAGCTAAGGCTATAACAGACATTGAACTACCTGTGTTGACAGATTATCTGGCTTCTTTGATGTCTGCACTTCAATCTTGTCGTTCACAGGTTGCAGCTGCATTTCCTGATAATACCGAACCCAAAGAACACCAGATCAGACCGGGAGACTGGGTCCTCATCCGGAATTTTGATCGCGCGACGCCTCTTGAGCCCAGGTGGAAGGAACCCAAGCTTGTTCTACTGGTTACCCGAACAGCCGTGAAAGTCGAAGGACGGAAGGGCTGGTTACACGCCAGCCACTGTAAGAAATACTTTTCTAAAGAAGGGGCAGAGGACACCTTGCCTCACCTGATTCCAAAACATTCCGAACAATTGACATTACCCACAGAAGAAACTCCCCAACAGTTATACAAGTCGAAACTTAGGTCTTCTTCCCGAGCCCAGGTCACTTAAGTCCAAACAAGCTCCTCTTGTTGGTGAAACGGCAGGGGCTCAAGGGAGATACGCCTAATGGCAAGGCTTGTGACAAAAACAAGGATGGAACAAAAGAGATTAAGGGACAAATATAAGAGAAGAATGTGTGCTGGGAAAAATATTTTTGTATTGATATTAATGTTTTTGTTGGCAGCAATAGCATGTGTGAGTTGGATACTGTATGTGGTTTTTCCTCCAAGCAAACGAGAACAGACACCCCTTAATGACACTCAAGAACACACACATCATGATCTTCCCCCTTATGAGTTGGCACATAGAGTAGCGATGCAGAACAACACCTTTGTGAAGCTATTACACTACTCACATCAAGTGGTTAATACCACTAATTGCTGGGTATGTGGACAGATTCCCCCTCACCAAGACGAAGGGGGAATGCCATTAACACCATTTCCATTCTCATATAACGGCTCATGCGAGGCCTGGTTCGCCCTGATCACAGCTTACAACAGGTCTGAGATGCCAACAGATCAAAAGGACTGGCCCTGGGGTAATCTAAACACTGTCCTTCAAACGGTCTGTTATCCTGATGAGGAAGGGTTACCACAGGCTAATGGAACGGTATTCGAAAGTGAAGAATACCGACAGGATGACTTGACTTTTAAGCTGAAAAGACCCAGGTCTCAAGGAGAGGGAGGGCCAATAACTATATCCGTTTTCAAAGTAAAAGGACACCTGTGCATCCAGAAGACTGGCACTATCTCTGTAGGATACAGTGAATGCAATTTTACT
Organism: Pleurodeles waltl; assembly: GCF_031143425.1. NCBI lineage: Eukaryota > Metazoa > Chordata > Amphibia > Caudata > Salamandridae > Pleurodeles > Pleurodeles waltl. The sequence continues at coordinate 1,190,473 of NW_027150384.1, read as the reverse complement.
GTGAAATTTACGGATCATGGTCGGTCCTCATTTCAGACCACCAGACATACCTATTTCATTTGCGGCCAGTCTCCCTATGTCCGTCTTCCCTACAACTGGGGGGGGAGATGTTATATATCCTTCTTATTGCCACCTGTTTTCCTTGCCTCTTCAACGTACCACAAGGATCATCGAATTAGTGCAGGGAGGTACAAGAGGTATATAGATACATCTGGAATAGATCAAACTGAAACTGCTGCGGAACAATATACTGATTTTAATAGAGGTTTTTTCTTCTTCATCGGACCAGTGCAGAACAGTAAGCTTATACGTAGACTTACTCGAACAGTAGAGGCAGTTGTGAATCAGACTATAGCCGCTTTGGGGAACTTGACTCAGGAACAATCCGCTATCAGAATGGTAGCGCTCCAGAATCGTCTTGTTCTCGACGTCATACTAGCGGAGAAGGGTGGGGCTTGTAAAATTATCGGGTCGAGCTGTTGCATTTTCATTCCCGATAACGCCCCTTCAGTCTATAAAGCTATTTCCAAATTACACAAAATAGCATCAGGATTACACCAGGAACCAGGCACCTGGACTTGGTCAGGATGGTTTTGGGGGTTGGTATCCTCCTGGGGCTGGAAGTTACTATCCATAGTTGGGATAATATTCGCAGTACTTATGGGGTGTTGTCTCTGCATACAATGTGGTCCACCGCTCTGTGGATTGTGTATTACCCTGTGCACTCCTAGAAGACATACTCAGGAGGAAGAAAATGCCAGGATCTACCTCAATGGCCTGTACTGACAGTGATTGCACTCTGGTGCAAGGAGGGGATGTGGAAAAATAAAATATCGCACCCTCATGCAATTACTGTGCCTTGACATCTGGACATCCATTTTGAGAGTAAGCATCCATTTTGAGAATGTGTTGACATTTTGGAGAATGCAGCTGAAGATAAATTGCAACGTGTGATGTGCTTTAGGCCTTAGGCAGGATGTTTGCCACCCACATAGCTGTGGTTAAGCCGATTCTTCCGTTTCTAAGAAAAAGCTCGCTTCGACAGAATAACCTGTGGTTGGAAGAAAGTCACGCTTGTTTTCCCTTGTACTCTATTTTTTACCCCACGCTTCTGACATTTCTCCGTCTGCATGCTAGCTTCACATATTTCCACTGACGCACATCGGAGTGTTCCAGCTTCACATATTTCCACTGACGCATATAGACTGTTTTGTTTTTTTCCTCTTTTTAAAGTTTGCTTGATGGAAAATTACCGAATACTGCCATTTACTTGTGTTGTGCAAGAAATGTATAAAAGCTGCAAGCTGCGCAATGTTGGGCAGACCACTCCCTAACCCGCTTGGTGAGGGAGCTCTCCCTTAACTCGAGTTATTGAAATAAACCCTGATTATACTCCACGTCCCGGACTCTGTCTCCTTCCTCATTTACCTATTACTAGAAAATTATGAAATAAGATAAGGTAAAATAAATTATTTACCACACTAACACTCTTGAACAACATCTTTCCAAAGTTAGAGAAGTCTTAAAACAATTTCGTAGTAAGGGAATCACACTCAAGGGAGAAAAATGCAAGTTTGCATGTTCAGATATCACGTATTTAGGACATGTAATTTCTTCTCAAGGTGTTAAACCGAAAGAGGATCTAGTTAAAACTGTAGTTAATTTTGCGGATCCTGCTAAAAGAGAAGATGTACAAGTTTTCTTAGGCATGGCGGAATTTTATTCCAAATTTGTTCCTAATTTTGCCAGTAGGTCTTGCTGCATTAGAGAGTTACTTAAGAAAGGTGTTGATTTTGTATGGTCAGAGGCTTGCAAGAAAGAATTTGAGGATCTAAAAAATGCACTATCTTCTGCTCAATGTCTCAACAGTTTTCGCCCAGGGTTTCCCTGTTGGATTATAACTGATGCCTCAGATAAGGGTTTAGGAAGTGTTCTTAAGCAAAAGTATGATGGTAAGGATGTTACTATGGCATTTGCTTCCAGAGCGTTAAGGGGAGCGGAGTCGAGGTATTCCACCATTGAAAAAGAAGCACTAGCTATCTACTGGGCTATAAAGAAGTTTAAACAGTTTCTATGGGGATCTAGGTTTGTTGTGCAATCTGATCATAAGCCTTTACAAGAGATTTTTGATAAGAAGGGTCTAGACTGTATTTCTTCACGTATTTGCAAGTAGATTGTTGGTCTTCAAGACTTTCAATTTTCTGTCAGATATGTCCCTGGATGTGAGAACCGCACAGCTGACTGTTTGTCAAGGTTAAGATCTTTTAGCTGGGACCAAGATACGGATTGTAGCACATGGTGGGTTGATGAGGATGTGAAAGTGTGCATTTTGACTGATGGTTGTATCACGGAAGATGAGTGGTTAACGGAGTTTAGTAATGATACTAGCTTGAAACGGGTAAAGGATTTGATCGAATCTAATTGTGTTCCTGCTGACTGTGATGAAGAGAATGTGTATAAAAAAATTTGGAATGAACTTTCAGTTGAGAATGGTTTGGTTTTTAGGAGTGGAAGATTAGTACCTCCATCTGGTTTGCGTGAAAGATTTGCAAGACAAAAGAACGGTTGAGAGAATTTTATTGGTGGCCGAGAATGGATTTAGCGTTGGAAAGAGTTGTTCGCGACTGTGTGGAATGCAAATTTGCAGATAAAACTTTCAAGTGTAGGTCACGTCCATTAGAAATCAGGAAAATTCCTAATGAAGTGTGGGAGGATGTTGCAATGGATATTATGGGTCCTGTTGTGTGTGGTTCAACTTCTAAGTATATTGTTGTTGTAATGGACATGTTGTCTCATTGGCCAGAATCAATTACTAATTTTCTTTCAGGGGTATTTTCTAGAGAAGGATATCCCAAATGCATCAGAACAGATAATGGGGTTCAATTCACCTCTAAGCACATGTCTGAGTTTTTAGCATCTAGAGGCATATTGCATAAGAAAAGTGCTCTATATCATCCTGAAACTAATGGTATGGTTGAGCGCTTTAACAGGACATTGAAGGAAACTATTCAAGTAGCAAGATTAACAGGATGTAATTGGATGGAAGCTGTTAAATCTAAAGTTGAGAGTTATAGGTTTACACCACATTCCAGTACTGGCCAATCTCCATTTGTATTGTTCAAGAAAAGAGTGCCTAACACTAGCATAAATCCTTCACGGGTGAATAAATATGTTAGTAAAGAGTTGAACCATGAGAAAATTAAAGAACTAGCTGTGACCAGGGATGAGATTTTACAGGAAAAAAGGAAATTGACATATGATCGTCGTAAAGCAGTCAAACCTCTTGTTGTTGCAGTTGGTGATTCTGTTAAGATTAAGTTGCCGAAAATAAATTGTGGAACATTTTCTCATTATAGTAAAATCTTTAAAGTTATCAAAGTGTTTAAAGGTGCTATTAAAGTGGATGATGGGTGTATTTGGAATTTGAATAGAGTTGTGAAGATGTAAAAAAAAAAATGTATATATATGTATTTATTTATAATTTAGGGGGAAGATAGTGTGGTGTTATCACTATTTCTTTATTGTGTTTATCTCAGCATGGTTTCCCTTTATATGTATTGTGTTTCTTTTAGTTATGTATTTCTCTTAGTTGGTTTCTCCCAATGCTTCCCCTGCCTTCCTTTAGGCTCATAGACTCTCTGGAATTTGGAATGCTGGGGGAGTCTGGGAAGGAGATGTGAGGAGATTGGAGGATCTTGACTTGTGGGTGGATGAAGTTTCTTTTATGCATCAAACTGGAAATAAACGTACATTTAATCAACTACAAGTGTCAACTTGAATTTCTGCCTTGGATGACAGAATCACTACTGTGGTGTAAAGTGGTGAAGAGTAATGTGGTGTGGAGAAGAGGGGCAAAGAGGACACTGGTGTAGAGTGGTGGATTGAAGAGTGTAGTGGTGTAGAGTAAAGTGGTGCAGTGTAGAGTAGAGTGCAGTGGTGTAGAGTAGAGTGGTGCGGAGTAGAGTGCAGTGGTGTAGAGTAGAGTGGTGCAGAGTACAGTGCAGTGGTGTACAGTAGAGTGGTGCAGAGCAGAGTGCTGAAGAGTAGAGTGCAGTGGCATACAGTGCATTGGCATAGAGTAGAGTGCAGGGGTGTAGAGTAGAGGGGTGCAGAGCAGAGTGTTGAAGAGTAGAGTGCAGTGGCATACAGTACAGTGACATACAATGCAGTGGAATACAGTGAGGTGGCATACAGTGCAGTGGCATACATTGCATTGGCATACAGTGCTTTGGCACTGAGCAGTGTGCAGGGGTGTAGAGTAGAGGGTGGGAGTGAAAAGAAGCAACACAGAGGGGTAGAAAAGAATGGAAGCAATATAGAAGGGGTGGGTGGGAGGGAATAGAAGCTACATAGATGGTGACTGGGGAGATGGACTGGAAACACCAGCACTAATATGGAGTGCTTGAACAAAGAAAATTAGCACCGAAAACAGGAGCAGTGGATGGACACAAGTACTTGGTACATGCTCCAAGGGAGGGCCAAAAACAAGAAGAGGAAGTGAGGCCTACATGTTGTGACAAATGGGGATGAAGGACTTGTCTTTTCTTATGGTTTGCACTCTATGGTTATATGCGTTCTAACCAGGGCAATGTGTGTGTGGTGGTTTATGGGATATTAAGTATGGGGCTGCCTGTGTCGTACGCAACACAACAATTTAGGGGTGCAGGGGCTTAGTACCGCATTCCTCTGTCCTACGGCACACTCCCTCACCCTCATGACCACGTTGCCTGGGGGGGTCTAAGATGTTAGAAAAGGGACCTGTCCACTCTCCCTGGGCTGCAGGCGTCCAGTGGTAGTGGGCAGCTGGGAAGGGGCAAAGGGTTAAATACCTGTTGACCTTGGCTCCCATCCTCTTTTGACAGCTTCTAGACAATACCCATCCTACCCTCACCCACTGGATTTATTTAAAGAGTATGATTGCCTGTATATTGGCAACGTTTTTTTCCATTGTTTTGTTTCGCAGCCTGAGTTACAGGGCGATCCAAAGGAATTTGGTGCAGAAAGCAATCATGGCGGAGCACAAAGGGGATGCTCCATGCCAGCTCCTGGGGAATCTTTACGGCATGACCGCGGGATGAAAGCAACAGTGCCCCGTTAGTCCAATGGACAGTTGTAAATCTGAGCAACCGGGGCCTTGCCTTGGACAGCTTTGTCACTACACGTGAGTTTGGTTTTATCGGATTTACAGTGTGGGAAACCCCCAAAAATGTATAACTCTTGATGGTGTGTAGTCCAGGCACTCATTGTCTAATCAGGTGAGTGATGAGCATAGGTTTCTCATCCAATGGCTGCGCTTGGATCATCAGTAAGTTAACCCAATTTTGTCTTGCCTACATAAGCAATAATAAACCTGCAGTCAACTTCTCTCCAACAACTGGTGTGGCCTTGTCTTTTCTTATGGTTTGTAATCTATGGTTATATGCGTTTCAGCCAAGGCAGTATGTGTGTGGTGGGCTATGGGATCCCGGGGCTGTGAGGGAAACGCTGAAGCTAACAAATGATAAGCTGTGGGTGGGCTGTAAGCCCACTGAATGTAAACAACATGTCTCACAGAGACAGGGCATGTGCTGTCCAGGTGGAACCTAAAAAGGACCTGGACTGCTCATCTGGACTCATGGAGTTCTGAACGTCCATGGCCAGACTTTATTTGAGAAGTCACTAAAACAGCTCTCTATGTATACTGGTCCTAGAGATGAGAAGTAACGGGATATGGATCTAAAGTTGTCAGATTACTTAACATTCTGAAAACTTGTTAAATAGCACCCACGTGGCGTGGGAGAGTTGTGAGGGCCTCTAGTAAACCCTAACTTTTTTGTAGTTTTACATAGCGCCAACGTAGCACGGGGCATTGCAGCGCTTTACATGAACACCGGATTACTTACAGTAGGTCAGAATTTAAGTATTAATTAAGTGATAATTTCTCTGAAAGAGTGCTGTCCAGTGCCCACTAACTGTTATTTATTTACAACACTGAGAATATCTATTCAAGTTAATTCAGTAGGTTATGTCATTCATTTCTGAATCTGAATTCTTGTCTGAAGATAAAGTGCCACCTTGCGGCTGGAAAATGAATGGTTGCTAGAAAGAAAAAGATAAACAGCGGCTCTGGGCAACAGCCTGAACATTTGTGCAACTGTCAGAGAAATATAATTTGGTTGGGACAAAATGTACACTCACGGTTTACGATGTCACTTCCCAAATCATTTTCTAAATACAAATGTATTCGATCTTTTCGAGTTCCTTACTCGAACTATTTATTGTTCAATAAAAAGATAAATCTTACACTTTGCTTACAAACTTGAATGCATAGCACTCTCAATTGTGACTTCCACCCGTGTTTCTACATGCAGACATCCTAGAACACACATATGAAAATTTATAAAATTCCAAAAGGGATGGTTGTGTCAGAAGTGGGATTCGAACCCACGCCTCCAGGGGAGACTGCGACCTGAACGCAGCGCCTTAGACCGCTCGGCCATCCTGACCGATGTACATAGCTCTTTCAAGTCGTTTTATAATATGTCACAAGAACCAAGAGTTCATGGATGGATTTCTTGTCTCTGCGAACCACGACTGTCCCTTCAGAGGCCTTTGTGTGTCTGAATTGTACTCGGAGAAGGAGCCCCCCACTCTTTCAGCAGGTGCACGAGCCAGGCTGCCTTTGCTCATATCAGCTTCAGCCTCCTTCAAAACCTTCGCAAAAGAGACTGCCAGGTGTGAACCTGAGGTGAGAGGAGTCAATTAGAAGGTGGCTGGGCTGTGCTAACAAGAGTAACAGATGGGGTGGGGGCAGGGTGGGATTGGTCAGGCGGGCAATGGCCAAAGGGCCTGTGTGGGTTGTAGTTGTGGGGGCCGCTTTTTAGGGCAGAGTGGGGGCCGATTTGAGATCCATTTCTGCCTGTTCAGATGCTACCAGCGGCCCAGTGGGGGTCTAAGCGGCCTTTCTGGAGGCCTTGTTACCTTCCCTTCACCAACAGGACAGGAGTCATCAACCCCAGCACCCCCCACTCCACCCCAGGCCCGCACATTGATCCAAAAAGCTAACTTGGGCCGGCTACGGGCACATTAATGTATGCAGATTGAGCAGGGGGCCTGAACAGGAGTTGCCTCAATGATATTCAGCTGTGGTTCACTAGTGTAAAACAATCCATACACCAGGAGTGCTGGCAAGGTTTACTTTTTTAAAAATCTCAGTGGAGCTAAGAAAACAAAAGTTATACTCATAGATCTTGACAGCTAGACAGATCATTCTGTTTATCCTAGGAGATTGATTTTAAATGATGGTACGTACTCAGTGCTTAATTTGTGCTTGTTGTTTCCGGTGTGGGGCGCCGGCACTTATTTTTGAGGGTCAGCACTTATTTTGTCTGCCTCAAGCATTTACTGCGAGCAAAAGACATATGGGAAAGACGGAGGAAGAGGAAAACGAAAAAGCATCACGAAAGGAGAAAGCAGAAAGCTGCAAGAGTGAGCTGAAGGGGCAGGGAGTGGCTGTAAATAGATTGAAGAGGCCCGAGGTGGCTTCAGGATTACGCTGCCTCAGTATTCCATCTTCGCACATTTAATTGCAGCAGTCACGTGTTTTAGAGGAGAGCTTTGAGTACAGGCATGTTTTTATTTACAAATTAAGCACTGTACATAGTATTTATACACTCTCACTTTCTCATGTACCTTAGGCTCCTATGTTAATGTTGCTTTAAGCTAGTGCCCAATAGAGTGTATGGTACCTCCTTATCTGAAGAAAATGATTTGAAATGTAGTATGCATTTCTTATGCACTTTACTTGCCTATCCTATGTGGATGATATGAATGATGGAATGTACTGTTTATGCACTTTCACTTTTTCATCGATTCTAGGTTTTTATGATAGTGCCGGATAATGCGCCCTTTATCATCTCATGGCGGCGGGTGAATTGCTACGAGGTATTCATCTTAAAGGAGGTGGCTGACTTCATCATAATGAAATACGGCACTTTGCTAACAGTGTAGCATGTTCACTCCCGATAGTAGCTCTTCTCACAACTTTTTCCACCGATTGCTGACAGGTGAGCTGTCCTAGAGTGGTCATCCTTAATTGCTTATACATAGGTAAATGGTGATTTATGATGAGAGAATGTATCTCTGTTTGTATATTTAACCTACATAATCTGTTTGATTTTATTTTGTTCTACTTGTGCAATATAGTGTTTTAGATATGGGCAGAAGATGATTTTTGATGTGGGGATGCGCCTTTGGTCGCATATATCACTTTTCTTATCTTCTTTTAATGTTTTGCCTGTGCAATTATTTTAAGTAATCACAATAAAGCTCATTACACACTTTTCTCAGTAAGGAGTCACACCTCGCTCTTAATAGGGTGGGAGGGAAACAAGAGAATCAGTGTGCCAGCCTGGCTGTAAAGTGCTGGGCCGGGGGCTGGCATCTGCCCACAATGCCCACGCCTAGCGCCCGCCCTGCGTCATTACATAATCACAGCAGACCTAAGTGCATGGCATAAGAGGGAGCCGAGAGAGGTGCCTGGCTTTGTAGGAAAGCACCCCAGATTCTGATTGGCTAGAGATAACAGACTCAACCCTCACAACCAGGGAAGAGGGGGTGAATTCTGAGAGACCAGATAAGTAGACGCCCCCTGGCGGAGAGGTCGGGCATTGCACCTATAAGTGCTCCTTAAACCCTGTCGCCCTTTCATGCTGCTCTGGAGCAAACACCGGTCCAGCCCTAACCGGGCATTATCTCTCATTAATGCTATACCCTGACGTCATAACTATTTGGTGTCCGTGTCTATATCGAATTTATGTGGTCAAAAAACCCAACTCATCTGTGACTGACCTCTAAATAATTTACAAATATCTCTGAAAGAGAAACACATTTGTCTTTTTCTAATAAAAACCTTTAAGGCCCGGGTGAAATAGGGATTAGAGTTGCATTAAATTAACAGGCTCAGACCGTCGCAAGTAATAATGTGTGTAGAGTTGTGTGAAGGCTGTTGCCTTTCTCTCTGCAGCTTTGAATAAAAGGAATCAGATATTTCCTAAAATGAGACTCTCTGTGTCAGAAAACCAACCTCCTCCTCCTGTTCTCTGGGATTGCCAGGCTGTGTCCAAGGGAAATACGGACAAAAATAATATTCAGAATACTGTACATCACGAGGGATGGTGAACACAACACATCCCACATAACTCTCACACACATCTGGCTCGTTGGTCTAGGGGTATGATTCTCGCTTAGGTTGCGAGAGGTCCCGTTTTTAAATCCCGGACGAGCCCTTTAATATTTTATCATATCACTAAATGGATAATTTGAAAAGTAACAAACTAAAAAACAAGCGCTTTTAAGATAAAATTCCCTGGGACGGTTTTGTATTTTAAGCCATCACGTGTCGCGCTGCAAGGAAGAAACGGAGCCCTGGACCAAGAGGCAGCTGCAGGGGCCGCCGGGAGGCAGGTCTCCATCACTGCCACATCAGCACCCGGGACATTTGTTAATGTTGCTTGGAGACGAATCTTATTACACCGGGGGCTGCACGTCTTTTGTTAAACCACACTGTGGGAGACAGCAGGGTGAGACGTGGGAGTGCACGAGTGTGAGACACACTGGGCAGGGGGAGGGGATTGTGAGGTCACCAGCAGCAGGGCAGAGACCCGGGGCACAAGCTGGGGTGGGCGCGGGTGAACGGAGCCCCCACACTGTTTTTAGAGCGTGGGCTCCGTTCCCTGTACCGGAGGCTGGCAGAGGCCGAATAGTGCCACCTTGGACTCCATTAAATTAATTGTACAACTTTACTTTGGCACAGAAGTTTTGAATGAAGTGCTTAGAGGCTCCGTCGTTCTGTTTAGCACAGTTAATTTGACGGGTATCTTTGGTGGCACAGCGATGGCAGAGGCTTATTTAGAGGTTTATTATGTAGCACGTCTTTGTGAGGGGTATATTTCGGGGCACAATAATGACACCAGGAATACTTCGAAGTGTTAGTCCGTGGCAGTGGTTGTGATGGGCATATTCTGGGCAAAATGATTCTAATCTGATATTCTGTCTCACTCTCCTGCCATTGAGTGTGGGCGGAGGGGTCCCCCATAGCGGCCACGTTTTCCAGACCCATCGTGATGTGTTGCTCCAGTCCAGTTTTATTTCTTTGAATTCTCGGACTTGTAGTCCTGTTTTATCATAGACTAAAAAAGACTACAAGTCCCAGAAGTCAAAGGAAAAATATGGCCTGGAGCAGGAGATGACGCATGGACCTTGGGAACTTGACAGGGCTGGTATCGACTTCCTCCACTGTCAGAGGGCCACTCAGGTACCTGGACCGGTGCAATGGACCCCTGGCTGAAGCGGGCACCCAGACCTCTGTGGAGAAATGTGTCTAGTAGGCTGTCTCCGGATGCTTGAGGGGGTGTCGCCTCTCTCACGCCCCCTGGGCTATAGGATGGATCTACATAACCTGAAGAGTTTATATATAGCCAGCTAAAAAGAAATAGCAATGATGGAAGGAGACAATAGACCCTACAATTTAAATTCTCGAAACTTCCTCGTGCCTGATAAGAGGACGGTGTGATCCATGACCTGCCTGCTCGTGAGACGCACGTGTAATACATATGACCCGTACTGCCCTGCTCTGCCCCCTCGCGAGTGTCTGTACTTATACACATGGGCACTGGAGTAACAAAGGCCCCCGCGGTGAAGAGGGAGAGCGAGCTCTAGGGGGCCCTAGAGCTCCCGCGTGAGTCCGGAGGGGGCCCCTGCGTGCACTGTGCAGGGAAGTACGGGAGGGGGCATGAAAGGGTGGTCCCGTGCAGGGAGAGGTCAGACACCTGTGAGGCTGCGGCACCGGCAGGTGATGCTGGAGTCAGCTGGTGACTGAGGTCCGATGACAGAGCAGCCCTCCCGGCCAGGCTTTTTAGGGGGGGGCGGAGGGGGGGGCACCTGTAAACTCTTCACTACTGCACTGGACCTCCAGGGTGTTTTTCATGCGGATCAGCACAGGCACTAAATGCGATCACAGGCCGCCGAAATAGCTCAGTTGGGAGATCGTTAGACTGAAGATCTAAAGGTCCCTGGTTCGATCCCGGGTTTCGGCAGAATATTTTTTTTTATTGAATGAAAAACTTAGAAATATAAGACATTGTTTAAACAACAATAATATTATTTCTCTGTCGTGTCCCAGCTCCTCATTGGTTTGTGTCCTTCCTCCTTTGCCCCATCCCTTGTTCTTTCTTCCTTTTCTTTGCGCTCTCCCTTCCTCCTTCCCGGCCTTCCTTCCTTCGCTTCTCACCGCCCTCATTTCGTTATTTACACGTTTCTCATAATTCTGTCTCCCTCCGTCTCACCCCCATCGTTGTGCGTGCGCCTCACACCAGCGGCCCCATCACACTAAATGCGTGACAGATGTGCACCTAGGAGCTCAGTGCCACGTGCTGTGACGTTCACACCGTGGAGCACATTCCCCCTCCTGGGAGTAAAGTACACTCATGACATGCAGATCTGTAACAGCGGAGGGTGATCTCACGTGTGCCCTGTGACTGAGGACACACTCGACTCTCACTCACCGTGTGTCTGTAATTCAGGACACCCTCTACTCTCACTCACTGTGTGTTTGTGTACTTAAGGACACACTCCGCTCTCACTCACTGTGTGCCTATAACTCAGGACACACTCTACTCTCACTCACTGTGTGCGTCTATAACTCAAGACACACTCTGCTCTCACTCACTGTGTGTCTGAGTACTTAAGGACACACTCTGCTCTCACTCACTGTGTGCGTCTATAACTCAGGACACACTACTCTCACTCACTGTGTGTCTATAACTCAGGACACACTCTGCTCTCACTCGCTGTGCGTCTATAACTCAGGACACACTCTGCTCTCACTCACTGTGTGCGTCTATAACTCAAGACACACACTGCTCTCACTCACTGTGCGTCTATAACTCAGAACACACTCTACTCTCACTCAGGAGACACTCTACTCTCACTGTGTGTCTATAACTCGTGACACACTACTCTCACTCACTGTGCGTCTATAACTCGGGACACACTCTACTCTCACTCACTGTGCGTCTATAACTCAGGACACACTCTACTCTCACTCACTGTGTGCATCTGCTGTCACTCACTGTGCGTCTATAACTCAGGACACACTCTACTCTCACTCACTGCGTGTCTATAACTCAGGACACACTCTACTCTCACTCACTGCGTGTCTATAACTCAGGACACACTCTACTCTCACTCACTGTGTGTCTATAACTCAGGACACACTCTGCTCTCACTCACTGTGTGCGTCTATAACTCGTGACACACTCTGCTCTCACTCACTGTGTGCGTCTATAACATGTGACACACTCTGCTCTCACTCACTGTGTCTATAACTCAGGACACCCTCTACTCTCACTCACTGTGTGTCTATAACTCAGGACACACTCTGCTCTCACTCACTGTGCGTCTATAACTCAGGACACACTCTACTCTCACTCACTGTGTGTCTATAACTCAGGACACACTCTGCTCTCACTCACTGTGCGTCTATAACTCAGAACACACTCTACTCTCACTCACTGTGTCTATAACTCAGGACACCCTCTACTCTCACTCAGGCCACACTCTACTCTCACTGTGTGTCTATAACTCGTGACACACTACTCTCACTCACTGTGCATCTATAACTCAGGACACATTCTACTCTCACTCACTGTGCGTCTATAACTCAGGACACACTCTACTCTCACTCACTGTGTGTCTATAACTCAGGACACACTCTGCTCTCACTCACTGTGCATCTATAACTCAGGACACACTCTGCTCTCACTCGCTGTGTGCATCTATAACTCAGGACAGACTCTGCTCTCACTCACTGTATGTCTATAACTCAGGACACACTCTGCTCTCACTCACTGTGTGTCTATAACTCAGGACACACTCTGCTCTCACTCACTGTGTGTCTGTAACTCAAGACACACTCTGCTCTCACTCACTGTGCGTCTGTAACTCAGGACACCCTCTGCTCTCACTCACTGTGTGTCTGTGTACTTAAGGACACACTATACTCTCACTCGCTGTGTGCATCTATAACTCAGGACACACTCTACTCTTACTCACTGTGCGTCTATAACTCAGGACACACTCTACTCTCACTCACTGTGTGTCTATAACTCAGGACACCCTCTGCTCTCACTCACTGTGCGTCTATAACTCAGGACACACTCTGCTCTCACTCACTGTGCATCTATAACTCAGTACACATTCTACTCTCACTCACTGTGCGTCTATAACTCAAGACACACTCTACTCTCACTCACTGTGTGTCTATAACTCAGGACACACTCTACTCTCACTCAGGCCACACTCTACTCTCACTGTGTGTCTATAACTCGTGACACACTACTCTCACTCACTGTGCGTCTATAACTCAGGACACACACTGCTCTCACTCACTGTGCGTCTGTAACTCAGGACACACACTGCTCTCACTCACTGTGTGTGTGTAGTGTACACTGATGCACACTTTTAAGCATCGATTCTTCTATTTGCACTAGTGTTTCTTTTACCTCGTGGTACAGAGTATGCAGATCCCTGTGCCCAGAATATGCCCATCACAGCACCGTGGTTCAGAATAACCCTATATAGTGTGCGGGACAATTACTGTGGCACCAAATATACAGGGACCGGAATGGAAACCAGGATCAGCTCAGTCTGGGCAAAAAGTTCAAGCCAAACCCTTTCCCATGCAGCCCGCATGGCAGTGCCAGGGGACCAAGCGGGCAGTCCGGCCCTGGCACATGCCTAGCAAGAGGACTGCTCTGCGGAATAACCCCAGGAAGCGCATCTACGGGGGTTATTGTGCCACCCAATGTACCCCGACGTTGGCACGGCACCTGCCAATCGGAACGGACACGTTCACCAGAATGATTGTGTCATTTCACCTTTAATGTGCCACGGAGGACGCCCCGGACAGCTGCACCGTGGAATGCACCATTCAGAGTTACCGTCGGTGGCACAGAAAATGCCCCTTTTAAATACGGTCATAAAAGTTATAACTTTGGCAGGTCTCAGAGGAGCGCCCCCTGTAGGAGGAGGGCCTCTGCTGCTCTTACTGTCCAGCCAGTCCTTAATTTGTAAATAAAAAGGTGCCGGTGCCCAAGCCCTCCTCTTAAATACGCGGCTGCAGCGTAATCCTGAACCCATCTCAGGCCTCTTCAATCCATATAAAGCCACTTCCTGCCCCTTCAGCTCACTCTTGCAGCTTTCTCCCTTTGTGACACTTTTTCGTTGTTCCCTTCCTTCGTCTTCCTCATTTGTGTCTTTTTCTCGCAGCAAATGCTAGAGGCAGAAGAATAAGCCCCGGCCCTCAAAAATAAGTGTCGGTGCTCAGCACCGGAAACAAGCACAAATTAAGCACTGTGTCCAGCGCACTTTTCCTAGTGTGGCTCGCACTCACGTGGGCCCCCACAGCCCACTCAACAGCTCCACGAAGTGTAGCGCCCACAGTGAGTTTCAACTGCATGTAAGAGAAATCCTCTCTTCCCTGCTGATGTGGCAGGTGTAGGCACCCCCGCCCCCCACCACCACACACACACATCTGAGTGTTGGGATGAGTGCGACATATTCTGGATTAAAATCCGAAACCAGGCCAGGGTCTTTTTAAAAGATGATGTTGTTTGATTAACCACTTGAAGCATCTGCTTTTTTTTAATTTAAAAAAAGAATTCCAAGGAGGGCTCGTCCGGGATTTGAACCCGGGACCTCTCGCACCCGAAGCGCGAATCATACCCCTAGACCAACGAGCACTCATATGTCATTGGAATGTGGACATGTGTTGAGTATGGTACAGAGCTCCAGATAGCAGCACTTCTGTGTTCACAAGGTGTCTGTTTCCTTTTATTCAAAAGCCGAAGGAGAAGGAAACATCAATCATGTACCAAGAACACTGTGCGAGAGGCCTCCCCGTGGGTCTGTCACCTTCATACATGTGTGGCCCCATTTCACCTGGAACCCAAGGGATTCCGAGGAGCAAATATGAAAATGTATTCCACCTACAGGGGTGTATTAAACTATTGCCCACTGGCATCAGAAGTGTTTCTCTTTTCTGCGGCTCACAGTACTTTTCAGTCTCTTAAAGACCACAGGCACCAAATAATGAATACGTCACACCCACGGTGTGACACTAATAAGGGATAATGCCCGGTCCGGGGTGGGGCAGATGTGTTTGTTCCAGAGCAGCTGAAAGGGCATCAAGGTTTATGGCACAGGAAGAGGCGCAGTGTCCGAGCTCCCCGCCAGGGGGCGCCTACTTCTCTGGGGGGTTAGGATTCACATCGACCCCCTGGTTGTGTGCTCACTGTGAGGCCGTGTGACAGGTTGTGTCTGTCCTCTTTGGTCAGTCAGTGTCTGGGGAACGCCTGAAAGAGAAAGTCCCCTCTGCGGGGGTGGTGGGGACATCACACCTCCTGTTACCCTGGACATCCCCACGCGTACACCCCGGAGGCAATGACGAGGGCCGAAAAGGACAGAGGCCGGGCCGTTATCGACGGTGGGTTCGATGCTTGAATCACCCGTGGAGTGAGATCTGACGAGTCAGACACCAACCGGGCCCTGGTGAGAAGGGGGCGGTGTGGAGGGTCTGAGTAAGATCAGACACCGAAGGGGCCCTGGAGAGAAGGCGGCCAGTGTGGAGGTTACTGAGTGAGGTCTGACGGGTCAGACACCGAAGGGGCCCATGAGAGAAGGGGTCAGTGTTGAAGGACTGAGTGAAGTCTGACGAGTCAGACACCGAAGGGGCCCTGGTGAGAAGGCGGCCAGTGTGGAGGTTACTGAGTGAGTTCTGACGGGTCAGACACCAACCGGGCCCTGGTGAGAAGGCGGCGCGGAATGGAGGGGCTGAGTGAAGTCTGACGGGTCAGACACCGAATTGGCCCTGGAGAGAAGGGGGCAATGTGGAGGTTACAGAGTGAGGTCTCCGAGGGTCCCATGGAGGGGAAGGCGTCGGTGTGCAAGCACCGAGTGAGGTCTCTGAGGGTCCCGATGGAGGGGAAGAGGGGCCGGGGTTAGGCCAGGGGCAGTTTCTCCTGCTCGGATGTGGTTGATCTTCGGGAAGAGTCGGAGCATCGATGGAGTTACCGCTTAAAATGTCAGCTCAGTCTCTGGTCTTCAGTGCTGGGAGGAGGCAGCGACCCCCGGCGAGGCTTGTCAGTGTAAGGGAGGGAGTGATGGTGGTGGTGGATGAGTCCTGTGACACTAGGGGTGAACCCTGTGACCCTGGAGTGAGAATTGTGACCCTGGGGATGATACCTTTGAATCTGGGGTGAGACCCGTGTACCTGGGGTGAGACCTCTGAACCTGGGGCTGAGTCCTGTGACCCTGGGGAGGAGACCTGTGGCCCTGGTAATGAGCTCTCTGACCCTGGCGGAGAGTCCTGTGACCCTGGCGGAGAGTCTTGTGCGTCTGGGGTGAAACCTGTGAACTCTTTAGTCCTGTACATGCCCCCCACGGTATCTGCAGTAAAATCATTATGATCACACAGGAATACGTGGCCGCCGAAATAGCTCAGTTGGGAGAGCGTTAGACTGAAGATCTAAAGGTCCCTGGTTCGATCCCGGGTTTCGGCAGAAGTGTTTTATCAGTTCTTATCAGGCAAACATTGCATCACATTATTAGAAACCTGGAGAACCACAGGCTCTCGTATTCCACCTGTGCCCTCCTTCCTCGCTTCTTCCCTTCTTTATCCCTCTTCCTCCCCACCTTCCTTATCTGCACTCCCTCTCTCCCTGCCCTTCATTCCTCCCCCCTCATTGTCATTATTTCAGTCTCATCAACTTGTATCATTCCGGCACAATCATACTGCTAGCTTGGGAGTTTCCAGGTCTCCAGACACTGTATGCACACTCACAAGGAGTGAGTGACTCCACAGTCCCACTCTTGAAGTGACTCACACACTGTCTGCGATGTGACTCACACACTGCGGGTGCACTCACTCCCAGTGAGTGACTCCACAATCCCACTCTCTGTGGTGTGATCCGACACTGCGGGCGCACTCAACCAGGAGCGGATGCGTGGCTGGGTGGGGCAGCAGGGATGGGGGGAGGGAGTGAGGTGGGGGGGGGCACGGGAAAAATAATCAAAGAATATATATATTTTTTTTAAATGTACCTCTGCTCCCGTGCCGTGTGCCTCTCCTCTCCCGTTGCTGCTGCAGACACAGGCTCCCAGCCTGCCCTGCGCCGATCCTGACAGCACTGGCTGGGAGCGCTCTTGGAAGCGCCCAGCCAGGGCGCTCCCTGGCAGACTGGGAGATTGTGCTGCTCTCTCCAGCCCGGCAGCAGTGCGCATGTGTGTTTGGCCGCCTGAGACATGGGCAGTGAGGGGGAGCACTCGGCCCGTCACCCCCCAGTGCCACGCCACTTTTACACAGAAAGGATAATAAACCGAGTTTATCATCCTTCCCCTCTAAAAGGATTTGCAGCGGTTGCTGCTGGCGGGGGGATGCTCCTCCCCATACTGAGGAGCCGCCCCATGTTTTCTTTTGCATTTGGATAAATTAAAGATTAAAAAAAATCTGTGTAGTCCGTGTTTTATGAATGATATATGCAACATTTCGGACAGTAACTATGCATTGGTCCCTCAACAACCTCGCTTATTACAGACCCGTCTCACACGGTGAGATCTCACACATTTGAGCTGTGTCTGTGGTGGGCCTTGGGAGAGGGTTCAGCATCCTCCAGAACCGGGGGTCTCCCTGTAACGCAGCCCCCGCAGTTTCTGCATCTTCATCCCCCAGACCGCCCTTTAACCACCCACTGAACATCTAAACGCCGAGGAAAACACGTGCAGGTTTGCAGAGCCAGGATCCATCCATCTCTCACTATTACAAATAATGGTGGTTTTACCATTTGTTTTTTGACACTCAAACCGCCAGGCACTCAGTCCTGGTCATATGTGAGGCTTTCATCCTACCTGACTTTTTGTTTTACAAGCATGATTTTTCTTTCTGGGAATTGCACTTTCTTACATTATTATGTGTTTATTTTTTATCTTTATAATGATTATTTGCTTGCTAAGTGCACGTGGTTTGAACATTAGCTGATGGGACCAGTTTAGGGTTGTACAGGCCACTGTTGTTTCACAAATCACAAATCATTGAAAACAGAGCTCTCAAGTCTCCCACTGTGCTCTAAGTGATGCTCTAGGCCGGGCCTTCTTCCCGTTGTAATGTCAAACTCATTATAAAGAGACATTGGCAAAGCCAGTGGGTCTCACCCATGCACGAGCTATTGACTTTGCCAATGTGTTTTTCATCCATAATGTACATCAGCATGGCTGCTGTTCAGCATGGCTAAGTTAGTGCCAAAGAGGAGAGTGGCGTGGAGTGGCATGGCATAGTGTGGAGCAAAGTGTCATAGAGTGTAGTGGTGTAGCATGGAGTGGAACGACGTAGAGTAAAGTGGCCAAGAGACTAGTGTCGTAGAGTGTCATGGAGTGTGGCAGGATGGAGAGGACTAGAGTCAAGTGGCGTAGAGTGTCATAGAGTGGAGAGAGGTAGAATGTCATAGAATGGAGTGGAATAGTGTGGAGTGGCATAGAGTGAAGTAAAGTAGCATAGAGTGTCATAGAGTGGAGGGGTGTAAAGTGGCATATAGGGTCATAGAGTGGGGTGTTTTAGAGTGGAGTGTAATAGAGTGGAGTGCAGTGGCCTAGTAGAGTGGAGTAGAGTGTCATGGAATAGAGTGTCGTAGAGTGGAGGGGCGTAGAGTGGAGAAGAATGTCGGAGATTAGAGGGGTATACAGTGGAGTGGCATCGAGTGGAGTAGAGAGTTGTATAGTGTTAAGGAGTGGTTTAGGTGGAGAAGAATGTCATATAGTGGAGTGGCATAGAGAGGCATGGCATAGAGTGAAGTGTCATTGAGTGGAGGGAGGTCATAGATTGTCCTGGAGTTGCGTAGAGTGGCAAAGAAAGGAGTAGAGTAGAGTAGAATGGAGTAAAATGTCATAGAGTGGAGTGGCATAGAGTAGCATAGCATAGAGTGGAGTGTCATTGAGTGGAGGGCTCTCATAGATTGTCCTGGAGTTGCGTATAGTGGTGTAGAGTGGTATAGAGTGGAGTGTCATAGAGTAAAGTGTCATATAGTGGAGTGGAGTAGAGTGCCATAGAGTGTTGTGGAGAGTCATATAGTAGAAGATCATAGAGTATAGTGGCGTAAAGTGAAGCAGAGTGGCGTAGAGTGGAATAGAGTGACAGAGTGTTGAGTGGAGTACAATGGAGTGGCATAGAGAGGCATAGAGTGGAGTAGAGTGGAGTGGCATTGAGTGGAGGGAGGTCATAGATTGTCCTGGAGTTGTGTAGAGTGGCATAGGTAGAGTAGAATGGAGTAGAATGGCATAGAGTGGAGTGTGGTAGAGTAAAGTGTCATGGAGTGGAGTAGAGTAAAGTGTCAGAGTGGAGTGGAGTAGAGTGCCATAGAGTGTTGTGGAGAGTCATATAGTAGAGGATCATAGAGTAGAGTGGCTTAAAGTGAAGCAGAGTGGCGTAGAGTGGAATAGAGTGACATAGTGTTGAGTGGAGTACAATGGAGTGGCATAGAGTGGCATAGAGTGTAGTAGAATGGAGGCGAATAGAGTGGAGTGGAGTGTCATAGATGGAGTGGAGTGATGCAGAGTGGAGTAGAGTGAAGTGGTGTACAGTGGCATAGAGTGTCGAAGAGTGTTTGAGAGTGGAGTAGTGTAGAGTGGAGGGGCAAAAAGCGGCATAATGTAAACTGAAGTTAAGAGTCATAGATTGGAGTAAAGTGTTGTGCAGTGGAGTGGCAAAGCGTAGAATGTAGTAAGGTGCTAGAGTGGCCTAGAATGCGTGGAGTGGAGTAAAGTGGCACAGAGTGTCTCTGAGTGGAGTGTCGTAGAGTGGCGTAGAGTGGAGTGACATAGAGTGCTGTGGAGTGCCATTGAGTGGAATGTCGTAGGATAAAGCGGAATAGACGGAAATAGGATCTAG
Organism: Pleurodeles waltl; assembly: GCF_031143425.1. NCBI lineage: Eukaryota > Metazoa > Chordata > Amphibia > Caudata > Salamandridae > Pleurodeles > Pleurodeles waltl. The sequence continues at coordinate 1,170,498 of NW_027150384.1, read as the reverse complement.
TAGGGTGGCCTTGAGTCATATGGCATAGAGTCAAGCAGAGTGTCGTAGAGTGTCATATAGTGGAGTAGAGTGGAATGGAGAAGAGTGTCGTGGAGTGGAGTGGTGTGTCGTATACTAGAGTAGAGAATAGTAGTAAAATATAATTGAACTATCCATCTTTTGTCAAATTAATTTGGGAACTTCCCCTGTAAAATGACATTTAAATTGTATTTAGTTTCCACCCCTATTGCAGCCCTAAAATGTTTAAAATAAACTATTTGCCGCTATTTCCCTAAAATGTATTTGATGGAAATGCTCCAAGGTCCCTGTGAAGTTATATTAAATTTGTGGTGAGTTAAATGAAGACTTAATTTATGAAGTTGGGCGGGATTAGGAAACTCCACACTTTTCAGAGTAGGTTAAGTCTCCTAACTTTACTTGAGATAAGGTTTATCCTTTGTGGCCTTCCATGTATGATGTCCTGATGCAGAATGTCTCATGTAGGACATCCTCCAGCAAACACATGGAGGCAGGGCACCCAGGACTCAGGTAAGAGGAGTGGGATGGAGGGCTCTGAGCTGAGGCCAACTTACATTTATTTGTTTAAAGAACTTCATAAGCTTTGTATTTCGCAAAGCTGGAACAGTTTAGAAAATACACAAAATTGCAAATTAGCTGGCTACAACTGAGTCGTGCAGAGTAGTCTAGTGGTGTAAAGTGCAGTGGCATAGAGTGGTGCGGAGTGGAGTAGTGTGGTGTGCAGCTGTGTAGAGTGGTGAAAAGAGCAGAGTGGTTGTGGTGTTATTACTATTTCTTTATTGTGTTTATCTCAGCATGGTTTCCCTTTATATGTATTGTGTTTCTTTTAGTGATGTATTTCTCTTAGTTGGTTTCTCCCAATGCTTCCCCTGCCTTCCTTTAGGCTCATAGACTCTCTGGAATTTGGAATGCTGGGGGAGTCTGGGAAGGAGATGTGAGGAGATTGGAGGATCTTGACTTGTGGGTGGATGAAGTTTCTTTTACGCATCAAACTGGAAATAAACGTACATTTAATCAACTACAAGTGTCAACTTGAATTTCTGCCTTGGATGACAGATTCACTACATTTTGGCGACGAGGGTGGTTCGAGACTTCTGAAACTGTACCTTGGAAACTTCAACATCTTCATTTATTCAGCTTCTAACGTTAAGAAAAAAAAAGGTACTGTAATTTTTTTTTCCTCTGTTTTTTGTGGCTCACATTTTTTTTATTTTTATTTTTTCAACCTGTTTTTGAGCCACATGGTAATTCTTTTTGTGTCTATTTATAAATTTTATAGACGCGTCTTTCAACTGTCTCCTTTCCTCGTGCCTCTGGAGACGCGTGCTGTTGATTTTGTTGCCAAAGCAACGTGAACGCAAGCCTTTCTTTCCCGGCCGCGCTCTCTTGAGATACACGCGCTGTTTATTTACCTGCTGTTGAATTTGTTGCCATGGCAACGTGAACGCGTGCCTTTATTTCCCGGCCGCGCTCTCTTGAGATACACGCGCTGTTTATTTACTCGGCTGTATTCAAGGGAAACACGCTCCACAGGGGATACGACGACTCGTTTTTCAACTCGAGTTATTCAACAAATAAACAGAGTTTAGCTCTAAATTATCCGTTTAAAACTGCTATTTTATTACGTTTATTTTTGGAAACAAGTTGGCCTGCTCTACTCTGTCATTGTTTTTTTCTGGATATTTTATTTCTTTTAAGTGGCACTTCATTTTCTGTGTTACATTTTTTTGTAAAATTTTTTTTCTTTCCCTGTAATAATAAGTGATTATGCAGAACATTACACCTCCACCATTTTTTCTTGCGCTTCCTGGAGAACCTCCTATATCGTGGCAAAAATGGAAAAAGGTTTTCCTGACTTACATGCACGTCTGTGGCAGCAACCTATCCTCTGAAAGAAAGACTTCTGTTTTACAACATTGTCTTGGTGCGGAGGGTCAAGAAATCTTGGAAACTTTACCTGCAATAACAACATCAGATGGTGCGGAAGGTGACAACTCTTTGAATGAATTTGATTCTACTTTACTTAGACTGGACAATCACTTTCTTCCCAAAGTTTCTATCATTTTACAACGTTACTATTTTGGGAAACGTAAGCAGATGGATGATGAATCTATTGAAGATTTTGTCACAGCTTTACGCAAACTAGCTTCATCATGTAACTTCGGAGAAAATCTAGAAGAACGTATTAGAGACCAATTCATGCTTGAATGTAAATGCGACAAAGTAAGAGAAGCATTATGGGTCAAAAGTGATCCATCACTAGATGAAGTGTTAATCATTGCTAAGCAAGTTGAACATTCGATGGCTTGGATTGATAATTTGAGGAAATCCAAAGGTGTTTCTATGGAGGTCCAAGCTATAAATACAAAAACTAATAACAAGTTTCAAGCAAACATTAGAGCAAAACTGATGTGTTTTAGGTGTGGTTCTACAACTCATTTAGCTAATAGCCAAGATTGTCCTGCTATTCATATTATTTGTAACAAATGTTCCAAGAAGGGACATTTTGCTAAGTATTGCAAATCATTTTCTAAGTCTAAAGTCAAAGTTCAGGAAATTGATTGTAATGATGATCGAGATTTTGTTCTTCAGATTATTTATGATGTTAACTGTGTCGCCAATAATACTTGTCAGTACCTTTCGGATTTTGTGGATGTCAACGGAACATCTATTTCTATGATGATGGATTCGGGCGCGAAACTTTCCTTAGTATCAGTTTCGGATTTCACTAAGCATTTTATGGGAAGAGTTTCTTTACTGGATCCTGATATCATTCCCTACAGTTATGGCGGTAAACCTATTGAGCTCAAGGGTTACTTTGAAGCCGCCATAACCTTTAAAGGGAACACAATTTCAGAGAAAATATATGTTCCAGTTGTTGGTGACACAATTCTGAGTTGGCCACATCAGAAGATGCTTGGGATTATATTAAATCCCAATTCTATTCCTCAAGTATTAGTTCAAAATGTTTGCAGCATCAAAGACGACATCATAGGTGAATTTTCTGATGTATTTTCTTCTAAAGTAGGGTGCGTTACGGGATACAAACATCGTATTTGTCTTAAGGAGGGTGTCAGCCCTGTAGCGTGCAAAGTAAGAAAAATTCCTTTCACTTTACAAGACAAGGTTAAATCTGAATTACAAAGGTTACAATCTGAAGGCATCATTGAAGAAGTCGAGGCTGCACAATGGGTCGCCCCCATTGTTGTTGCTGTGAAGAAATCAGGAGATATTAGACTGTGTGGACCTTAGACATCTCAACAAAGCTGTGATTGAAGACAAATTTCCTTTACCAAACATAAATGAAATGGTCTGTCTTTTAGGAGAGGCAAAATATTTTACGACATTAGATTTGAGTTCAGCTTATCACCAAGTTCAATTGTGTGAAGAATCAAAATTGTTGACATCTTTCATCACTCCCTTTGGTGTGTTTAAGTTTAATAGGATGCCATTTGGTTTGTGCTCTGCTGCTTCTGTATTTCAAAGACTAATGTATCATATTCTTGGGAAAACTGATGGTGTTAGATTTTTTCAAGATGATGTTCTCATTTTTTCTAACACTCTTGAACAACATCTTTCCATAGTTAGAGAAGTCTTAAAACAATTTCGTAGTAAGGGAATCACACTCAAGGGAGAAAAATGCAAGTTTGCATGTTCAGATATCACATATTTAGGACATGTAATTTCTTCTCAAGGTGTTAAACCGAAAGAGGATCTAGTTAAAACTGTAGTTAATTTTGCGGATCCTGTTAAAAGAGAAGATGTACAAGTTTTCTTAGGCATGGAGGAATTTTATTCCAAATTTGTTCCTAATTTTGCCAGTAGGTCTTGCTGCATTAGAGAGTTACTTAAGAAAGGTGTTGATTTTGTATGGTCAGAGGCTTGCAAGAAAGAATTTGAGGATCTAAAAAATGCACTATCTTCTGCTCAATGTCTCAACAGTTTTCGCCCAGGGTTTCCCTGTTGGATTATAACTGATGCCTCAGATAAGGGTTTAGGAAGTGTTCTTAAGCAAAAGTATGATGGTAAGGATGTTACTATGGCATTTGCTTCCAGAGCGTTAAGGGGAGCGGAGTCGAGGTATTCCACTATTGAAAAAGAAGCACTAGCTATCTACTGGGCTATAAAGAAGTTTAAACAGTTTCTATGGGGATCTAGGTTTGTTGTGCAATCTGATCATAAGCCTTTACAAGAGATTTTTGATAAGAAGGGTCTAGACTGTATTTCTTCACGTATTTGCAAGTAGATTGTTGGTCTTCAAGACTTTCAATTTTCTGTCAGATATGTCCCTGGATGTGAGAACCGCACAGCTGACTGTTTGTCAAGGTTAAGATCTTTTAGCTGGGACCAAGATACGGATTGTAGCACATGGTGGGTTGATGAGGATGTGAAAGTGTGCATTTTGACTGATGGTTGTATCACGGAAGATGAGTGGTTAACGGAGTTTAGTAATGATACTAGCTTGAAACGGGTAAAGGATTTGATCGAATCTAATTGTGTTCCTGCTGACTGTGATGAAGAGAATGTGTATAAAAAAATTTGGAATGAACTTTCAGTTGAGAATGGTTTGGTTTTTAGGAGTGGAAGATTAGTACCTCCATCTGGTTTGCGTGAAAGATTTGCAAGACAAAAGAACGGTTGAGAGAATTTTATTGGTGGCCGAGAATGGATTTAGCGTTGGAAAGAGTTGTTCGCGACTGTGTGGAATGCAAATTTGCAGATAAAACTTTCAAGTGTAGGTCACGTCCATTAGAAATCAGGAAAATTCCTAATGAAGTGTGGGAGGATGTTGCAATGGATATTATGGGTCCTGTTGTGTGTGGTTCAACTTCTAAGTATATTGTTGTTGTAATGGACATGTTGTCTCATTGGCCAGAATCAATTACTAATTTTCTTTCAGGGGTATTTTCTAGAGAAGGAAATCCCAAATGCATCAGAACAGATAATGGGGTTCAATTCACCTCTAAGCACATGTCTGAGTTTTTAGCATCTAGAGGCATATTGCATAAGAAAAGTGCTCTATATCATCCTGAAACTAATGGTATGGTTGAGCGCTTTAACAGGACATTGAAGGAAACTATTCAAGTAGCAAGATTAACAGGATGTAATTGGATGGAAGCTGTTAAATCTAAAGTTGAGAGTTATAGGTTTACACCACATTCCAGTACTGGCCAATCTCCATTTGTATTGTTCAAGAAAAGAGTGCCTAACACTAGCATAAATCCTTCACGGGTGAATAAATATGTTAGTAAAGAGTTGAACCATGAGAAAATTAAAGAACTATCTGTGACCAGGGATGAGATTTTACAGGAAAAAAGGAAATTGACATATGATCGTCGTAAAGCAGTCAAACCTCTTGTTGTTGCAGTTGGTGATTCTGTTAAGATTAAGTTGCCGAAAATAAATTGTGGAACATTTTCTCATTATAGTAAAATCTTTAAAGTTATCAAAGTGTTTAAAGGTGCTATTAAAGTGGATGATGGGTGTATTTGGAATTTGAATAGAGTTGTGAAGATGTAAAAAAAAAAATGTATATATATGTATTTATTTATAATTTAGGGGGAAGATAGTGTGGTGTTATCACTATTTCTTTATTGTGTTTATCTCAGCATGGTTTCCCTTTATATGTATTGTGTTTCTTTTAGTTATGTATTTCTCTTAGTTGGTTTCTCACAATGCTTCCCCTGCCTTCCTTTAGGCTCATAGACTCTCTGGAATTTGGAATGCTGGGGGAGTCTGGGAAGGAGATGTGAGGAGATTGGAGGATCTTGACTTGTGGGTGGATGAAGTTTCTTTTATGCATCAAACTGGAAATAAACGTACATTTAATCAACTACAAGTGTCAACTTGAATTTCTGCCTTGGATGACAGAATCACTACTGTGGTGTAAAGTGGTGAAGAGTAATGTGGTGTGGAGAAGAGGGGCAAAGAGGACACTGGTGTAGAGTGGTGGATTGAAGAGTGTAGTGGTGTAGAGTAAAGTGGTGCAGTGTAGAGTAGAGTGCAGTGGTGTAGAGTAGAGTGGTGCGGAGTAGAGTGCAGTGGTGTAGAGTAGAGTGGTGCAGAGTACAGTGCAGTGGTGTACAGTAGAGTGGTGCAGAGCAGAGTGCTGAAGAGTAGAGTGCAGTGGCATACAGTGCATTGGCATAGAGTAGAGTGCAGGGGTGTAGAGTAGAGGGGTGCAGAGCAGAGTGTTGAAGAGTAGAGTGCAGTGGCATACAGTACAGTGACATACAATGCAGTGGAATACAGTGAGGTGGCATACAGTGCAGTGGCATAAATTGCATTGGCATACAGTGCTTTGGCACTGAGCAGTGTGCAGGGGTGTAGAGTAGAGGGTGGGAGTGAAAAGAAGCAACACAGAGGGGTAGAAAAGAATGGAAGCAATATAGAAGGGGTGGGTGGGAGGGAATAGAAGCTACATAGATGGTGACTGGGGAGATGGACTGGAAACACCAGCACTAATATGGAGTGCTTGAACAAAGAAAATTAGCACCAAAAACAGGAGCAGTGGATGGACACAAGTACTTGGTACATGCTCCAAGGGAGGGCCAAAAACAAGAAGAGGAAGTGAGGCCTACATGTTGTGACAAATGGGGATGAAGGACTTGTCTTTTCTTATGGTTTGCACTCTATGGTTATATGCGTTCTAACCAGGGCAATGTGTGTGTGGTGGTTTATGGGATATTAAGTATGGGGCTGCCTGTGTCGTACGCAACACAACAATTTAGGGGTGCAGGGGCTTAGTACCGCATTCCTCTGTCCTACGGCACACTCCCTCACCCTCATGACCACGTTGCCTGGGGGGGTCTAAGATGTTAGAAAAGGGACCTGTCCACTCTCCCTGGGCTGCAGGCGTCCAGTGGTAGTGGGCAGCTGGGAAGGGGCAAAGGGTTAAATACCTGTTGACCTTGGCTCCCATCCTCTTTTGACAGCTTCTAGACAATACCCATCCTACCCTCACCCACTGGATTTATTTAAAGAGTATGATTGCCTGTATATTGGCAACGTTTTTTTCCATTGTTTTGTTTCGCAGCCTGAGTTACAGGGCGATCCAAAGGAATTTGGTGCAGAAAGCAATCATGGCGGAGCACAAAGGGGATGCTCCATGCCAGCTCCTGGGGAATCTTTACGGCATGACCGCGGGATGAAAGCAACAGTGCCCCGTTAGTCCAATGGACAGTTGTAAATCTGAGCAACCGGGGCCTTGCCTTGGACAGCTTTGTCACTACACGTGAGTTTGGTTTTATCGGATTTACAGTGTGGGAAACCCCCAAAAATGTATAACTCTTGATGGTGTGTAGTCCAGGCACTCATTGTCTAATCAGGTGAGTGATGAGCATAGGTTTCTCATCCAATGGCTGCGCTTGGATCATCAGTAAGTTAACCCAATTTTGTCTTGCCTACATAAGCAATAATAAACCTGCAGTCAACTTCTCTCCAACAACTGGTGTGGCCTTGTCTTTTCTTATGGTTTGCAATCTATGGTTATATGCGTTTCAGCCAAGGCAGTATGTGTGTGGTGGGCTATGGGATCCCGGGGCTGTGAGGGAAACGCTGAAGCTAACAAATGATAAGCTGTGGTTGGGCTGTAAGCCCACTGAATGTAAACAACATGTCTCACAGAGACAGGGCATGTGCTGTCCAGGTGGAACCTAAAAAGGACCTGGACTGCTCATCTGGACTCATGGAGTTCTGAACGTCCATGGCCAGACTTTATTTGAGAAGTCACTAAAACAGCTCTCTATGTATACTGGTCCTAGAGATGAGAAGTAACGGGATATGGATCTAAAGTGGTCAGATTACTTAACATTCTGAAAACTTGTTAAATAGCACCCACGTGGCGTGGGAGAGTTGTGAGGGCCTCTAGTAAACCCTAACTTTTTTGTAGTTTTACATAGCGCCAACGTAGCACGGGGCATTGCAGCGCTTTACATGAACACCGGATTATTTACAGTAGGTCAGAATTTAAGTATTAATTAAGTGATAATTTCTCTGAAAGAGTGCTGTCCAGTGCCCACTAACTGTTATTTATTTACAACACTGAGAATATCTATTCAAGTTATTTCAGTAGGTTATGTCATTCATTTCTGAATCTGAATTCTTGTCTGAAGATAAAGTGCCACCTTGCGGCTGGAAAATGAATGGTTGCTAGAAAGAAAAAGATAAACAGCGGCTCTGGGCAACAGCCTGAACATTTGTGCAACTGTCAGAGAAATATAATTTGGTTGGGACAAAATGTACACTCACGGTTTACGATGTCACTTCCCAAATCATTTTCTAAATACAAATTTATTCGATCTTTTCGAGTTCCTTACTCGAACTATTTATTGTTCAATAAAAAGATAAATCTTACACTTTGCTTACAAACTTGAATGCATAGCACTCTCAATTGTGACTTCCACCCGTGTTTCTACATGCAGACAGCCAGAACACACATGAAAATTTATAATATTCCAAAAGGGATGGTTGTGTCAGAAGTGGGATTCGAACCCACGCCTCCAGGGGAGACTGCGACCTGAACGCAGCGCCTTAGACCGCTCGGCCATCCTGACAGATGTACATAGCTCTTTCAAGTCGTTTTATAATATGTCACAAGAACCAAGAGTTCATGGATGGATTTCTTGTATCTGCGAACCACGACTGTCCCTTCAGAGGCCTTTGTGTGTCTGAATTGTACTCCGAGGGGGAGCCCCCCACTCTTTCAGCAGGTGCACGAGCCAGGCTGCCTTTGCTCATATCAGCTTCAGCCTCCTTCAAAACCTTCGCAAAAGAGACTGCCAGGGGTGTCCCTGAGGTGAGAGGAGTCAATTAGAAGGTGGCTGGGCTGTGCTAACAAGAGTAACAGATGGGGTGGGGGCAGGGTGGGATTGGTCAGGCGGGCAATGGCCGAAGGGCCTGTGTGGGTTGTAGTTGTGGGGGCCGCTTTTTAGGGCAGAGTGGGGGCCGATTTGAGATCCATTTCTGCCTGTTCAGATGCTACCAGCGGCCCAGTGGGGGTCTAAGCGGCCTTTCTGGAGGCCTTGTTACCTTCCCTTCACCAACAGGACAGGAGTCATCAACCCCAGCACCCCCCACTCCACCCCAGGCCCGCACATTGATCCAAAAAGCTAACTTGGGCCGGCTACGGGCACATTAATGTATGCAGATTGAGCAGGGGGCCTGAACAGGAGTTGCCTCAATGATATTCAGCTGTGGTTCACTAGTGTAAAACAATCCATGCACCAGGAGTGCTGGCAAGGTTTACTTTTTAAAAAATCTCAGTGGAGCTAAGAAAACAAAAGTTATACTCATAGATCTTGACAGCTAGACAGATCATTCTGTTTATGCTAGGAGATTGATTTTAAATGATGGTACGTACTCAGTGCTTAATTTGTGCTTGTTGTTTCCGGTGTGGGGCGCCGGCACTTATTTTTGAGGGTCAGCACTTATTTTGTCTGCCTCAAGCATTTACTGCGAGCAAAAGACATATGGGAAAGATGGAGGAAGAGGAAAACGAAAAAGCATCACGAAAGGAGAAAGCAGAAAGCTGCAAGAGTGAGCTGAAGGGGCAGGGAGTGGCTGTAAATAGATTGAAGAGGCCCGAGGTGGCTTCAGGATTACGCTGCCTCAGTATTCCATCTTCGCACATTTAATTGCAGCAGTCACGTGTTTTCGAGGAGAGCTTTGAGCACAGGCATGTTTTTATTTACAAATTAAGCACTGTACATAGTATTTATACACTCTCACTTTCTCATGTACCTTAGGCTCCTATGTTAATGTTGCTTTAAGCTAGTGCCCAATAGAGTGTATGGTACCTCCTTATCTTAAGAAAATGATTTGAAATGTAGTATGCATTTCTTATGCACTTTACTTGCCTATCCTATGTGGATGATATGAATGATGGAATGTACTGTTTATGCACTTTCACTTTTTCATCGATTCTAGGTTTTTATGATAGTGCCGGATAATGCGCCATTTATCATCTCATGGCGGCGGGTGAATTGCTACGAGGTATTCATCTTAAAGGAGGTGGCTGACTTCATCATAATGAAATACGGCACTTTGCTAACAGTGTAGCATGTTCACTCCTGATAGTAGCACTTCTCACAACTTTTTCCACCGATTGTTGACAGGTGAGCTGTCCTAGAGTGGTCATCCTTAATTGCTTATACATAGGTAAATGGTGATTTATGATGAGAGAATGTATCTCTGTTTGTATATTTAACCTACATAATCTGTTTGATTTTATTTTGTTCTACTTGTGCAATATAGTGTTTTAGATATGGGCAGAAGATGATTTTTGATGTGGGGATGCGCCTTTGGTCGCATATATCACTTTTCTTATCTTCTTTTAATGTTTTGCCTGTGCAATTATTTTAAGTAATCACAATAAAGCTCATTACACACTTTTCTCAGTAAGGAGTCACACCTCGCTCTTAATAGGGTGGGAGGGAAACAAGAGAATCAGTGTGCCAGCCTGGCTGTAAAGTGCTGGGCCGGGGGCTGGCATCTGCCCACAATGCCCTCGCCTAGCGCCCGCCCTGCGTCATTACATAATCACAGCAGACCTAAGTGCATGGCCTAAGAGGGAGCCGAGAGAGGTGCCTTGCTTTGTAGGAAAGCACCCCAGATTCTGATTGGCTAGAGATAACAGACTCAACCCTCACAACCAGGGAAGAGGGGGTGAATTCTGAGAGACCAGATAAGTAGACGCCCCCTGGCGGAGAGGTCGGGCATTGCACCTATAAGTGCTCCATAAACCCTGTCGCCCTTTCATGCTGCTCTGGAGCAAACACCAGTCCAGCCCTAACCGGGCATTATCTCTCATTAATGCTATACCCTGACGTCATAACTATTTGGTGTCCGTGTCTATATCGAATTTATGTGGTCAAAAACCCCAACTCATCTGTGACTGACCTCTAAATAATTTACAAATATCTCTGAAAGAGAAACACATTTGTCTTTTTCTAATAAAAACCTTTAAGGCCCGGGTGAAATAGGGATTAGAGTTGCATTAAATTAACAGGCTCAGACCGTCGCAAGTAATAATGTGTGTAGAGTTGTGTGAAGGCTGTTGCCTTTCTCTCTGCAGCTTTGAATAAAAGGAATCAGATATTTCCTAAAATGAGACTCTCTGTGTCAGAAAACCAACCTCCTCCTCCTGTTCTCTGGGATTGCCAGGCTGTGTCCAAGGGAAATACGGACAAAAATAATATTCAGAATACTGTACATCACGAGGGATGGTGAACACAACACATCCCACTTAACTCTCACACACATCTGGCTCGTTGGTCTAGGGGTATGATTCTCGCTTAGGGTGCGAGAGGTCCCGTTTTTAAATCCCGGACGAGCCCTTTAATATTTTATCATATCACTAAATGGATAATTTGAAAAGTAACAAACTAAAAAACAAGCGCTTTTAAGATAAAATACCCTGGGACGGTTTTGTATTTTAAGCCAGCACGTGTCGCGCTGAAAGGAAGAAACGGAGCCCTGGACCAAGAGGCAGCTGCAGGGGCCGCCGGGAGGCAGGTCTCCATCACTGCCACATCAGCACCCGGGACATTTGTTAATGTTGCTTGGAGACGAATCTTATTACACCGGGGGCTGCACGTCTTTTGTTAAACCACACTGTGGGACAGCGATGGCAGAGGCTTATTTAGAGGTTTAATTTGTAACAAGTCTTTGTGAGGGGTATATTTCGTGGCACAATAATGACACCAGGAATACTTCGAAGTGTTAGTCCGTGGCAGTGGTTGTGATGGGCATATTCTGGGCAAAATGATTTTAATCTGATATTCTGTCTCACTCTCCTGCCATTGGGTGTTGGGGGAGGGGTCCCGTATAGCTATCACGTTTCCCAGACCCATTCGTGATGTGTTGCTCCAGTCCAGTTTTATTCCTTTGAATTGTGGGACTTGTAGTCCTGTTTTATCATAGACTAAAAACGACTACAAGTCCCAGAAGTCAAAGGAAAAATCTGGCCTGGAGCAGGAGATGACGCATGGACCTTGGCATCGACTTCCTCCACTGTCAGAGGGCCACTCAGGTACCTGGACCGGTGCAATGGACCCCTGGCTGAAGCGGGCACCCAGACCTCTGTGGAGAAATGTGTCTAGTAGGCTGTCTCCGGATGCTTGAGGGGGTGTCGCCTCTCTCACGCCCCCTGGGCTCTAGGATGGATCTACATAACCTGAAGAGTTTATATATAACCAGCAAAAAAGAAATAGCAATGATGGAAGGAGACAATAGACCCTACAATTTAAATTCTCGAAACTTCCTCGTGCCTGATAAGAGGACGGTGTGATCCATGACCTGCCTGCTCGTGAGACGCACGTGTAATACATATGACCCGTACTGCCCTGCTCTGCCCCCTCGCGAGTGTCTGTACTTATACACATGGGCACTGGAGTAACAAAGGCCCCCGCGGTGAAGAGGGAGAGCGAGCTCTAGGGGGCCCTAGAGCTCCCGCGTGAGTCCGGAGGGGGCCCCTGCGTGCACTGTGCAGGGAAGTACGGGAGGGGGCATGAAAGGGTGGTCCCGTGCAGGGAGAGGTCAGACACCTGTGAGGCTGGCGGCACCGGCAGGTGATGCTGGAGTCAGCTGGTGACTGAGGTCCGATGACAGAGCAGCCCTCCCGGCCAGGCTTTTTAGGGTGGGTTGGGGGGGGCACCTGTAAACTCTTCACTACTGCACTGGACCTCCAGGGTGTTTTTCATGCGGATCAGCACAGTCACTAAATGCGATCAAAGGCCGCCGAAATAGCTCAGTTGGGAGAGCGTTAGACTGAAGATCTAAAGGTCCCTGGTTCGATCCCGGGTTTCGGCAGAAAGCTTGAATGAAAAACTTAGAAATATAAGACACTGTTTAAACATCATTAATATTTTTTCTCTGTCGTGTCCCAGCTCCTCATTGGTTTGTGTCCTTCCTCCTTTGTCCCATCCCTTGTTCTTTCTTCCTTCGCTTCTCACCGCCCTCATTTCGTTATTTACACGTTTCTCATAATTCTGTCTCCCTCCGTCTCACCCCCATCGTTGTGCGTGCACCTCACACCAGCGGCCCCATCACACTAAATGCGTGACAGATGTGCACCTAGGAGCTCAGTGCCACGTGCTGTGACGTTCACACCGTGTAGCACATTCCCCCTCCTGGGAGTAAAGTACACTCGTGACATGCAGATCTGGAACAGCGGAGGGTGATCTCACGTGTGCCCTGTGACTGAGGACACACTCGACTCTCACGCACTCTGTGTGTTTGTAATTCAGGACACCCTCTACTCTCACTCACTGTGTGTCTGTGTACTTAAGGACACACTCCGCTCTCACTCACTGTGTGTCTGTGTACTTAAGGACACCCTCTGCTCACACTCACTGTGTGCGCCTATAACTCAGGACACACTCTGCTCTCACTCACTGTATGTCTATAACTCAGGACACACTCTGCTCTCACTCACTGTGTGCCTATAACTCAGGACACACTCTGCTCTCACTCACTGTGCGTCTGTAACTCAGAACACACTACTCTCACTCACTGTGTGTCTATAACTCAGGACACACTCTGCTCTCACTCACTGTGTGTCTATAACTCAGGACACACTACTCTCACTCACTGTGTGTCTGTGAACTTAAGGACACACTCTGCTCTCACTCACTGTGTGCCTATAACTTAGGACACCCTCTGCTCTCACTTACTGTGTGTCTATAACTCTGGACACACTCTGCTCTCACTCACTGTGCGTCTATAACTCAGGACACACTACTCTCACTCACTGTGTGTCTATAACTCAGGACACACTCTACTCTCACTCAGGACACACTCTACTCTCACTGTGTGTGTCTATAACTCAGAACACACTCTACTCTCACTCACTGTGCGTCTATAACCGGGGACACACTCTACTCTCACTCACTGTGTGTCTATAACTCAGAAAACACAATACTCTCACTCAGGACACACTCTACTCTCACTGTGTGTGTCTATAACTCAGAACACACTCTACTCTCACTCACTGTGTGTCTATAACTCTGGACACACTCTGCTCTCACTCACTGTGTGCGTCTATAACTCGTGACACACACTGCTCTCACTCACTGTGCGTCTATAACTCGTGACACACTGCTCTCACTCACTGTGCGTCTATAACGCAGGACACACACTGCTCTCACTCGCTGTGCGTCTATAACTCGGGACACACTCTGCTCTCACTCACTGTGTGTCTATAACTCAGGAAACCCTCTGCTCTCACTCACTGTGTGCCTATAACTCAGGACACACTCTACTCTCACTCACTGTGCGTCTATAACTCAGGACACACTCTACTCTCACTCACTGTGTGTCTATAACTCAGGACACACTCTACTCTCACTCACTGTGTGTCTATAACTCAGGACACACTCTGCTCTCACTCACTGTGCGTCTATAACTCGGGACACACTACTCTCACTCACTGTGCGTCTGTAACTCAGGACACACTACTCTCACTCACTGTGTGTCTATAACTCAGGACACCCTCTGCTCTCACTTACTGTGTGTCTATAACTCAGGACACACACTGCTCTCACTCACTGTGTGTCTATAACTCAGGACACACACTGCTCTCACTCACTGTGCGTCTATAACTCAGGACACACTCTGCTCTCACTCACTGTGCGTCTGTAACTCAGGACACACTCTACTCTCACTCACTGTGTGTCTGTGAACTTAAGGACACACTCTACTCTCACTCACTGTGTGTCTATAACTCAGGACACCCTCTTCTCTCACTTACTGTGTGTCTATAACTCGGGACACAATACTCTCACTCACTGTGTGCGTCTATAACTCAGGACACACTCTACTCTCACTCACTGTGTGTCTATAACTCAGGACACCCTCTACTCTCACTCACTGTGTGTCTGTGTACTTAAGGACACACTCCGCTCTCACTCACTGTGTGCCTATAACTCAGGACACACTCTGCTCTCACTCACTGTGTGTCTGTGTACTTAAGGACACCCTCTGCTCTCACTCACTGTGTGCCTATAACTCAGGACACACTCTGCTCTCACTCACTGTGCGTCTATAACTCTGGACACACTCTACTCTCACTCACTGTGTGTCTATAACTCAGGACACACACTACTCTCACTCACTGTGTCTATAACTCAGGACACACTCTGCTCTCACTCACTGTATGTCTATAACTCAGGACATACTACTCTCACTCACTGTGTGCGTCTATAACTCAGGACACACTCTGCTCTCACTCACTGTGCGTCTGTAACTCAGGACACATTCTACTCTCACTGTGCGTCTATAACTCAGGACACACACTGCTCTCACTCACTGTATGTCTATAACTCAGGACATACACTGCTCTCACTCACTGTGTGCGTCTATAACTCAGGACACACTCTGCTCTCACTCACTGTGTGTCTATAACTTAGGACACACTCTGCTCTCACTCACTGTGCGTCTGTAACTCAGGACACATTCTACTCTCACTGTGCGTCTATAACTCAGGACACACACTGCTCTCACTCACTGTATGTCTATAACTCAGGACACACACTGCTCTCACTCACTGTGTGCGTCTATAACTCAGGACACACTACTCTCACTCACTGTGTGTCTATAACTCTGGACACCCTCTTCTCTCACTCACTGTGCGTCTATAACTCAGGACACACTCTACTCTCACTCACTGTGTGTCTATAACTCAGGACACACTGCTCTCACTCACTGTGCGTCTATAACTCTGGACACACTCTACTCTCACTCACTGTATGTCTATAACTCAGGACACACTACTCTCACTCACTGTGTGCATCTGCTGTCACTCACTGTGTGTCTATAACTCAGGACACACTCTGCTCTCACTCACTGTGTGCGTCTATAACTCAGGACACACTCTGCTCTCACTCACTGTGTGCGTCTATAACTCAGGACACACTCTGCTCTCACTCACTGTGTGTGTCTATATCTCAGGACACACTCTGCTCTCACTCACTGTGTGTCTATAACTCAGGACACACTCCACTCTCACTCACTGTATGTCTATAACTCGGGACACACTCTGCTCTCACTCACTGTGTGTCTGTGAACTTAAGGACACACTCTGCTCTCACTCACTGTGCGTCTATAACTCAGGACACACTCTACTCTCACTCACTGTGCGTCTATAACTCAGGACACACTCTGCTCTCACTCACTGTGCGTCTATAACTCAGGACACACTCTGCTCTCACTCACTGTGTGTCTATAACTCAGGACACACTACTCTCACTCACTGTGTGTCTATAACTCAGAACACACTCTACTCTCACTCAGGACACACTCTACTCTCACTGTGTGTCTATAACTCGTGACACACTACTCTCACTCACTGTGTGCCTATAACTCAGGACACACTCTGCTCTCACTCACTGTGCGTCTGTAACTCAGGACACACACTGCTCTCACTCACTGTGTGTATATAACTCAGGACACACTCTGCTCTCACTCACTGTGCGTCGACACACTCTGCTCTCACTCACTGTGTGCCTATAACTCAGGACACACTCTGCTCTCACTCACTGTGCGTCTGTAACTCGGGACACACTCTGCTCTCACTCACTGTGCGTCTATAACTCAGGACACTCTACTCTCACTCACTGTGCGTCTATAACTCAGGACACACTCTACTCTCACTCACTGTGTGTCTATAACTCAGGACACACTCTACTCTCACTCACTGTGCGTCTGTAACTCAGGACACACTACTCTCACTCACTGTGTGTCTATAACTCTGGACACACTCTACTCTCACTCACTGTGCGTCTATAACTCAAGACACACTACTCTCACTCACTGTGTGCATCTGCTGTCACTCACTGTGTGTCTATAACTCAGGACACACTCTGCTCTCACTCACTGTGTGTCTATAACTTAGGACACACTCTGCTCTCACTCACTGTGTGCGTCTGTAACTCAGGACACACTACTCTCACTCACTGTGCGTCTATAACTCAGTACACACTCTGCTCTCACTCACTGTGTGTCTATAACTCAGGACACACACTACTCTCACTGTGCGTCTATAACTCAGGACACACTCTGCTCTCACTCACTGTGTGTCTATAACTTAGGACACACTCTGCTCTCACTCACTGTGCGTCTATAACGCAGGACACACACTACTCTCACTCACTGTGCGTCTGTAACTCAGGACACACTCTGCTCTCACTCACTGTGCGTCTATAACTTAGGACACACTCTGCTCTCACTCACTCTGCGTCTATAACTCAGGACACACACTACTCTCACTCACTGTGCGTCTGTAACTCAGGACACACTCTGCTCTCACTCACTGTGCGTCTGTAACTCAGGACACACACTACTCTCACTCACTGTGCGTCTATAACTCAGGACACACTCTGCTCTCACTCACTGTGCGTCTGTAACTCAGGACACACACTGCTCTCACTCACTGTGCGTCTATAACTCAGGACACATTCTGCTCTCACTCACTGTATGTCTATAACTCAGGACACACTCTGCTCTCACTCACTGTGTGCGTCTGTAACTCAGGACACACACTACTCTCACTCACTGTATGTCTATAACTCGGGACACACTCTGCTCTCACTCACTGTGTGTCTGTAACTCTGGACACCCTCTTCTCTCACTTACTGTGCGTCTATAACTCAGGACACACTCTACTCTCACTCACTGTGTGTCTATAACTCAGGACACACTCTGCTCTCACTGTGTGCGTCTATAACTCAGGACACACACTGCTCTCACTCACTGTGCGTCTATAACTCAGGACACACTCTGCTCTCACTCACTGTGTGCCTATAACTCAGGACACACTCTGCTCTCACTCACTGTATGTCTATAACTTAGGACACACTCTGCTCTCACTCACTGTGCGTCGTTAACTTAGGACACACTCCGCTCTCACTCACTGTGCGTCTGTAACTCAGGACACACACTGCTCTCACTCACTTTGTGTCTATGACTCAGGACACACTGCTCTCACTCACTGTGTGTGTGTAGTGTACACTGATGCACACTTTTAAGCATCGATTCTTCTATTTGCACTAGTGTTTCTTTTACCTCGTGGTACAGAGTATGCAGATCCCTGTGCCCAGAATATGCCCATCACAGCACCGTGGTTCAGAATAACCCTATATAGTGTGCGGGACAATTACTGTGGCACCAAATATACAGGGACCGGAATGGAAACCAGGATCAGCTTAGTCTGGGCAAAAAGTTCAAGCCAAACCCTTTCCCATGCAGCCCGCATGGCAGTGCCAGGGGACCGAGCGGGCAGTCCGGCCCTGGCACATGCCTAGCAAGAGGACTGCTCTGCGGAATAACCCCAGGAAGCGCATCTACGGGGGTTATTGTGCCACCCAATGTACCCCGACGGTGGCACGGCGCCTGCCAATCGGAACGGAGGAGCTTCTGGACACGTTCACCAGAGTGATTGTGTCATTTCACCTTTAATGTGCCACGGAGGACGCACCGGACAGCTGCACCGTGGAATGCTCCATTCAGATTTACCGTCGGTGGCACAGAAAATGCCCCTTTTTAATCGGTCATAAAACTTATAACTGTGGTATGTCTCAGAGGAGCGCCCCCTGTAGGAGGAGGGCCCTCTGCTGCTCCTACTGTCCAGCCAGTGCTTAGTTTGTAAATAAAAAGGTGCCCACAGCCCCCCTCTGAAAAACGCGGCTGCAGCGTAATCCTGAACCCATCTCAGGCCTCTTCAATCCATATAAAGCCACTTCCTGCCCCTTCAGCTCACTCTTGCATCTTTCTCCCTTTGTGACACTTTTTCGTTGTTCCCTTCCTTCGTCTTTCTCATGTGTGTCTTTTTCTCGCAGCAAATGCTAGAGGTAGAAGAATAAGCCCCGGCCCTCAAAAATAAGTGTCGGTGCTCAGCACCGGAAACAAGCACAAATTAAGCACTGTGTCCAGCGCACTTTTCCTAGCGTGGCTCGCACTCACGTGCGCCCCCACAGCTCACTCAACAGCTCCACGAAGTGTACCGCCCACAGTGAGTTTCAACTACATGTAAGAGAAATCCTCTCTTCCCTGCTGATGCGGCAGGTGTAGGCACCCCCGCCCCCCACCACCACACACACATCTGAGTGTTGGGATGAGTGCGACATATTCTGGATTAAAATCCGAAACCAGGCCAGGGTCTTTTTAAAAGATGATGTTGTTTGATTAACCACTTAAAGCATCTGCTTTTTTTAATTAAATTAAAATATTCCCAGGAGGGCTCGTCCGGGATTTGAACCCGGGACCTCTCGCACCCGAAGCGAGAATCATACCCCTAGACCAACGAGCCACTCATATGTCATTGGAATGTGGACATGTGTTAAGTATGGTACCGAGCTTCTGATAGCAGCACTTCTGTGTTCACAAGGTGTCTGTTTCCTTTTATTCAAAAGCCGAAGGAGAAGGAAACATCAATCATGTACCAAGAACACTGTGCGAGAGGCCTCCCTGTGGGTCTGTCACCTTCATACATGTGAGGCCCCATTTCACCTGGAACCCAAGGGATTCCGAGGAGCAAATATGAAAATGTATTCCACCTACAGGGGTGTATTAAACTATTGCCCACTGGCATCAGAAGTGTTTCTCTTTTCTGCGGCTCACAGTACTTTTCAGTCTCTTAAAGACCACAGGCACCAAATAATGAATACGTCACACCCACGGTGTGGCACTAATGAGGGATAATGCCCGGTCCGGGGTGGGGCAGATGTGTTTGTTCCAGAGCAGCTGAAAGGGCATCAAGGTTTATGGCACAGGAAGAGGCGCAGTGTCCGAGCTCCCCGCCAGGGGGCGCCTACTTCTCTGGGGGGTTCGGATTGTTGCTCACTGTGAGGCCGTGTGACAGGTTGTGTCTGTCCTCTTTGGTCAGTCAGTGTCTGGGGAACGCCTGAAAGAGAAAGTCCCCTCTGCGGGGGTGGTGGGGACATCACACCTCCTGTTACCCTGGACATCCCCACGCGTACACCCCGGAGGCAATGACGAGGGCCGAAAAGGACAGAGGCCGGGCCGTTATCGACGGTGGGTTCGATGCTTGAATCACCCGTGGAGTGAGATCTGACGAGTCAGACACCAACCGGGCCCTGGTGAGAAGGGGGCGGTGTGGAGGGTCTGAGTAAGATCAGACACCGAAGGGGCCCTGGAGAGAAGGCGGCCAGTGTGGAGGTTACTGAGTGAGGTCTGACGGGTCAGACACCGAAGGGGCCCATGAGAGAAGGGGTCAGTGTTGAAGGACTGAGTGAAGTCTGACGAGTCAGACACCGAAGGGGCCCTGGTGAGAAGGCGGCGAGGTATGGAGGGGCTGAGTGAGGTCTGACGGGTCAGACACCGAGGGGCCCTGGAGAGAAGGGGTCAGTGTTGAAGGACTGAGTGAGGTCTGACGAGTCAGACACCGAAGGGGCCCTGGTGAGAAGGCGGCCAGTGTGGAGGTTACTGAGTGAGGTTTGACGGGTCAGACACAAACCGGGTCCTGATGAGAAGGCGGCGCGGTATGGAGGGGCCCCCACCGAGGGGGCCCTGGAGAGAAGGGGTCAGTGTTGAAGGACTGAGTGAGGTCTGACCAGTCAGACACCGAAGGGAACCTGGTGAGAAGTGGTCGGTGTGGAGGGACTGACTGAGGTCTGACGGAGGGGCAATGTGGAGGTCACTGAGAGAGGTCTCTGAGGGGCCCATTGAGGGGAAGGGGCCGGTGTGCAAGGACTGAGTGATGTCTCTCCGGGGCCCCATGGAGGGGAGGAGGGGCCGGGGTTAGGCCAGGGGCAGTTTCTCCTGCTCGGATGTGGTTGATCTTCGGGAAGAGTCAGAGCGTCGATGGAGTTACCGCTTTAAATGTCAGCTCAGTCTCTGGTCTTCAGTGCTGGGAGGAGGCAGCGACCCCCGGCGAGGCTTGTCAGTGTAAGGGAGGGGGTGATGGTGGTGGATGAGTCCTGTGACACTAGGGGTGAGGCCTGTGACCCTGGAGTGAGAATTGTGACCCTGGGGATGATACCTTTGAATCTGGGGGTGAGACCCGTGTACCTGGGGTGAGACCTCTGAACCTGGGGCTGAGTCCTGTGACCCTGGGGAGGAGACCTGTGGCCCTGGTAATGAGCTCTCTGACCCTGGCGGAGAGTCCTGTGACCCTGGCGGAGAGTCCTGTGCGTCTGGGGTAAAACCTGTGAACTCTTTAGTCTTGTACATGACCCCCCACGGTATCTACAGTAAAATCATAACGATCATACTGTATAAGAGTACAAGGCCGCCGAAATAGCTCAGTTGGGAGAGCGTTAGACTGAAGATCTAAAGATCCCGGGTTTCGGCAGAAGTCTTTTATCAGTTCTTATCAGGCAAACATGACATCACATTATTAGAAACCTGGAGAACCACAGGCACTCGTATTCCACATGTGCCCTCCTTCCACGCCTCTCGCTTCTTCCCTTCTTTATCCCTCTTCCTCCCCACATTCCTTATCTGCACTCCCTCTCTCCCTGCCCTTCATTCCTCCCCCCTCATTTTCACTATTTCAGTCTCACAAACTTGTATCATTCCGGCACAATCATACTGCTAGCTTGGGAGTTTCCAGGGTTCTAGGAGCACAACACTGGCTGTGATGTGACTCACTCACTGTAGGCACACTCACTCCCAGTGAGTGACTGTGACTCCACAATCCCACTCTTGATGTGACTCAGACACTGTAGTCACACTCACTCCCAGTGAGTGACTCCACAGTCCCACTGTCTGCGGTGTGACTCACACACTGCGGGCACACTAACACCCAGAGAGTGACTCCATGGTCCCACTGTCTGCGATGTGACTCACACAGTGAGGGCACACTCACACTCAGTGAGTGACTCCACGGTCCCACTGTCTGCGATGTGACTCACACACTGAGGGCACACTCACACTCAGTGAGTGACTCCACGGTCCCACTGTCTGCGATGTGACTCACACACTGCGGGCGCACTCACACCCAGAGAGTGACTCCACAATCCCACTCTCTGTGATGTGACTGGGACACTGCAGGCGCACTCACACTCAGTGAGTGACTCCACGGTCCCACTGTCTGCGATGTGACTCACACACTGCAGGCGCACTCACACTCACTGAGTGACTCCACAATCCCACTCTCTGTGATGTGACTCGGACACTGCGGGTGCACTCAACCAGGAGCGGATGCGTGGCTGGGCGGAGCAGGAGGGATGGGGAGAGGGTATGGAGGTGAGTAGGGGGAGGGGGGCAGGTGAAAAATAATCAAATAATAATATATTTTTTTTAAAACGTACCTCTGCTCCCGTGCCATGCGCCGCTCCTCTCCCGTCGCTGCTGCAGACACAGGCTCCCAGCCTGCCCTGCGCCGATCCTGACAGCACTGGCTGGGAGCGCCCTTGGAAGCGCCCAGCCAGGGCGCTCCCTGGCAGACTGGGAGATTGTGCTGCTCTCTCCAGCCTGGCAGCAGTGCGCATGTGTGTTTGGCCGCCTGAGACGGCTGGCTACACATACCTGGGCAGTGAGGGGGAGTGCACAGAGCACTCCCCTCGGCCCGTCACCCCCCAGTGCCCCGCCCCTTTTACACAGAAAGGATAATAAACCAAGTTTATCATCCTTCCCCTGTAAAAGGATTTGCAGCGGTTGCTGCTGGCGGGGGGATGCCCCCATATTGAGGAGCCGCCCCATGTTTTCTTTTGCATTTGGATAAATTAAAGATTAAAAAAAATCTGTGTAGTCCGTGTTTTATGAATGATATATGCAACATTTCGGACAGTAACTATGCATTGGTCCCTCAACAACCTCGCTTATTACAGACCCGTCTCACACGGTGAGATCTCACACATTTGAGCTGTGTCTGTGGTGGGCCTTGGGAGAGGGTTCAGCATCCTCCAGAACCGGGGGTCTCCCTGTAACGCAGCCCCTGCAGTTTCTGCATCTTCATCCCCCAGACCGCCCTTTAACCACCCACTGAACATCTAAACGCCGAGGAAAACACGTGCAGGTTTGCAGAGCCAGGATCCATCCATCTCTCACTATAACAAATAATGGTGGTTTTACCATTTGTTTTTTGACACTCAAACCGCCAGGCACTCAGTCCTGGTCATATGTGAGGCTTTCATCCTACCTGACTTTTTGTTTTACAAGCATGATTTTTCTTTCTGGGAATTGCACTTTCTTACATTATTATGTGTTTATTTTTTATCGTTATAATGATTATTTGTTTGCTAAGGGCACGTGGCTTAACATTAGCTGATGGGACCAGTTTAAGGTTGTACAGGCCACTGTTGTTTCACAAATCATTGAAAACAGAGCTCTCAAGTCTCCCACTGTGCTCTAAGTGATGCTCTAGGCCGGGCCTTCTTCCCGTTGTAATGTCAAACTCATTATAAAGAGACATTGGCAAAGCCAGTGGGTCTCACCCATGCACGAGCTATTGACTTTGCCAATGTGTTTTTCATCCATAATGTACATCAGCATGGCTGCTGTTCAGCATGGCTAAGTTAGTGCCAAAGAGGAGAGTGGCGTGGAGTGGCGTGGAGTGGCGTGGCATAGTGTGGAGCAAAGTGTCATAGAGTGTAGTGGTGTAGCATGGAGTGGAACGACGTAGAGTAAAGTGGCCAAGAGACTAGTGTCGTAGAATGTCATGGAGTGTGGCAGGATGGAGAGGACTAGAGTCAAGTGGCGTAGAGTGTCATAGAGTGGAGAGAGGTAGAATGTCATAGAATGGAGTGGAATAGTGTGGAGTGGCATAGAGTGAAGTAAAGTAGCATAGAGTGTCATAGAGTGGAGGGGTGTAAAGTGGCATATAGGGTCATAGAGTGGGGTGTTTTAGAGTGGAGTGTAATAGAGTGGAGTGCAGTGGCCTAGTAGAGTGGAGTAGAGTGTCATGGAATAGAGTGTCGTAGAGTGGAGGGGCGTAGAGTGGAGAAGAATGTCGGACATTAGAGGGGTATACAGTGGAGTGGCATCGAGTGGAGTAGAGAGTTGTATAGTGTTAAGGAGTGGTTTAGGTGGAGAAGAATGTCATATAGTGGAGTGGCATAGAGAGGCATGGCATAGAGTGAAGTGTCATTGAGTGGAGGGAGGTCATAGATTGTCCTGGAGTTGCGTAGAGTGGCAAAGAAAGGAGTAGAGTAGAGTAGAATGGAGTAGAATGTCATAGAGTGGAGTGGCATAGAGTAGCATAGCATAGAGTGGAGTGTCATTGAGTGGAGGGCTCTCATAGATTGTCCTGGAGTTGCGTATAGTGGTGTAGAGTGGTATAGAGTGGAGTGTCATAGAGTAAAGTGTCGTATAGTGGAGTGGAGTAGAGTGCCATAGAGTGTTGTGGAGAGTCATATAGTAGAAGATCATAGAGTATAGTGGCGTAAAGTGAAGCAGAGTGGCGTAGAGTGGAATAGAGTGACAGAGTGTTGAGTGGAGTACAATGGAGTGGCTTAGAGAGGCATAGAGTGGAGTAGAGTGGAGTGGCATTGAGTGGAGGGAGGTCATAGATTGTCCTGGAGTTGTGTAGAGTGGCATAGGTAGAGTAGAATGGAGTAGAATGGCATAGAGTGGAGTGTGGTAGAGTAAAGTGTCATGGAGTGGAGTAGAGTAAAGTGTCAGAGTGGAGTGGAGTAGAGTGCCATAGAGTGTTGTGGAGAGTCATATACTACAGGATCATAGAGTAGAGTGGCGTAAAATGAAGCAGAGTGGCGTAGAGTGGAATAGAGTGACATAGTGTTGAGTGGAGTACAATGGAGTGGCATAGAGTGGCATAGAGAGGAGTAGAGTGGAGGCGAATAGAGTGGAGTGGAGTGTCATAGATGGAGTGGAGTGTTGCAGAGTGGTGTACAGTGAAGTGGCGTACAGTGGCATAGAGTGGCAAAGAGTGTTTGAGAGTGGCGTAGTGTAGTGTGGAGGGGCAAAAAGCGGCATAATGTAGACTGAAGTTAAGTGTTGTAGAGTGGAGTAAAGTGTTGTGCAGTGGAGTGGCAAAGCGTAGAAAGTAGTAAGGTGCTAGAGTGGCCTAGAATGCGTGGAGTGGAGTGGAGCAAAGTGGCACAGATTGTCGCTGAGTGGAGTGTCGTAGAGTGTCGTAGAGTGGAGTGACATAGAGTGCTGTGGAGTGCCATTGAGTGGAAAGTCGTAAAATAAAGTGGAATAGACTGGAATAGAATCTAGTGGGGTGGCCTTGAGTCATATGGCATAGAGTCAAGTAGAGTGTCGTAGAGTGTCAAATAGTGGAGTGGAGTGGAATGGAGAAGAGTGTCATGGAGTGTCGTGGAGTGGTGTGTCGTAGACTAGAGTAGAAAATAGTAGTAAAATGTAATTGAACTATCCATCTTTTGTCAAATTAATTTGGGAACTTCCCCTGTAAAATGACATTTAAATTGTATTTAGTTTCCACCACTATTGCAGCCCTAAAATGTTTAAAACAAACTATTTGCCGCTATTTCCCTAAAATGTATTTGATGGAAATGCTCCAAGGTCCCTGTAATGTTATTTTAAATTTGTGGTGAGTTAAATGAAGACTTAATTTACGAAGTTGGGCGGGATTAGGAAACTCCACACTTTTCAGAGTAGGTTAAGTCTCCTAACTTTACTTGAGATAAGGTTTATCCTTTGTGGCCTTCCATGTATGATGTCCTGATGCAGAGTGTCTCATGTAGGACATCCTCCAGCAAACACATGGAGGCAGGGCACCCAGGACTCAGGTAAGAGGAGTGGGATGGAGGGCTCTGAGCTGAGGCCAACTTGCTTTTTTTGTTTAACAAACTTCAAAAACTTTGTATTTCGCAAAGCTGGAACAGTTTAGAAAATACACAAAATTGCAAGTCAGCTGGCTACAACTGAGTCGTGCAGAGTAGTCTAGTGGTGTAAAGTGCAGTGGCGTAGGGTGGTGCGGAGTGGAGTGGTGTGGAGTGCAGCTGTGTAGAGTAGAGTCGTGAAAAGAGCAGAGTTGTATAAAGTGGTGAAGAATAATGTGGTGTGGAGAAGAGGGGCAAAGAGGACACTGGTGTAGAGTGGTGCATTGAAGAGTGTAGTGGTGTAGAGTAAAGAGGTGCAGTGTAGAGTAGAGTGGTGCGGAGTAGAGTGCAGTGGTGTAGAGTAGAGTGGTGTGGAGTAGAGTGCTGAGGTGTACAGTAGAGTGGTGCAGAGTGCAGTGGTGTACAGTAGAGTGGTGCAGAGCAGAGTGCTGAAGAGTAGAGTGCAGTGGCATACAGTGCAGTGGCATACAGTGTATTGGCATAGAGTAGAATGCAGGGGTGTAGAGTAGAGTGGTGCAGAGTAGAGTGCAGTGGCATAGAGTAGAGGGGTGCAGAGCAGAGTGTTGAAGAGTAGAGTGCAGTGGCATACAGTGCAGTGACATACAGTGCAGTGGCATACAGTGCAGTGACATACAGTGCAGTGGCCCACAGTGCAGTGGCATACAGTGCAGTGACATACAGTGCATTGAGCAGTGTGCAGGGGTGTAGAGTAGAGGGTGGGAGTGAAAAGAAGCAACATAGAAGGGTGGAAAAGAATAGAAGCAATATAGAAGGGGTGGGTGGGAGGGAATAGAAGCTACATAGACGGTGATTGGGGAGATGGACTGGAAACACCAGCACTAATATGGAGAGCTTGAACAAAAAATAGATTAGCACCAAAGACAGGAGCAGTGGATGGACACAAGTACTTGGTACATGCTCCAAGGGAGGGCCAAAAAAAAGAAGAGGACGTGAGGCCTACATGTCGTGACAAATGGGGATGAAGGACTTGTCTTTTCTTATGGTTTGCACTCTATTGTTATATGCATTTCAACCAGGGCAATATGTGTGTGGTGGGCTATGGGATATCGGCACTATTGGGCTGCCTGTGTCACACGCAACACAACAATTTAGGGGGGCAGGGGCGTAGGTCCGCATTCCTCTGTCCTACGGCACACTCCCTCAGCCCCATGACCACGTTGCTTTGGGGGGTCTAAGATGTTAGAAAAGGGACCTGTCCACTCTCCCTGGGCTGCAGGCGTCCAGTGGTAGTGGGCAGCTGGGAAGGGGCAAGGGGTTAAATACCTGATGACCTTGGCTCCCATCCTCTTTTGACAGCTTCTAGACAATACCCATCCTACCCTCACCCACTGGATTTATTTAAGGAGTATGATTCTCTGTACATTGGCAACGTTTTTTTCCATTGTTTTGTTTTGCAGCCTGAGTTACAGGGCGATCCAAAGGAATTTGGTGCAGAAAGCAATCATGGCGGGAGCACATAGGGGATACTCCATGCCTGCTGCTGGGGAATCTTTATGGCAGGACCACGGGATGAAAGCAACAGTGCCCGGTTAGTCCCATGGTCAGTTGTAAATCTGAGCAACCGGGGCCTTGCCTTGTACAGCATCACTACCACACGTGAGTTCTGTTCTATTGGGTTCAGAGTGTGGGAATGCCCAAAAATGTATAACTCTTGATGATGTGTAGTGCAGGCACTCATTGTCTAATCAGGTGAGTGATGAGCATAGGTTTCTCATCCACTGGCCGCCCTTGGATCGTCAGTAAGTTAACCCAATTTTGTCTTGCCTACATAAGCAATAATAAACCTGCAGTCAACTTCTCTCCAACAACAACTGGTGTGGCCTTGTCTTTTCTTATGGTTTGCACTCTATGGTTATATGCATTTCAGCCAGGGCAGTATGTGTGTGGTGGGCTATGGGATCCCGGGGCTGTGAGGGAAACGCTGAAGCTAACTAATGATGAGCTATGGGCGGGCTATAAGCCCACTGCATGTAAACAACATGTCTCTCAGAGACAGCGCATGTGCTGTCCAGGTGGAACCTAAAAAGGACCTGGACTGCTCACATGGACTCATGGAGTTCTGAACGTCCATGGCCAGACATTAGGCGAGAAGCCACTAAAACAGCTCTCTATGTATACCGGTCCTAGAGATGAGAAGTAACGTGATATGTATCTAAAGTAGTCAGATTACTTAACATTCGGAAAACTTGTTAAATAGCACCCACGTGGCGTGGGAGAGTTGTAAGGGCCTCTAGTAAAACCTGACTTTCTTGCAGTTTTACATAGCGCCAACGTAGCACGGGGCATTGCAGCGCTTTACCTGAGCACCAGATTACTTATACTAGGTCAGAATTTAAGTATTAACTGATAATTTCTCTGAAAGAGTGCTGTCCAGTGCCCACTAACTGTGATTTATTTACAACACTGAGAATATCTATTCAAGTTATTTCAGTAGGTTATGTCATTCATTTCTGAATCTGAATTCTTGTCTGAAGATAAAGTGCCACCTTGCGGCTGGAAAATGAATGGTTGCTAGAAAGAAAAAGCTAAATAGTGTCCTTGGCAACAGCCTGAAATATAATTTGGTTGGGGCAAAAAGTACATTCATGGTTTACGATGTAAATTCCCAAGTGATTTTCTAAATAAAAATGTATTGAGACTTCGAGTTCCTTACTCGAACTATTTATTGGTCAATAAAAAGATAAATCTTACACTTTGCTTACAAACTTGAATGCATAGCACTCTCAATTGTGACTTCCACCCGTGTTTCTACATGCAGACAGCCTAGAACACACACATGAAAATGTATATAATTCCAAAAGGGATGGTTGTGTCAGAAGTGGGATTCGAACCCACGCCTCCAGGGGAGACTGCGACCTGAACGCAGCGCCTTAGACCGCTCGGCCATCTTCACAGCTGTACTGATTTTTTTCAAGTCGTTTTATAATATGTCACAAGAACCAAGATGTTATGGATGGATCTCGTGTATCTAAGAACCACGACTGTCCCTTCAGTTGTGTGTCTGAATTGTACTCCGAGGGGGAGCCCCCCACTCTTTCAGCAGGTGCACGAGCCAGGCTGCCTTTGCTGCTATGAGCTTCAGCCTCCTTCAAAACCTTCGCAAAAGAGACTGCCAGGGGTGTCCCTGAGGTGAGTGGAGTCAATTAGAAGGTGGCTGGGCTGTGCTAACAAGAGTAACAGATGGGGTGGGGGCAGGGTGGGATTGGTCAGGCGGGCAATGGCCGAAGGGCCCGTGTGAGTTGCAGTTGTGGGGGCCGCTTTTTAGGGCAGAGTGGGGGCCGATTTGAGATCCATTTCTGCCTGTTCAGATGCTACCAGCGGCCCAGTGGGGGTCTAAGCGGCCTTTCTGGAGGCCTTGTTACCTTCCCTTCACCAACAGGACAGGAGTCATCAACCCCAGCACCCCCCACTCCACCCCAGGCCCGCACATTGATCCAAAAAGCTAACTTGGGCCGGCTACGGGCACATTAATGTATGCAGATTGAGCAGGGGGCCTGAACAGGAGTTGCCTCAATGATATTCAGCTGTGGTTCACTAGTGTAAAACAATCCATACACCAGGAGTGCTGGCAAGGTTTACTTTTAAAAAAATCTCAGTGGAGCTAAGAAAACAAAAGTTATACTCATAGATCTTGACAGACAGATCATTCTGTTTCAGGTTTTTGGACCTGTCTCTTTTAGAGACCCCCCTCCTTATTTTGATTCTACTTCAAACACTGAAGCAGTGATGTGCCAAAAGGCATAATCCGCAATTGTGGGACACCTTTTTTTTTAGGGTGCCCGGTCCTAATTTCCATCCCAATCCAACCCTGGGTGGGAGAGATCAGGCAGAGACTGAAGCAGATGTGAGAGGGAAGTGCAGGTAGAAACTGCAAGAGTGTGAAAAGAGATGAACCTGCAACGCGAGGAAGATGAGAGGACTTTGAGACAGAAGAAAGACTGATAAGTGATGGATAAGATGGAGTGAGTGAGAGAACAAGAAATAGAGCGAGGCTGGCTGGAGAGAAGAGAGGCAGAAAATAAAGACAGAGAGGCACTTTATTGGTGTTTGCACAATCAACATATTGGGTTCACACAGCCCTGGTGGGCGTAGGCCTCGCCCTCTGGTCCCTTTCTCATCCAAGTAGAAAGGTCTCTGTGCAAAAAATCAAGCCTTGGCGCCTGCAGGTCTAAGCCCCCGTGGAGAGTGTATATGCATGTCAATACCAAAAAAGTGTGGGACTTTCTATCAGTCGTGCTACTTAATACATATGATAAGTAGAGGCGTAGCTTAGGGGGGCTGTGTAGGGTGCTGCACCCCCCTAATAAATGTATGTTTGATACATTGTTGGGTGCAGGTGCATTCAGTCGGGTATGGTGAGGTGTCTGTCGGATTTCACCAGGAATGTTTACACACACAGACAATAACGCATACACAGTCGCTGCCTTTCTTTGTTTGGAAAGACTTCAAAAATATTGGTTATTTCACAAAATTATGTCCTTTCTCTCCATAGTACCCCTACCAATAACACATTCCCCTTCCTTTTGCTGCCCCTTAGCCACTCTTGTGCTTCCTGCTTGTGGTATAATGTATTTTAACATCAGGACCCAGATTTACAAGAATATTGCGTATCAGCACTGTTCCGCCAGATTTCTTGCGCCCCCTCCACTCCATGTAATGACACCATGAGTGCGCCATATTTACAATACAACACACCATGGCGCATATTAGGCCAATAGTGTAATACTTTTTGACGCTATTGTAGCGCTTTGCTACACTAGTGTCAAAAATATTGATGCTAATGGAGCAAAGTGCAATGAGGCCCATTGATTTCAATGGGTGCGTCCTTTTATCGCCTGCTTTGAACAGGCTTTAAAAATTACGCCACAAATAACTCACTGAAATCTCGTGGATTTCATTGTGCC
This sequence comes from Pleurodeles waltl, assembly GCF_031143425.1. Classification (NCBI taxonomy): domain Eukaryota; kingdom Metazoa; phylum Chordata; class Amphibia; order Caudata; family Salamandridae; genus Pleurodeles; species Pleurodeles waltl. Next base: position 1,139,831 of record NW_027150384.1, on the reverse strand, counting down.
ATTTTTGCGGGCCTTCTAATGCCGGTACGCCCCCTTGCATACATTATACCTGGCGCAGGCATAATGTGGGCAAGGGGTCTCAAAGTGGCACCATGTATGCATTGCGCCACTTTGTAAATATGGTGCAGCGGTTTTTGCTTGATTGAGCCACATTAGCGTAAAAAAAAATGACGCTAATGTGGCGCACAGAGGCTCTATGGCTTTGTAAATCTGGCCCATGTGCCAGTGTGATTGTTGGGAAATCTGAAGCTCACCCCCCCCAGCACCCAATCTTACAGCCCAAGATAAGCACCTGGTGATAAGTATCTGTACCCGTGTGAGTGAGCGTATTAGCGGGTATAGGTGCTAGAAATGCTCCCACTGCCCTGATTTACATGCAATCCGCCAGGTAAGGATTGAATCCAGCAAGGGCGTCTCAGACTTTTATCCTTATGAGACTCACAACATGGGTACCAGGGACTCGACTATAGGCCACTAGGTGATTACACTGCTGACTTAATTCACATGCCTAGTCCATCACTGATTCCTTATTACCTCAAGAGTATGCCTTTAATTGCGATGACAGACAGCTGAATCAGGATCATGATATCACCAACGTTTAACCCCCCCACCCATGTGCAAACACACCAACTTTTCCAGTGTTGAATCCCTGAATATCTCACTCACTTTGTCCCCATCATTAATAGTCCATTAAAACATATTCGATAACTCACTCAAGTTTAATTGACCCTGACACAGAGTACCTCTCCGAAAGCTTATAGACGGGAACCAACACCAGAAGGATCATAAGACCATCTTTACTTTGAACAAGTGATGAGTCAGGTTTAAAAGTCCCAAACAATTACTCTGGCCAGGCAGGAGGAGGTTGTTGGTGACTTGCTTAGGCCACGGTCCTCTCGTGGGAGCATATCTGTCAGAGATGCAGCCCCCGGCTCCATCCAGAGCTTGAGTCTTGCAGGCGCTTCCCTCTTTCGTGGCCTTCCGCTGACTCCTCAGTCTTTCTTCTGACTGCTGTGATCTCCAGAGCAGAGACATCTCTTCCTGCCTCTGGCACACCCCGTCTGGAGAATTGGTGCTCCACCGTGTCCCCTGCGGCCATGACTTTCCAGTTCCTACTCGACTGCCTGACATCTGGTGTCCTTTAGCACCCTGGTGAGTAAGGGGGAGTGGAGTGGCAGGGACAACATGCTGCACTCAGCCCAATGATGCTGAGTATAGAATTTTCATGTGTGATTTTATCATCAAATAGGACAATCCTAAGTGCAAATCACCGACCACCCTAGAGAACCTTGTAAAACTCCACAACCTTACCTATCCCTCTACATTCATATTAAAGGATGGATTCTGGATATTATCATTGCTAACTTCGGGGTGGTGGGGTGCTTACCCCCTTCAATATCAACCGGTATGAGTATTTATTTCTCTGATCTGCACCACATTATCTTTCTTTGACCCCACCCACCAATTCTAAACAATTGGGCCCTGATTTATACTTTTTTTGGTGCAAAACTGCACTAACGCAGTTTTGCACCACAAAGTTTAGCACCGGCTTGCACCATTTCTGAGCACCAGCCAGGCACAATATTTATGGAATGGTGCAAGCGGGTGCAAATGGTAGGCTAGCGTAATAAAAAATGACCTTAGGCGGGTGGGGCTGGTGATGTGAAAGAAGGGGGTTTTGCTCCAAAAAATGACGTTGGGCAGGTTAGAGTAAAAAAAATGACTCTAACCAGCCTAATGTCATTTTCTGACGCAAAACCATCCATACCACATGAATCCTGTCTTAGAAAAGACAGGAGTCATGCCCACCACCCCAATGGCCAGCACAGGGGACCAGGGTCCCCTGGGCATGGTCATCGCACCCAGTGCCATGTAGGAGGGCCCATTTCAGGGCCCTCATTGGCACTTAAAAAAAAATACTTACCTGTACTTACCTATACTTATGTGGGATGGGGTCCCCCATCCTCTGCTGTCCCTCTGGTGTGGGTGGGGGTGTCCCCGGGGCCTGGGGAGGGCACCTGTGGGCTTATTCCATGGTGTTCCATCATGGAAATAGGCCCACAGGTCCCCTAACACCTGCCCTGACCCAGGCATTAAATAATGGTGCAAAGCAAGCTTTGCACCACTATTTGACCCCTCCTCCCCGTGCGTGATTTTAGCATGGGAGAATAAAAATGGCGCTAAGGCCAGAGAATCATTTTGTACAGGGGAACTCCTACTTTGTATCTCATTAATGCAAAGTAGGTTTCCACGTCCAAAAAATGACTTTCACTCCATAACTTTGGTGCTAGTGCCAAAGTATAAATATGAAGTTAGTTTTTTACCAAAGTTGCGTCAGCAAAAACTTATGCAAATGTGGCGCAAAACAAGTATAAATAGGCCCCCTGGTTCTGCCCTATGAAACGAGTGACTCTCAGATTTTAAGGACCTCCTTCTGTCAAGATTCACTCAGACAGATGCATCAGCTCAACCAAACCATCCACACAAGACCCCTGGGCTCAACAAAGACATAGAAAAGAAAACATTAGAAATCACTGCACTCCAGCACCAAGTGAAGAAACCTAGTGGTCTACAGGAATACACCGGTCTTTGACTGAACAGAATCTGCAAAACATCCACGAAGAATGCAAAGAGAACCACTGTTCCAGATGTATTTTCATTGCAAAATATCCTACTTAGCAACTTCTTAGAAACTTCATGAAAGTCCGCAACCAAGAGCAGCATCACTAGATGTCAATCAAATGCTACTCGTGGGCCTGCAGCACTGATTGTGCCACACACGAGTAGCCCTGTAAACATATCTCAGACCTGCAGCTACAATGTCTGTGTGTTCACTTTTAAACTGCCACTTCGACCTGGCAGGTGCAGTCACATGCCAGGTCCAAACCTTCCCTTTTACTACATGTAAGTCACCCCTAAGGTAGGCCTAAGTCAGTCCCCTGGGCTGGGTGCAATTGTATTTAAAAGGTATGAAGTATACTGGTGTGTGTTACATGCCCTGATAGTGAAATACTGCTAAATTCGTTTTTCACTATTGCAAGGACTATCCCTCCCTTAGGATAACATGGGGATAATCTTGAAATATTTTTTAAGTTTAATTTGCTATTGAGAGCAGAAAGAGACATGGAGTTTGGGGTTTCTGAACTCACAATTTAAAAATACATCTTTCGGTGAAGTTGTTTTTTTCAAAGTGTTAAATGAAAATGCCACTTTTAGAAAGTGCAAAAACAATAGACGAAGGACGGAATGCAGAGCAAATCAAACATTGACCCTTAGGCACACATCTGGGTTTAATCCATCAGTTTTTTTGTTTGCCACGCCATTCCAGTTTGGACCCAGCCATATGCAAATCAGTCTTGACCCTGTCCCCCATGGGAACAGTCCAGCCCGAACCGCCAGGCCAGGTCCTCCCTGAACCTGAAACAAGCATCCTGGGACTGGTTTCAGGGTATCACCCTTCATCAGCCAGGCTAGCTTGAATCTGGTGCCATAGCAAGCATGGGACGTCATTTGTGTTTGTTTACCTTTGTCATCATAAGTGCGCCTGGTATGCCCAGGCGTAGGTACCGGGCTCACTGTGCCACTGAATTCAAGCTAGCCAGCCTGATGAAGGGTGATACCCTGAAACCGGTCCCAGGATGCTTGTTTCCTGTCTAGGGAGGACCTGGCCTCGCAGTTTGGGCTGGACTGTTCCTATGGGAAACAGGGTCAAGACTGATTTGCATATGGCTGGGTCCAAACTGGGGTGGCATGGTGAGCAAAAGAATTTGAGGAACCAGGAAAGATTTGACCCCCACCCGGGTTCTCCTTCCCAGCGGTGGAGGGACACCTTTTATGTCCTCAGGGTCAATTTAGCAGAGAGTTCACAAATCAGACGGAGTCACCAACTGGAGGAATAAAGAGAAGTTTATTACATGGATTTATAGCTCGAGCTAATACAGAGTCCCAGGACAGTCAAGTGACTATCCTACGGAGGCTGCCCCTTCACTCTGGGGCACCCAACCTTATATACACACAAAACTGCTTAGTCAGAGGACAACTCCACCCCTATCGAATTCAAGGTCCTCTGCGGTCTTCAGAATATTTCAGGGATACACGTGTGGTGGGAGAAGGTATAGATGCAGCTGGCAGGAGGTGGCAACGACCTGTACAAACTTGTTCTGGCAGTTACTGATTAAGCACGACAATTCTTGGAACAGTAATTGGAAAAAGTAATATGGCAGCGATAAGCAGATTGCAGCCCAAGGCTGCGAGCACAAGGTCAATCATCAAAGTTCAGGAGGTTTGTCGAACACATGGCAACATAAAAAAGATAAACAGATGCCTAGCAGCTATGGTGTATGGTTAACTTTATGTACATTTTCTCAATCCCTCCTTTTGCCATTGTGAGGTAAGTTTGAACGTCATTCAGTGTCTATGTTAATGGACATAAGGTCTTTTATCTCCTGCTCAAGGGACAGCATAGCCGTGTGTTGAGGAGGGCGAACAGGCCAGGGGGCAAGGGATGCCATACAGCAACCGCACAAAGCAGGTAGGCACTGTACACAAAGACAACAGGTGAGGAATTCAGCAGCGAGCACAAAAAGGAATATTAGTATCTTCCAGCCCCATTGGGAAATCAAGCCCCAAAACCAGTCGGTCAAGGACCATGTTACTTCGTCTTGGTGTATTGTGGAAGCTATCATATGCAACCTTTGAATAGCTTTATACACTGAAGGGTCATTGTCTGGTATATAAATGCAGCAGCTCGATCCGATCAAAGTACACACCCCACCACGGTCTGCCAAGATAATGTCAAGAACCATTCTGTTTTGAAGAGTAACAAGGCGGTCAGCAGCGAGCTCTGCAGTGATGTTACTCAGAGCTCCTGCTGTTTCATTTATTGTTGCTTCCACGACTCGTGTGAGATGTCTGATATCCCTACTGTTCATCATAGGGCCCCAAAATGGAAGGACTCCTTTAAAGTAGTCCAATGCTTCTTGTGCTGAGGTATCTTCTGCAGATATTACACCTCTCCGAGTCCTGTGGTGTTGAGGGCCAACTGTGTAGGTTGTTGGTAGTAACGAAGCAATGTAACACGTGCCGGTCCAGGTGGGTACCAAGGAGGTGTAGGCATTATTACCACAAACAAAATACGAGTTTCGTGATGGTATCACAGTAGGCCAATTAGTTCCATTCAATATTACTGTAGCATTACAGTTACTGGCACCTACACTTCTATTACCACTTTTCTGAAAACAAAGTGGAGCCTTGACCTGTGTTACAAAAAATCTTCGGCCAATCCGGGGTGTGGTATTAAAGGATAAAAAATATATGTCAGTAGACCTATTTCGTCGGTCAGCATATTCTGACTTTTCTTCCTTTGTTCCATAAACTCTTGTTCCAGTGGGCCAGCATAACCGGTATAGGTGGGTGACCAATAGTCCGGAATTAGTAGCATCCATTGAGGTAGCCCAAATGGCTGATAGTTCATACCAGGCGCTGCAGGAGCCATCAAAAGAAAAAGGGAATGCAATATATGGCAGCCTTCTTTGCACGGAACTCGGTAGCAAGCCACATATCCAACAATTTGTTCTATTTACAGCCAGCTGATGTTGATGTAACACAGATATGAAGGTATTGTTTTCATATTCCTTACGTCGTCCTTCCTCATGGGGTGGTAAGGAAACATGGCTGTGTTCAGGAGGCAGTGGCGTAGTTGGTGAGACCTCTGAGTCAGAATCATGTATTACCCACCCAATGCAGGACAGAAGAATAAAAAATAGTATCGTTATGGTGAGACAAGCGATACGTGGGCCTAATAGTCTTTTTAAATGACTTATTTTCTTCTTTTTCCTCTTGTCTTCTTGTATAACATCCATTTCTCTTTATTGCTTGTCCCACTAGCAGTTCAGTCCAACCTAGGTGCTGCCCGTGACTGGTGGTTGCTTCACTGTGGGGTGATTCCAGCAGTCCTATTGACACACTCTGGTCCGCCCGACAGTCAAAATCACGGCCCTGCAGCTATCGTCAGACTTAATACAGGGGACAAGCAATCAGTTCATTGTTCATTTTCTTATTTTCGTGGGCGGAAATCGTATCTTGTGGACTGTGATATGGTATGGTCAGGAAACAATTGTTCAGTGTGACCAAAATCTGAGGGAACCTCCTGCAGCGCACTGTCGTTCTGTTTTTTATCACTCCGCGTAGTGTTGCTGAAATGGTCCTCAGTCATCGGGTGGTCACCACTTTTTATTTCATCAGAGGGTACGAGTAGGGATACTTTCTTACAGTGGGATGCATGTATCCAATTCTTAGCTCCCTCGACTTTAACTGCTGTTCGAGTAGCAAGGAGGACTTGTCACGGACCTTTCCATCGAGGTTCGAGACTCTTTTTCCGCTGGAAATTCTTTGTGAGGACCCAGTCTCCAGGTATTATCTTGTGGCCTGGATCAGTGGATACAGATTCACGCACCTGTTGGTGAATAGAACGCAAAGAATTAGTGAGTTCATTTAAATAGTCCATCAAAACAGGATGTTCTAGTTCTGAGTACTTGTGAGGTCGAGGGACCCCCAGACATTTGCTGGCCTACCCATCACTATCTCATGGGGTGACAACCCTGATCTAGAGTGAGGCGTCATCCTGACAGACATTAAAGCCAGGGGCAACGCGTCCGGCCACCGTATACCGCGTTCTGCGCATATTCTTGACATCTTAAATTTAAGTGTGCCATTATATTTTTCAACTAGTCCTGCTGACTTGGGGTGGTTAGCTGCATGAAACTTCTGGCGGAGTCCAAACCCTTCACACACCCTTTTCATCACCTGCCCTACAAAATGACTCCCATTATCTGACCAGACACACCTTGGGACCCCAAACCGTGGGAAGAACTCCTTCAGAAGTACCTTTGCGGTGGTATTATCTTTAGTAGGGTAAGCTTCTACCCACTTACTAAACATACAGACCACAACTTGGACATATTTCAAGTTGTTACACCTTTCCATCTCAATATAATCCATTTGTAGTACTTTAAAGGGATACGCTGGTGGGGAAAAATGCCCATCGTGGACTGAGGCACCCTTCCCTATGTTATGTTGTAAACAAATCATGCAGGATTGAACCAGTTGGTCAGCTACTCTTCTGATATTTTTATTAGACCAAACCGGATCAAGCAAATCACAAATGCTTTTCGCACTAACGTGTGCAGTACCATGGGCCATAGTCACTACTGGCAGAGCGAATGCATCGGGTAACATCCATCTTTCCCTCTGTGTCAGATCTGTCCAGCACAGCGTATTTTCATCTAACTTGGCCTTCCCTTCTTCCCATTCCTTTCTCTCCTGTTCAGTTGCCTCATCCTGTATCTTCCTGACACTCTCTACCGTGTTCCCAAATATTTCATGGGGACGAACCTTCTCTGTACTATCTACCACATACATGTGTCCTGTCTTCGCATACGCTGTATCTTTTGCTGTCTGATCGGCTAGGGCGTTGCCCTGTCCAGTTTCATCTGTCACCTTTTTGTGTGCACTACACTTCATGATAGCCATTGTTTTGGGCAACACCAGGGCAGAAAGTAAGTTAGTTATAAGGGTCCCATGTTGAATACGTGTCCCATGTGAAGTGAGGAATCCTCGTTTGTCCCACAAGCGACCAAAATTGTGTGCTACGCCAAATGCATACTGACTGTCCGTGTAAATATTCACATTAAGTCCTTTACTTAACTCACAGGCTCGTGTTAAAGCTATTAATTCTGCGGCCTGAGCAGAGTTATGTGGTATTCTAGCTATTTCAACTACAGTGGTAGCTGTTGTAACTACATAGGCTGCAGAGGTAGTGCCATCGGGTAGCTTGATGCATGAGCCATCTACGTATAATATGCCATCAGGGTCTTTCAGTGGAGTGTCCTGTAAGTCCACTCTCCCTTTTGTTTCATCCTCCGTCCGGAGAATGCAGTCATGTATGTCATCATAAGAATCTTCTGTTTTTTCAGTAATTGGCAATAAAGTGGCAGGATTGAGCGTGTTGCACCTTTTTAATGTTATATGACTAGCTAAAAGTGTCAGTTCATAACTAGTTAATCGTGCATTAGTAAGATGCTGTATATTTGTTTTGTTTAATAGTGCATCAACAGTGTGTGGGACCAACAGGGTGAGGGGTGAATCCATGACTATCCCGGCCGACTGGCGCACTGCGACCGCTGCAGCGGCTACTGCCCGTAGACAGCTCGGGAGTGCACGGGCCACTGGATCCAGTAGGGCTGAAAAATAAGCACAGGGGCGTTGTTTGCCGCCATGCTCTTGGGTTAACACTGATAGTGAACATCCATTTCTCTCGCTCACATATAACTGAAAATCTTTGCGATAATCAGGTGTACCCAGTACAGGTGCTGTGCAGAGTGTATTTTTCAATTCATCAAAACCAGACTGAAAATCATCATTCCATTCAATCTTTTCAGGACAATCTTTGTGGGTGAGATGCAAAAATGGTTTTATCAAAAGAGAATAATTAGGAATCCATTGACGACAGAAGGAGGTATTACCTATAAAGGCCCTAACGTCTCTCTGTGTCCTTGGAACCGGTATGTCTCGTATAGCTTGTATTCTCTCAGCCGTTAATGTACGTCCCTCCTTAGACAGGAGGTGTCCTAGGTATATAACCTCCTGTCTACAATATTGCAATTTGGAGAGGGAGACCTTATGGTGATGGTGTGCAAGATGTTTCAATAAGGCTACAGTATCTGTTTTACAATTTTGTTCTGAAGTGGATGCTATTAAAAGGTCATCCACATATTGAACCAGCGTTGAGGAGCAAGGAAAAACTAGGGCATCTAATTGACCCTTGAGGGCCTGGCTAAAAATGCTAGGCGATTCAGTATAGCCTTGTGGAGCGCGACAGAACCGGAAACTGCGACCACCCAGTGAAAACCCAAAGATGTGTCTACTATCTGGATGAATGGGAATGCTAAAGAATGCATTCTTAAGATCGATAACAGAGAACCAAGTAGCGGAGGCAGGTATCATTGTTAATAATGTCGTAATGTCAGGAACAACAGGGAACTGGGGTATTACAATCTTATTGACCGCCCGTAAATCAATAACAAATCAGAGTCCTGGAGACGCAGTGCCATCAGATAATTTTTTATGAACAGGAAGGACAGGACTGTTACAATCATTACCACGCGTTTCTTCAATGACAACCAAATCAATCAACTGGGTCACAATATTTTTGAGTTGTTGTTCAATGTGTTGGGATAATTTGTATTGGGGAAGACGAGGTAATTTGGCATTGGCTTTCAAGCGTATGACATACGGTGGTATGTCCAGACATCCAACATTGTCCTTATGTGTGGCCCATAAAATGTCTGGCAAATCTCGAAGTTCGGGTGGAAGTGGTTTTGACAAAAATTGTGACGGGGAAATATTTGGACCTATAGTGACATGAACTCCATCCGGAGAGCAATAAATGGTGGGGTACAATTTCTTTAATAAGTCCAAACCCAATAAATTCTCACTACAGGCCGAAGTAAGAATGAGAGGGGAGCTAATGGTGTAAGGACCTATAGCAACAAGCAGTGGCTGGGAGATGGGGTTAGCCACCGGAACACCAGAAAAACCCATAGAGACGTTAATATTGCCAGACAGAGGGACCCCTTGGACCTCTTCCTGTTTAACAGAACTTTTGGTGGCCCCAGTATCTACCAAAAAATCATGTGGAGTACCGTCTAATTGTACCTCAACGTGAGGGCCATTCTGCCTAACAGGAATAGAAACTGGTCCCACCCCCCTCTGTCGAAGGCTGTCCTAGTCAAAGGAGGACCCCTGACCTTCATACGCATCATAGTTGTCATTAAAATATTGACGCTGGGATGAAGCATCAAAATAATTTGGGCGGGGGGTACTGTGGGACCGTGAAGGGGCCTGCTGGCGGGGTCTGTCTGCAGGACCAGACCTACCGCGTGGTCTGTAGTCCTGTTGCGGTGGGGGCATGGGGCGGCCTGTGGAGTTGTCCTTATTGGGGCAGTCATTCTTCCAGTGGCCCTCCTGCTTGCAATAGGCGCACTGATTGTAGGAGAGGGAAGAACGGGGAGGGCGTTGGGACTGCCTTCTGTCATTGGGAGGTCCTTGTGACCTTGATCTGGACTGCTGTTGACGGGGCTGAGGGTAGGCCCGCTGAAATAACACCTTTGTTTTCAACTCCTTCGTTTTTTTCTCATTTTTTTCTTGTTCTTCTATCTCCCTGTTCTCATAATATTGGGCCATTGTCAGTATTCAAGTGGCAGTAGAGACTGGCCATGTATTTTCACACAATTTCAATTTTCCCTTTATGTCTGGTAATAAATTGTCCACGAATTTGTCAACAAAGAGTTTTATCCCCCCTTCAGTAGTCATGTCTTGGCCGCTGTAATCAGAAAAGACACCCTCAAACCTTGTATAAAAGTCTGAAACACCCTCGTCCTTTTTCTGTTTACAGGCGGCCAATTTATCCCAATTTATCCTGTGTGGTGCAAGTATGGTCTTCATTAAATTCAAAATACGCAGTGGGAGAGCCAATATAAGTGGGTCTGGTTTCGCTCCCCCAACCCTGTCTCTTTCTGCTGCTTGCAATTGGTCCCACGTGCGCCCTAGTTCAGCATGGTCGTGCCTCCGTATTTTTGACCATACTTCCTGCGGGACTACTGCTGCCATTAACATGTCAATATCGGACAACGTCATAGTACATGATTCAATAATTTGTTGCAATTCTTTATAATATCCTGCAGGGTTCTTACAGGGGTCAGGTAAGGCGGCTTTTAGGGTATATGTTTCAGATCTTTTTCATGGGGTGTGTACCCACATTTGTTGAAAATGCCCTGCGGTAATAACTTGGCCAGCGAAACCCGTCACTGGTTCTCGCCAAACCGGCGGAACCTCTCTCATGGGAAACATGGATGCCCTTATAGAAGGGCTACATGTCCACAGGCGGTCCCTATATACAAGAAGAGTAACAACATAATCATGTAGACCAGAACCAAACGGCAGCCCAGTAGAGGCGCGTTTTCGGAGGTCCACCAGTCCTGCAGGAGCTGAGGAACCATCATCCTCATATTCTTGTATTACAATGTTGCACATAAGGGTGGCTGCATGTAACTGAACTAAACTATCCCATTGTTTCATAGTGTGGACAATGTCCCTGAACCCATAGTCATTCCAATTAGTCATCCACCTCTGTGTCATTTCTTCAATGACATCGTCCTCTTGTGAATTAGAGAACAAGTGTCCGCGCAGGGTGCGCTTTCGCGGGGTCATGGGGCGGGGGGTATGTGTGGTGTCTAAACAGGAGTCAGGGGTGGGCCAAACGGGGGCCAGTCGAGGGGTGGGTATAGTCGGGCGGGGTGTATCCTCTATAGGTGTGGTGACAGGAGGGGTGGTGGTGGGTGGCGGAGCACTTGCCTGAGATCCAACCCTGGGTGGCACAATAGGGTCACCTGGTGCAGGTTGAGGATGTAGTGAAGGATATATTGGTGGAGTATATAACAGGGGTTTATCTAACATATCGTTTAAAAGGGGGTCTTCCTTTTGTGGCTTATCCACTACTACCCTGGAAGGGTAACACTTATCAGTTTGTAAGTGAAGCCTTCGGTCATGTTCTAAAATTTTCTGTTGATGTTCATCTATGTCAGAGTCATATACCTTTTCAGTCACCGTCCTGGTCTTATGTCTCTGTAATTCTTTCTCTGCCTTCCTACGTCTTTGGTCTGCTTCTTTCTGCCAAGTCCGTAGTGAATCAAACATCCCTGGTCTACTTTTTGTCACAAACAAACGTTCCTGTAAATAGTCTAATTTATCTTTATCAAATGTCCCATGAATAGGCCATTGCAAATCAGAACTACCTTTGGTTCTTTTTCTCCATATATCAGACCAGATAATCGGACCTATGCCATATTTTTATTTTTTTTAAATTATTTTATTCATTTAAACACAGATCAAATAAACATACATTAATACAGCAGATCTCTCGACGAGAGGATAAGGACATATGAGAGCCATTACAAATCGTATAACTACTGTGGTATCCCAAATCGCAGGCGGGTCTCTGCCAGTATCTCTCTCTATATGTTGATGTCAAGGGATCCGTTCCAAAAAAGAGCCTCCACACCGGAGGAGCGGAAAAGTCCACCGCCCCAGAGTAGGACAAGGACAGACACATCCAATGGTATTAATCTGACATCGTCGAGAAGGAAGAACTGCATAAAATAACAGTTGCAATAACCTCTAAAAAACAGGCAGGTGGAGCACACATTCACATCGTGCAGGATTATCATACAACAAGATAACTCGCATGATCTGAGGGGGAATGAAGCGCGCAAATGGGAGACATCAGTCACACAGCGCCCTCAGTTTGCGTCGCCAAATATTCATTTAGAGGGGCCCAGATATCTTTGGGGCGGGATCCCTCTGGCATGAGTTCCCAGAATATTAACAGCTGATCATGACAAAAAGCAGCATCTCGTAACCAATCAGACCTACAGGGGGCTCTCCCCCGGCCCCAGCACATCGCGACTCTACGCTTAGCCAGCAGCATGAGAAGACCCACCAAGCGTCTATGCGGGCCCTGAACCTCGTCCATATATCCCAACAGCGCTATCTTAGGGGAGAGGGGGACCTCCATCTCTATCATTTCAGCAATCGACCGTCTTATCTCCTCCCAAAACTTGTACACTTTCGCGCACTCCCATGCCAGGTGAAAGAAGCCCGCGTCCCGAGCCCCGCAACGAGCGCAGCATGTATCCGCTAGCAGCCCCATGGAGTGTAGTTTCTTGGGCGTATAATATAGTCGGTGCAGGAACTTAAAATGCAGCAGGCGCAATCTATAATTCGGGGACAGTGTCCTCATATGAGCACAACAACTACGCCACATTGCCTCCGGGATAGGCTCCCCCACATCTCTCTCCCATGCAGTCCTAGAGGACACCACAAGGCCACTCCCCTGCTCCTGCGCAGCATTATACAGCTTAGTTATCAGCTTGGAGGGGGATCTCGCGCTACAAAGTGCCTCCAGAGCACGAAACTCCAAGGGAGCATCCGGCACTTCAAAAAATCGATCTCGCAGCAAAGCGCGGACCCGGATAGCACAAAAACGTTGCAACGGGGTGCCATCGCATTCCGAGAGTGCATCAGGAATATCCAACAGCCGACCGTCCACTACCCAGTCTCCCAGCACCGTCAAGCCAGCGTCTCGTAGAAACCCGCGCACCCCACCATCACGAAACATCTGGGCCTCAGCCACTGCCATAACAGGCAGCGAAGGAGCAAAGGGTACAGATATCCGGGCCCGCTGCATTAACACTCTCCATGCTCCCGCAGTGCAGGAGACTGTGTCAACTCCTCCAGAACGGGGGGGAACCTGACCGCCGAGCGCGCATACCAAGCCGTCAGGCCAGACAGAGTCCCTCTCCGGTGCAAGGTGTGGCATATAACGGGTCGGATTCAGCCAATAGTATGCAAAATGCGCCTGTGCACAGTGATAATATAACTCCAGGTCTGGGGCTGCCAATCCGCCCCGCTCAAATGGCAGCGTCAGTTTCTCCCAAGCGATGCGGGACTGTCGCCCCGCCCATGCCAGCCGAACAAGCGCAGATCTCAGGTGCCGGAAATAGGCCTTAGTAAGAGAAAGGGGAAGATTCACGAATAAACACAAAAATTTAGGGAGTACCACCATCTCGGCAATAGCAATGCGACCAGTCAGCGAAAGTGGCAAAGCTTTCCAGACCTCCACCTTTTCCTCTAGCCATGTCAGCGCTGTCCCATAATTGGCAAGCCGAAGCGATTCCGCGTCGCAGCACAGGTGTATGCCTAGATAACGCACCGGTCCATCTGCCCAAACCAACGGGTATCGCGAGTCAAATCTCTCCACGCTAGGAGTTAGTGGCAGGATCATTGATTTCGACCAATTAATAGTGACCCCAGAAAAGTTCCCGAAGCGAACAATTTCATCTAATAAGATGTCTAATTTCTGCCCGGGGTTTCGCACGTATACCACGATATCATCTGCATATAAAGATATCAAGACAGGGCGTTGCCGGAACTGTAAGCCGCTATTGCTATATTTCTGTCTCAGTCCTGCCGCCAGAGGCTCCATCGCAGCCGCGAAAAGAAGCGGAGACAGCGGGCAGCCCTGTCGTGTACCCCGCGAGATCAGGAATGGGGCCGATACACCACCGTTAAGGCGCAACCTGGCAGTGGGAAGGGTATACAGCAACCTGATCCAGTTCACAAAAGGCGCGCTGAGACCTACCCGGCTCAGAAGCGCAAACATATATTCCCAAGCCAGGGAATCAAAGGCCTTAGTTGCATCAAGAAACACTGCCGCTACATCATCGTCTGTCTCTAATGATCCCAGCACCGCAAAGAAAGTACGCAGATTATGGCTCGTGGATCTCCCAGGGATAAAGCCTGATTGATCCGGAAGCACCATTCTAGAGAGTAGTGGCTGTAGGCGAGTCGCTATCATTTTTGCGAGAATCTTGTTATCAATGTTTATCATGGAAAGTGGGCGATACGAATCGCATCGTGTCGGGTCCTTCCCAGGCTTCAAAACTGTTATTATTAAAGCCTCCCGGAGGGAGGTCGGGAGTGACCCAGTCGCCAGAGACTCCTCATACACCTCCAACAAATAGGGAGCAAGGATGTCCACATATTCTTTATAAAAAGCAGGGGTTAAACCATCAGTGCCTGGAGATTTATCTCCGGGTAGGCTTCGAATCGCCGCCGCCACTTCCTCTACTGTGAACGGCATATCCAGATACATCCTGTGTGCATCCTCAAACCATACTAGCGCAATGTTCTCAAAATACTCCTTCATATCTGCTTCCCTAAGACCCACCGGTGGCGCGTATAGCTGCGAGAAATATTCTGTAAATACCTGCATCACGCCTCCCGATCCGGTCACCCTGCTGCCCACAGAGTCTATTGCCTCAGTAACGTAATTACTGGCCCAGGGGCCACGCAATAGTCCCGCTAGTGTCCTCTCGGCTCTCTCGCCCTCACCATACCTGCGAGCCTGTGCGTGTCTCCCAAGGAAACATACCTCTCTTAGAGAGGCCTCCTCATATAGGGACACCTCACGCCTGATTTCGGCAAGTACCTCGCTTGACCATGTCGCCTCTAAGCGCCGTTCCAGATCGCCAAGCCTCCTTTCGATATCAGCCATCTCCCGCCTTAAAGCTTTCACTATCCCATGCTGCTTTGCAAGACACACCCCTCGGATAACTACATTAAAAGCCTCCCATACAGTGCCGGGGGAGTCTACCGAACCCCGATTCTCCTCAAAAAATAACCGAACAGCCTCCCGTACCTCCTCTCGCAAGATGTCGTCCCGGAGAGCACCGCTGGGCAGCCGCCACATCACTATCGGTTGTAGGTCAATAGGTATCGCCAGGTCTAATAACACCGGTGAGTGGTCTGACAGCGTACGGGGAAGATGGTCTATTGCTCTAGTCCAAGCCTCCACATCTCTAGTGCCCAGCTAACGATCAATACGAGACCAACTGCTATGGAAGTAGTTCAAGCAGGTGCCCTCGCGCACTCCTATATGTCTCTGCCTCCACAGATCCACCAGCACACCGCTATCCATTACTGCTGTCAGAGATCTCGCTGAAGAAACGTGTTGCATCCTAGCCGCACTCTCTCGGTCCAGCCAAGCATCTAGGACTACATTAAAGTCACCGCCCCAGATCACAGCTCCCGCTCCCAGCGACTCCACTAGGCGCCATATCTCCAGGAAAAACTCCGGGTCATCTACATTCGGCCCGTACACAGCTACCAGCCGGCAAGCCCTGTCCAACAACACTCCACTCAGTATTACGTATCTGCCATTGGGGTCAGAAATGATTTCGCGCGTCCGCCACTGCAACCCCTTCCGGATAATGATTGCAACCCCACGAGCGTAGCTAGAGTATGTAGAATAGTGGGCCTCCCCGACCCAGCCAGCTTTCAGCCTGCCAACCGTCGATGCCATTAAATGCGTTTCTTGTATCATGCAGATGTCAATACCATGACGCTTAACATAAGCCATCACCAGCCGGGCCTTTCGGTTCTCATTAAGTCCCCGCACATTCCATGTCAAGCATCTCACAGCAGAGGTAACATCATCCAGAACCTCAGTCATACAACACTGCGCATGAACACAGCTCTCCACCTGCCACAAACTTAACAAATAGGGAACCTGATACATTCCCCAATTAGCCCCCTCTTCCCACCACCCACCCAGGCCCCCCAATCGGACCCTCGTAGAGACCCACCCAACCAACCCCAAAGCCCACACTGCAAACATAGAACAGGTAGCAACCAGACTCATCCGTGGGGGCAGAAGCCTGCCAATCGACTCTCCACCCAGGTGTTCTAGGGGAGAGGGGCCACGGGCCAATCGACAGTTACACATCAGGGGCCAGATCACGGGGCAGACCCACACATCCCCACAGCTTCAGGCGTAATGGTGTCTCGCACATGTCACTTAATCATTGTCACTGAGAGAGGCGTCATCAGCGCCCACTCCCCCTGACCCCCCCGCCCCCAACTGCTTGGGTAATCGTCTAGCGAACTTAGTCGCCTGCTTTGGATCCGAGAAGTACAGCACTTTGCCTCCATGTCGCACCCTCAGTTTAGCTGGGTATAACAGGGCAAACCCAACTCCGGCCTGGTTGAGCAGGCGCTTTGTCGGTAGGAAAGCCCGCCTCTGGGCCTGTACACCTGGGGTATAATCGGGAAAAAAGTTAATTTCGGAGTTCTTATATACTAGAGGTCTTTTCTCCCTAGCTAACCGGAGCACAGTATCTCAGTCCCTATAATTCAATAGTCGTGCAATAATTGGGCGCGGAGGAGTGCCGGGGGGGGGGCGAGGGCCCAAGGAGCGATGTGCCCTCTCAATCACCAACAGCCGAGAGAGCTCGCCAGCAAACATCTCTTGTAACATATTCTCGACAAAGTCCTCCATGCGGCCCATGTCGGTTGCCTCCGGCAGCCCCACGATACGGATGTTGTTGCGTCGGGACCGGGCCTCCAGGTCCTCATTTTTGTTTCGTATCACCTCCAGGAGACGCTCCATCTGCGCAATCTGTTCTCTATCACCACTGCGCGCATCCTCTACCTCAGATGTGCGAGTCTCCAGAGTCTCAAACCTGGCATCGTGGTCATCCACCCGGGCTCTGATGCGGTCAAGCCGCTCCGATACATGGTCCAGCTTAGCGTCTATACCTGCCAAGCTGGTCTTAAGTTCCATGAACATAGATCTCACAGACATCTCTGGAGACTCCCCTTCGGCGTCTGCGTCTCCAGGCTGGGAGGCGGGAGGGGTACCGCGTTTTTCTCCTCCAGAGAAGGAGAGTTTAGCCTGTCGCTTATCTGCCATGCCCATCTTGCAATACTTCACAGACAATGCAACAAGCGCCAGATCAAGTGGACCTAACCAAGGCTGCGGGTCTCTGTCTCCAAGAATTCACCCGGCCGGCAACTTCGTTCTCTCACTAGGCCACCAGGTAGCCCTCAGGCGCACTTTACAGTCTCTCAGCCTCCCAGGTCAAATCCATTTCCGGTATAGGGGTTCCACAAACTCCATCAGCAGCAGGGAGTTCCACACATCACAGGAGGAAAGGGGGAGGGGGGCCAGCCGGGCACCAGATCCCAAAAACCAGGATGTTTAGGCCCCACGGGCCAGGGGAGAGCTCAGGAGCACGCTGCCGTACCAGCCAGGGCCTCCGCCCCCAGCCCCGCTCCTCGCATCGCTCCTCACCTGGATACGTGCTGCCAAGGCAGTGCAGGGCTCCCAATGCTGTTCGCAGGGCACCAGCAATGTTCGTATGGAGGCAACCGGGGGCCAAATCGGGGTCCCCCCAGGTCGTCTCTCCACCAGGGCCCCGAATTCAGGCCCTCGCCTCCTCCAGTCTCGGCGCGCTCCGAGAGCACTTATTAACAACCGGGCCCAGCGCGCACCTGACGGGGGCCCGGGAATCGGGAAGCTCGGAAGAACTCCCTAGTTGAGGGTCGGGAGAGGCCCAGGGGGCCGGCGTCCCCAGCCGCCGCGCACCCCAGCAGCGAACAGCGAAAGAAAGGGGGGGGGGACCGCGGCCCAAAGCAGCCGCCAATCAGGCACCCCCGCACCACCGCACCCCCGACTCCCCCTCCCTCGGCCGGGAGCAGCCACAGCGTCTCTCCCCTCCGCACGTACCGCCGGTGCCAGGCCCCTCAACACGGATCCAGCTCCCGGGCGCCCACAGCAGCCAAACCCGGCTCGCGTAGCATCTTTGGGGTCCCCAGGGGGGAGTCTCAGGGGTCCGCTCCCTTCACCGCCGCCTACAGGATAAGTTATATCGGATAATTTGCCCGGCCCCGGCAGAGCCTCACAGAGTGGCGGCCATCTTGCCCGGTGGTCAAGCCACGCCCACCTATGCCATATTCAACATATATATCATAATTCGGAGTCCCGGCCGGAGGAGCGGGGCATGTTTCCTCCAGGCGGGAGTCCCTACTGCAAAGACAACAACACAATTTCCTAAAACAACTGAACGCTGGCATTCTTCCAGTATATTTAAAAAAAAAAAAAAAATTCTTACATCAGTGGTTTGAATACACCAAATGAGTGGCAAATATGCCTTTTGCTTCCTATATACTTAAATGACAACTGAGGTCAGTCTTACCACTGACGTCGGTCTTTGCAAAGAGCGATAGAAACCGTACAATACTCACAGACCTATTTTTAGACAGGAATCTTTCAACTCCCGTCCTTACCTGACACTTTTGTTATGGTCCGACAGTTGGGGACTCTAGTAGTTCACAGGAAACAGAGACCCGAATTCAGACAGCGCCAGGAGAAGTCGAGCCGGCGGGAACACACACAGTGGAGATCCGCAGGTCCACGATAGAGAACGAAGCTCAGAATCTGGTGTGGGGCGCCTCCCTTGGAAATCCAATCGTGAGTCCTCCGTCACCTGGTCGGTCCCCTGGATGCCTGACTCGGGTCCCTGTTCGGGCGCCAACTGAGGAACTAGGAAAGATTTGACCCCCACCCGGGGTCTCCTTCCCAGCGGTGGAGGGACACCCTTTATGTCCTCAGGGTCAATTTAGCAGAGAGTTCACAAATCAGACGGAGTCACCAACTGGAGGAATAAAGAGAAGTTTATTACATGGATTTATAGCTCGAGCTAATACAGAGTCCCATGACAGTCAAGTGACTATCCTACGGAGGCTGCCCCTTCACTCTGGGGCACCCAACCTTATATACACACAAAACTGCTTAGTCAGAGGACAACTCCAACCCTATCAAATTCAAGGTCCTCTGCGGCCTTCAGAATATTTCAGGGATACACGTGTGGTGGGAGAAGGTACAGATGCAGCTGGCAGGAGGTGGCAACGACGTGTAAAAAACTTGTTCTGGCAGTTACTGTTTAAGCATGACAATTCTCTGAACTGTTATTGGAAAAAGTAATATGGCAGCGATAAGCAGATTGCAGCCCAAGGCTGCGAGCACAAGGTCAATCATCAAAGTTCAGGAGGTTTGTCGAGCACATGGCAACATAATAAAGATAAACAGATGCCTAGCAGCTATGGTGTATGATTAACTTTATGTACATTTTCTCAGATTGATGGATTAAACCCAGATCTGTGACTGGGGGTGAATGTTTGATTGGTTCTGTATTACGTCCATCATTTGTGTTTGTTTACTTTTGTCACCATAAGTGCACCGGGTATGCCCAGAAATGGGTCCCGGGCACACTGTGCCATTGGATTTAAGCTAGCCTGGTTGACAAAGGGTGACACCCTGAAACTGGTCTCAGGATGCTTGTTTCTGGTCCAGGGAGGACCTAGCCTGGCAGTTCAGGCTGGACTGTTCCCATGGGGACCAGGGTGAAGACTGATTTGCATATGGCTGGGTCCAAACTGGTGTGGCATTATGAGCAAAAGAATTGATGGATTAAACCCAGATCTGTGACTGGGGGTGAATGTTTGATTGGTAGTGCATTTTGTCCATCATTTGTGCTTGTTTACTTTTAGAAAGTGGGCATTTTCTTACTTAACCATTCTGTGCCCCTGCCTGACTATGGAATACATGTCTGGGTCAGGATGACAGTTGAGCAGTTTGTGAATTCACTCTAGGCAGTCACACAAAGGTAGCAGAGGTGGTCTTGTTTTACTTAGATAAATATTCGCTATTTTTCTAAACTGACGTGGAGTACTTTTGTGGTGTTTTGACTATATTAGAGAGAAAGAGAGAGTGTGTGGGTGGGTGTGTGTGTGTGTGTGTGCACAAATACTTTACACATTGCCTCTGAGTTAAGCCAGACTGTTCCTGCCAAGCTACCAAGGGGGTGAGCAGGGATTTTCTTAGCTGTGTGACTTCCTTACCCTGACTAGAGTGAGGGTCTCTCCTTGGACAGGGAACAAACACTGCCAACTAGAGACCCCATTTCTAACATTGGTGATCAGCGGTGAGACAGCAGTGATCCTTCCAAGGGTCTGACCACAGGAGGACAGGCGGGAGGCTAGGTAGTACACTTTGAAGCTTGAAAAGCTCAGGCTGCAAATGGAGACAAAGACGTGTTAGATGTATCTGCTCTTGGTGTGGTTTCCCCTGTCTTTTGGCTTCTGACCTCCTGTTTTGATCCTGTGCTGAATTTTGCTTCTGCTGGCTTTAGGAGTCTGGGTACTTTACCAGTGCTAATCAGTGCTAAATTGCATATGCTCTCTGTCTAAATTGTGTTGGTAATTAGTTTTGCCATGATTGGCATATCTGATTTACTAGTAAATCACTAGTAAAGTGCACTATGTTTTCGCAGGGCCTGTAACTCAAACGCTACTGCAGCAATGATTGTGCCACCCACATGAGTAGTCCTGTAAACATATCTCAGACTTGAACTTAAACTGCCAGTTCGACTTAGCAAGTGTACCCATTTGCCAGGCCCAAACATTCCTTTTTTATACTTGTACGTCACCCCTAAGGTAGGCCCAGGGCAGCCCCATTAGCAAGGTGCAGAGTATTTAAAAGGTAAGACATGTACTGGTGTGATTTGCATGTCCTGATAGCAAACTACTGCTAAATTTGGTTTTCACTATTGCAAGGACTATCTCTCCCATAGGGTAACTTGGGGATTGCCTTGAAATATATTTTAAGCGTAATTTCCCATTGGGACCAGATAGAGATCTGGAGTTTGGGTCATCCAAACTCACAATTTAAAAATACATCTTTTGTTGCAGTTGGTTTTTAAATTGTAAGTTTGAAAATGCCACATTTAGAAAGTGGGCATTTTCTTGCTTAACCATTTTGTGCCTCTGCCTGGCTGTGGAATTAGACGCCTCGGACAGTGTCAGGAATCCCCAAGGTGCCTCCTGCGTTATCGGTCAGCATCCCCCAGGGATTACGGTTAAATCATATCTCTGTTCTTCTCCAGGGATTAGGGTAAATCATATCTCTGTTCTTGGTTAAACCTTCATGTCTCTAAGTAAACATAATGTGCTGTGTTACACAATTGGTTTTATCAATGCTTGTTTTACCAATGCTTGTTTGCTAATGTGAGCAGGTGTAGACATGTGCTTCTAATTGGGTGTGGTGACTCATCCAAACGTGGAAACTCAACTGCTTTCCTGATTGGCCATAAACAGCAGAGTGAGGCATGCCTCCCTGCTTGGCTTTGTTTTGCTTCCTTATGTCAGCATCTGACTTGGCAGTCCAGCCCCTGGTGTCATCCTTGTATTCAGGACTTTTGAGGCAATTATTTTCTTCGTTCCTGTACCAGCTGACACCAGGCATTCCTCCAGCACTCCGGAACAGACTGCAGCTAAGTGACTAGTATTCTCCAGGGAGTTTGTTCTTTGAGCGCCGCGCTTTCCTAGAACAGCTGGTGTATTTCAGACCTCGTATTTTGGCGGAGTGCTTATCTTGAAGAGACAAATGCATTTCTGAACATTCTACATTATTATTGTAGTTACTTGCCTAAATGTGCTTCAAGAAATCTGCTTGAGCTGAAGTACTGCCAAAAGTGACAGTGCAATTTTAAAAGAGCATTTACGTGACTTTTCTTTCTCTTATAGCATAACTCTTGGATTTAAATTGTGTCATTCATGCCTGTGTTTCAGGTTTGAGGAATTTGCTTTTTGAAGGGTTTTTCTCATACACAGTGAAACCAAACCAAACTGTGCCACCCTAACTGTTTGAACCCAGAGTGGACATTTGTATTTCTTGGATTGTTTTTGTTCCTTTTAGTTTAACCCTACGCATGCAGGAAAGTTATTTGTGATATCATTAATGCCCATGTTTGTCTTTCTTGTGCATGATAAGTGCAACCACAGTTCTAATTGTAGTGTGCAACAGTGAATCTCTGTGAAGCCAGCCCTAGTGTCGCAGTACTTATTGTTATGGTACTCAGTTTGAGTTTTTGGTAATGCAGTGTTACTAATTGTGCCAACAGTTAAATTATTATTCAAGAAAAGTGCTGGAGCATCCCGGTGTTCTTCTACCGCTCCTGTGCCCATATCAGGAAGAGAGATTCAGTATGAAGGAAGTTGAGTGCACTAACTCTACTATCTGTCAACAACGACCTGCCCTCCCTCCCCCCCCAAAGATACAGGGTGCCTGGCTGGGCTGGCAAGACGTGGCAGTGTTTTGTCTCTTTCTCTTCCACTCCCCCTTTTCTTTTGGGACACCTGCCGGGGTTTCTGTGTCCACCAGGAAGTGCCGAGAGGTGTTCCAGGAGGTCGGGGGCATACCATCGCCCCTGCAGACATCCTGCTTTTCAGGTGAGTGGCCCCGTCTTGACAATCAGGATGACAATTGGGCTCTTTGAGAATTAACTCTAGACAATCACACAAAGGGAGCCTGAGGTGTGCTTTGGATATCTTTATGGGTCTTCCTGGGCTAGAGCGGTGGGAAGAGCTGACTCTTGCACCTGAATAGGGCTGTGCCTGTCCTTACACAAAGCAGTCTCCAACCTCCTGCAGTGCGTCCGGGGCCAGGCCGGGACACTCTGCACTACAGAAACTTATCTTTAACGTTTCCTACTTCAAAGACAGACATGGCTATATGTTCTGGGCCTCTGACCCAACAAAGTTAGAAACGTTCTGGACTGAGAACATTCTACCAGTAAAACGAGCTGGATGGTCTAGGAGGGAGTGCTACTCTGTCTGTTGCTTTGCTGTGCTGGCCTGCTGCTTGCTGCTTCTGTCCTGAGAGTGAAAGGAATGGACTTTGCTTTCTATATCCCGCATTCCAGGATTCTTCAAGGGCTTGAGCTGAGGTCACCTCCTGTTAAGCATTCTCAGGGACATCAAAGCCTTCATCTGCCAGCAGCTGGGCTCTGTTGCTGAGAGTCCTGACTTGCCAAGTGGTGCCAAATCCAATCCCTAGGCCGTTGGGAGTGAGTTCTGGTGCAACCAAGAAGTAACCAAGTACATCAACTCCAGAGCGACTTCAGAACCAGCGCCACTGTCCGACTATGTGCTGCTCCCTGCTCCGGAGCTGTGGTCCGCGCCATGTGCAACCACTGCGACCGCCGCCACCGACGTGACGCCGCTGCACCATCTCCAAAGTCCCATCACAGCGTGAGTCCCAAGTGCCATGTCCCTCACATCCGTGACACCCGATTCCACCACAGCACCCGTAGCTCCGTGGTCTGATTGCAACACCGCAAAGTCGATGCCTCGCATTTTCACCTGCTGGATTCATCTACCCCGCCTGATCGTAAGGAACCAAGTCTCGGCCCAGACGCCGCATCACCTCCCCTGCACACATAAGGAACCAATGCCTCACCTCCCCTGCCTAGAAGCAAGAAACAGACACCTCACCTCTGAGGTAGCAATAAGGAACCAACAGCGCACCGGCTCCAGCAACGCCTCACCTCCCCGACTCCATGCAATGTCTTTGTTTCCTCATTTTAGAAGGTACTGTAGCTAAGGTCCGTGTGACTCCATGACCGGCCTGCCCTCCCTCGTCAGTGGCGTCAGACTGTTGGGAATGACTCCGTCAATATGTCATGATAGCCCAGGTTGGAGCTACTGTGTTTTTTAGCGCTATGCTAATATTTAATCTTTGAAAGTTTGATTCTTTGCTTGTGTATGTTGAATTTTTGTCGTACACCACCATGGCTGCTGTTCAGCATGGCTATGTTAGTGCCAAAGAGGAGAGTGGCATGGAGTTGAGTGGCGTAGTGTGGAGCAAAGTGTCATAGAGTAGAGTGGAGTGGCATAGCATGGAGTGCTTGAACAAAAAATAGATTAGCACCAAAGACAGGAGCAGTGGATGGACACAAGTACTTGGTACATGCTCCAAGGGAGAGCCATAAAAAAGAAGAGGACGTGAGGCCTACATGTCGGGACAAATGGGGATGAAGGACTTGTCTTTTCTTATGGTTGGCACTCTATTGTTATATGCATTCTAACCAGGGCAATATGTGTGTGGTGGGCTATGGGATATTGGCAATATGGGGCTGCCTGTGTCACACGCAGCACAACAATTTAGGG
The DNA here is from genome assembly GCF_031143425.1 of Pleurodeles waltl. Lineage (NCBI taxonomy): Eukaryota > Metazoa > Chordata > Amphibia > Caudata > Salamandridae > Pleurodeles > Pleurodeles waltl. The sequence goes on along the minus strand of NW_027150384.1, from coordinate 1,115,366 downwards.
GGGCCGGGGCTTAGCTCTGCATTCCTCTGTTCTACGGCACACTCCCTCACCCCCATGACCACGTTGCTTTGGGGGGTCTTGAAAAGGGACTTGTCCACTCTCCCTGGGCTGCAGACGTCTCTTCCAGTGGTAGTAGGTATCTGGGCAGAGGCCACGGGTTAAATACCTGATGTCCTTGGCGCCCATCCTCTTTTGGCGGCATCTAAACAATAGCCACCCTACCCTCACCCACAGATTTATTTAAGGAGTATGATTGTCTGTATATTTTCAATGTTGTTTTACATTGTTCACAGCCTAAGTTACAGGGCGATCCAAAGGAATTTGGTTCAGAAAGCAATCTTGGCGGAGCTCAAAGTGGATACTCCATGCCAGGTCCTGGGGAGTCTTTACGGCAGGACTACACGATGAAAGCAACAGTGCCCCGTAAGTCCCATGCCCAGTTGTAAATCTGAGCAACTGGGACCTTACCTTGTACAGCATCACTACCACACGTGAGTTCTGTTCTATTGGGTTCAGAGTGTGGTAATGCCCAAAAAATTGAACAACTCTTGATGATGTGTAGTGCAGGCACTCTTTGTCTAATCAGGTGAGTGATGAGCATAGATTTCTCATCCACTGGCCGCACTTGGATCGCCAGTAAGTTAACCCAATTTTGTCTTGCCTACATAAGCAATAATAAACCTGCAGTCAACTTCTCTCCAACAACAAGTGGTGTGGCCTTGTCTTTTCTTATGGTTTGCACTCTATGGTTATATGCATTTCAGCCAAAGCACTATGTGTGTGGTGGGCTATGGCAGTGTTCCCCAACCCCCGGGCCGCGGACCGGTGCCGGTCCGCGGATCAATCGGCACCGGGCCGCCCCACTGTGGCGGGCGGTAAATGTTTGAGCATTTTTCCGTGGCCCGCTTGTCACACAATGGGACAAGCGGGCCACGGAAAAATTATCAAACATTTACCGGTCCGCGGCGATAAAAAGGTTGGACAACACTGGGCTATGGGATCCCGGGGCTATGAAAGAAACGCTGAAGCTTACAAATTATAAGCTATGGGCGGGCTGTAAGCCCACTGTATGTAAACAACATGTCTCACAGAGACAGCGCATGTGCTGTCCAGGTGGAACCTAAAAAGGGCCTGGACTGCTCATCTGGACTCATGGAGTTCTGAACGTCCATGCCGGACTTTATTCGAAAAGTCACTAAAACAGCTCTCTATGTATACCGGTCCTAGAGATGAGAGGTAATGTGATATGTATCTAAAGTGGTTAGATTACTTAACATTCGGAAAACTTGTTAAATAGCACCCACGTGGCGTTGGAGAGTTGTAACAGCCTCTAGTAAAACCTTAGTTTTTTGCAGTTTTACATAGCGCCAACGTAGCCAGGGGGCACAGGAGCGCTTTACATGAGCACCAGATTACTTACACTAGGTCAGAATTTAAGTATTAATTAACTGATAATCTCTCTGAAAGAGTGCTGTCCAGTGCCCACTAACTGTGATTTATTTGCAACACTGAGAATATCTATTCAAGTTATTTCAGTAGGTCATGTCATTCATTTCTGAATCTGAATTCTTGTCTGAAGATAAAGTGCCACCTTGCGGCTGGAAAATGAATGGTTCCTAGAAAGAAAAAGTTAAACAGCGGCTCAGGGCAACATCCTGAACATTTGTGCAACTGTCAGAGAAATATAATTTGGTTGGGACAAAATGTACACTCACGGTTTACGACGTCAATTCCCAAGTCATTTTCTAAATTAACATTTATTGGATCTTTTCGAGTTCCTTACTCGAACTATTTATTGGTCAATAAAAAGATAAATCTTACACTTTGCTTACAAACTTGAATGCATAGCACTCTCAATTGTGACTTCCACCCGTGTTTCTACATGCAGACAGCCAGAATACACACATATGAAAATTTATAATATTCCAAAAGGGATGGTTGTGTCAGAAGTGGGATTCGAACCCACGCCTCCAGGGGAGACTGCGACCTGAACGCAGCGCCTTAGACCGCTCGGCCATCCTGACAGATGTACATAGCTCTTTCAAGTCGTTTTATAATATGTCACAAGAACCAAGACTTCATGGATGAATTTCTTGTATCTGCGAACCACGACTGTCCCTTCAGAGGCCTTTGTGTGTCTGAATTGTACTCGGAGAAGGAGCCCCCCACTCTTTCAGCAGGTGCACGAGCCAGGCTGCCTTTGCTCATATCAGCTTCAGCCTCCTTCAAAACCTTCGCAAAAGAGACTGCCAGGTGTGAACCTGAGGTGAGAGGAGTCAATTAGAAGGTGGCTGGGCTGTGCTAACAAGAGTAACAGATGGGGTGGGGGCAGGGTGGGATTGGTCAGGCGGGCAATGGCCAAAGGGCCTGTGTGGGTTGTAGTTGTGGGGGCCGCTTTTTAGGGCAGAGTGGGGGCCGATTTGAGATCCATTTCTGCCTGTTCAGATGCTACCAGCGGCCCAGGGTCTAAGCTGCCTTTCTGGGGGCCTTGTTACCTCCCCTTCACCAACAGGACAGGAGTCATCAACCCCAGCTCCTCCCTACCCCAGGCCGGCACATTGATGCAAAAAGCTAACTTGGGCCGGCTACGGGCACATTAATGTATGCAGATTGAGCCTGGGGCCTGAACAGGAGTTGCCTCAATGGTATTCAGCTGTGGTTCACTAGTGTGAACCCATCCATGCACCAGGAGTGCTGGCAAGGTTTGCTTTTTTAAAAATCTCAGTGGAGCTAAGAAAACAAAAGTTATACTCCTAGATCTTGACAGCTAGACTGATCATTCTGTTTATCCCAGGAGATTGATTTTAAATGATGGTACGTACTAAGTGCTTAAATTGTGCTTGTTGTTTCCGGTGTGGGGCGCCGGCACTTATTTTTGAGGGTCATCACTTATTTTGTCTGCCTCAAGCATTTACTGCGAGCAAAAGACACATGGGAAAGACGGAGGAAGAGGAAAACGAAAAAGCATTACGAAAGGAGAAAGCAGAAAGCTGCAAGAGTGAGCTGAAGGGGCAGGGAGTGGCTGTAAATAGATTGAAGAGGCCCGAGGTGGCATCAGGATTACGCTGCCTCAGTATTCCATCTTCGCACATTTAATTGCAGCAGCCACGTGTTTTCGAGGAGAGCTTTGAGCACTGGCATGTTTTTATTTACAAATTAAGCACTGTACATAGTATTTATACACTCTCACTTTCTCATGTACCTTAGGCTCCTATGTTAATGTTGCTTTAAGCTAGTGCCCAATAGAGTGTATGGTACCTCCTTATCTTAAGAAAATGATTTGAAATGTAGTATGCATTTCTTATGCACTTTACTTGCCTATCCTATGTGGATGATATGAATGATGGAATGTACTGTTTATGCACTTTCACTTTTTCATCGATTCTAGGTTTTTATGATAGTGCCGGATAATGCGCCATTTATCATCTCATGGCGGCGGGTGAATTGCTACGAGGTATTCATCTTAAAGGAGGTGGCTGACTTCATCATAATGAAATACGGCACTTTACTAACAGTGTAGCATGTTCACTCCTGATAGTAGCTCTTCTCACAACTTTTTCCACCGATTGCTGACAGGTGAGCTGTCCTAGAGTGGTCATCCTTAATTGCTTATACATAGGTAAATGGTGATTTATGATGAGAGAATGTATCTCTGTTTGTATATTTAACCTACATAATCTGTTTGATTTTATTTTGTTCTACTTGTGCAATATAGTGTTTTAGATATGGGCAGAAGATGATTTTTGATGTGGGGATGCGCCTTTGGTCGCATATATCACTTTTCTTATCTTCTTTTAATGTTTTGCCTGTGCAATTATTTTAAGTAATCACAATAAAGCTCATTACACACTTTTCTCAGTAAGGAGTCACACCTCGCTCTTAATAGGGTGGGAGGGAAACAAGAGAATCAGTGTGCCAGCCTGGCTGTAAAGTGCTGGGCCGGGGGCTGGCATCTGCCCACAATGCCCTCGCCTAGCGCCCGCCCTGCGTCATTACATAATCACAGCAGACCTAAGTGCATGGCATAAGAGGGAGCCGAGAGAGGTGCCTTGCTTTGTAGAAAAGCACCCCAGATTCTGATTGGCTAGAGATAACAGACTCAACCCTCACAACCAGGGAAGAGGGGGTGAATTCTGAGAGACCAGATAAGTAGACGCCCCCTGGCGGAGAGGTCGGGCATTGCACCTATAAGTGCTCCTTAAACCCTGTCGCCCTTTCATGCTGCTCTGGAGCAAACACCAGTCCAGCCCTGACCGGGCATTATCTCTCATTAATGCTATACCCTGACGTCATAACTATTTGGTGTCCGTGTCTATATCGAATTTATGTGGTCAAAAACCCCAACTCATCTGTGACTGACCTCTAAATAATTTACAAATATCTCTGAAAGAGAAACACATTTGTCTTTTTCTAATAAAAACCTTTAAGGCCCGGGTGAAATAGGGATTAGAGTTGCATTAAATTAACAGGCTCAGTGTGTGACCGTCGCACGCAATAATGAGTGTAGAGTTGTGTGAAGGCGGTTTCCTTTCTCTCTGCAGCTTTGAATAAAATGAATCAGATATTTCCTAAAATGAGACTCTCTGTGTCAGAAAACCAACCTCCTCCTGTTCTCTGGGATTGCCAGGCTGTGTCCAAGGGAAATACAGACAAAAATAATATACAGAACACTGTACAACGCCAGGGATGGTGAACACAATATATCCCACATGCACACTTCCAGACGGCTGCACGACTTTTGTTAAACCACACTGTGGGAGACAGCAGGGTGAGACGTGGGAGTGCACGAGTGTGAGACACACTGGGCAGGGAGAGGGGATTGTGACGTCACCAGCAGCAGGGCAGAGACCCGGGGCACATGCTGGGGGTGGGTAAACGGAGCCCCCACACTGTTTTTGGAGCGTGGGCTCGGTTCCCTGTACCGGAGGCTGACAGAGGCCGAATAGTGCCACCTTGGACTCCATTAAATTAATTGTACAACTTTACTTTGGCACAGAAGTTTTGAATGAAGTGCTTAGAGGCTCCGTCGTTCTGTTTAGCACAGTTAATTTGACGGGTATCTTTGGTGGCACAGCGATGGCAGAGGCTTATTTAGAGGTTTATTATGTAGCACGTCTTTGTGAGAGGTATATTTCAGGGCACAATAATGACACCAGGAATACTTCGAAGTGTTAGTCCGTGGCAGTGGTTGTGATGGGCATATTCTGGGCAAAATGATTCTAATCTGATATTCTGTCTCACTCTCCTGCCATTGAGTGTGGGCGGAGGGGTCCCCCATAGCGGCCACGTTTTCCAGACCCATCGTGATGTGTTGCTCCAGTCCAGTTTTATTTCTTTGAATTCTCGGACTTGTAGTCCTGTTTTATCATAGACTAAAAAAGACTACAAGTCCCAGAAGTCAAAGGAAAAATATGGCCTGGGGCAGGAGATGAAGCATGGACCTTGGGAACTTGACAGGGCTGGTATCGACTTCCTCCACTGTCAGAGGGCCACTCAGGTACCTGGACCGGTGCAATGGACCCCTGGCTGAAGCGGGCACCCAGACCTCTGTGGAGAAATGTGTCTAGTAGGCTGTCTCCGGATGCTTGAGGGGGTGTCGCCTCTCTCACGCCCCCTGGGCTCTAGGATGGATCTACATAACCTGAAGAGTTTATATATAGCCAGCTAAAAAGAAATAGCAATGATGGAAGGAGACAATAGACCCTACAATTTAAATTCTCGAAACTTCCTCGTGCCTGATAAGAGGACGGTGTGATCCATGACCTGCCTGCTCGTGAGACGCACGTGTAATACATATGACCCGTACTGCCCTGCTCTGCCCCCTCGCGAGTGTCTGTACTTATACACATGGGCACTGGAGTAACAAAGGCCCCCGCGGTGAAGAGGGAGAGCGAGCTCTAGGGGGCCCTAGAGCTCCCGCGTGAGTCCGGAGGGGGCCCCTGCGTGCACTGTGCAGGGAAGTACGGGAGGGGGCATGAAAGGGTGGTCCCGTGCAGGGAGAGGTCAGACACCTGTGAGGCTGGCGGCACCGGCAGGTGATGCTGGAGTCAGCTGGTGACTGAGGTCCGATGACAGAGCAGCCCTCCCGGCCAGGCTTTTTAGGGTGGGTTGGGGGGGGCACCTGTAAACTCTTCACTACTGCACTGGACCTCCGGGGTGTTTTTCATGCGGATCAGCACAGTCACTAAATGCGATCAAAGGCCGCCGAAATAACTCAGTTGGGAGAGCGTTAGACTGAAGATCTAAAGGTCCCTGGTTCGATCCCGGGTTTCGGCAGAATATTTTTTTTTATTGTATGAAAAACTTAGAAATATAAGACATTGTTTAAACAACAATAATATTATTTCTCTGTCGTGTCCCAGCTCCTCATTGGTTTGTGTCCTTCCTCCTTTGCCCCATCCCTTGTTCTTTCTTCCTTTTCTTTGCGCTCTCCCTTCCTCCTTCCCGGCCTTCCTTCCTTCGCTTCTCACCGCCCTCATTTCGTTATTTACACGTTTCTCATAATTCTGTCTCCCTCCGTCTCACCCCCATCGTTGTGCGTGCGCCTCACACCAGCGGCCCCATCACACTAAATGCGTGACAGATGTGCACCTAGGAGCTCAGTGCCACGTGCTGTGAGGTTCACACCGTGTAGCACATTCCCCCTCCTGGGAGTAAAGTACACTCATGACATGCAGATCTGTAACAGCGGAGGGTGATCTCACGTGTGCCCTGTGACTGAGGACACACTCGACTCTCACTCACCGTGTGTCTGTAATTCAGGACACCCTCTACTCTCACTCACTGTGTGTCTGTGTACTTAAGGACACACTCCGCTCTCACTCACTGTGTGCCTATAACTCAGGACACACTCTACTCTCACTCACTGTGTGCGTCTATAACTCAAGACACACTCTGCTCTCACTCACTGTGTGTCTGTGTACTTAAGGACACACTCTGCTCTCACTCACTGTGTGCGTCTATAACTCAGGACACACTACTCTCACTCACTGTGTGTCTATAACTCAGGACACACTCTGCTCTCACTCGCTGTGCGTCTATAACTCAGGACACACTCTGCTCTCACTCACTGTGTGCGTCTATAACTCAGGACACACACTGCTCTCACTCACTGTGCGTCTATAACTCAGAACACACTCTACTCTCACTCAGGAGACACTCTACTCTCACTGTGTGTCTATAACTCGTGACACACTACTCTCACTCACTGTGCGTCTATAACTCGGGACACACTCTACTCTCACTCACTGTGCGTCTATAACTCAGGACACACTCTACTCTCACTCACTGTGTGCATCTGCTGTCACTCACTGTGCGTCTATAACTCAGGACACACTCTACTCTCACTCACTGCGTGTCTATAACTCAGGACACACTCTACTCTCACTCACTGCGTGTCTATAACTCAGGACACACTCTACTCTCACTCACTGTGTGTCTATAACTCAGGACACACTCTGCTCTCACTCACTGTGTGCGTCTATAACTCGTGACACACTCTGCTCTCACTCACTGTGTGCGTCTATAACATGTGACACACTCTGCTCTCACTCACTGTGTCTATAACTCAGGACACCCTCTACTCTCACTCACTGTGTGTCTATAACTCAGGACACACTCTGCTCTCACTCACTGTGCGTCTATAACTCAGGACACACTCTACTCTCACTCACTGTGTGTCTATAACTCAGGACACACTCTGCTCTCACTCACTGTGCGTCTATAACTCAGAACACACTCTACTCTCACTCACTGTGTCTATAACTCAGGACACCCTCTACTCTCACTCAGGCCACACTCTACTCTCACTGTGTGTCTATAACTCGTGACACACTACTCTCACTCACTGTGCATCTATAACTCAGGACACATTCTACTCTCACTCACTGTGCGTCTATAACTCAGGACACACTCTACTCTCACTCACTGTGTGTCTATAACTCAGGACACACTCTGCTCTCACTCACTGTGCATCTATAACTCAGGACACACTCTGCTCTCACTCGCTGTGTGCATCTATAACTCAGGACAGACTCTGCTCTCACTCACTGTATGTCTATAACTCAGGACACACTCTGCTCTCACTCACTGTGTGTCTATAACTCAGGACACACTCTGCTCTCACTCACTGTGTGTCTGTAACTCAAGACACACTCTGCTCTCACTCACTGTGCGTCTGTAACTCAGGACACCCTCTGCTCTCACTCACTGTGTGTCTGTGTACTTAAGGACACACTCTACTCTCACTCGCTGTGTGCATCTATAACTCAGGACACACTCTACTCTTACTCACTGTGCGTCTATAACTCAGGACACACTCTACTCTCACTCACTGTGTGTCTATAACTCAGAACACCCTCTGCTCTCACTCACTGTGCGTCTATAACTCAGGACACACTCTGCTCTCACTCACTGTGCATCTATAACTCAGGACACATTCTACTCTCACTCACTGTGCGTCTATAACTCAAGACACACTCTACTCTCACTCACTGTGTGTCTATAACTCAGGACACACTCTACTCTCACTCAGGCCACACTCTACTCTCACTGTGTGTCTATAACTCGTGACACACTACTCTCACTCACTGTGCGTCTATAACTCAGGACACACACTGCTCTCACTCACTGTGCGTCTGTAACTCAGGACACACACTGCTCTCACTCACTGTGTGTGTGTAGTGTACACTGATGCACACTTTTAAGCATCGATTCTTCTATTTGCACTAGTGTTTCTTTTACCTCGTGGTACAGAGTATGCAGATCCCTGTGCCCAGAATATGCCCATCACAGCACCGTGGTTCAGAATAACCCTATATAGTGTGCGGGACAATTACTGTGGCACCAAATATACAGGGACCGGAATGGAAACCAGGATCAGCTCAGTCTGGGCAAAAAGTTCAAGCCAAACCCTTTCCCATGCAGCCCGCATGGCAGTGCCAGGGGACCAAGCGGGCAGTCCGGCCCTGGCACATGCCTAGCAAGAGGACTGCTCTGCGGAATAACCCCAGGAAGCGCATCTACGGGGGTTATTGTGCCACCCAATGTACCCCGACGTTGGCACGGCACCTGCCAATCGGAACGAACACGTTCACCAGAATGATTGTGTCATTTCACCTTTAATGTGCCACGGAGGACGCCCCGGACAGCTGCACCGTGGAATGCACCATTCAGAGTTACCGTCGGTGGCACAGAAAATGCCCCTTTTAAATACGGTCATAAAAGTTATAACTTTGGCAGGTCTCAGAGGAGCGCCCCCTGTAGGAGGAGGGCCTCTGCTGCTCTTACTGTCCAGCCAGTGCTTAATTTGTAAATAAAAAGGTGCCGGTGCCCAAGCCCTCCTCTTAAATACGCGGCTGCAGCGTAATCCTGAACCCATCTCAGGCCTCTTCAATCCATATAAAGCCACTTCCTGCCCCTTCAGCTCACTCTTGCAGCTTTCTCCATGTTGTGACACTTTTTCGTTGTTCCCTTCCTTCGTCTTCCTCATTTGTGTCTTTTTCTCGCAGCAAATGCTAGAGGCAGAAGAATAAGCCCCGGCCCTCAAAAATAAGTGTCGGTGCTCAGCACCGGAAACAAGCACAAATTAAGCACTGTGTCCAGCGCACTTTTCCTAGTGTGGCTCGCACTCACGTGCGCCCCCACAGCTCACTCAACAGCTCCACGAAGTGTAGCGCCCACAGTGAGTTTCAACTGCATGTAAGAGAAATCCTCTCTTCCCTGCTGATGTGGCAGGTGTAGGCACCCCCGCCCCCCACCACCACACACACACATCTGAGTGTTGGGATGAGTGCGACATATTCTGGATTAAAATCCGAAACCAGGCCAGGGTCTTTTTAAAAAATGATGTTGTTTGATTAACCACTTAAAGCATCTGCTTTTTTTAATTAAATTAAAATATTCCCAGGAGGGCTCGTCCGGGATTTGAACCCGGGACCTCTCGCACCCGAAGCGAGAATCATACCCCTAGACCAACGAGCCACTCATATGTCATTGGAATGTGGACATGTGTTAAGTATGGTACAGAGCTTCTGATAGCAGCACTTCTGTGTTCACAAGGTGTCTGTTTCCTTTTATTCAAAAGCCGAAGGAGAAGGAAACATCAATCATGTACCACGAACACTGTGCGAGAGGCCTCCCCGTGGGTCTGTCACCTTCATACATGTGTGGCCCCATTTCACCTGGAACCCAAGGGTTTCAGTGGAGCAAATATGAAAATGTATTCCACCTACAGGGGTGTATTAAACTATTGCCCACTGGCATCAGAAGTGTTTCTCTTTTCTGCGGCTCACAGTACTTTTCAGTCTCTTAAAGACCACAGGCACCAAATAATGAATACGTCACACTCACGGTGTGACACTAATGAGGGATAATGCCCGGTCCGGGGTGGGGCAGATGTGTTTGTTCCAGAGCAGCTGAAAGGGCATCAAGGTTTATGGCACAGGAAGAGGTGCAGTGTCCGAGCTCCCCGCCAGGGGGCGCCTACTTCTCTGGGGGGGTTAGGATTCACATCGACCCCCTGGTTGTGTGCTCACTGTGAGGCCGTGTGACAGGTTGTGTCTGTCCTCTTTGGTCAGTCAGTGTCTGGGGAACGCCTGAAAGAGAAAGTCCCCTCTGCGGGGGTGGTGGGGACATCACACCTCCTGTTACCCTGGACATCCCCACGCTTATACCCCGGAGGCAATGACGAGGGCCGAAAAGGACAGAGGCCGGGCCATTATCGACGGTGGGTTCGATGCTTGAATCACCCGTGGAGTGAGATCTGACGGGTCAGACACCAACCGGGCCCTGGTGAGAAGGGGGCGGTGTGGAGGGTCTGAGTAAGATCAGACACCGAAGGGGCCCAGGAGAGAAGGCGGCCAGTGTGGAGGTTACTGAGTGAGGTCTGACGGGTCAGACACCGAAGGGGCCCATGAGAGAAGGGGTCAGTGTTGAAGGACTGAGTGAAGTCTGACGAGTCAGACACCGAAGGGGCCCTGGTGAGAAGGCGGCCAGTGTGGAGGTTACTGAGTGAGTTCTGACGGGTCAGACACCAACCGGGCCCTGGTGAGAAGGCGGCGCGGAATGGAGGGGCTGAGTGAGGTCTGACGGGTCAGACACCGAATTGGCCCTGGAGAGAAGGGGGCAATGTGGAGGTTACAGAGTGAGGTCTCCGAGGGTCCCATGGAGGGGAAGGCGTCGGTGTGCAAGCACCGAGTGAGGTCTCTGAGGGTCCCGATGGAGGGGAAGAGGGGCCGGGGTTAGGTCAGGGGCAGTTTCTCCTGCTCGGATGTGGTTGATCTTCGGGAAGTGTCGGAGCATCGATGGAGTTACCGCTTAAAATGTCAGCTCAGTCTCTGGTCTTCAGTGCTGGGAGGAGGCAGCGACCCCCGGCGAGGCTTGTCAGTGTAAGGGAGGGAGTGATGGTGGTGGTGGATGAGTCCTGTGACACTAGGGGTGAACCCTGTGACCCTGGAGTGAGAATTGTGACCCTGGGGATGATACCTTTGAATCTGGGGTGAGACCCGTGTACGTGGGGTGAGACCTCTGAACCTGGGGCTGAGTCCTGTGACCCTGGGGAGGAGACCTGTGGCCCTGGTAATGAGCTCTCTGACCCTGGCGGAGAGTCCTGTGACCCTGGCGACGAGTCCTGTGCGTCTGGGGTAAAACCTGTGAACTCTTTAGTCCTGTACCTGCCCCCCACGGTATCTGCAGTACAATCATTATGATCACAGAGGAATACGTGGCCGCCGAAATAGCTCAGTTGGGAGAGCGTTAGACTGAAGATCTAAAGGTCCCTGGTTCGATCCCGGGTTTCGGCAGAAGTGTTTTATCTGTTCTTATCAGGCAAACATTGCATCACATTATTAGAAACCTGGAGAACCACAGGCTCTCGTATTCCACCTGTGCCCTCCTTCCACGCCTCTCGCTTCTTCCCTTCTTTATCCCTCTTCCTCCCCACCTTCCTTATCTGCACTCCCTCGCTTCCCGCCCTTCATTCCTCCCGCCCTCATTGTCATTATTTCAGTCTCATCAACTTGTATCATTCCGGCACAATCATACTGCTAGCTTGGGAGTTTCCAGGTCTCCAGACACTGTATGCACACTCACGAGGAGTGAGTGACTCCACAGTCCCACTCTTGATGTGACTCACACACTGCAGGCACACTCACACCCAGAGTGACTCCACAGTCCCACTGTCTGCGATGTGACTCACACACTGCGGGTGCACTCACTCCCAGTGAGTGACTCCACAGTCCCACTGTCTGCGATGTGACTCACACACTGCGGGTGCACTCACTTCCAGTGAGTGACTCCACAATCCCACTCTCTGTGGTGTGATCCGACACTGCGGGCGCACTCAACCAGGAGCGGATGCGTGGCTGGGTGGGGCAGCAGGGATGGGGGGAGGGGATGAGGGTGAGGTGGGTGAGGGGGGGGACACGGGAAAAATAATCAAAGAATAATTTTTTTTTTTTAAAACGTACCTCTGCTCCCGTGCCATGCGCCGCTCCTCTCCCGTCGCTGCTGCAGACACAGGCTCCCAGCCTGCCCTGCGCCGATCCTGACAGCACTGGCTGGGAGCGCCCTTGGAAGCGCCCAGCCAGGGCGCTCCCTGGCAGACTGGGAGATTGTGCTGCTCTCTCCAGCCTGGCAGCAGTGCGCATGTGTGTTTGGCCGCCTGAGACGGCTGGCTACACATACCTGGGCAGTGAGGGGGAGTGCACAGAGCACTCCCCTCGGCCCGTCACCCCCCAGTGCCCCGCCCCTTTTACACAGAAAGGATAATAAACCAAGTTTATCATCCTTCCCCTGTAAAAGGATTTGCAGCGGTTGCTGCTGGCGGGGGGATGCCCCCATATTGAGGAGCCGCCCCATGTTTTCTTTTGCATTTGGATAAATTAAAGATTAAAAAAAATCTGTGTAGTCCGTGTTTTATGAATGATATATGCAACATTTCGGACAGTAACTATGCATTGGTCCCTCAACAACCTCGCTTATTACAGACCCGTCTCACACGGTGAGATCTCACACATTTGAGCTGTGTCTGTGGTGGGCCTTGGGAGAGGCTTCAGCATCCTCCAGAACCGGGGGTCTCCCTGTAACGCAGCCCCTGCAGTTTCTGCATCTTCATCCCCCAGACCGCCCTTTAACCACCCACTGAACATCTAAACGCCGAGGAAAACACGTGCAGGTTTGCAGAGCCAGGATCCATCCATCTCTCACTATAACAAATAATGGTGGTTTTACCATTTGTTTTTTGACACTCAAACCGCCAGGCACTCAGTCCTGGTCATATGTGAGGCTTTCATCCTACCTGACTTTTTGTTTTACAAGCATGATTTTTCTTTCTGGGAATTGCACTTTCTTACATTATTATGTGTTTATTTTTTATCGTTATAATGATTATTTGTTTGCTAAGGGCACGTGGCTTAACATTAGCTGATGGGACCAGTTTAAGGTTGTACAGGCCACTGTTGTTTCACAAATCATTGAAAACAGAGCTCTCAAGTCTCCCACTGTGCTCTAAGTGATGCTCTAGGCCGGGCCTTCTTCCCGTTGTAATGTCAAACTCATTATAAAGAGACATTGGCAAAGCCAGTGGGTCTCACCCATGCACGAGCTATTGACTTTGCCAATGTGTTTTTCATCCATAATGTACATCAGCATGGCTGCTGTTCAGCATGGCTAAGTTAGTGCCAAAGAGGAGAGTGGCGTGGAGTGGCGTGGAGTGGCGTGGCATAGTGTGGAGCAAAGTGTCATAGAGTGTAGTGGTGTAGCATGGAGTGGAACGACGTAGAGTAAAGTGGCCAAGAGACTAGTGTCGTAGAATGTCATGGAGTGTGGCAGGATGGAGAGGACTAGAGTCAAGTGGCGTAGAGTGTCATAGAGTGGAGAGAGGTAGAATGTCATAGAATGGAGTGGAATAGTGTGGAGTGGCATAGAGTGAAGTAAAGTAGCATAGAGTGTCATAGAGTGGAGGGGTGTAAAGTGGCATATAGGGTCATAGAGTGGGGTGTTTTAGAGTGGAGTGTAATAGAGTGGAGTGCAGTGGCCTAGTAGAGTGGAGTAGAGTGTCATGGAATAGAGTGTCGTAGAGTGGAGGGGCGTAGAGTGGAGAAGAATGTCGGACATTAGAGGGGTATACAGTGGAGTGGCATCGAGTGGAGTAGAGAGTTGTATAGTGTTAAGGAGTGGTTTAGGTGGAGAAGAATGTCATATAGTGGAGTGGCATAGAGAGGCATGGCATAGAGTGAAGTGTCATTGAGTGGAGGGAGGTCATAGATTGTCCTGGAGTTGCGTAGAGTGGCAAAGAAAGGAGTAGAGTAGAGTAGAATGGAGTAGAATGTCATAGAGTGGAGTGGCATAGAGTAGCATAGCATAGAGTGGAGTGTCATTGAGTGGAGGGCTCTCATAGATTGTCCTGGAGTTGCGTATAGTGGTGTAGAGTGGTATAGAGTGGAGTGTCATAGAGTAAAGTGTCATATAGTGGAGTGGAGTAGAGTGCCATAGAGTGTTGTGGAGAGTCATATAGTAGAAGATCATAGAGTATAGTGGCGTAAAGTGAAGCAGAGTGGCGTAGAGTGGAATAGAGTGACAGAGTGTTGAGTGGAGTACAATGGAGTGGCATAGAGAGGCATAGAGTGGAGTAGAGTGGAGTGGCATTGAGTGGAGGGAGGTCATAGATTGTCCTGGAGTTGTGTAGAGTGGCATAGGTAGAGTAGAATGGAGTAGAATGGCATAGAGTGGAGTGTGGTAGAGTAAAGTGTCATGGAGTGGAGTAGAGTAAAGTGTCAGAGTGGAGTGGAGTAGAGTGCCATAGAGTGTTGTGGAGAGTCATATAGTAGAGGATCATAGAGTAGAGTGGCTTAAAGTGAAGCAGAGTGGCGTAGAGTGGAATAGAGTGACATAGTGTTGAGTGGAGTACAATGGAGTGGCATAGAGTGGCATAGAGTGTAGTAGAATGGAGGCGAATAGAGTGGAGTGGAGTGTCATAGATGGAGTGGAGTGATGCAGAGTGGAGTAGAGTGAAGTGGTGTACAGTGGCATAGAGTGTCGAAGAGTGTTTGAGAGTGGAGTAGTGTAGAGTGGAGGGGCAAAAAGCAGCATAATGTAAACTGAAGTTAAGAGTCATAGATTGGAGTAAAGTGTTGTGCAGTGGAGTGGCAAAGCGTAGAATGTAGTAAGGTGCTAGAGTGGCCTAGAATGCGTGGAGTGGAGTAAAGTGGCACAGAGTGTCTCTGAGTGGAGTGTCGTAGAGTGGCGTAGAGTGGAGTGACATAGAGTGCTGTGGAGTGCCATTGAGTGGAATGTCGTAGGATAAAGCGGAATAGACGGAAATAGGATCTAGTAGGGTGGCCTTGAGTCATATGGCATAGAGTCAAGCAGAGTGTCGTAGAGTGTCATATAGTGGAGTAGAGTGGAATGGAGAAGAGTGTCGTGGAGTGGAGTGGTGTGTCGTATACTAGAGTAGAGAATAGTAGTAAAATATAATTGAACTATCCATCTTTTGTCAAATTAATTTGGGAACTTCCCCTGTAAAATGACATTTAAATTGTATTTAGTTTCCACCCCTATTGCAGCCCTAAAATGTTTAAAATAAACTATTTGCCGCTATTTCCCTAAAATGTATTTGATGGAAATGCTCCAAGGTCCCTGTGAAGTTATATTAAATTTGTGGTGAGTTAAATGAAGACTTAATTTATGAAGTTGGGCGGGATTAGGAAACTCCACACTTTTCAGAGTAGGTTAAGTCTCCTAACTTTACTTGAGATAAGGTTTATCCTTTGTGGCCTTCCATGTATGATGTCCTGATGCAGAATGTCTCATGTAGGACATCCTCCAGCAAACACATGGAGGCAGGGCACCCAGGACTCAGGTAAGAGGAGTGGGATGGAGGGCTCTGAGCTGAGGCCAACTTACATTTATTTGTTTAAAGAACTTCATAAGCTTTGTATTTCGCAAAGCTGGAACAGTTTAGAAAATACACAAAATTGCAAATTAGCTGGCTACAACTGAGTCGTGCAGAATAGTCTAGTTGTGTAAAGTGCAGTGGCATAGAGTGGTGCGGAGTGGAGTAGTGTGGTGTGCAGCTGTGTAGAGTGGTGAAAAGAGCAGAGTGGTTGTGGTGTTATTACTATTTCTTTATTGTGTTTATCTCAGCATGGTTTCCCTTTATATGTATTGTGTTTCTTTTAGTTATGTATTTCTCTTAGTTGGTTTCTCCCAATGCTTCCCCTGCCTTCCTTTAGGCTCATAGACTCTCTGGAATTTGGAATGCTGGGGGAGTCTGGGAAGGAGATGTGAGGAGATTGGAGGATCTTGACTTGTGGGTGGATGAAGTTTCTTTTACGCATCAAACTGGAAATAAACGTACATTTAATCAACTACAAGTTTTTCTGGATATTTTATTTCTTTTAAGTGGCACTTCATTTTCTGTGTTACATTTTTTTGTACAAACATTTTTCTTTCCCTGCAATAATAAGTGATTATGCAGAACATTACACCTCCACCATTTTTTCTTGCGCTTCCTGGAGAACCTCCTATATCGTGGCAAAAATGGAAAAAGGTTTTCCTGACTTACATGCACGTCTGTGGCAGCAACCTATCCTCTGAAAGAAAGACTTCTGTTTTACAACATTGTCTTGGTGCGGAGGGTCAAGAAATCTTGGAAACTTTACCTGCAATAACAACATCAGATGGTGCGGAAGGTGACAACTCTTTGAATGAATTTGATTCTACTTTACTTAGACTGGACAATCACTTTCTTCCCAAAGTTTCTATCATTTTACAACGTTACTATTTTGGGAAACGTTAGCAGATGGATGATGAATCTATTGAAGATTTTGTCACAGCTTTACGCAAACTAGCTTCATCATGTAACTTCGGAGAAAATCTAGAAGAACGTATTAGAGACCAATTCATGCTTGAATGTAAATGCGACAAAGTAAGAGAAGCATTATGGGTCAAAAGTGATCCATCTCTAGATGAAGTGTTAATCATTGCTAAGCAAGTTGAACATTCGATGGCTTGTATTGATAATTTGAGGAAATCCAAAGGTGTTTCTATGGAGGTCCAAGCTATAAATACAAAAACTAATAACAAGTTTCAAGCAAACATTAGAGCAAAACTGATGTGTTTTAGGTGTGGTACTACAACTCATTTAGCTAATAGCCAAGATTGTCCTGCTATTCATATTATTTGTAACAAATGTTCCAAGAAGGGACATTTTGCTAAGTATTGCAAATCATTTTCTAAGTCTAAAGTCAAAGTTCAGGAAATTGATTGTAATGATGATCGAGATTTTGTTCTTCAGATTATTTATGATGTTAATTGTGTCGCCATTAATACTTGTCAGTACCCTTCGGATTTTGTGGATGTCAACGGAACATCTATTTCTATGATGATGGATTCGGGCGCAAAACTTTCCTTAGTATCAGTTTCGGATTTCACTAAGCATTTTAAGGGAAGAGTTTCTTTACTGGATCCTGATATCATTCCCTACAGTTATAGCGGTAAACCTATTGAGCTCAAGGGTTACTTTGAAGCCGCCATAACCTTTAAAGGGAACACAATTTCAGAGAAAATATATGTTCCAGTTGTTGGTGACACAATTCTGAGTTGGCCACATCAGAAGATGCTTGGGATTATATTAAATCCCAATTCTATTCCTCAAGTATTAGTTCAAAATGTTTGCAGCATCAAAGACGACATCATAGGTGAATTTTCTGATGTATTTTCTTCTAAAGTAGGGTGCGTTACGGGATACAAACATCGTATTTGTCTTAAGGAGGGTGTCAGCCCTGTAGCGTGCAAAGTAAGAAAAATTCCTTTCACTTTACAAGACAAGGTTAAATCTGAATTACAAAGGTTACAATCTGAAGGCATCATTGAAGAAGTCGAGGCTGCACAATGGGTCGCCCCCATTGTTGTTGCTGTGAAGAAATCGGGAGATATTAGACTGTGTGGACCTTAGACATCTCAACAAAGCTGTGATTGAAGACAAATTTCCTTTACCAAACATAAATGAAATGGTCTGTCTTTTAGGAGAGGCAAAATATTTTACGACATTAGATTTGAGTTCAGCTTATCACCAAGTTCAATTGTGTGAAGAATCAAAATTGTTGACATCTTTCATCACTCCCTTTGGTGTGTTTAAGTTTAATAGGATGCCATTTGGTTTGTGCTCTGCTGCTTCTGTATTTCAAAGACTAATGTATCATATTCTTGGGAAAACTGATGGTGTTAGATTTTTTCAAGATGATGTTCTCATTTTTTCTAACACTCTTGAACAACATCTTTCCAAAGTTAGAGAAGTCTTAAAACAATTTCGTAGTAAGGGAATCACACTCAAGGGAGAAAAATGCAAGTTTGCATGTTCAGATATCACGTATTTAGGACATGTAATTTCTTCTCAAGGTGTTAAACCGAAAGAGGATCTAGTTAAAACTGTAGTTAATTTTGCGGATCCTGTTAAAAGAGAAGATGTACAAGTTTTCTTAGGCATGGCGGAATTTTATTCCAAATTTGTTCCTAATTTTGCCAGTAGGTCTTGCTGCATTAGAGAGTTACTTAAGAAAGGTGTTGATTTTGTATGGTCAGAGGCTTGCAAGAAAGAATTTGAGGATCTAAAAAATGCACTATCTTCTGCTCAATGTCTCAACAGTTTTCGTCCAGGGTTTCCCTGTTGGATTATAACTGATGCCTCAGAAAAGGGTTTAGGAAGTGTTCTTAAGCAAAAGTATGATGGTAAGGATGTTACTATGGCATTTGCTTCCAGAGCGTTAAGGGGAGCGGAGTCGAGGTATTCCACCATTGAAAAAGAAGCACTAGCTATCTACTGGGCTATAAAGAAGTTTAAACAGTTTCTATGGGGATCTAGGTTTGTTGTGCAATCTGATCATAAGCCTTTACAAGAGATTTTTGATAAGAAGGGTCTAGACTGTATTTCTTCACGTATTTGCAAGTAGATTGTTGGTCTTCAAGACTTTCAATTTTCTGTCAGATATGTCCCTGGATGTGAGAACCGCACAGCTGACTGTTTGTCAAGGTTAAGATCTTTTAGCTGGGACCAAGATACGGATTGTAGCACATGGTGGGTTGATGAGGATGTGAAAGTGTGCATTTTGACTGATGGTTGTATCACGGAAGATGAGTGGTTAACGGAGTTTAGTAATGATACTAGCTTGAAACGGGTAAAGGATTTGATCGAATCTAATTGTGTTCCTGCTGACTGTGATGAAGAGAATGTGTATAAAAAAATTTGGAATGAACTTTCAGTTGAGAATGGTTTGGTTTTTAGGAGTGGAAGATTAGTACCTCCACCTGGTTTGCGTGAAAGATTGTTAAATCTAGCTCATTTGGGTCACTATGGTATTTGCAAGACAAAAGAACGGTTGAGAGAATTTTATTGGTGGCCGAGAATGGATTTAGCGTTGGAAAGAGTTGTTCGCGACTGTGTGGAATGCAAATTTGCAGATAAAACTTTCAAGTGTAGGTCACGTCCATTAGAAATCAGGAAAATTCCTAATGAAGTGTGGGAGGATGTTGCAATGGATATTATGGGTCCTGTTGTGTGTGGTTCAACTTCTAAGTATATTGTTGTTGTAATGGACATGTTGTCTCATTGGCCAGAATCAATTACTAATTTTCTTTCAGGGGTATTTTCTAGAGAAGGATATCCCAAATGCATCATAACAGATAATGGGGTTCAATTCACCTCTAAGCACATGTCTGAGTTTTTAGCATCTAGAGGCATATTGCATAAGAAAAGTGCTCTATATCATCCTGAAACTAATGGTATGGTTGAGCGCTTTAACAGGACATTGAAGGAAACTATTCAAGTAGCAAGATTAACAGGATGTAATTGGATGGAAGCTGTTAAATCTAAAGTTGAGAGTTATAGGTTTACACCACATTCCAGTACTGGCCAATCTCCATTTGTATTGTTCAAGAAAAGAGTGCCTAACACTAGCATAAATCCTTCACGGGTGAATAAATATGTTAGTAAAGAGTTGAACCATGAGAAAATTAAAGAACTAGCTGTGACCAGGGATGAGATTTTACAGGAAAAAAGGAAATTGACATATGATCGTCGTAAAGCAGTCAAACCTCTTGTTGTTGCAGTTGGTGATTCTGTAAAGATTAAGTTGCCGAAAATAAATTGTGCAACATTTTCTCATTATAGTAAAATCTTTAAAGTTATCAAAGTGTTTAAAGGTGCTATTAAAGTGGATGATGGGTGTATTTGGAATTTGAATAGAGTTGTGAAGATGTAAAAAAAAATATATATATATATGTATTTATTTATAATTTAGGGGGAAGATAGTGTGGTGTTATCACTATTTCTTTATTGTGTTTATCTCAGCATGGTTTCCCTTTATATGTATTGTGTTTCTTTTAGTTATGTATTTCTCTTAGTTGGTTTCTCCCAATGCTTCCCCTGCCTTCCTTTAGGCTCATAGACTCTCTGGAATTTGGAATGCTGGGGGAGTCTGGGAAGGAGCTGTGAGGAGATTGGAGGATCTTGACTTGTGGGTGGATGAAGTTTCTTTTATGCATCAAACTGGAAATAAACGTACATTTAATCAACTACAAGTGTCAACTTGAATTTCTGCCTTGGATGACAGACAGTGGTGTAAAGTGGTGAAGAGTAATGTGGTGTGGAGAAGAGGGACAAAGAGGACACTGGTGTAGAGTGGTGGATTGAAGAGTGTAGTGGTGTAGAGTAAAGTGGTGCAGTGTAGAGTAGAGTGCAGTGGTGTAGAGTAGAGTGGTGCGGAGTAGAGTGCAGTGGTGTAGAGTAGAGTGGTGCAGAGTAGAGTGCAGTGGTGTACAGTAGAGTGGTGCAGAGCAGAGTGCTGAAGAGTAGAGTGCAGTGGCATACAGTGCATTGGCATAGAGTAGAGTGCAGGGGTGTAGAGTAGAGGGGTGCAGAGCAGAGTGTTGAAGAGTAGAGTGCAGTGGCATACAGTACAGTGACATACAATGCAGTGGAATACAGTGAGGTGGCATACAGTGCAGTGGCATACATTGCATTGGCATACAGTGCATTGGCATTGAGCAGTGTGCAGGGGTGTAGAGTAGAGGGTGGGAGTGAAAAGAAGCAACACAGAGGGGTAGAAAAGAATGGAAGCAATATAGAAGGGGTGGGTGGGAGGGAATAGAAGCTACATAGATGGTGACTGGGGAGATGGACTGGAAACACCAGCACTAATATGGAGTGCTTGAACAAAGAAAATTAGCACCAAAAACAGGAGCAGTGGATGGACACAAGTACTTGGTACATGCTCCAAGGGAGGGCCAAAAACAAGAAGAGGAAGTGAGGCCTACATGTTGTGACAAATGGGGATGAAGGACTTGTCTTTTCTTATGGTTTGCACTCTATGGTTATATGCGTTCTAACCAGGGCAATGTGTGTGTGGTGGGTTATGGGATATTAAGTATGGGGCTGCCTGTGTCGTACGCAACACAACAATTTAGGCGTGCAGGGGCTTAGTACCGCATTCCTCTGTCCTACGGCACACTCCCTCACCCCCATGACCACGTTGCCTGGGGGGGTCTAAGATGTTAGAAAAGGGACCTGTCCACTCTCCCTGGGCTGCAGGCGTCCAGTGGTAGTGGGCAGCTGGGAAGGGGCAAAGGGTTAAATACCTGTTGACCTTGGCTCCCATCCTCTTTTGACAGTTTCTAGACAATACCCATCCTACCCTCACCCACTGGATTTATTTAAAGAGTATGATTGCCTGTATATTGGCAACGTTTTTTTCCATTGTTTTGTTTCGCAGCCTGAGTTACAGGGCGATCCAAAGGAATTTGGTGCAGAAAGCAATCATGGCGGAGCACAAAGGGGATGCTCCATGCCAGCTCCTGGGGAATCTTTACGGCAGGACCGCGGGATGAAAGCAACAGTGCCCCGTTAGTCCAATGGACAGTTGTAAATCTGAGCAACCGGGGCCTTGCCTTGGACAGCTTTGTCACTACACGTGAGTTTGGTTTTATCGGATTTACAGTGTGGGAAACCCCCAAAAATGTATAACTCTTGATGGTGTGTAGTCCAGGCACTCATTGTCTAATCAGGTGAGTGATGAGCATAGGTTTCTCATCCAATGGCTGCGCTTGGATCATCAGTAAGTTAACCCAATTTTGTCTTGCCTACATAAGCAATAATAAACCTGCAGTCAACTTCTCTCCAACAACTGGTGTGGCCTTGTCTTTTCTTATGGTTTGCAATCTATGGTTATATGCGTTTCAGCCAAGGCAGTATGTGTGTGGTGGGCTATGGGATCCCGGGGCTGTGAGGGAAACGCTGAAGCTAACAAATGATAAGCTGTGGGCGGGCTGTAAGCCCACTGAATGTAAACAACATGTCTCACAGAGACAGGGCATGTGATGTCCAGGTGGAACCTAAAAAGGACCTGGACTGCTCATCTGGACTCATGGAGTTCTGAACGTCCATGGCCAGACTTTATTTGAGAAGTCACTAAAACAGCTCTCTATGTATACTGGTCCTAGAGATGAGAAGTAACGTGATATGGATCTAAAGTGGTCAGATTACTTAACATTCGGAAAACTTGTTAAATAGCACCCACGTGGCGTGGGAGAGTTGTGAGGGCCTCTAGTAAACCCTAACTTTTTTGTAGTTTTACATAGCGCCAACGTAGCACGGGGCATTGCAGCGCTTTACATGAACACCGGATTACTTACAGTAGGTCAGAATTTAAGTATTAATTAAGTGATAATTTCTCTGAAAGAGTGCTGTCCAGTGCCCACTAACTGTTATTTATTTACAACACTGAGAATATCTATTCAAGTTATTTCAGTAGGTTATGTCATTCATTTCTGAATCTGAATTCTTGTCTGAAGATAAAGTGCCACCTTGCGGCTGGAAAATGAATGGTTGCTAGAAAGAAAAAGATAAACAGCGGCTCTGGCAACAGCCTGAACATTTGTGCAACTGTCAGAGAAATATAATTTGGTTGGGACAAAATGTACACTCACGGTTTACGATGTCACTTCCCAAATCATTTTCTAAATACAAATGTATTCGATCTTTTCGAGTTCCTTACTCGAACTATTTATTGTTCAATAGAAAGATAAATCTTACACTTTGCTTACAAACTTGAATGCATAGCACTCTCAATTGTGACTTCCACCCGTGTTTCTACATGCAGACAGCCAGAACACACATGAAAATTTATAATATTCCAAAAGGGATGGTTGTGTCAGAAGTGGGACTCGAACCCACGCCTGCAGGGGAGACTGCGACCTGAACGCAGCGCCTTAGACCGCTCGGCCATCCTGACAGATGTACATAGCTTTTTCAAGTCGTTTTATAATATGTTACAAGAACCAAGACTTCATGGATGAATTTCTTGTATCTGCGAACCACGACTGTCCCTTCAGAGGCCTTTGTGTGTCTGAATTGTACTCGGAGAAGGAGCCCCCCACTCTTTCAGCAGGTGCACGAGCCAGGCTGCCTTTGCTCATATCAGCTTCAGCCTCCTTCAAAACCTTCGCAAAAGAGACTGCCAGGTGTGAACCTGAGGTGAGAGGAGTCAATTAGAAGGTGGCTGGGCTGTGCTAACAAGAGTAACAGATGGGGTGGGGGCAGGGTGGGATTGGTCAGGCGGGCAATGGCCAAAGGGCCTGTGTGGGTTGTAGTTGTGGGGGCCGCTTTTTAGGGCAGAGTGGGGGCCGATTTGAGATCCATTTCTGCCTGTTCAGATGCTACCAGCGGCCCAGTGGGGGTCTAAGCGGCCTTTCTGGAGGCCTTGTTACCTTCCCTTCACCAACAGGACAGGAGTCATCAACCCCAGCACCCCCCACTCCACCCCAGGCCCGCACATTGATCCAAAAAGCTAACTTGGGCCGGCTACGGGCACATTAATGTATGCAGATTGAGCAGGGGGCCTGAACAGGAGTTGCCTCAATGATATTCAGCTGTGGTTCACTAGTGTAAAACAATCCATACACCAGGAGTGCTGGCAAGGTTTACTTTTTTAAAAATCTCAGTGGAGCTAAGAAAACAAAAGTTATACTCATAGATCTTGACAGCTAGACAGATCATTCTGTTTATCCTAGGAGATTGATTTTAAATGATGGTACGTACTCAGTGCTTAATTTGTGCTTGTTGTTTCCGGTGTGGGGCGCCGGCACTTATTTTTGAGGGTCAGCACTTATTTTGTCTGCCTCAAGCATTTACTGCGAGCAAAAGACATATGGGAAAGACGGAGGAAGAGGAAAACGAAAAAGCATCACGAAAGGAGAAAGCAGAAAGCTGCAAGAGTGAGCTGAAGGGGCAGGGAGTGGCTGTAAATAGATTGAAGAGGCCCGAGGTGGCTTCAGGATTACGCTGCCTCAGTATTCCATCTTCGCACATTTAATTGCAGCAGCCACGTGTTTTCGAGCAGAGCTTTGAGCACAGGCATGTTTTTATTTACAAATTAAGCACTGTACATAGTATTTATACACTCTCACTTTCTCATGTACCTTAGGCTCCTATGTTAATGTTGCTTTAAGCTAGTGCCCAATAGAGTGTATGGTACCTCCTTATCTGAAGAAAATGATTTGAAATGTAGTATGCATTTCTTATGCACTTTACTTGCCTATCCTATGTGGATGATATGAATGATGGAATGTACTGTTTATGCACTTTCACTTTTTCATCGATTCTAGGTTTTTATGATAGTGCCGGATAATGCGCCATTTATCATCTCATGGCGGCGGGTGAATTGCTACGAGGTATTCATCTTAAAGGAGGTGGCTGACTTCATCATAATGAAATACGGCACTTTACTAACAGTGTAGCATGTTCACTCCTGATAGTAGCTCTTCTCGCAACTTTTTCCACCGATTGCTGACAGGTGAGCTGTCCTAGAGTGGTCATCCTTAATTGCTTATACATAGGTAAATGGTGATTTATGATGAGAAAATGTATCTCTGTTTGTATATTTAACCTACATAATCTGTTTGATTTTATTTTGTTCTACTTGTGCAATATAGTGTTTTAGATATGGGCAGAAGATGATTTTTGATGTGGGGATGCGCCTTTGGTCGCATATATCACTTTTCTTATCTTCTTTTAATGTTTTGCCTGTGCAATTATTTTAAGTAATCACAATAAAGCTCATTACACACTTTTCTCAGTAAGGAGTCACACCTCGCTCTTAATAGGGTGGGAGGGAAACAAGAGAATCAGTGTGCCAGCCTGGCTGTAAAGTGCTGGGCCGGGGGCTGGCATCTGCCCACAATGCCCTCGCCTAGCGCCCGCCCTGCGTCATTACATAATCACAGCAGACCTAAGTGCATGGCCTAAGAGGGAGCCGAGAGAGGTGCCTGGCTTTGTAGGAAAGCACCCCAGATTCTGATTGGCTAGAGATAACAGACTCAACCCTCACAACCAGGGAAGAGGGGGTGAATTCTGAGGGACCGGATAGGTAGACGCCCCCTGGCGGAGAGGTCGGGCATTGCACCTATAAGTGCTCCTTAAACCCTGTCGCCCTTTCATGCTGCTCTGGAGCACACACCAGTCCAGCCCTGACCGGGCATTATCTTTCATTAATGCTATACCCTGACGTCATAACTATTTGGTGTCCGTGTCTATATCGAATTTATGTGGTCAAAAACCCCAACTCATCTGTGACTGACCTCTAAATAATTTACAAATATCTCTGAAAGAGAAACACATTTGTCTTTTTCTAATAAAAACCTTTAAGGCCCGGGTGAAATAGGGATTAGAGTTGCATTAAATTAACAGGCTCAGACCGTCGCAAGTAATAATGTGTGTAGAGTTGTGTGAAGGCTGTTTCCTTTCTCTCTGCAGCTTTGAATAAAAGGAATCAGATATTTCCTAAAATGAGACTCTCTGTGTCAGAAAACCAACCTCCTCCTCCTGTTCTCTGGGATTGCCAAGCTGTGTCCAAGGGAAATACGGACACAAATAATATACAGAACACTGTACATCACGGGGGATGGTGAACACAACACATCCCACAAAACTCTCACACACATCTGGCTCGTTGGTCTAGGGGTATGATTCTAGCTTAGGGTGCGAGAGGTCCCGGGTTTAAATCCCGGACGAGCCCTTTAATACTTTATCATATCACTAAATGGATAATTTGAAAAGTAACAAACTAAAAAACAAGCGCTTTTAAGATAAAATACCCTGGGACGGTTTTGTATTTTAAGCCAGCACGTGTCGCGCTGAAAGGAAGAAACGGAGCCCTGGACCAAGAGGCAGCTGCAGGGGCCGCCGGGAGGCAGGTCTCCATCACTGCCACATCAGCACCCGGGACATTTGTTAATGTTGCTTGGAGACGAATCTTATTACACCGGGGGCTGCACGTCTTTTGTTAAACCACACTGTGGGAGACAGCAGGGTGAGACGTGGGAGTGCACGAGTGTGAGACACACTGGGCAGGGAGAGGGTGTTGTGAGGTCACCAGCAGCAGGGCAGAGTCCCGGGGCACAAGCTGGGGGTGGGCGCGGGTGAACGGAGCCCCCACAATCTTTTTGGAGCGTGGGCTCCGTTCCCTGTACCGGAGGCTGGCAGAGGCCGAATAGTGCCGCCTTGGACTCAATTAAATTAATTGTACAACTTTAGTTTGCCACAAAAGTTCTGATGGAAGCACTTAGAGGCTCCGTCGTTCTGCTTGGCACAGTTAATCTGACGGGTATTTTTGGTGGCACAGCGATGGCAGAGGCTTATTTAGAGGTTTAATTTGTAACAAGTCTTTGTGAGGGGTATATTTCGTGGCACAATAATGACACCAGGAATACTTCGAAGTGTTAGTCCGTGGCAGTGGTTGTGATGGGCATATTCTGGGCAAAATGATTTTAATCTGATATTCTGTCTCACTCTCCTGTCATTGGGTGTTGGGGGAGGGGTCCCGTATAGCTATCACGTTTCCCAGACCCATTCGTGATGTGTTGCTCCAGTCCAGTTTTATTCCTTTGAATTGTGGGACTTGTAGTCCTGTTTTATCATAGACTAAAAACGACTACAAGTCCCAGAAGTCAAAGGAAAAATCTGGCCTGGAGCAGGAGATGACGCATGGACCTTGGCATCGACTTCCTCCACTGTCAGAGGGCCACTCAGGTACCTGGACCGGTGCAATGGACCCCTGGCTGAAGCGGGCACCCAGACCTCTGTGGAGAAATGTGTCTAGTAGGCTGTCTCCGGATGCTTGAGGGGGTGTCGCCTCTCTCACGCCCCCTGGGCTCTAGGATGGATCTACATAACCTGAAGAGTTTATATATAACCAGCAAAAAAGAAATAGCAATGATGGAAGGAGACAATAGACCCTACAATTTAAATTCTCGACACTTCCTCGTGCCTGATAAGAGGACGGTGTGATCCATGACGTGCCTGCTCGTGAGACGCACGTGTAATACATATGACCCGTACTGCCCTGCTCTGCCCCCTCGCGAGTGTCTGTACTTATACACATGGGCACTGGAGTAACAAAGGCCCCCGCGGTGAAGAGGGAGAGCGAGCTCTAGGGGGCCCTAGAGCTCCCGCGTGAGTCCGGAGGGGGCCCCTGCGTGCACTGTGCAGGGAAGTACGGGAGGGGGCATGAAAGGGTGGTCCCGTGCAGGGAGAGGTCAGACACCTGTGAGGCTGGCGGCACCGGCAGGTGATGCTGGAGTCAGCTGGTGACTGAGGTCCGATGACAGAGCAGCCCTCCCGGCCAGGCTTTTTAGGGGGGGGCGAAGGGGGGGGCACCTGTAAACTCTTCACTACTGCATTGGACCTCCAGGGTGTTTTTCATGGGATCAGCACAGTCATTAAATCCGGTCACAGGCCGCCGAAATAGCTCAGTTGGGAGAGCGTTAGACTGAAGATCTAAAGGTCCCTGGTTCGATCCCGGGTTTCGGCAGAAAGTGTTTTTATTGAATGAAAAACTTAGAAATATAAGATATTGTTTAAACAACAATAATATTATTTCTCTGTCGTGTCCCAGCTCCTCATTGGTTTGTGTCCTTCCTCCTTTGCCCCATCCCTTGTTCTTTCTTCCTTTTCTTTGCGCTCTCCCTTCCTCCTTCCCGGCCTTCCTTCCTTCGCTTCTCACCGCCCTCATTTCGTTATTTACACGTTTCTCATAATTCTGTCTCCCTCCGTCTCACCCCCATCGTTGTGCGTGCGCCTCACACCAGCGGCCCCATCACACTAAATGCGTGACAGATGTGCACCTAGGAGCTCAGTGCCACGTGCTGTGACGTTCACACCGTGTAGCACATTCCCCCTCCTGGGAGTAAAGTACACTCATGACATGCAGATCTGTAACAGCGGAGGGTGATCTCACGTGTGCCCTGTGACTGAGGACACACTCTACTCTCACTCACTGTGTGTCTGTAACTGAGGACACACTCGACTCTCACGCACTCTGTGTGTTTGTAATTCAGGACACCCTCTACTCTCACTCACTGTGTGTCTGTGTACTTAAGGACACACTCCGCTCTCACTCACTGTGTGTCTGTGTACTTAAGGACACACTCTGCTCTCACTCACTGTGTGTCTATAACTCAGGACACACTCTGCTCTCACTCACTGTGTGTATGTGTACTTAAGGACACACTCCGCTCTCACTCACTGTGTGTCTGTGTACTTAAGGACACACTCCGCTCTCACTCACTGTGTGTCTATAACTCAGGACACACTCTGCTCTCACTCACTGTGTGTCTATAACTCAGGACACACTCTGCTCTCACTCACTGTGCGTCTGTAACTCAGGACACATTCTACTCTCACTCACTGTGTGTCTGTGTACTTAAGGACACACTCTGCTCTCACTCACTGTGTGCGTCTATAACTCAGGACACACTCTGCTCTCACTCACTGTGCGTCTGTAACTCAGGACACACTCTGCTCTCACTCACTGTGCGTCTGTAACTCAGGACACACTCTACTCTCACTCACTGTGCGTCTATAACTCAAGACACACTCTACTCTCACTCACTGTGTGTCTGTGTACTTAAGGACACACTCTGCTCTCACTCACTGTGTGTCTATAACTCTGGACACCCTCTGCTCTCACTTACTGTGTGCATCTATAACTCGGGACACATTCTACTCTCACTCACTGTGTGTCTATAACTCAGGACACACTCTACTCTCACTCACTGTGCGTCTATAACTCAGGACACACTCTGCTCTCACTCACTGTGCGTCTATAACTCAGGACACATTCTACTCTCACTCACTGTGCGTCTATAACTCAAGACACACTCTACTCTCACTCACTGTGTGTATGTGTACTTAAGGACACACTCCGCTCTCACTCACTGTGTGCGTCTATAACTCGGGACACATTCTACTCTCACTCACTGTGCATCTATAACTCAGGACACACTGCTCTCACTCACTGTGTGCATCTATAACTCGGGACACATTCTACTCTCACTCACTGTGCATCTATAACTCAGGACACACTGCTCTCACTCACTGTGTGCATCTATAACTCGTGACACACTACTCTCACTCACTGTGTGCATCTATAACTCGGGACACATTCTACTCTCACTCACTGTGTGCATCTATAACTCGGGACACATTCTACTCTCACTCACTGTGTGTCTATAACTCAGGACACACTCTGCTCTCACTCACTGTGCGTCTGTAACTCAGGACACACTCTGCTCGCACTCACTGTGCGTCTGTAACTCAGGACACACTCTACTCTCACTCACTGTGTCTATATCTCAGGACACACTCTGCTCTCACTCACTGTGCATCTATAACTCAGGACACATTCTACTCTCACTCACTGTGCGTCTATAACTCAGGACACACACTGCTCTCACTCACTGTGCGTCTATAACTCAGGACACACTTTGCTCTCACTCACTGTGTGTGTGTAATGTACACTGATGCACACTTTTAAGCATCGATTCTTCTATTTGCACTAGTGTTTCTTTTACCTCGTGGTACAGAGTATGCAGATCCCTGTGCCCAGAATATGCCCATCACAGCACCGTGGTTCAGAATAACCCTATATAGTGTGCGGGACAATTACGGTGGCACCAAATATACAGGGACCGGAATGGAAACCAGGATCAGCTCAGTCAGGGCAAAAAGTTCAAGCCAAACCCTTTCCCATGCAGCCCGCATGGCAGTGCCAGGGGACCAAGCGGGCAGTCCGGCCCTGGCACATGCCTAGCAAGAGGACTGCTCTGCGGAATAACCCCAGGAAGCGCATCTACGGGGGTTATTGTGCCACCCAATGTACCCCGACGTTGGCACGGCGCCTGCCAATCGGAACGGACACGTTCACCAGAATGATTGTGTCATTTCACCTTTAATGTGCCACGGAGGACGCCCCGGACAGCTGCACCGTGGAATGCACCATTCAGAGTTACCGTCGGTGGCACAGAAAATGCCCCTTTTAAATACGGTCATAAAAGTTATAACTTTGGCAGGTCTCAGAGGAGCGCCCCCTGTAGGAGGAGGGCCTCTGCTGCTCTTACTGTCCAGCCAGTGCTTAATTTGTAAATAAAAAGGTGCCGGTGCCCACAGCCCTCCTCTTAAATACGCGGCTGCAGCGTAATCCTGAACCCATCTCAGGCCTCTTCAATCCATATAAAGCCACTTCCTGCCCCTTCAGCTCACTCTTGCAGCTTTCTCCCTTTGTGACACTTTTTCGTTGTTCCCTTCCTTCGTCTTCCTCATTTGTGTCTTTTTCTCGCAGCAAATGCTAGAGGCAGAAGAATAAGCCCCGGCCCTCAAAAATAAGTGTCGGTGCTCAGCACCGGAAACAAGCACAAATTAAGCACTGTGTCCAGCGCACTTTTCCTAGTGTGGCTCACACTCACGTGCGCCCCCACAGCTCACTCAACAGCTCCACGAAGTGTAGCGCCCACAGTGAGTTTCAACTGCATGTAAGAGAAATCCTCTCTTGGCTGCGGATGCGGCAGGTGTAGGCACCCCCGCCCCCCACCCAACACACACACACATCTGAGTGTTGGGGTGAGTGCGACATATTCTGGATTAAAATCCGAAACCAGGCCAGGGTCTTTTTAAAAGATGATGTTGTTTGATTAACCACTTAAAGCATCTGCTTTTTTTAATTTAAAAAAAGAATCGTCTGGGATTTTAACCCGGGATTTGAACCCGGGACCTCTCGCACCCGAAGCGAGATTCATACCCCTAGACCAACGAGCCACTCATATGTCATGGAATGTGGACGCGTGTTAGGTATGGTACAGAGCTCCAGCTAGCAGCACTTCTGTGTTCACAAGGTGTCTGTTTCCTTTTATTCAAAAGCCGAAGGAGAAGGAAACTTCAATCATGTACCAAGAATACTGTGCGAGAGGCCTCCCCGTGGGTCTGTCACCTTCATACATGTGTGGCCCCATTTCACCTGGAACCCAAGGGTTTCCGAGGAGCAAATATGAAAATGTATTCCACCTACAGGGGTGTATTAAACTATTGCCCACTGGCATCAGAAGTGTTTCTCTTTTCTGCCGCTCACAGTACTTTTCAGTCTCTTAAAGACCACAGGCACCAAATAATGAATACGTCACACCCACGGTGTGACACTAATGAGGGATAATGCCCGGTCCGGGGTGGGGCAGATGTGTTTGTTCCAGAGCAGCTGAAAGGGCATCAAGGTTTATGGCACAGGAAGAGGTGCAGTGTCCGAGCTCCCCGCCAGGGGGCGCCTACTTCTCAGGGGGGGTTCGGATTCACATCGACCCCCTGGTTGTGTGCTCACTGTGAGGCCGTGTGACAGGTTGTGTCTGTCCTCTTTGGTCAGTCAGTGTCTGGGGAACGCCTGAAAGAGAAAGTCCCCTCTGCGGGGGTGGTGGGGACATCACACCTCCTGTTACCCTGGACATCCCCACGCTTACACCCCGGAGGCAATGACGAGGGCCGAAAAGGACAGAGGCCGGGCCGTTATCGACGGTGGGTTCGATGCTTGAATCACCCGTGGAGTGAGATCTGACGAGTCAGACACCAACCGGGCCCTGGTGAGAAGGGGGCGGTGTGGAGGGTCTGAGTAAGATCAGACACCGAAGGGGCCCTGGAGAGAAGGCGGCCAGTGTGGAGGTTACTGAGTGAGGTCTGACGGGTCAGACACCGAAGGGGCCCATGAGAGAAGGGGTCAGTGTTGAAGGACTGAGTGAAGTCTGACGAGTCAGACACCGAAGGGGCCCTGGTGAGAAGGCGGCCAGTGTGGAGGTTACTGAGTGAGGTCTGACAGGTCAGACACCTACCGGGCCCTGGTGAGAAGGGGTCAGTGTTGAAGGACTGAGTGAGGTCTGACGGGTCAGACACCAACCGGGCCCTGGTGAGAAGGCGGTGCGGAATGGAGGGCCTGAGTGAGGTCTGACGGGTCAGACACCGAATTGGCCCTGGAGAGAAGGGGGCAATGTGGAGGTTACAGAGTGAGGTCTCCGAGGGTCCCATGGAGGGGAAGGCGTCGGTGTGCAAGCAACGAGTGAGGTCTCTGAGGGTCCCGATAGAGGGGAAGAGGGGCCGGGGTTAGGTCAGGGGCAGTTTCTCCTGCTCGGATGTGGTTGATCTTCGGGAAGAGTCGGAGCATCGATGGAGTTACCGCTTAAAATGTCAGCTCAGTCTCTGGTCTTCAGTGCTGGTCTTCAGTGCTGGGAAGAGAGCAGTGACCCCCGGCGAGGCTTCTGTCAGTGTAAGGGAGGGGGTGATGGTGGTGGATGAGTCCTGTGACACTAGGGGTGAACCCTGTGGCCCTGGAGTGAGAATTGTGACCCTGGGGATGATACCTTCGAATCTGGGGGTGAGTCCCGTGTACCTGGGGTGAGACCTCTGAACCTGGGGATGAGTCCTGTGACACTGGGGAGGAGACCTGTGGCCCTGGTAATGAGCTCTCTGACCCTGGCGGAGAGTCCTGTGCGTCTGGGGTAAAACCTGTGAACTCTTTAGTCCTGTACATGCCCCCCACGGTATCTGCAGTAAAATCATTATGATCACAGAGGAATACGTGGCCGCCGAAATAGCTCAGTTGGGAGAGCGTTAGACTGAAGATCTAAAGGTCCCTGGTTCGATCCCGGGTTTCGGCAGAAGTGTTTTATCTGTTCTTATCAGGGAAACATTGCATCACATTATTAGAAACCTGGAGAACCACAGGCTCTCGTATTCCACCTGTGCCCTCCTTCCACGCCTCTCGCTTCTTCACTTCTTTATCCCTCTTCCTCCCCACCTTCCTTATCTGCACTCCCTCGCTTCCCGCCCTTCATTCCTCCCGCCCTCATTGTCATTATTTCAGTCTCATCAACTTGTATCATTCCGGCACAATCATACTGCTAGCTTGGGAGTTTCCAGGTCTCCAGACACTGTATGCACACTCACGAGGAGTGAGTGACTCCACAGTCCCACTCTTGATGTGACTCACACACTGCAGGCACACTCACACCCAGAGTGACTCCACAGTCCCACTGTCTGCGATGTGACTCACACACTGCGGGTGCACTCACTCCCAGTGAGTGACTCCACAGTCCCACTGTCTGCGATGTGACTCACACACTGCGGGTGCACTCACTTCCAGTGAGTGACTCCACAATCCCACTCTCTGTGGTGTGATCCGACACTGCGGGCGCACTCAACCAGGAGCGGATGCGTGGCTGGGTGGGGCAGCAGGGATGGGGGGAGGGGATGAGGGTGAGGTGGGGGAGGGGGGGGACACGGGAAAAATAATCAAAGAATAATTTTTTTTTTTAAAAACGTACCTCTCCCGTCGCTGCTGCAGACACAGGCTCCCAGCCTGCCCTGCGCCGATCCTGACAGCACTGGCTGGGAGCGCTCTTGGAAGCGCCCAGCCAGGGCGCTCCCTGGCAGACTGGGAGATTGTGCTGCTCTCTCCAGCCTGGCAGCAGTGCGCATGTGTGTTTGGCCGCCTGAGACGGCTGGCTACACATACCTGGGCAGTGAGGGGGAGTGCACAGAGCACTCCCCTCGGCCCGTCACCCCCCAGTGCCCCGCCCCTTTTACACAGAAAGGATAATAAACCAAGTTTATCATCCTTCCCCTGTAAAAGGATTTGCAGCGGTTGCTGCTGGCGGGGGGGATGCTCCTCCCCATATTGAGGAGCCGCCCCATGTTTTCTTTTGCATTTGGATAAATTAAAGATTAAAAAAAATCTGTGTAGTCCGTGTTTTATGAATGATATATGCAACATTTCGGACAGTAACTATGCATTGGTCCCTCAACAACCTCGCTTATTACAGACCCGTCTCACACGGTGAGATCTCACACATTTGAGCTGTGTCTGTGGTGGGCCTTGGGAGAGGGTTCAGCATCCTCCAGAACCGGGGGTCTCCCTGTAACGCAGCCCCTGCAGTTTCTGCATCTTCATCCCCCAGACCGCCCTTTAACCACCCACTGAACATCTAAACGCCGAGGAAAACACGTGCAGGTTTGCAGAGCCAGGATCCATCCATCTCTCACTATAACAAATAATGGTGGTTTTACCATTTGTTTTTTGACACTCAAACCGCCAGGCACTCAGTCCTGGTCATATGTGAGGCTTTCATCCTACCTGACTTTTTGTTTTACAAGCATGATTTTTCTTTCTGGGAATTGCACTTTCTTACATTATTATGTGTTTATTTTTTATCGTTATAATGATTATTTGTTTGCTAAGGGCACGTGGCTTAACATTAGCTGATGGGACCAGTTTAAGGTTGTACAGGCCACTGTTGTTTCACAAATCATTGAAAACAGAGCTCTCAAGTCTCCCACTGTGCTCTAAGTGATGCTCTAGGCCGGGCCTTCTTCCCGTTGTAATGTCAAACTCATTATAAAGAGACATTAGCAAAGCCAGTGGGTCTCACCCATGCACGAGCTATTGACTTTGCCAATGTGTTTTTCATCCATAATGTACATCAGCATGGCTGCTGTTCAGCATGGCTAAGTTAGTGCCAAAGAGGAGAGTGGCGTGGAGTGGCGTGGAGTGGCGTGGCATAGTGTGGAGCAAAGTGTCATAGAGTGTAGTGGTGTAGCATGGAGTGGAACGACGTAGAGTAAAGTGGCCAAGAGACTAGTGTCGTAGAATGTCATGGAGTGTGGCAGGATGGAGAGGACTAGAGTCAAGTGGCGTAGAGTGTCATAGAGTGGAGAGAGGTAGAATGTCATAGAATGGAGTGGAATAGTGTGGAGTGGCATAGAGTGAAGTAAAGTAGCATAGAGTGTCATAGAGTGGAGGGGTGTAAAGTGGCATATAGGGTCATAGAGTGGGGTGTTTTAGAGTGGAGTGTAATAGAGTGGAGTGCAGTGGCCTAGTAGAGTGGAGTAGAGTGTCATGGAATAGAGTGTCGTAGAGTGGAGGGGCGTAGAGTGGAGAAGAATGTCGGACATTAGAGGGGTATACAGTGGAGTGGCATCGAGTGGAGTAGAGAGTTGTATAGTGTTAAGGAGTGGTTTAGGTGGAGAAGAATGTCATATAGTGGAGTGGCATAGAGAGGCATGGCATAGAGTGAAGTGTCATTGAGTGGAGGGAGGTCATAGATTGTCCTGGAGTTGCGTAGAGTGGCAAAGAAAGGAGTAGAGTAGAGTAGAATGGAGTAGAATGTCATAGAGTGGAGTGGCATAGAGTAGCATAGCATAGAGTGGAGTGTCATTGAGTGGAGGGCTCTCATAGATTGTCCTGGAGTTGCGTATAGTGGTGTAGAGTGGTATAGAGTGGAGTGTCATAGAGTAAAGTGTCATATAGTGGAGTGGAGTAGAGTGCCATAGAGTGTTGTGGAGAGTCATATAGTAGAAGATCATAGAGTATAGTGGCGTAAAGTGAAGCAGAGTGGCGTAGAGTGGAATAGAGTGACAGAGTGTTGAGTGGAGTACAATGGAGTGGCATAGAGAGGCATAGAGTGGAGTAGAGTGGAGTGGCATTGAGTGGAGGGAGGTCATAGATTGTCCTGGAGTTGTGTAGAGTGGCATAGGTAGAGTAGAATGGAGTAGAATGGCATAGAGTGGAGTGTGGTAGAGTAAAGTGTCATGGAGTGGAGTAGAGTAAAGTGTCAGAGTGGAGTGGAGTAGAGTGCCATAGAGTGTTGTGGAGAGTCATATAGTAGAGGATCATAGAGTAGAGTGGCTTAAAGTGAAGCAGAGTGGCGTAGAGTGGAATAGAGTGACATAGTGTTGAGTGGAGTACAATGGAGTGGCATAGAGTGGCATAGAGTGTAGTAGAATGGAGGCGAATAGAGTGGAGTGGAGTGTCATAGATGGAGTGGAGTGATGCAGAGTGGAGTAGAGTGAAGTGGTGTACAGTGGCATAGAGTGTCGAAGAGTGTTTGAGAGTGGAGTAGTGTAGAGTGGAGGGGCAAAAAGCAGCATAATGTAAACTGAAGTTAAGAGTCATAGATTGGAGTAAAGTGTTGTGCAGTGGAGTGGCAAAGCGTAGAATGTAGTAAGGTGCTAGAGTGGCCTAGAATGCGTGGAGTGGAGTAAAGTGGCACAGAGTGTCTCTGAGTGGAGTGTCGTAGAGTGGCGTAGAGTGGAGTGACATAGAGTGCTGTGGAGTGCCATTGAGTGGAATGTCGTAGGATAAAGCGGAATAGACGGAAATAGGATCTAGTAGGGTGGCCTTGAGTCATATGGCATAGAGTCAAGCAGAGTGTCGTAGAGTGTCATATAGTGGAGTAGAGTGGAATGGAGAAGAGTGTCGTGGAGTGGAGTGGTGTGTCGTATACTAGAGTAGAGAATAGTAGTAAAATATAATTGAACTATCCATCTTTTGTCAAATTAATTTGGGAACTTCCCCTGTAAAATGACATTTAAATTGTATTTAGTTTCCACCCCTATTGCAGCCCTAAAATGTTTAAAATAAACTATTTGCCGCTATTTCCCTAAAATGTATTTGATGGAAATGCTCCAAGGTCCCTGTGAAGTTATATTAAATTTGTGGTGAGTTAAATGAAGACTTAATTTATGAAGTTGGGCGGGATTAGGAAACTCCACACTTTTCAGAGTAGGTTAAGTCTCCTAACTTTACTTGAGATAAGGTTTATCCTTTGTGGCCTTCCATGTATGATGTCCTGATGCAGAATGTCTCATGTAGGACATCCTCCAGCAAACACATGGAGGCAGGGCACCCAGGACTCAGGTAAGAGGAGTGGGATGGAGGGCTCTGAGCTGAGGCCAACTTACATTTATTTGTTTAAAGAACTTCATAAGCTTTGTATTTCGCAAAGCTGGAACAGTTTAGAAAATACACAAAATTGCAAATTAGCTGGCTACAACTGAGTCGTGCAGAATAGTCTAGTTGTGTAAAGTGCAGTGGCATAGAGTGGTGCGGAGTGGAGTAGTGTGGTGTGCAGCTGTGTAGAGTGGTGAAAAGAGCAGAGTGGTTGTGGTGTTATTACTATTTCTTTATTGTGTTTATCTCAGCATGGTTTCCCTTTATATGTATTGTGTTTCTTTTAGTTATGTATTTCTCTTAGTTGGTTTCTCCCAATGCTTCCCCTGCCTTCCTTTAGGCTCATAGACTCTCTGGAATTTGGAATGCTGGGGGAGTCTGGGAAGGAGATGTGAGGAGATTGGAGGATCTTGACTTGTGGGTGGATGAAGTTTCTTTTACGCATCAAACTGGAAATAAACGTACATTTAATCAACTACAAGTGTCAACTTGAATTTCTGCCTTGGATGACAGATTCACTACATTTTGGCGACGAGGGTGGTTCGAGACTTCTGAAACTGTACCTTGGAAACTTCAACATCTTCATTTATTCAGCTTCTAACGTTAAGAAAAAAAAAGGTACTGTAATTTTTTTTCCTCTGTTTTTTGTGGCTCACATTTTTTTTATTTTTATTTTTTCAACCTGTTTTTGAGCCACATGGTAATTCTTTTCGTGTCTATTTATAAATTTAATAGACGCGTCTTTCAACTGTCTCCTTTCCTCGTGCCTCTGGAGACGCGTGCTGTTGATTTTGTTGCCAAAGCAACGTGAACGCAAGCCTTTCTTTCCCGGCCGCGCTCTCTTGAGATACACGCGCTGTTTATTTACCTGCTGTTGAATTTGTTGCTATGGCAACGTGAACGCGTGCCTTTATTTCCCGGCCGCGCTCTCTTGAGATACACGCGCTGTTTATTTACTCGGCTGTATTCAAGGGAAACACGCTCCACAGGGGATACGACGACTCGTTTTTCAACTCGAGTTATTCAACAAATAAACAGAGTTTAGCTCTAAATTATCTGTTTAAAATTGCTATTTTATTACGTTTATTTTTGGAAACAAGTTGGCCTGCTCTACTCTGTCATTGTTTTTTTCTGGATATTTTATTTCTTTTAAGTGGCACTTCATTTTCTGTGTTACATTTTTTTGTACAAACATTTTTCTTTCCCTGCAATAATAAGTGATTATGCAGAACATTACACCTCCACCATTTTTTCTTGCGCTTCCTGGAGAACCTCCTATATCGTGGCAAAAATGGAAAAAGGTTTTCCTGACTTACATGCACGTCTGTGGCAGCAACCTATCCTCTGAAAGAAAGACTTCTGTTTTACAACATTGTCTTGGTGCGGAGGGTCAAGAAATCTTGGAAACTTTACCTGCAATAACAACATCAGATGGTGCGGAAGGTGACAACTCTTTGAATGAATTTGATTCTACTTTACTTAGACTGGACAATCACTTTCTTCCCAAAGTTTCTATCATTTTACAACGTTACTATTTTGGGAAACGTTAGCAGATGGATGATGAATCTATTGAAGATTTTGTCACAGCTTTACGCAAACTAGCTTCATCATGTAACTTCGGAGAAAATCTAGAAGAACGTATTAGAGACCAATTCATGCTTGAATGTAAATGCGACAAAGTAAGAGAAGCATTATGGGTCAAAAGTGATCCATCACTAGATGAAGTGTTAATCATTGCTAAGCAAGTTGAACATTCGATGGCTTGTATTGATAATTTGAGGAAATCCAAAGGTGTTTCTATGGAGGTCCAAGCTATAAATACAAAAACTAATAACAAGTTTCAAGCAAACATTAGAGCAAAACTGATGTGTTTTAGGTGTGGTACTACAACTCATTTAGCTAATAGCCAAGATTGTCCTGCTATTCATATTATTTGTAACAAATGTTCCAAGAAGGGACATTTTGCTAAGTATTGCAAATCATTTTCTAAGTCTAAAGTCAAAGTTCAGGAAATTGATTGTAATGATGATCGAGATTTTGTTCTTCAGATTATTTATGATGTTAATTGTGTCGCCATTAATACTTGTCAGTACCCTTCGGATTTTGTGGATGTCAACGGAACATCTATTTCTATGATGATGGATTCGGGCGCAAAACTTTCCTTAGTATCAGTTTCGGATTTCACTAAGCATTTTAAGGGAAGAGTTTCTTTACTGGATCCTGATATCATTCCCTACAGTTATGGCGGTAAACCTATTGAGCTCAAGGGTTACTTTGAAGCCGCCATAACCTTTAAAGGGAACACAATTTCAGGGAAAATATATGTTCCAGTTGTTGGTGACACAATTCTGAGTTGGCCACATCAGAAGATGCTTGGGATTATATTAAATCCCAATTCTATTCCTCAAGTATTAGTTCAAAATGTTTGCAGCATCAAAGACGACATCATAGGGGAATTTTCTGATGTATTTTCTTCTAAAGTAGGGTGCGTTACGGGATACAAACATCGTATTTGTCTTAAGGAGGGTGTCAGCCCTGTAGCGTGCAAAGTAAGAAAAATTCCTTTCACTTTACAAGACAAGGTTAAATCTGAATTACAAAGGTTACAATCTGAAGGCATCATTGAAGAAGTCGAGGCTGCACAATGGGTCGCCCCCATTGTTGTTGCTGTGAAGAAATCGGGAGATATTAGACTTTGTGTGGACCTTAGACATCTCAACAAAGCTGTGATTGAAGACAAATTTCCTTTACCAAACATAAATGAAATGGTCTGTCTTTTAGGAGAGGCAAAATATTTTACGACATTAGATTTGAGTTCAGCTTATCACCAAGTTCAATTGTGTGAAGAATCAAAATTGTTGACATCTTTCATCACTCCCTTTGGTGTGTTTAAGTTTAATAGGATGCCATTTGGTTTGTGCTCTGCTGCTTCTGTATTTCAAAGACTAATGTATCATATTCTTGGGAAAACTGATGGTGTTAGATTTTTTCAAGATGATGTTCTCATTTTTTCTAACACTCTTGAACAACATCTTTCCAAAGTTAGAGAAGTCTTAAAACAATTTCGTAGTAAGGGAATCACACTCAAGGGAGAAAAATGCAAGTTTGCATGTTCAGATATCACGTATTTAGGACATGTAATTTCTTCTCAAGGTGTTAAACCGAAAGAGGATCTAGTTAAAACTGTAGTTAATTTTGCGGATCCTGTTAAAAGAGAAGATGTACAAGTTTTCTAAGGCATGGCGGAATTTTATTCCAAATTTGTTCCTAATTTTGCCAGTAGGTCTTGCTGCATTAGAGAGTTACTTAAGAAAGGTGTTGATTTTGTATGGTCAGAGGCTTGCAAGAAAGAATTTGAGGATCTAAAAAATGCACTATCTTCTGCTCAATGTCTCAACAGTTTTCGCCCAGGGTTTCCCTGTTGGATTATAACTGATGCCTCAGATAAGGGTTTAGGAAGTGTTCTTAAGCAAAAGTATGATGGTAAGGATGTTACTATTGCATTTGCTTCCAGAGCGTTAAGGGGAGCGGAGTCGAGGTATTCCACCATTGAAAAAGAAGCACTAGCTATCTACTGGGCTATAAAGAAGTTTAAACAGTTTCTATGGGGATCTAGGTTTGTTGTGCAATCTGATCATAAGCCTTTACAAGAGATTTTTGATAAGAAGGGTCTAGACTGTATTTCTTCACGTATTTGCAAGTAGATTGTTGGTCTTCAAGACTTTCAATTTTCTGTCTGATATGTCCCTGGATGTGAGAACCGCACAGCTGACTGTTTGTCAAGGTTAAGATCTTTTAGCTGGGACCAAGATACGGATTGTAGCACATGGTGGGTTGATGAGGATGTGAAAGTGTGCATTTTGACTGATGGTTGTATCACGGAAGATGAGTGGTTAACGGAGTTTAGT
Organism: Pleurodeles waltl; assembly: GCF_031143425.1. NCBI lineage: Eukaryota > Metazoa > Chordata > Amphibia > Caudata > Salamandridae > Pleurodeles > Pleurodeles waltl. Next base: position 1,074,370 of record NW_027150384.1, on the reverse strand, counting down.
AATGATACTAGCTTGAAACGGGTAAAGGATTTGATCGAATCTAATTGTGTTCCTGCTGACTGTGATGAAGAGAATGTGTATAAAAAAATTTGGAATGAACTTTCAGTTGAGAATGGTTTGGTTTTTAGGAGTGGAAGATTAGTACCTCCATCTGGTTTGCGTGAAAGATTGTTACATCTAGCTCATTTGGGTCACTATGGTATTTGCAAGACAAAAGAACGGTTGAGAGAATTTTATTGGTGGCCGAGAATGGATTTAGCGTTGGAAAGAGTTGTTCGCGACTGTGTGGAATGCAAATTTGCAGATAAAACTTTCAAGTGTAGGTCACGTCCATTAGAAATCAGGAAAATTCCTATTGAAGTGTGGGAGGATGTTGCAATGGATATTATGGGTCCTGTTGTGTGTGGTTCAACTTCTAAGTATATTGTTGTTGTAATGGACATGTTGTCTCATTGGCCAGAATCAATTACTAATTTTCTTTCAGGGGTATTTTCTAGAGAAGGATATCCCAAATGCATCATAACAGATAATGGGGTTCAATTCACCTCTAAGCACATGTCTGAGTTTTTAGCATCTAGAGGCATATTGCATAAGAAAAGTGCTCTATATCATCCTGAAACTAATGGTATGGTTGAGCGCTTTAACAGGACATTGAAGGAAACTATTCAAGTAGCAAGATTAACAGGATGTAATTGGATGGAAGCTGTTAAATCTAAAGTTGAGAGTTATAGGTTTACACCACATTCCAGTACTGGCCAATCTCCATTTGTATTGTTCAAGAAAAGAGTGCCTAACACTAGCATAAATCCTTCACGGGTGAATAAATATGTTAGTAAAGAGTTGAACCATGAGAAAATTAAAGAACTAGCTGTGACCAGGGATGAGATTTTACAGGAAAAAAGGAAATTGACATATGATCGTCGTAAAGCAGTCAAACCTCTTGTTGTTGCAGTTGGTGATTCTGTAAAGATTAAGTTGCCGAAAATAAATTGTGCAACATTTTCTCATTATAGTAAAATCTTTAAAGTTATCAAAGTGTTTAAAGGTGCTATTAAAGTGGATGATGGGTGTATTTGGAATTTGAATAGAGTTGTGAAGATGTAAAAATATATATATATATATATGTATTTATTTATAATTTAGGGGGAAGATAGTGTGGTGTTATCACTATTTCTTTATTGTGTTTATCTCAGCATGGTTTCCCTTTATATGTATTGTGTTTCTTTTAGTTATGTATTTCTCTTAGTTGGTTTCTCCCAATGCTTCCCCTGCCTTCCTTTAGGCTCATAGACTCTCTGGAATTTGGAATGCTGGGGGAGTCTGGGAAGGAGCTGTGAGGAGATTGGAGGATCTTGACTTGTGGTTGGATGAAGTTTCTTTTATGCATCAAACTGGAAATAAACGTACATTTAATCAACTACAAGTGTCAACTTGAATTTCTGCCTTGGATGACAGACAGTGGTGTAAAGTGGTGAAGAGTAATGTGGTGTGGAGAAGAGGGACAAAGAGGACACTGGTGTAGAGTGGTGGATTGAAGAGTGTAGTGGTGTAGAGTAAAGTGGTGCAGTGTAGAGTAGAGTGCAGTGGTGTAGAGTAGAGTGGTGCGGAGTAGAGTGCAGTGGTGTAGAGTAGAGTGGTGCAGAGTAGAGTGCAGTGGTGTACAGTAGAGTGGTGCAGAGCAGAGTGCTGAAGAGTAGAGTGCAGTGGCATACAGTGCATTGGCATAGAGTAGAGTGCAGGAGTGTAGAGTAGAGGGGTGCAGAGCAGAGTGTTGAAGAGTAGAGTGCAGTGGCATACAGTACAGTGACATACAATGCAGTGGAATACAGTGAGGTGGCATACAGTGCAGTGGCATACATTGCATTGGCATACAGTGCATTGGCATTGAGCAGTGTGCAGGGGTGTAGAGTAGAGGGTGGGAGTGAAAAGAAGCAACACAGAGGGGTAGAAAAGAATGGAAGCAATATAGAAGGGGTGGGTGGGAGGGAATAGAAGCTACATAGATGGTGACTGGGGAGATGGACTGGAAACACCAGCACTAATATGGAGTGCTTGAACAAAGAAAATTAGCACCAAAAACAGGAGCAGTGGATGGACACAAGTACTTGGTACATGCTCCAAGGGAGGGCCAAAAACAAGAAGAGGAAGTGAGGCCTACATGTGGGGATGAAGGACTTGTCTTTTCTTATGGTTTGCACTCTATGGTTATATGCGTTCTAACCAGGGCAATGTGTGTGTGGTGGGTTATGGGATATTAAGTATGGGGCTGCCTGTGTCGTACGCAACACAACAATTTAGGCGTGCAGGGGCTTAGTACCGCATTCCTCTGTCCTACGGCACACTCCCTCACCCCCATGACCACGTTGCCTGGGGGGGTCTAAGATGTTAGAAAAGGGACCTGTCCACTCTCCCTGGGATGCAGGCGTCCAGTGGTAGTGGGCAGCTGGGAAGGGGCAAAGGGTTAAATACCTGTTGACCTTGGCTCCCATCCTCTTTTGACAGTTTCTAGACAATACCCATCCTACCCTCACCCACTGGATTTATTTAAAGAGTATGATTGCCTGTATATTGGCAACGTTTTTTTCCATTGTTTTGTTTCGCAGCCTGAGTTACAGGGCGATCCAAAGGAATTTGGTGCAGAAAGCAATCATGGCGGAGCACAAAGGGGATGCTCCATGCCAGCTCCTGGGGAATCTTTACGGCAGGACCGCAGGATGAAAGCAACAGTGCCCCGTTAGTCCAATGGACAGTTGTAAATCTGAGCAACCGGGGCCTTGCCTTGGACAGCTTTGTCACTACACGTGAGTTTGGTTTTATCGGATTTACAGTGTGGGAAACCCCCAAAAATGTATAACTCTTGATGGTGTGTAGTCCAGGCACTCATTGTCTAATCAGGTGAGTGATGAGCATAGGTTTCTCATCCAATGGCTGCGCTTGGATCATCAGTAAGTTAACCCAATTTTGTCTTGCCTACATAAGCAATAATAAACCTGCAGTCAACTTCTCTCCAACAACTGGTGTGGCCTTGTCTTTTCTTATGGTTTGCAATCTATGGTTATATGCGTTTCAGCCAAGGCAGTATGTGTGTGGTGGGCTATGGGATCCCGGGGCTGTGAGGGAAACGCTGAAGCTAACAAATGATAAGCTGTGGGCGGGCTGTAAGCCCACTGAATGTAAACAACATGTCTCACAGAGACAGGGCATGTGATGTCCAGGTGGAACCTAAAAAGGACCTGGACTGCTCATCTGGACTCATGGAGTTCTGAACGTCCATGGCCAGACTTTATTTGAGAAGTCACTAAAACAGCTCTCTATGTATACTGGTCCTAGAGATGAGAAGTAACGTGATATGGATCTAAAGTGGTCAGATTACTTAACATTCGGAAAACTTGTTAAATAGCACCCACGTGGCGTGGGAGAGTTGTGAGGGCCTCTAGTAAACCCTAACTTTTTTGTAGTTTTACATAGCGCCAACGTAGCACGGGGCATTGCAGCGCTTTACATGAACACCGGATTACTTACAGTAGGTCAGAATTTAAGTATTAATTAAGTGATAATTTCTCTGAAAGAGTGCTGTCCAGTGCCCACTAACTGTTATTTATTTACAACACTGAGAATATCTATTCAAGTTATTTCAGTAGGTTATGTCATTCATTTCTGAATCTGAATTCTTGTCTGAAGATAAAGTGCCACCTTGCGGCTGGAAAATGAATGGTTGCTAGAAAGAAAAAGATAAACAGCGGCTCTGGCAACAGCCTGAACATTTGTGCAACTGTCAGAGAAATATAATTTGGTTGGGACAAAATGTACACTCACGGTTTACGATGTCACTTCCCAAATCATTTTCTAAATACAAATTTATTCGATCTTTTCGAGTTCCTTACTCGAACTATTTATTGTTCAATAGAAAGATAAATCTTACACTTTGCTTACAAACTTGAATGCATAGCACTCTCAATTGTGACTTCCACCCGTGTTTCTACATGCAGACAGCCAGAACACACATGAAAATTTATAATATTCCAAAAGGGATGGTTGTGTCAGAAGTGGGATTCGAACCCACGCCTCCAGGGGAGACTGCGACCTGAACGCAGCGCCTTAGACCGCTCGGCCATCCTGACAGATGTACATAGCTCTTTCAAGTCGTTTTATAATATGTCACAAGAACCAAGAGTTCATGGATGGATTTCTTGTATCTGCGAACCACGACTGTCCCTTCAGAGGCCTTTGTGTGTCTGAATTGTACTCCGAGAGGGAGCCCCCCACTCTTTCAGCAGGTGCACGAGCCAGGCTGCCTTTGCTCATATCAGCTTCAGCCTCCTTCAAAACCTTCGCAAAAGAGACTGCCAGGGGTGTCCCTGAGGTGAGAGGAGTCAATTAGAAGGTGGCTGGGCTGTGCTAACAAGAGTAACAGATGGGGTGGGGGCAGGGTGGGATGGGTCAGGCGGGCAATGGCCAAAGGGCCTGTGTGAGTTGTAGTTGTGGGGGCCGCTTTTTAGGGCAGAGTGGGGGCCGATTTGAGATCCATTTCTGCCTGTTCAGATGCTACCAGCGGCCCAGTGGGGGTCTAAGCGGCCTTTCTGGAGGCCTTGTTACCTTCCCTTCACCAACAGGACAGGAGTCATCAACCCCAGCACCCCCCACTCCACCCCAGGCCCGCACATTGATCCAAAAAGCTAACTTGGGCCGGCTACGGGCACATTAATGTATGCAGATTGAGCAGGGGGCCTGAACAGGAGTTGCCTCAATGATATTCAGCTGTGGTTCACTAGTGTAAAACAATCCATGCACCAGGAGTGCTGGCAAGGTTTACTTTTTTAAAAATCTCAGTGGAGCTAAGAAAACAAAAGTTATACTCATAGATCTTGACAGCTAGACAGATCATTCTGTTTATCCTAGGAGATTGATTTTAAATGATGGTACGTACTCAGTGCTTAATTTGTGCTTGTTGTTTCCGGTGTGGGGCGCCGGCACTTATTTTTGAGGGTCAGCACTTATTTTGTCTGCCTCAAGCATTGACTGCGAGCAAAAGACATATGGGAAAGACGGAGGAAGAGGAAAACGAAAAAGCATCACGAAAGGAGAAAGCAGAAAGCTGCAAGAGTGAGCTGAAGGGGCAGGGAGTGGCTGTAAATAGATTGAAGAGGCCCGAGGTGGCTTCAGGATTACGCTGCCTCAGTATTCCATCTTCGCACATTTAATTGCAGCAGTCACGTGTTTTCGAGGAGAGCTTTGAGCACAGGCATGTTTTTATTTACAAATTAAGCACTGTACATAGTATTTATACACTCTCACTTTCTCATGTACCTTAGGCTCCTATGTTAATGTTGCTTTAAGCTAGTGCCCAATAGAGTGTATGGTACCTCCTTATCTTAAGAAAATGATTTGAAATGTAGTATGCATTTCTTATGCACTTTACTTGCCTATCCTATGTGGATGATATGAATGATGGAATGTACTGTTTATGCACTTTCACTTTTTCATCGATTCTAGGTTTTTATGATAGTGCCGGATAATGCGCCATTTATCATCTCATGGCGGCGGGTGAATTGCTACGAGGTATTCATCTTAAAGGAGGTGGCTGACTTCATCATAATGAAATACGGCACTTTACTAACAGTGTAGCATGTTCACTCCTGATAGTAGCTCTTCTCGCAACTTTTTCCACCGATTGCTGACAGGTGAGCTGTCCTAGAGTGGTCATCCTTAATTGCTTATACATAGGTAAATGGTGATTTATGATGAGAGAATGTATCTCTGTTTGTATATTTAACCTACATAATCTGTTTGATTTTATTTTGTTCTACTTGTGCAATATAGTGTTTTAGGTATGGGCAGAAGATGATTTTTGATGTGGGGATGCGCCTTTGGTCGCATATATCACTTTTCTTATCTTCTTTTAATGTTTTGCCTGTGCAATTATTTTAAGTAATCACAATAAAGCTCATTACACACTTTTCTCAGTAAGGAGTCACACCTCGCTCTTAATAGGGTGGGAGGGAAACAAGAGAATCAGTGTGCCAGCCTGGCTGTAAAGTGCTGGGCCGGGGGCTGGCATCTGCCCACAATGCCCACGCCTAGCGCCCGCCCTGCGTCATTACATAATCACAGCAGACCTAAGTGCATGGCCTAAGAGGGAGCCGAGAGAGGTGCCTGGCTTTGTAGGAAAGCACCCCAGATTCTGATTGGCTAGAGATAACAGACTCAACCCTCACAACCAGGGAAGAGGGGGTGAATTCTGAGAGACCAGATAAGTAGACGCCCCCTGGCGGAGAGGTCGGGCATTGCACCTATAAGTGCGCCTTAAACCCTGTCGCCCTTTCATGCTGCTCTGGAGCACACACCGGTCCAGCCCTAACCGGGCATTATCTCTCATTAATGCTATACCCTGACGTCATAACTATTTGGTGTCCGTGTCTATATCGAATTTATGTGGTCAAAAACCCCAACTCATCTGTGACTGACCTCTAAATAATTTACAAATATCTCTGAAAGAGAAACACATTTGTCTTTTTCTAATAAAAACCTTTAAGGCCCGGGTGAAATAGGGATTAGAGTTGCATTAAATTAACAGGCTCAGACCGTCGCAAGTAATAATGTGTGTAGAGTTGTGTGAAGGCTGTTGCCTTTCTCTCTGCAGCTTTGAATAAAAGGAATCAGATATTTCCTAAAATGAGACTCTCTGTGTCAGAAAACCAACCTCCTCCTCCTGTTCTCTGGGATTGCCAGGCTGTGTCCAAGGGAAATACGGACAAAAATAATATTCAGAATACTGTACATCACGAGGGATGGTGAACACAACACATCCCACTTAACTCTCACACACATCTGGCTCGTTGGTCTAGGGGTATGATTCTCGCTTAGGGTGCGAGAGGTCCCGTTTTTAAATCCCGGACGAGCCCTTTAATATTTTATCATATCACTAAATGGATAATTTGAAAAGTAACAAACTAAAAAACAAGCGCTTTTAAGATAAAATACCCTGGGACGGTTTTGTATTTTAAGCCAGCACGTGTCGCGCTGAAAGGAAGAAACGGAGCCCTGGACCAAGAGGCAGCTGCAGGGGCCGCCGGGAGGCAGGTCTCCATCACTGCCACATCAGCACCCGGGACATTTGTTAATGTTGCTTGGAGACGAATCTTATTACACCGGGGGCTGCACGTCTTTTGTTAAACCACACTGTGGGACAGCGATGGCAGAGGCTTATTTAGAGGTTTAATTTGTAACAAGTCTTTGTGAGGGGTATATTTCGTGGCACAATAATGACACCAGGAATACTTCGAAGTGTTAGTCCGTGGCAGTGGTTGTGATGGGCATATTCTGGGCAAAATGATTTTAATCTGATATTCTGTCTCACTCTCCTGCCATTGGGTGTTGGGGGAGGGGTCCCGTATAGCTATCACGTTTCCCAGACCCATTCGTGATGTGTTGCTCCAGTCCAGTTTTATTCCTTTGAATTGTGGGACTTGTAGTCCTGTTTTATCATAGACTAAAAACGACTACAAGTCCCAGAAGTCAAAGGAAAAATCTGGCCTGGAGCAGGAGATGACGCATGGACCTTGGCATCGACTTCCTCCACTGTCAGAGGGCCACTCAGGTACCTGGACCGGTGCAATGGACCCCTGGCTGAAGCGGGCACCCAGACCTCTGTGGAGAAATGTGTCTAGTAGGCTGTCTCCGGATGCTTGAGGGGGTGTCGCCTCTCTCACGCCCCCTGGGCTCTAGGATGGATCTACATAACCTGAAGAGTTTATATATAACCAGCAAAAAAGAAATAGCAATGATGGAAGGAGACAATAGACCCTACAATTTAAATTCTCGAAACTTCCTCGTGCCTGATAAGAGGACGGTGTGATCCATGACGTGCCTGCTCGTGAGACGCACGTGTAATACATATGACCCGTACTGCCCTGCTCTGCCCCCTCGCGAGTGTCTGTACTTATACACATGGGCACTGGAGTAACAAAGGCCCCCGCGGTGAAGAGGGAGAGCGAGCTCTAGGGGGCCCTAGAGCTCCCGCGTGAGTCCGGAGGGGGCCCCTGCGTGCACTGTGCAGGGAAGTACGGGAGGGGGCATGAAAGGGTGGTCCCGTGCAGGGAGAGGTCAGACACCTGTGAGGCTGGCGGCACCGGCAGGTGATGCTGGAGTCAGCTGGTGACTGAGGTCCGATGACAGAGCAGCCCTCCCGGCCAGGCTTTTTAGGGTGGGTTGGGGGGGGGCACCTGTAATCTCTTCACTACTGCACTGGACCTCCAGGGTGTTTTTCATGCGAATCAGCACAGTCACTGATAGCGATCAAAGGCCGCCGAAATAGCTCAGTTGGTAGAGCGTTAGACTGAAGATCTAAAGGTCCCTGGTTCGATCCCGGGTTTCGTCAGAAAGTGTTTTTATTGAATGAAAAACTTAGAAATATAAGATATTGTTTAAACAACAATAATATTTTTTCTCTGTCGTATCCCAGCTCCTCATTGGTTTGTGTCCTTCCTCCTTTGCCCCATCCCTTGTTCTTTCTTCATTTTCTTTGCGCTCTCCCTTCCTCCTTCCGGGCCTTCCTTCCTTCGCTTCTCACCGCCCTCATTTCGTTATTTACACGTTTCTCATAATTCTGTCTCCCTCCGTCTCACCCCCATCGTTGTGCGTGCGCCTCACACCAGCGGCCCCATCACACTAAATGCGTGACAGATGTGCACCTAGGAGCTCAGTGCCACGTGCTGTGACGTTCACACCGTGGAGCACATTCCCCCTCCTGGGAGTAAAGTACACTCGTGACATGCAGATCTGGAACAGCGGAGGGTGATCTCACGTGTGCCCTGTGACTGAGGACACACTCGACTCTCACTCACCGTGTGTCTGTAAATCAGGACACCCTCTACTCTCACTCACTGTGTGTCTGTGTACTTAAGGACACACTCCGCTCTCACTCACTGTGTGCCTATAACTCAGGACACACTACTCTCACTCACTGTGTGTCTATAACTCAGGACACACTCTGCTCTCACTCACTGTGCGTCTGTAACTCAGGACACACTCTACTCTCACTCACTGTGTGTCTGTGTACTTAAGGACACACACTGCTCTCACTCACTGTGTGCCTATAACTCAGGACACACTCTGCTCTCACTCACTGTGCGTCTGTAACTCAGGACACATTCTACTCTCACTCACTGTGCGTCTATAACTCAAGACACACTCTACTCTCACTCACTGTGTGTCTGTGTACTTAAGGACACACTCTGCTCTCACTCACTGTGTGCGTCTATAACTCAGGACACACTCTGCTCTCACTCACTGTATGTCTATAACTCAGGACACACTACTCTCACTCACTGTGTGTCTGTGTACTTAAGGACACACTCTACTCTCACTCACTGTGTGTCTATAACTCTGGACACCCTCTGCTCTCACTTACTGTGCGTCTATAACTCAGGACACACTCTACTCTCACTCACTGTGTGCGTCTATAACTCAGGACACACTACTCTCACTCACTGTGTGTCTATAACTCGGGACACACTCTGCTCTCACTCGCTGTGCGTCTGTAACTCAGGACACACTCTACTCTCACTCACTGTGTGCGTCTATAACTCAGGACACACTACTCTCACTCACTGTGTGTCTATAACTCAGGACACACTACTCTCACTCACTGTGCGTCTGTAACTCAGGACACATTCTACTCTCACTCACTGTGCGTCTATAACTCAGGACACACTCTACTCTCACTCACTGTGTGTCTATAACTCTGGACACCCTCTGCTCTCACTTACTGTGCGTCTATAACTCAGGACACACTCTACTCTCACTCACTGTGTGCGTCTATAACTCAGGACACACTACTCTCACTCACTGTGTGTCTATAACTCTGGACACCCTCTTCTCTCACTTACTGTGCGTCTATAACTCAGGACACACTCTACTCTCACTCACTGTGTGCGTCTATAACTCAGGACACACTACTCTCACTCACTGTGTGTCTATAACTCGGGACACACTCTGCTCTCACTCGCTGTGCGTCTGTAACTCAGGACACATTCTACTCTCACTCACTGTGCGTCTATAACTCAGGACACACACTACTCTCACTCACTGTGTGTCTATAACTCAGGACACACTCTACTCCCACTCAGGACACACTCTACTCTCACTGTGTGTGTCTATAACTCAGAACACACTCTACTCTCACTCACTGCGTGTCTATAACTCAGGACACACTCTGCTCTCACTCACTGTGTGTCTATAACTCAGGACACACTCTACTCTCACTCACTGTGTGTCTATAACCGGGGACACACTCTACTCTCACTCACTGTGCGTCTATAACTCAGGACACACTCTGCTCTCACTCGCTGTGCGTCTATAACTCAGGACACACTCTACTCTCACTCACTGTGTGTCTATAACTCAGGACACACTCTACTCCCACTCAGGACACACTCTACTCTCACTGTGTGTGTCTATAACTCAGAACACACTCTACTCTCACTCACTGCGTGTCTATAACTCAGGACACACTCTGCTCTCACTCACTGTGTGCGTCTATAACTCGTGACACACTCTGCTCTCACTCACTGTGTGCGTCTATAACATGTGACACACTACTCTCACTCACTGTGTCTATAACTCAGGACACCCTCTACTCTCACTCACTGTGTACTTAAGGACACACTCTGCTCTCACTCACTGTGTGTGTCTATAAGTCAGGACACACTCTGCTCTCACTCACTTTATGTCTATAACTCAGGACACACTACTCTCACTCACTGTGTGTCTGTGTACTTAAGGACACACTCTACTCTCACTCACTGTGTGTCTATAACTCTGGACACCCTCTGCTCTCACTTACTGTGTGTCTATAACTCGGGACGCACTCTGCTCTCACTCACTGTGTGTCTATAACTTAGGACACACTCTGCTCTCACTCACTGTGTGTCTATAACTTAGGACACACTCTGCTCTCACTCACTGTGTGCGTCTATAACTCAGGACACACTACTCTCACTCACTGTGTGTCTATAACTCAGGACACACTCTGCTCTCACTCACTGTGTGTCTATAACTTAGGACACACTCTGCTCTCACTCACTGTGTGCGTCTATAACTCAGGGCACACTACTCTCACTCACTGTGTGTCTATAACTCAGGACACACTCTGCTCTCACTCACTGTGCATCTATAACTCAGGACACATTCTACTCTCACTCACTGTGTGTCTATAACTCAAGACACACACTACTCTCACTCACTGTGTGTCTATAACTCAGGACACACTCTGCTCTCACTCACTGTGCATCTATAACTCAGGACACATTCTACTCTCACTCACTTTGTGCCTATAACTCAGAACACACTCTACTCTCACTCAGGCCACACTCTACTCTCACTGTGTGTCTATAACTCGTGACACACTACGTTCACTCACTGTGTGTCTATAACTCAGGACACACTACTCTCACTCACTGTGTGTCTATAACTCAGGACACACTTTGCTCTCACTCACTGTGCGTCTATAACTATGGACACCCTCTTCTCTCACTTACTGTGTGTCTATAACTCGGGACACACTCTGCTCTCACTCGCTGTGTGCATCTATAACTCAGGACACACTACTCTCACTCACTGTGTGTCTATAACTCAGGACACACTCTGCTCTCACTCACTGTGCGTCTATAACTCAGGACACATTCTACTCTCCCTCACTGTGCGTCTATAACTCAGGACACACACTGCTCTCACTCACTTTGTGCCTATAACTCAGAACACACTCTACTCTCACTCAGGCCACACTCTACTCTCACTGTGTGTCTATAACTCAGGACACACTCTGCTCTCACTCACTGTGCGTCTGTAACTCAGGACACACACTGCTCTCACTCACTGTGTGTGTGTAGTGTACACTGATGCACACTTTTAAGCATCGATTCTTCTATTTGCACTAGTGTTTCTTTTACCTCGTGGTACAGAGTATGCAGATCCCTGTGCCCAGAATATGCCCATCACAGCACCGTGGTTCAGAATAACCCTATATAGTGTGCGTGACAATTACGGTGGCACCAAATATACAGGGACCGGAATGGAAACGAGGATCAGCTCAGTCTGGGCAAAAAGTTCAAGCCAAACTCTTTCCCATGCAGCCCGCATGGCAGTGCCAGGGGACCGAGCGGGCAGTCCGGCCCTGGCACATGCCTAGCAAGAGGACTGCTCTGCGGAATAGCCCCAGGAAGCGCATCTACGGGGGTTATTGTGCCACCCAATGTACCCCGACGTTGGCACGGCACCTGCCAATCGGAACGGACACGTTCACCAGAATGATTGTGTCATTTCACCTTTAATGTGCCACGGAGGACGCCCGGACAGCTGCACCGTGGAATGCACCATTCAGACTTACCGTCGGTGGCACAGAAAATGCCCCTTTTAAATACGGTCATAAAAGTTATAACTTTGGCAGGTCTCAGAGGAGCGCCCCCTGTAGGAGGAGGGCCTCTGCAGCTCTTACTGTCCAGCCAGTGCTTAATTTGTAAATAAAAAGCTGCCGGTGCCCACAGCCCTCCTCTTAAATACGCGGCTGCAGCGTAATCCTGAACCCATCTCAGGCCTCTTCAATCCATATAAAGCCACTTCCTGCCCCTTCAGCTCACTCTTGCAGCTTTCTCCCTTTGTGACACTTTTTCGTTGTTCCCTTCCTTCCTCTTCCTCATTTGTGTCTTTTTCTCGCAGCAAATGCTAGAGGCAGAAGAATAAGCCCCGGCCCTCAAAAATAAGTGTCGGTGCTCAGCACCGGAAACAAGCACAAATTAAGCACTGTGTCCAGCGCACTTTTCCTAGCGTGGCTCACACTCACGTGCGCCCACACAGCTCACTCAACAGCTCCACGAAGTGTAGCGCCCAAGGTGAGTTTCAACTGCATGTAAGAGAAATCCTCTCTTGGCTGCTGATGTGGCAGGTGTAGGCACCCCCGCCCCCCACCCAACACACACACACATCTGAGTGTTGGGATGAGTGTGACATATTCTGGATTAAAATCCGAAACCAGGCCAGGGTCTTTTTAAAAGATGATGTTGTTTGATAAACCACTTGAAGCATCTGCTTTTTTTAATTTAAAAAAAGAATTCCAAGGAGGGCTCGTCCGGGATTTGAACCCGGGACCTCTCGCACCCGAAGCGAGAATCATACCCCTAGACCAACGAGCCACTCAGATGTCATTGGAATGTGGACATGTGTGAGGTAGGGTACAGAGCTCCAGATAGCAGCACTTCTGTTTTCACAAGGTGTCTGTTTCCTTTTATTCAAAAGCCGAAGGAGAAGGAAACTTCAATCATGTACCAAGAATACTGTGCGAGAGGCCTCCCTGTGGGTCTGTCACCTTCATACATGTGTGGCCCCATTTCACCTGGAACCCAAGGGATTCCGAGGAGCAAATATGAAAATGTATTCCACCTACAGGGGTGTATTAAACTATTGCCCACTGGCATCAGAAGTGTTTCTCTTTTCTGCGGCTCACAGTACTTTTCAGTCTCTTAAAGACCACAGGCACCAAATAATGAATACGTCACACTCACGGTGTGACACTAATAAGGGATAATGCCCGGTCGGGGGTGGGGCAGATGTGTTTGTTCCAGAGCAGCTGAAAGGGCATCAAGGTTTATGGCACAGGAAGAGGCGCAGTGTCCGAGCTCCCCGCCAGGGGGCGCCTACTTATCAGGGGGGTTCGGATTCACATCGACCCCCTGGTTGTGTGCTCACTGTGAGGCCGTGTGACAGGTTGTGTCTGTCCTCTTTGGTCAGTCAGTGTCTGGGGAACGTCTGAAAGAGAAAGTCCCCTCTGCGGGGGTGGTGGGGACATCACACCTCCTGTTACCCTGGACATCCCCACGCTTACACCCCGGAGGCAATGACGAGGGCCGAAAAGGACAGAGGCCGGGCCGTTATCGACGGTGGGTTCGATGCTTGAATCACCCGTGGAGTGAGATCTGACGAGTCAGACACCAACCGGGCCCTGGTGAGAAGGGGGCGGTGTGGAGGGTCTGAGTAAGATCAGACACCGAAGGGGCCCTGCAGAGAAGGCGGCCAGTGTGGAGGTTACTGAGTGAGGTCTGACAGGTCAGACACCTACCGGGCCCTGGTGAGAAGGGGTCAGTGTTGAAGGACTGAGTGAAGTCTGACGAGTCAGACACCGAAGGGGCCCTGGTGAGAAGGCGGCCAGTGTGGAGGTTACTGAGTGAGTTCTGACGGGTCAGACACCAACCGGGCCCTGGTGAGAAGGCTGCGCGGAATGGAGGGGCTGAGTGAGGTCTGACGGGTCAGACACCGAATTGGCCCTGGAGAGAAGGGGGGAATGTGGAGGTTACAGAGTGAGGTCTCCGAGGGTCCCATGGAGGGGAAGGGGTCGGTGTGCAAGCACCGAGTGAGGTCTCTGAGGGTCCCGATAGAGGGGAAGAGGGGCCGGGGTTAGGTCAGGGGCAGTTTCTCCTGCTCGGATGTGGTTGATCTTCGGGAAGAGTCGGAGCATCGATGGAGTTACTGCTTAAAATGTCAGCTCAGTCTCTGGTCTTCAGTGCTGGGAGGAGGCAGCGACCCCCGGCGAGGCTTGTCAGTGTAAGGGAGGGAGTGATGGTGGTGGTGGATGAGTCCTGTGACACTAGGGGTGAACCCTGTGACCCTGGAGTGAGAATTGTGACCATGAGGATGATACCTTTGAATCTGGGGTGAGACCCGTGTACCTGGGGTGAGACCTCTGAACCTGGGGCTGTCCTGTGACCCTGGGGAGGAGACCTGTGGCCCTGGTAATGAGCTCTCTGACCCTGGCGGAGAGTCCTGTGACCCTGGCGGAGAGTCCTGTGCGTCTGGGGTAAAACCTGTGAACACTTTAGGCCTGTACATGCCCCCCACGGTATCTGCAGTAAAATCATTATGATCACACAGGAATACATGGTCGCCGAAATAGCTCAGTTGGGAGAGCGTTAGACTGAAGATCTAAAGGTCCCTGGTTCGATCCCGGGTTTCGGCAGAAGTCTTTTATCAGTTCTTATCAGGCAAACATTGCATCACATTATTAGAAACCTGGAGAACCACAGGCTCTCGTATTCCACCTGTGCCCTCCTTCCACGCCTCTCGCTTCTTCCCTTCTTTATCCCTCTTCCTCCCCACCTTCCTTATCTGCACTCCCTCTCTCCCTGCCCTTCATTCCTCCCCCCTCTGTCATTATTTCAGTCTCATCAACTTGTATCATTCCGGCACAATCATACTGCTAGCTTGGGAGTTTCCAGGTCTCCAGACACTGTATGCATACTCCACAGTCCCACTCTTGATGTGACTCACACACTGCAGGTACACTCACACCCAGAGTGACTCCACAGTCCCACTGTCTGCGATGTGACTCACACACTGCGGGTGCACTCACTCCCAGTGAGTGACTCCACAATCCCACTCTCTGTGGTGTGATCCGACACTGCGGGCGCACTCAACCAGGAGCGGATGCGTGGCTGGGTGGGGCAGCAGGGATGGGGGGAGGGGGTGAGGTGGGGGGGGGGGGGCACGGGAAAAATAATCAAAGAATAATTTTTTTTTTTTAAAACGTACCTCTGCTCCCGTGCCGTGCGCCGCTCCTCTCCCGTCGCTGCTGCAGACACAGGCTCCCAGCCTGCCCTGCGCCGATCCTGACAGCACTGGCTGGGAGCGCTCTTGGAAGCGCCCAGCCAGGGCTCTCCCTGGCAGACTGGGAGATTGTGCTGCTCTCTCCAGCCCGGCAGCAGTGCGCATGTGTGTTTGGCCGCCTGAGACATGGGCAGTGAGGGGGAGCACTCGGCCCGTCACCCCCCAGTGCCACGCCACTTTTACACAGAAAGGATAATAAACCGAGTTTATCATCCTTCCCCTGTAAAAGGATTTGCAGCGGTTGCTGCTGGCGGGGGGGATGCTCCTCCCCATACTGAGGAGCCGCCCCATGTTTTCTTTTGCATTTGGATAAATTAAAGATTAAAAAAAATCTGTGTAGTCCGTGTTTTATGAATGATATATGCAACATTTCGGACAGTAACTATGCATTGGTCCCTCAACAACCTCGCTTATTACAGACCCGTCTCACACGGTGAGATCTCACACATTTGAGCTGTGTCCGTGGTGGGCCTTGGGAGAGGGTTCAGCATCCTCCAGAACCGGGGGTCTCCCTGTAACGCAGCCCCCGCAGTTTCTGCATCTTCATCCCCCAGACCGCCCTTTAACCACCCACTGAACATCTAAACGCCGAGGAAAACACGTGCAGGTTTGCAGAGCCAGGATCCATCCATCTCTCACTATTACAAATAATTGTGGTTTTACCATTTGTTTTTTGACACTCAAACCGCCAGGCACTCAGTCCTGGTCATATGTGAGGCTTTCATCCTACCTGACTTTTTGTTTTACAAGCACAATTTTTCTTTCTGGGAATTGCACTTTCTTACATTATTATGTGTTTATTTTTTATCTTTATAATGATTATTTGCTTGCTAAGTGCACGTGGTTTGAACATTAGCTGATGGGACCAGTTTAGGGTTGTACAGGCCACTGTTGTTTCACAAATCATTGAAAACAGAGCTCTCAAGTCTCCCACTGTGCTCTAAGTGATGCTCTAGGCCGGACCTTCTTCCCGTTGTAATGTCAAACTCATTATAAAGAGACATTGGCAAAGCCAGTGGGTCTCACCCATGCACGAGCTATTGACTTTGCCAATGTGTTTTTCATCCATAATGTACATCAGCATGGCTGCTGTTCAGCATGGCTAAGTTAGTGCCAAAGAGGAGAGTGGCGTGGAGTGGCATGGCATAGTGTGGAGCAAAGTGTCATAGAGTGTAGTGGTGTAGCATGGAGTGGAACGACGTAGAGTAAAGTGGCCAAGAGACTAGTGTCGTAGAGTGTCATGGAGTGTGGCAGGATGGAGAGGACTAGAGTCAAGTGGCGTAGAGTGTCATAGAGTGGAGAGAGGTAGAATGTCATAGAATGGAGTGGAATAGTGTGGAGTGGCATAGAGTGAAGTAAAGTAGCATAGAGTGTCATAGAGTGGAGGGGTGTAAAGTGGCATATAGGGTCATAGAGTGGGGTGTTTTAGAGTGGAGTGTAATAGAGTGGAGTGCAGTGGCCTAGAAGAGTGGAGTAGAGTGTCATGGAATAGAGTGTCGTAGAGTGGAGGGGCGTAGAGTGGAGAAGAATGTCGGAGATTAGAGTGGAGTGGAGTAGAGAGTTGTATAGTGTTAAGGAGTGGTTTAGGTGGAGAAGAATGTCATATAGTGGAGTGGCATAGAGGGGCATGGCATAGAGTGAAGTGTCATTGAGTGGAGGGAGGTCGTAGATTGTCCTGGAGTTGCGTAGAGTGGCAAAGAAAGGAGTAGAGTAGAGTAGAATGGAGTAGAATGTCATAGAGTGGAGTGGCATAGAGTAGCATAGCATAGAGTGGAGTGTCATTGAGTGGAGGGCTCTCATAGATTGTCCTGGAGTTGCGTATAGTGGTGTAGAGTGGTATAGAGTGGAGTGTCATAGAGTAAAGTGTCATATAGTGGAGTGGAGTAGAGTGCCATAGAGTGTTGTGGAGAGTCATATAGTAGAAGATCATAGAGTATAGTGGCGTAAAGTGAAGCAGAGTGGCGTAGAGTGGAATAGAGTGACAGAGTGTTGAGTGGAGTACAATGGAGTGGCATAGAGAGGCATAGAGTGGAGTAGAGTGGAGTGGCATTGAGTGGAGGGAGGTCATAGATTGTCCTGGAGTTGTGTAGAGTGGCATAGGTAGAGTAGAATGGAGTAGAATGGCATAGAGTGGAGTGTGGTAGAGTAAAGTGTCATGGAGTGGAGTAGAGTAAAGTGTCAGAGTGGAGTGGAGTAGAGTGCCATAGAGTGTTGTGGAGAGTCATATAGTAGAGGATCATAGAGTAGAGTGGCTTAAAGTGAAGCAGAGTGGCGTAGAGTGGAATAGAGTGACATAGTGTTGAGTGGAGTACAATGGAGTGGCATAGAGTGGCATAGAGTGTAGTAGAATGGAGGCGAATAGAGTGGAGTGGAGTGTCATAGATGGAGTGGAGTGATGCAGAGTGGAGTAGAGTGAAGTGGTGTACAGTGGCATAGAGTGTCGAAGAGTGTTTGAGAGTGGAGTAGTGTAGAGTGGAGGGGCAAAAAGCGGCATAATGTAAACTAGAGTGCTAGAGTGGCCTAGAATGCGTGGAGTGGAGTAAAGTGGCACAGAGTGTCTCTGAGTGGAGTGTCGTAGAGTGGCGTAGAGTGGAGTGACATAGAGTGCTGTGGAGTGCCATTGAGTGGAATGTCGTAGGATAAAGCGGAATAGACGGAAATAGGATCTAGTAGGGTGGCCTTGAGTCATATGGCATAGAGTCAAGCAGAGTGTCGTAGAGTGTCATATAGTGGAGTAGAGTGGAATGGAGAAGAGTCTCGTGGAGTGGAGTGGTGTGTCGTATACTAGAGTAGAGAATAGTAGTAAAATATAATTGAACTATCCATCTTTTGTCAAATTAATTTGGGAACTTCCCCTGTAAAATGACATTTAAATTGTATTTAGTTTCCACCCCTATTGCAGCCCTAAAATGTTTAAAATAAACTATTTGCCGCTATTTCCCTAAAATGTATTTGATGGAAATGCTCCAAGGTCCCTGTGAAGTTATATTACATTTGTGGTGAGTTAAATGAAGACTTAATTTATGAAGTTGGGCGGGATTAGGAAACTCCACACTTTTCAGAGTAGGTTAAGTCTCCTAACTTTACTTGAGATAAGGTTTATCCTTTGTGGCCTTCCATGTATGATGTCCTGATGCAGAATGTCTGATGTAGGACATCCTCCAGCAAACACATGGAGGCAGGGCACCCAGGACTCAGGTAAGAGGAGTGGGATGGAGGGCTCTGAGCTGAGGCCAACTTACATTTATTTGTTTAAAGAACTTCATAAGCTTTGTATTTCGCAAAGCTGGAACAGTTTAGAAAATACACAAAATTGCAAATTAGCTGGCTACAACTGAGTCGTGCAGAATAGTCTAGTTGTGTAAAGTGCAGTGGCATAGAGTGGTGCGGAGTGGAGTAGTGTGGTGTGCAGCTGTGTAGAGTGGTGAAAAGAGCAGAGTGGTTGTGGTGTTATTACTATTTCTTTATTGTGTTTATCTCAGCATGGTTTCCCTTTATATGTATTGTGTTTCTTTTAGTTATGTATTTCTCTTAGTTGGTTTCTCCCAATGCTTCCCCTGCCTTCCTTTAGGCTCATAGACTCTCTGGAATTTGGAATGCTGGGGGAGTCTGGGAAGGAGATGTGAGGAGATTGGAGGATCTTGACTTGTGGGTGGATGAAGTTTCTTTTACGCATCAAACTGGGAATAAACGTACATTTAATCAACTACAAGTGTCAACTTGAATTTCTGCCTTGGATGACAGATTCACTACATGTTGGCGACAAGGGTGGTTCGAGACTTCTGAAACTGTACCTTGGAAACTTCAACATCTTCATTTATTCAGCTTCTAACGTTAAGAAAAAAAAAGGTACTGTAATTTCTTTTTCCTCTGTTTTTTGTGGCTCACATTTTTTTTATTTTTATTTTTTCAACCTGTTTTTGAGCCACATGGTAATTCTTTTCATGTCTATTTATAAATTTAATAGACGCGTCTTTCAACTGTCTCCTTTCCTCGTGCCTCTGGAGACGCGTGCTGTTGATTTTGTTGCCAAAGCAACGTGAACGCAAGCCTTTCTTTCCCGGCCGCGCTCTCTTGAGATACACGCGCTGTTTATTTACCTGCTGTTGAATTTGTTGCCATGGCAACGTGAACGCGTGCCTTTATTTCCCGGCCGCGCTCTCTTGAGATACACACGCTGTTTATTTACTCGGCTGTATTCAAGGGAAACACGCCCCACAGGGGATACGACGACTCGTTTTTCAACTCGAGTTATTCAACAAATAAACAGAGTTTAGCTCTAAATTATCCGTTTAAAACTGCTATTTTATTACGTTTATTTTTGGAAACAAGTTGGCTCTGTCATTGTTTTTTTCTGGATATTTTATTTCTTTTAAGTGGCACTTCATTTTCTGTGTTACATTTTTTAGTAAACATTTTTTTCTTTCCCTGCAATAATAAGTGATTATGCAGAACATTACACCTCTACCATTTTTTCTTGCGCTTCCTGGAGAACCTCCTATATCGTGGCAAAAATGGAAAAAGGTTTTCCTGACTTACATGCACGTCTGTGGCAGCAACTTATCCTCTGAAAGAAAGACTTCTGTTTTACAACATTGTCTTGGTGCGGAGGGTCAAGAAATCTTGGAAACTTTACCTGCAATAACAACATCAGATGGTGCGGAAGGTGACAACTCTTTGAATGAATTTGATTCTACTTTACTTAGACTGGACAATCACTTTCTTCCCAAAGTTTCTATCATTTTACAACGTTACTATTTTGGGAAACGTAAGCAGATGGATGATGAATCTATTGAAGATTTTGTCACAGCTTTACGCAAACTAGCTTCATCATGTAACTTCGGAGAAAATCTAGAAGAACGTATTAGAGACCGATTCATGCTTGAATGTAAATGCGACAAAGTAAGAGAAGCATTATGGGTCAAAAGTGATCCATCACTAGATGAAGTGTTAATCATTGCTAAGCAAGTTGAACATTCGATGGCTTGTATTGATAATTTGAGGAAATCCAAAGGTGTTTCTATGGAGGTCCAAGCTATAAATACAAAAACTAATAACAAGTTTCAAGCAAACATTAGAGCAAAACTGATGTGTTTTAGGTGTGGTTCTACAACTCATTTAGCTAATAGCCAAGATTGTCCTGCTATTCATATTATTTGTAACAAATGTTCCAAGAAGGGACATTTTGCTAAGTATTGCAAATCATATTCTAAGTCTAAAGTCAAAGTTCAGGAAATTGATTGTAATGATGATCGAGATTTTGTTCTTCAGATTATTTATGATGTTAATTGTGTCGCCAATAATACTTGTCAGTACCCTTCGGATTTTGTGGATGTCAACGGAACATCTATTTCTATGATGATGGATTCGGGCGCGAAACTTTCCTTAGTATCAGTTTCGGATTTCACTAAGCATTTTATGGGAAGAGTTTCTTTACTGGATCCTGATATCATTCCCTACAGTTATGGCAGTAAACCTATTGAGCTCAAGGGTTACTTTGAAGCCGTCATAACCTTTAAAGGGAACACAATTTCAGAGAAAATATATGTTCCAGTTGTTGGTGACACAATTCTGAGTTGGCCACATCAGAAGATGCTTGGGATTATATTAAATCCCAATTCTATTCCTCAAGTATTAGTTCAAAATGTTTGCAGCATCAAAGACGACATCATAGGTGAATTTTCTGATGTATTTTCTTCTAAAGTAGGGTGCGTTACGGGATACAAACATCGTATTTGTCTTAAGGAGGGTGTCAGCCCTGTAGCGTGCAAAGTAAGAAAAATTCCTTTCACTTTACAAGACAAGTTTAAATCTGAATTACAAAGGTTTCAATCTGAAGGCATCATTGAAGAAGTCGAGGCTGCACAATGGGTCGCCCCCATTGTTGTTGCTGTGAAGAAATCGGGAGATATTAGACTGTGTGGACCTTAGACATCTCAACAAAGCTGTGATTGAAGACAAATTTCCTTTACCAAACATAAATGAAATGGTCTGTCTTTTAGGAGAGGCAAAATATTTTACGACATTAGATTTGAGTTCAGCTTATCACCAAGTTCAATTGTGTGAAGAATCAAAATTGTTGACATCTTTCATCACTCCCTTTGGTGTGTTTAAGTTTAATAGGATGCCATTTGGTTTGTGCTCTGCTGCTTCTGTATTTCAAAGACTAATGTATCATATTCTTGGGAAAACTGATGGTGTTAGATTTTTTCAAGATGATGTTCTCATTTTTTCTAACACTCTTGAACAACATCTTTCCAAAGTTAGAGAAGTCTTAAAACAATTTCGTAGTAAGGGAATCACACTCAAGGGAGAAAAATGCAAGTTTGCATGTTCAGATATCACGTATTTAGGACATGTAATTTCTTCTCAAGGTGTTAAACCGAAAGAGGATCTAGTTAAAACTGTAGTTAATTTTGCGGATCCTGTTAAAAGAGAAGATGTACAAGTTTTCTAAGGCATGGCGGAATTTTATTCCAAATTTGTTCCTAATTTTGCCAGTAGGTCTTGCTGCATTAGAGAGTTACTTAAGAAAGGTGTTGATTTTGTATGGTCAGAGGCTTGCAAGAAAGAATTTGAGGATCTAAAAAATGCACTATCTTCTGCTCAATGTCTCAACAGTTTTCGCCCAGGGTTTCCCTGTTGGATTATAACTGATGCCTCAGATAAGGGTTTAGGAAGTGTTCTTAAGCAAAAGTATGATGGTAAGGATGTTACTATGGCATTTGCTTCCAGAGCGTTAAGGGGAGCGGAGTCGAGGTATTCCACCACTGAAAAAGAAGCACTAGCTATCTACTGGGCTATAAAGAAGTTTAAACAGTTTCTATGGGGATCTAGGTTTGTTGTGCAATCTGATCATAAGCCTTTACAAGAGATTTTTGATAAGAAGGGTCTAGACTGTATTTCTTCACGTATTTGCAAGTAGATTGCTGGTCTTCAAGACTTTCAATTTTCTGTCAGATATGTCCCTGGATGTGAGAACCGCACAGCTGACTGTTTGTCAAGGTTAAGATCTTTTAGCTGGGACCAAGATATGGATTGTAGCACATGGTGGGTTGATGAGGATGTGAAAGTGTGCATTTTGACTGATGGTTGTATCACGGAAGATGAGTGGTTAACGGAGTTTAGTAATGATACTAGCTTGAAACGGGTAAAGGATTTGATCGAATCTAATTGTGTTCCTGCTGACTGTGATGAAGAGAATGTGTATAAAAAAATTTGGAATGAACTTTCAGTTGAGAATGGTTTGGTTTTTAGGAGTGGAAGATTAGTACCTCCATCTGGTTTGCGTGAAAGATTTGCAAGACAAAAGAACGGTTGAGAGAATTTTATTGGTGGCCGAGAATGGATTTAGCGTTGGAAAGAGTTGTTCGCGACTGTGTGGAATGCAAATTTGCAGATAAAACTTTCAAGTGTAGGTCACGTCCATTAGAAATCTGGAAAATTCCTAATGAAGTGTGGGAGGATGTTGCAATGGATATTATGGGTCCTGTTGTGTGTGGTTCAACTTCTAAGTATATTGTTGTTGTAATGGACATGTTGTCTCATTGGCCAGAATCAATTACTAATTTTCTTTCAGGGGTATTTTCTAGAGAAGGATATCCCAAATGCATCATAACAGATAATGGGGTTCAATTCACCTCTAAGCACATGTCTGAGTTTTTAGCATCTAGAGGCATATTGCATAAGAAAAGTGCTCTATATCATCCTGAAACTAATGGTATGGTTGAGCGCTTTAACAGGACATTGAAGGAAACTATTCAAGTAGCAAGATTAACAGGATGTAATTGGATGGAAGCTGTTAAATCTAAAGTTGAGAGTTATAGGTTTACACCACATTCCAGTACTGGCCAATCTCCATTTGTATTGTTCAAGAAAAGAGTGCCTAACACTAGCATAAATCCTTCACGGGTGAATAAATATGTTAGTAAAGAGTTGAACCATGAGAAAATTAAAGAACTAGCTGTGACCAGGGATGAGATTTTACAGGAAAAAAGGAAATTGACATATGATCGTCGTAAAGCAGTCAAACCTCTTGTTGTTGCAGTTGGTGATTCTGTTAAGATTAAGTTGCCGAAAATAAATTGTGGAACATTTTCTCATTATAGTAAAATCTTTAAAGTTATCAAAGTGTTTAAAGGTGCTATTAAAGTGGATGATGGGTGTATTTGGAATTTGAATAGAGTTGTGAAGATGTAAAAAAAAAAATGTATATATATGTATTTATTTATAATTTAGGGGGAAGATAGTGTGGTGTTATCACTATTTCTTTATTGTGTTTATCTCAGCATGGTTTCCCTTTATATGTATTGTGTTTCTTTTAGTTATGTATTTCTCTTAGTTGGTTTCTCCCAATGCTTCCCCTGCCTTCCTTTAGGCTCATAGACTCTCTGGAATTTGGAATGCTGGGGGAGTCTGGGAAGGAGATGTGAGGAGATTGGAGGATCTTGACTTGTGGGTGGATGAAGTTTATTTTATGCATCAAACTGGAAATAAACGTACATTTAATCAACTACAAGTGTCAACTTGAATTCCTGCCTTGGATGACAGATTCACTACAGTGGTGTAAAGTGGTGAAGAGTAATGTGGTGTGGAGAAGAGGGGCAAAGAGGACACTGGTGTAGAGTGGTGGATTGAAGAGTGTAGTGGTGTAGAGTAAAGTGGTGCAGTGTAGAGTAGAGTGCAGTGGTGTAGAGTAGAGTGGTGCGGAGTAGAGTGCAGTGGTGTAGAGTAGAGTGGTGCAGAGTACAGTGCAGTGGTGTACAGTAGAGTGGTGCAGAGCAGAGTGCTGAAGAGTAGAGTGCAGTGGCATACAGTGCATTGGCATAGAGTAGAGTGCAGGGGTGTAGAGTAGAGGGGTGCAGAGCAGAGTGTTGAAGAGTAGAGTGCAGTGGCATACAGTACAGTGACATACAATGCAGTGGAATACAGTGAGGTGGCATACAGTGCAGTGGCATACATTGCATTGGCATACAGTGCATTGGCATTGAGCAGTGTGCAGGGGTGTAGAGTAGAGGGTGGGAGTGAAAAGAAGCAACACAGAGGGGTAGAAAAGAATGGAAGCTATATAGAAGGGGTGGGTGGGAGGGAATAGAAGCTACATAGATGGTGACTGGGGAGATGGACTGGAAACACCAGCACTAATATGGAGTGCTTGAACAAAGAAAATTAGCACCAAAAACAGGAGCAGTGGATGGACACAAGTACTTGGTACATGCTCCAAGGGAGGGCCAAAAACAAGAAGAGGAAGTGAGGCCTACATGTTGTGACAAATGGGGATGAAGGACTTGTCTTTTCTTATGGTTTGCACTCTATGGTTATATACGTTCTAACCAGGGCAATGTGTGTGTGGTGGGTTATGGGATATTAAGTATGGGGCTGCCTGTGTCGTACGCAACACAACAATTTAGGCGTGCAGGGGCTTAGTACCGCATTCCTCTGTCCTACGGCACACTCCCTCACCCCCATGACCACGTTGCCTGGGGGGGTCTAAGATGTTAGAAAAGGGACCTGTCCACTCTCCCTGGGCTGCAGGCGTCCAGTGGTAGTGGGCAGCTGGGAAGGGGCAAAGGGTTAAATACCTGTTGACCTTGGCTCCCATCCTCTTTTGACAGCTTCTAGACAATACCCATCCTACCCTCACCCACTGGATTTATTTAAAGAGTATGATTGCCTGTATATTGGCAAGGTTTTTTTCCATTGTTTTGTTTCGCAGCCTGAGTTACAGGGCGATCCAAAGGAATTTGGTGCAGAAAGCAATCATGGCGGAGCACAAAGGGGATGCTCCATGCCAGCTCCTGGGGAATCTTTACGGCAGGACCGCGGGATGAAAGCAACAGTGCCCCGTTAGTCCAATGGACAGTTGGAAATCTGAGCAACCGGGGCCTTGCCTTGGACAGCTTTGTCACTACACGTGAGTTTGGTTTTATCGGATTTACAGTGTGGGAAACCCCCAAAAATGTATAACTCTTGATGGTGTGTAGTCCAGGCACTCATTGTCTAATCAGGTGAGTGATGAGCATAGGTTTCTCATCCAATGGCTGCGCTTGGATCATCAGTAAGTTAACCCAATTTTGTCTTGCCTACATAAGCAATAATAAACCTGCAGTCAACTTCTCTCCAACAACTGGTGTGGCCTTGTCTTTTCTTATGGTTTGCAATCTATGGTTATATGCGTTTCAGCCAAGGCAGTATGTGTGTGGTGGGCTATGGGATCCCGGGGCTGTGAGGGAAACGCTGAAGCTAACAAATGATAAGCTGTGGGCGGGCTGTAAGCCCACTGAATGTAAACAACATGTCTCACAGAGACAGGGCATGTGCTGTCCAGGTGGAACCTAAAAAGGACCTGGACTGCTCATCTGGACTCATGGAGTTCTGAACGTCCATGGCCAGACTTTATTTGAGAAGTCACTAAAACAGCTCTCTATGTATACTGGTCCTAGAGATGAGAAGTAACGGAATATGGATCTAAAGTGGTCAGATTACTTAACATTCGGAAAACTTGTTAAATAGCACCCACGTGGCGTGGGAGAGTTGTGAGGGCCTCTAGTAAACCCTAACTTTTTTGTAGTTTTACATAGCGCCAACGTAGCACGGGGCATTGCAGCGCTTTACATGAACACCGGATTACTTACAGTAGGTCAGAATTTAAGTATTAATTAAGTGATAATTTCTCTGAAAGAGTGCTGTCCAGTACCCACTAACTGTTATTTATTTACAACACTGAGAATATCTATTCAAGTTATTTCAGTAGGTTATGTCATTCATTTCTGAATATGAATTCTTGTCTGAAGATAAAGTGCCACCTTGCGGCTGGA
This sequence comes from Pleurodeles waltl, assembly GCF_031143425.1. Lineage (NCBI taxonomy): Eukaryota > Metazoa > Chordata > Amphibia > Caudata > Salamandridae > Pleurodeles > Pleurodeles waltl. Next base: position 1,047,902 of record NW_027150384.1, on the reverse strand, counting down.
AAATGAATGGTTGCTAGAAAGAAAAAGATAAACAGCGGCTCTGGGCAACAGCCTGAACATTTGTGCAACTGTCAGAGAAATATAATTTGGTTGGGACAAAATGTACACTCACGGTTTACGATGTCACTTCCCAAATCATTTTCTAAATACAAATGTATTCGATCTTTTCGAGTTCCTTACTCGAACTATTTATTGTTCAATAGAAAGATAAATCTTACACTTTGCTTACAAACTTGAATGCATAGCACTCTCAATTGTGACTTCCACCCGTGTTTCTACATGCAGACAGCCAGAACACACATGAAAATTTATAATATTCCAAAAGGGATGGTTGTGTCAGAAGTGGGATTCGAACCCACGCCTCCAGGGGAGACTGCGACCTGAACGCAGCGCCTTAGACCGCTCGGCCATCCTGACAGATGTACATAGCTCTTTCAAGTCGTTTTATAATATGTCACAAGAACCAAGAGTTCATGGATGGATTTCTTGTATCTGCGAACCACGACTGTCCCTTCAGAGGCCTTTGTGTGTCTGAATTGTACTCCGAGGGGGAGCCCCCCACTCTTTCAGCAGGTGCACGAGCCAGGCTGCCTTTGCTGCTATGAGCTTCAGCCTCCTTCAAAACCTTCGGAAAAGAGACTGCCAGGGGTGTCCCTGAGGTGAGAGGAGTCAATTAGAAGGTGGCTGGGCTGTGCTAACAAGAGTAACAGAAGGGGTGAGGGCAGGGTGGGATTGGTAAGGAGGGCAATGGCCGAAGGGTCCGTGTCAGTTGCAGTTGTGGGGGGCGCTTTTTAGGGCAGAGTGGGGGCCGATTTGAGATCCATTTCTGCCTGTTCAGATGCTACCAGCGGCCCAGTGGGGGTCTAAGCGGCCTTTCTGGAGGCCTTGTTACCTTCCCTTCACCAACAGGACAGGAGTCATCAACCCCAGCACCCCCCACTCCACCCCAGGCCCGCACATTGATCCAAAAAGCTAACTTGGGCCGGCTACGGGCACATTAATGTATGCAGATTGAGCATGGGGCCTGAACAGGAGTTGCCTCAATGATATTCAGCTGTGGTTCACTAGTGTAAAACAATCCATGCACCAGGAGTGCTGGCAAGGTTTACTTTTTTAAAAATCTCAGTGGAGCTAAGAAAACAAAAGTTATACTCATAGATCTTGACAGCTAGACAGATCATTCTGTTTATCCTAGGAGATTGATTTTAAATGATGGTACGTACTCAGTGCTTAATTTGTGCTTGTTGTTTCCGGTGTGGGGCGCCGGCACTTATTTTTGAGGGTCAGCACTTATTTTGTCTGCCTCAAGCATTTACTGCGAGCAAAAGACATATGGGAAAGACGGAGGAAGAGGAAAACGAAAAAGCATCACGAAAGGAGAAAGCAGAAAGCTGCAAGAGTGAGCTGAAGGGGCAGGGAGTGGCTGTAAATAGATTGAAGAGGCCCGAGGTGGCTTCAGGATTACGCTGCCTCAGTATTCCATCTTCGCACATTTAATTGCAGCAGCCACGTGTTTTCGAGGAGAGCTTTGAGCACAGGCATGTTTTTATTTACAAATTAAGCACTGTACATAGTATTTATACACTCTCACTTTCTCATGTACCTTAGGCTCCTATGTTAATGTTGCTTTAAGCTAGTGCCCAATAGAGTGTATGGTACCTCCTTATCTGAAGAAAATGATTTGAAATGTAGTATGCATTTCTTATGCACTTTACTTGCCTATCCTATGTGGATGATATGAATGATGGAATGTACTGTTTATGCACTTTCACTTTTTCATCGATTCTAGGTTTTTATGATAGTGCCGGATAATGCGCCATTTATCATCTCATGGCGGCGGGTGAATTGCTACAAGGTATTCATCTTAAAGGAGGTGGCTGACTTCATCATAATGAAATCCGGCACTTTGCTAACAGTGTAGCATGTTCACTCCTGATAGCAGCTCTTCTCACAACTTTTTCCACCGATTGTTGACAGGTGAGCTGTCCTAGAGTGGTCATCCTTAATTGCTTATACATAGGTAAATGGTGATTTATGATGAGAGAATGTATCTCTGTTTGTATATTTAACCTACATAATCTGTTTGATTTTATTTTGTTCTACTTGTGCAATATAGTGTTTTAGATATGGGCAGAAGATGATTTTTGATGTGGGGATGCGCCTTTGGTCGCATATATCACTTTTCTTATCTTCTTTTAATGTTTTGCCTGTGCAATTATTTTAAGTAATCACAATAAAGCTCATTACACACTTTTCTCAGTAAGGAGTCACACCTCGCTCTTAATAGGGTGGGAGGGAACAAGAGAATCAGTGTGCCAGCCTGGCTGTAAAGTGCTGGGCCGGGGGCTGGCATCTGCCCACAATGCCCACGCCTAGCGCCCGCCCTGCGTCATTACATAATCACAGCAGACCTAAGTGCATGGCATAAGAGGGAGCCGAGAGAGGTGCCTTGCTTTGTAGGAAAGCACCCCAGATTCTGATTGGCTAGAGATAACAGACTCAACCCTCACAACCAGGGAAGAGGGGGTGAATTCTGAGAGACCAGATAAGTAGACGCCCCCTGGCGGAGAGGTCGGGCATTGCACCTATAAGTGCTCCTTAAACCCTGTCGCCCTTTCATGCTGCTCTGGAGCAAACACCAGTCCAGCCCTGACCGGGCATTATCTCTCATTAATGCTATACCCTGACGTCATAACTATTTGGTGTCCGTGTCTATATCGAATTTATGTGGTCAAAAACCCCAACTCATCTGTGACTGACCTCTAAATAATTTACAAATATCTCTGAAAGAGAAACACATTTGTCTTTTTCTAATAAAAACCTTTAAGGCCCGGGTGAAATAGGGATTAGAGTTGCATTAAATTAACAGGCTCAGACCGTCGCAAGTAATAATGTGTGTAGAGTTGTGTGAAGGCTGTTGCCTTTCTCTCTGCAGCTTTGAATAAAAGGAATCAGATATTTCCTAAAATGAGACTCTCTGTGTCAGAAAACCAACCTCCTCCTCCTGTTCTCTGGGATTGCCAGGCTGTGTCCAAGGGAAATACGGACAAAAATAATATTCAGAATACTGTACATCACGAGGGATGGTGAACACAACACATCCCACATAACTCTCACACACATCTGGCTCGTTGGTCTAGGGGTATGATTCTCGCTTAGGGTGCGAGAGGTCCCGTTTTTAAATCCCGGACGAGCCCTTTAATATTTTATCATATCACTAAATGGATAATTTGAAAAGTAACAAACTAAAAAACAAGCGCTTTTAAGATAAAATACCCTGGGACGGTTTTGTATTTTAAGCCATCACGTGTCGCGCTGCAAGGAAGAAACGGAGCCCTGGACCAAGAGGCAGCTGCAGGGGCCGCCGGGAGGCAGGTCTCCATCACTGCCACATCAGCACCCGGGACATTTGTTAATGTTGCTTGGAGACGAATCTTATTACACCGGGGGCTGCACGTCTTTTGTTAAACCACACTGTGGGAGACAGCAGGGTGAGACGTGGGAGTGCACGAGTGTGAGACACACTGGGCAGGGGGAGGGGATTGTGAGGTCACCAGCAGCAGGGCAGAGACCCGGGGCACAAGCTGGGGTGGGCGCGGGTGAACGGAGCCCCCACACTGTTTTTAGAGCGTGGGCTCCGTTCCCTGTACCGGAGGCTGGCAGAGGCCGAATAGTGCCACCTTGGACTCCATTAAATTAATTGTACAACTTTACTTTGGCACAGAAGTTTTGAATGAAGTGCTTAGAGGCTCCGTCGTTCTGTTTAGCACAGTTAATTTGACGGGTATCTTTGGTGGCACAGCGATGGCAGAGGCTTATTTAGAGGTTTATTATGTAGCACGTCTTTGTGAGGGGTATATTTCGGGGCACAATAATGACACCAGGAATACTTCGAAGTGTTAGTCCGTGGCAGTGGTTGTGATGGGCATATTCTGGGCAAAATGATTCTAATCTGATATTCTGTCTCACTCTCCTGCCATTGAGTGTGGGCGGAGGGGTCCCCCATAGCGGCCACGTTTTCCAGACCCATCGTGATGTGTTGCTCCAGTCCAGTTTTATTTCTTTGAATTCTCGGACTTGTAGTCCTGTTTTATCATAGACTAAAAAAGACTACAAGTCCCAGAAGTCAAAGGAAAAATATGGCCTGGAGCAGGAGATGACGCATGGACCTTGGGAACTTGACAGGGCTGGTATCGACTTCCTCCACTGTCAGAGGGCCACTCAGGTACCTGGACCGGTGCAATGGACCCCTGGCTGAAGCGGGCACCCAGACCTCTGTGGAGAAATGTGTCTAGTAGGCTGTCTCCGGATGCTTGAGGGGGTGTCGCCTCTCTCACGCCCCCTGGGCTCTAGGATGGATCTACATTACCTGAAGAGTTTATATATAACCAGCTAAAAAGAAATAGCAATGATGGAAGGAGACAATAGACCCTACAATTTAAATTCTCGAAACTTCCTCGTGCCTGATAAGAGGACGGTGTGATCCATGACCTGCCTGCTCGTGAGACGCACGTGTAATACATATGACCCGTACTGCCCTGCTCTGCCCCCTCGCGAGTGTCTGTACTTATACACATGGGCACTGGAGTAACAAAGGCCCCCGCGGTGAAGAGGGAGAGCGAGCTCTAGGGGGCCCTAGAGCTCCCGCGTGAGTCCGGAGGGGGCCCCTGCGTGCACTGTGCAGGGAAGTACGGGAGGGGGCATGAAAGGGTGGTCCCGTGCAGGGAGAGGTCAGACACCTGTGAGGCTGGCGGCACCGGCAGGTGATGCTGGAGTCAGCTGGTGACTGAGGTCCGATGACAGAGCAGCCCTCCCGGCCAGGCTTTTTAGGGGGGGGCGGAGGGGGGAACCTGTAAACTCTTCACTACTGCACTGGACCTCCGGGGTGTTTTTCATGGGATCAGCACAGTCATTAAATGCGATCACAGGCCGCCGAAATAGCTCAGTTGGGAGAGCGTTAGACTGAAGATCTAAAGGTCCCTGGTTCGATCCCGGGTTTCGGCAGAAAGCTTGAATGAAAAACTTAGAAATATAAGACATTGTTTAAACAACAATAATATTATTTCTCTGTCGTGTCCCAGCTCCTCATTGGTTTGTGTCCTTCCTCCTTTGCCCCATCCCTTGTTCTTTCTTCCTTTTCTTTGCGCTCTCCCTTCCTCCTTCCCGGCCTTCCTTCCTTCGCTTCTCACCGCCCTCATTTCGTTATTTACACGTTTCTCATAATTCTGTCTCCCTCCGTCTCACCCCCATCGTTGTGCGTGCGCCTCACACCAGCGGCCCCATCACACTAAATGCGTGACAGATGTGCACCTAGGAGCTCAGTGCCACGTGCTGTGACGTTCACACCGTGGAGCACATTCCCCCTCCTGGGAGTAAAGTACACTCATGACATGCAGATCTGTAACAGCGGAGGGTGATCTCACGTGTGCCCTGTGACTGAGGACACACTCGACTCTCACTCACCGTGTGTCTGTAATTCAGGACACCCTCTACTCTCACTCACTGTGTGTTTGTGTACTTAAGGACACACTCCGCTCTCACTCACTGTGTGCCTATAACTCAGGACACACTCTACTCTCACTCACTGTGTGCGTCTATAACTCAAGACACACTCTGCTCTCACTCACTGTGTGTCTGTGTACTTAAGGACACACTCTGCTCTCACTCACTGTGTGCGTCTATAACTCAGGACACACTACTCTCACTCACTGTGTGTCTATAACTCAGGACACACTCTGCTCTCACTCGCTGTGCGTCTATAACTCAGGACACACTCTGCTCTCACTCACTGTGTGCGTCTATAACTCAGGACACACACTGCTCTCACTCACTGTGCGTCTATAACTCAGAACACACTCTACTCTCACTCAGGAGACACTCTACTCTCACTGTGTGTCTATAACTCGTGACACACTACTCTCACTCACTGTGCGTCTATAACTCGGGACACACTCTACTCTCACTCACTGTGCGTCTATAACTCAGGACACACTCTACTCTCACTCACTGTGTGCATCTGCTGTCACTCACTGTGCATCTATAACTCAGGACACACTCTACTCTCACTCACTGCGTGTCTATAACTCAGGACACACTCTACTCTCACTCACTGCGTGTCTATAACTCAGGACACACTCTACTCTCACTCACTGTGTGTCTATAACTCAGGACACACTCTGCTCTCACTCACTGTGTGCGTCTATAACTCGTGACACACTCTGCTCTCACTCACTGTGTGCGTCTATAACATGTGACACACTCTGCTCTCACTCACTGTGTCTATAACTCAGGACACCCTCTACTCTCACTCACTGTGTGTCTATAACTCAGGACACACTCTGCTCTCACTCACTGTGTGTCTATAACTCAGGACACACTCTACTCTCACTCACTGTGTGTCTATAACTCAGGACACACTCTGCTCTCACTCACTGTGCGGCTATAACTCAGAACACACTCTACTCTCACTCACTGTGTCTATAACTCAGGACACCCTCTACTCTCACTCAGGCCACACTCTACTCTCACTGTGTGTCTATAACTCGTGACACACTACTCTCACTCACTGTGCATCTATAACTCAGGACACATTCTACTCTCACTCACTGTGCGTCTATAACTCAGGACACACTCTACTCTCACTCACTGTGTGTCTATAACTCAGGACACACTCTGCTCTCACTCACTGTGCATCTATAACTCAGGACACACTCTGCTCTCACTCGCTGTGTGCATCTATAACTCAGGACAGACTCTGCTCTCACTCACTGTATGTCTATAACTCAGGACACACTCTGCTCTCACTCACTGTGTGTCTATAACTCAGGACACACTCTGCTCTCACTCACTGTGTGTCTGTAACTCAAGACACACTCTGCTCTCACTCACTGTGCGTCTGTAACTCAGGACACCCTCTGCTCTCACTCACTGTGTGTCTGTGTACTTAAGGACACACTCTACTCTCACTCGCTGTGTGCATCTATAACTCAGGACACACTCTACTCTTACTCACTGTGCGTCTATAACTCAGGACACACTCTACTCTCACTCACTGTGTGTCTATAACTCAGGACACCCTCTGCTCTCACTCACTGTGCGTCTATAACTCAGGACACACTCTGCTCTCACTCACTGTGCATCTATAACTCAGGACACATTCTACTCTCACTCACTGTGCGTCTATAACTCAAGACACACTCTACTCTCACTCACTGTGTGTCTATAACTCAGGACACACTCTACTCTCACTCAGGCCACACTCTACTCTCACAGTGTGTCTATAACTCGTGACACACTACTCTCACTCACTGTGCGTCTATAACTCAGGACACACACTGCTCTCACTCACTGTGCGTCTGTAACTCAGGACACACACTGCTCTCACTCACTGTGTGTGTGTAGTGTACACTGATGCACACTTTTAAGCATCGATTCTTCTATTTGCACTAGTGTTTCTTTTACCTCGTGGTACAGAGTATGCAGATCTCTGTGCCCAGAATATGCCCTTCACAGCACCGTGGTTCAGAATAACCCTATATAGTGTGCGGGACAATTACTGTGGCACCAAATATACAGGGACCGGAATGGAAACCAGGATCAGCTCAGTCTGGGCAAAAAGTTCAAGCCAAACCCTTTCCCATGCAGCCCGCATGGCAGTGCCAGGGGACCAAGCGGGCAGTCCGGCCCTGGCACATGCCTAGCAAGAGGACTGCTCTGCGGAATAACCCCAGGAAGCGCATCTACGGGGGTTATTGTGCCACCCAATGTACCCCGACGTTGGCACGGCACCTGCCAATCGGAACGGACACGTTCACCAGAATGATTGTGTCATTTCACCTTTAATGTGCCACGGAGGACGCCCCGGACAGCTGCACCGTGGAATGCACCATTCAGAGTTACCGTCGGTGGCACAGAAAATGCCCCTTTTAAATACGGTCATAAAAGTTATAACTTTGGCAGGTCTCAGAGGAGCGCCCCCTGTAGGAGGAGGGCCTCTGCTGCTCTTACTGTCCAGCCAGTGCTTAATTTGTAAATAAAAAGGTGCCGGTGCCCAAGCCCTCCTCTTAAATACGCGGCTGCAGCGTAATCCTGAACCCATCTCAGGCCTCTTCAATCCATATAAAGCCACTTCCTGCCCCTTCAGCTCACTCTTGCAGCTTTCTCCCTTTGTGACACTTTTTCGTTGTTCCCTTCCTTCGTCTTCCTCATTTGTGTCTTTTTCTCGCAGCAAATGCTAGAGGCAGAAGAATACTAGAGGCAGAAGAATAAGCCCCGGCCCTCAAAAATAAGTGTCGGTGCTCAGCACCGGAAACAACAAGCACAAATTAAGCACTGTGTCCAGCGCACTTTTCCTAGTGTGGCTCGCATTCACGTGCGCCCCCACAGCCCACTCAACAGCTCCACGAAGTGTAGCGCCCACAGTGAGTTTCAACTGCATGTAAGAGAAATCCTCTCTTCCCTGCTGATGTGGCAGGTGTAGGCACCCCCGCCCCCCACCCAACACACACACACACACATCTGAGTGTTGGGATGAGTGCGACATATTCTGGATTAAAATCCGAAACCAGGCCAGGGTCTTTTTAAAAGATGATGTTGTTTGATTAACCACTTGAAGCATCTGCTTTTTTTTAATTTAAAAAAAGAATTCCAAGGAGGGCTCGTCCGGGATTTGAACCCGGGACCTCTCGCACCCGAAGCGAGAATCATACCCCTAGACCAACGAGCCACTCATGTGTCATTGGAATGTGGACGTGTGTGAGGTAGGGTACAGAGCTTCTGATAGCAGCACTTCTGTTTTCACAAGGTGTCTGTTTCCTTTTATTCAAAAGCTGAAGGAGAAGGAAACTTCAATCATGTACCAAGAACACTGTGCGAGAGGCCTCCCCGTGGGTCTGTCACCTTCATACATGTGTGGCCCCATTTCACCTGGAACCCAAGGGTTTCAGTGGAGCAAATATGAAAATGTATTCCACCTACAGGGGTGTATTAAACTATTGCCCACTGGCATCAGAAGTGTTTCTCTTTTCTGCGGCTCACAGTACTTTTCAGTCTCTTAAAGACCACAGGCACCAAATAATGAATACGTCACACCCACGGTGTGGCACTAATGAGGGATAATGCCCGGTCCGGGGTGGGGCAGATGTGTTTGTTCCAGAGCAGCTGAAAGGGCATCAAGGTTTATGGCACAGGAAGAGGCGCAGTGTCCGAGCTCCCCGCCAGGGGGCGCCTACTTCTCTGGGGGGTGCGGATTCTTGCTCACTGTGAGGCCGTGTGACAGGTTGTGTCTGTCCTCTTTGGTCAGTCAGTGTCTGGGGAACGCCTGAAAGAGAAAGTCCCCTCTGCGGGGGTGGTGGGGACATCACACCTCCTGTTACACTGGACATCCCCACGCGTACACCCCGGAGGCAATGACGAGGGCCGAAAAGGACAGAGGCCGGGCCGTTATCGACGGTGGGTTCGATGCTTGAATCACCCGTGGAGTGAGATCTGACGAGTCAGACACCCAACGGGCCTGGTGAGAAGGGGGCGGTGTGGAGGGTCTGAGTAAGATCAGACACCGAAGGGGCCCATGAGAGAAGGGGTCAGTGTTGAAGGACTGAGTGAAGTCTGACGAGTCAGACACCGAAGGGGCCCTGGTGAGAAGGCGGCCAGTGTGGAGGTTACTGAGTGAGTTCTGACGGGTCAGACACCAACCGGGCCCTGGTGAGAAGGCGGCGCGGAATGGAGGGGCTGAGTGAGGTCTGACGGGTCAGACACCGAATTGGCCCTGGAGAGAAGGGGGCAATGTGGAGGTTACAGAGTGAGGTCTCCGAGGGTCCCATGGAGGGGAAGGCGTCGGTGTGCAAGCACCGAGTGAGGTCTCTGAGGGTCCCGATGGAGGGGAAGAGGGGCCGGGGTTAGGTCAGGGGCAGTTTCTCCTGCTCGGATGTGGTTGATCTTCGGGAAGTGTCGGAGCATCGATGGAGTTACCGCTTAAAATGTCAGCTCAGTCTCTGGTCTTCAGTGCTGGTCTTCAGTGCTGGGAAGAGAGCAGTGACCCCCGGCGAGGCTTCTGTCAGTGTAAGGGAGGGGGTGATGGTGGTGGATGAGTCCTGTGACACTAGGGGTGAACCCTGTGGCCCTGGAGTGAGAATTGTGACCCTGGGGATGATACCTTCGAATCTGGGGGTGAGTCCCGTGTACCTGGGGTGAGACCTCTGAACCTGGGGATGAGTCCTGTGACACTGGGGAGGAGACCTGTGGCCCTGGTAATGAGCTCTCTGACCCTGGCGGAGAGTCCTGTGCGTCTGGGGTAAAACCTGTGAACTCTTTAGTCCTGTACATGCCCCCCACGGTATCTGCAGTAAAATCATTATGATCACAGAGGAATACGTGGCCGCCGAAATAGCTCAGTTGGGAGAGCGTTAGACTGAAGATCTAAAGGTCCCTGGTTCGATCCCGGGTTTCGGCAGAAGTGTTTTATCTGTTCTTATCAGGCAAACATTGCATCACATTATTAGAAACCTGGAGAACCACAGGCTCTCGTATTCCACCTGTGCCCTCCTTCCACGCTTCTTCCCTTCTTTATCCCTCTTCCTCCCCACCTTCCTTATCTGCACTCCCTCGCTTCCCGCCCTTCATTCCTCCCGCCCTCATTGTCATTATTTCAGTCTCATCAACTTGTATCATTCCGGCACAATCATACTGCTAGCTTGGGAGTTTCCAGGTCTCCAGACACTGTATGCACACTCACGAGGAGTGAGTGACTCCACAGTCCCACTCTTGATGTGACTCACACACTGCAGGCACACTCACACCCAGAGTGACTCCACAGTCCCACTGTCTGCGATGTGACTCACACACTGCGGGTGCACTCACTCCCAGTGAGTGACTCCACAGTCCCACTGTCTGCGATGTGACTCACACACTGCGGGTGCACTCACTTCCAGTGAGTGACTCCACAATCCCACTCTCTGTGGTGTGATCCGACACTGCGGGCGCACTCAACCAGGAGCGGATGCGTGGCTGGGTGGGGCAGCAGGGATGGGGGGAGGGGATGAGGGTGAGGTGGGGGAGGAGGGGGACACGGGAAAAATAATCAAAGAATAATTTTTTTTTTTTAAAACGTACCTCTGCTCCCGTGCCATGCGCCGCTCCTCTCCCGTCGCTGCTGCAGACACAGGCTCCCAGCCTGCCCTGCGCCGATCCTGACAGCACTGGCTGGGAGCGCTCTTGGAAGCGCCCAGCCAGGGCTCTCCCTGGCAGACTGGGAGATTGTGCTGCTCTCTCCAGCCTGGCAGCAGTGCGCATGTGTGTTTGGCCGCCTGAGACGGCTGGCTACACATACCTGGGCAGTGAGGGGGAGTGCACAGAGCACTCCCCTCGGCCCGTCACCCCCCAGTGCCCCGCCCCTTTTACACAGAAAGGATAATAAACCAAGTTTATCATCCTTCCCCTGTAAAAGGATTTGCAGCGCTTGCTGCTGGCGGGGGGATGCTCCTCCCCATATTGAGGAGCCGCCCCATGTTTTCTTTTGCATTTGGATAAATTAAAGATTAAAAAAAATCTGTGTAGTCCGTGTTTTATGAATGATATATGCAACATTTCGGACAGTAACTATGCATTGGTCCCTCAACAACCTCGCTTATTACAGACCCGTCTCACACGGTGAGATCTCACACATTTGAGCTGTGTCTGTGGTGGGCCTTGGGAGAGGGTTCAGCATCCTCCAGAACCGGGGGTCTCCCTGTAACGCAGCCCCTGCAGTTTCTGCATCTTCATCCCCCAGACCGCCCTTTAACCACCCACTGAACATCTAAACGCCGAGGAAAACACGTGCAGGTTTGCAGAGCCAGGATCCATCCATCTCTCACTATAACAAATAATGGTGGTTTTACCATTTGTTTTTTGACACTCAAACCGCCAGGCACTCAGTCCTGGTCATATGTGAGGCTTTCATCCTACCTGACTTTTTGTTTTACAAGCATGATTTTTCTTTCTGGGAATTGCACTTTCTTACATTATTATGTGTTTATTTTTTATCGTTATAATGATTATTTGTTTGCTAAGGGCACGTGGCTTAACATTAGCTGATGGGACCAGTTTAAGGTTGTACAGGCCACTGTTGTTTCACAAATCATTGAAAACAGAGCTCTCAAGTCTCCCACTGTGCTCTAAGTGATGCTCTAGGCCGGGCCTTCTTCCCGTTGTAATGTCAAACTCATTATAAAGAGACATTGGCAAAGCCAGTGGGTCTCACCCATGCACGAGCTATTGACTTTGCCAATGTGTTTTTCATCCATAATGTACATCAGCATGGCTGCTGTTCAGCATGGCTAAGTTAGTGCCAAAGAGGAGAGTGGCGTGGAGTGGCGTGGAGTGGCGTGGCATAGTGTGGAGCAAAGTGTCATAGAGTGTAGTGGTGTAGCATGGAGTGGAACGACGTAGAGTAAAGTGGCCAAGAGACTAGTGTCGTAGAATGTCATGGAGTGTGGCAGGATGGAGAGGACTAGAGTCAAGTGGCGTAGAGTGTCATAGAGTGGAGAGAGGTAGAATGTCATAGAATGGAGTGGAATAGTGTGGAGTGGCATAGAGTGAAGTAAAGTAGCATAGAGTGTCATAGAGTGGAGGGGTGTAAAGTGGCATATAGGGTCATAGAGTGGGGTGTTTTAGAGTGGAGTGTAATAGAGTGGAGTGCAGTGGCCTAGTAGAGTGGAGTAGAGTGTCATGGAATAGAGTGTCGTAGAGTGGAGGGGCGTAGAGTGGAGAAGAATGTCGGACATTAGAGGGGTATACAGTGGAGTGGCATCGAGTGGAGTAGAGAGTTGTATAGTGTTAAGGAGTGGTTTAGGTGGAGAAGAATGTCATATAGTGGAGTGGCATAGAGAGGCATGGCATAGAGTGAAGTGTCATTGAGTGGAGGGAGGTCATAGATTGTCCTGGAGTTGCGTAGAGTGGCAAAGAAAGGAGTAGAGTAGAGTAGAATGGAGTAGAATGTCATAGAGTGGAGTGGCATAGAGTAGCATAGCATAGAGTGGAGTGTCATTGAGTGGAGGGCTCTCATAGATTGTCCTGGAGTTGCGTATAGTGGTGTAGAGTGGTATAGAGTGGAGTGTCATAGAGTAAAGTGTCATATAGTGGAGTGGAGTAGAGTGCCATAGAGTGTTGTGGAGAGTCATATAGTAGAAGATCATAGAGTATAGTGGCGTAAAGTGAAGCAGAGTGGCGTAGAGTGGAATAGAGTGACAGAGTGTTGAGTGGAGTACAATGGAGTGGCATAGAGAGGCATAGAGTGGAGTAGAGTGGAGTGGCATTGAGTGGAGGGAGGTCATAGATTGTCCTGGAGTTGTGTAGAGTGGCATAGGTAGAGTAGAATGGAGTAGAATGGCATAGAGTGGAGTGTGGTAGAGTAAAGTGTCATGGAGTGGAGTAGAGTAAAGTGTCAGAGTGGAGTGGAGTAGAGTGCCATAGAGTGTTGTGGAGAGTCATATAGTAGAGGATCATAGAGTAGAGTGGCTTAAAGTGAAGCAGAGTGGCGTAGAGTGGAATAGAGTGACATAGTGTTGAGTGGAGTACAATGGAGTGGCATAGAGTGTAGTAGAATGGAGGCGAATAGAGTGGAGTGGAGTGTCATAGATGGAGTGGAGTGATGCAGAGTGGAGTAGTGAAGTGGTGTACAGTGGCATAGAGTGTCGAAGAGTGTTTGAGAGTGGAGTAGTGTAGAGTGGAGGGGCAAAAAGCAGCATAATGTAAATTGAAGTTAAGAGTCATAGATTGGAGTAAAGTGTTGTGCAGTGGAGTGGCAAAGCGTAGAATGTAGTAAGGTGCTAGAGTGGCCTAGAATGCGTGGAGTGGAGTAAAGTGGCACAGAGTGTCTCTGAGTGGAGTGTCGTAGAGTGGCGTAGAGTGGAGTGACATAGAGTGCTGTGGAGTGCCATTGAGTGGAATGTCGTAGGATAAAGCGGAATAGACGGAAATAGGATCTAGTAGGGTGGCCTTGAGTCATATGGCATAGAGTCAAGCAGAGTGTCGTAGAGTGTCATATAGTGGAGTAGAGTGGAATGGAGAAGAGTGTCGTGGAGTGGAGTGGTGTGTCGTATACTAGAGTAGAGAATAGTAGTAAAATATAATTGAACTATCCATCTTTTGTCAAATTAATTTGGGAACTTCCCCTGTAAAATGACATTTAAATTGTATTTAGTTTCCACCCCTATTGCAGCCCTAAAATGTTTAAAATAAACTATTTGCCGCTATTTCCCTAAAATGTATTTGATGGAAATGCTCCAAGGTCCCTGTGAAGTTATATTAAATTTGTGGTGAGTTAAATGAAGACTTAATTTATGAAGTTGGGCGGGATTAGGAAACTCCACACTTTTCAGAGTAGGTTAAGTCTCCTAACTTTACTTGAGATAAGGTTTATCCTTTGTGGCCTTCCATGTATGATGTCCTGATGCAGAATGTCTCATGTAGGACATCCTCCAGCAAACACATGGAGGCAGGGCACCCAGGACTCAGGTAAGAGGAGTGGGATGGAGGGCTCTGAGCTGAGGCCAACTTACATTTATTTGTTTAAAGAACTTCATAAGCTTTGTATTTCGCAAAGCTGGAACAGTTTAGAAAATACACAAAATTGCAAATTAGCTGGCTACAACTGAGTCGTGCAGAATAGTCTAGTTGTGTAAAGTGCAGTGGCATAGAGTGGTGCGGAGTGGAGTAGTGTGGTGTGCAGCTGTGTAGAGTGGTGAAAAGAGCAGAGTGGTTGTGGTGTTATTACTATTTCTTTATTGTGTTTATCTCAGCATGGTTTCCCTTTATATGTATTGTGTTTCTTTTAGTTATGTATTTCTCTTAGTTGGTTTCTCCCAATGCTTCCCCTGCCTTCCTTTAGGCTCATAGACTCTCTGGAATTTGGAATGCTGGGGGAGTCTGGGAAGGAGATGTGAGGAGATTGGAGGATCTTGACTTGTGGGTGGATGAAGTTTCTTTTACGCATCAAACTGGAAATAAACGTACATTTAATCAACTACAAGTGTCAACTTGAATTTCTGCCTTGGATGACAGATTCACTACATTTTGGCGACGAGGGTGGTTCGAGACTTCTGAAACTGTACCTTGGAAACTTCAACATCTTCATTTATTCAGCTTCTAACGTTAAGAAAAAAAAAGGTACTGTAATTTTTTTTTCCTCTGTTTTTTGTGGCTCACATTTTTTTTATTTTTATTTTTTCAACCTGTTTTTGAGCCACATGGTAATTCTTTTCGTGTCTATTTATAAATTTAATAGACGCGTCTTTCAACTGTCTCCTTTCCTCGTGCCTCTGGAGACGCGTGCTGTTGATTTTGTTGCCAAAGCAACTTGAACGCAAGCCTTTCTTTCCCGGCCGCGCTCTCTTGAGATACACGCGCTGTTTATTTACCTGCTGTTGAATTTGTTGCTATGGCAACGTGAACGCGTGCCTTTATTTCCCGGCCGCGCTCTCTTGAGATACACGCGCTGTTTATTTACTCGGCTGTATTCAAGGGAAACACGCTCCACAGGGGATACGACGACTCGTTTTTCAACTCGAGTTATTCAACAAATAAACAGAGTTTAGCTCTAAATTATCCGTTTAAAATTGCTATTTTATTACGTTTATTTTTGGAAACAAGTTGGCCTGCTCTACTCTGTCATTGTTTTTTTCTGGATATTTTATTTCTTTTAAGTGGCACTTCATTTTCTGTGTTACATTTTTTTGTACAAACATTTTTCTTTCCCTGCAATAATAAGTGATTATGCAGAACATTACACCTCCACCATTTTTTCTTGCGCTTCCTGGAGAACCTCCTATATCGTGGCAAAAATGGAAAAAGGTTTTCCTGACTTACATGCACGTCTGTGGCAGCAACCTATCCTCTGAAAGAAAGACTTCTGTTTTACAACATTGTCTTGGTGCGGAGGGTCAAGAAATCTTGGAAACTTTACCTGCAATAACAACATCAGATGGTGCGGAAGGTGACAACTCTTTGAATGAATTTGATTCTACTTTACTTAGACTGGACAATCACTTTCTTCCCAAAGTTTCTATCATTTTACAACGTTACTATTTTGGGAAACGTTAGCAGATGGATGATGAATCTATTGAAGATTTTGTCACAGCTTTACGCAAACTAGCTTCATCATGTAACTTCGGAGAAAATCTAGAAGAACGTATTAGAGACCAATTCATGCTTGAATGTAAATGCGACAAAGTAAGAGAAGCATTATGGGTCAAAAGTGATCCATCACTAGATAAAGTGTTAATCATTGCTAAGCAAGTTGAACATTCGATGGCTTGTATTGATAATTTGAGGAAATCCAAAGGTGTTTCTATGGAGGTCCAAGCTATAAATACAAAAACTAATAACAAGTTTCAAGCAAACATTAGAGCAAAACTGATGTGTTTTAGGTGTGGTACTACAACTCATTTAGCTAATAGCCAAGATTGTCCTGCTATTCATATTATTTGTAACAAATGTTCCAAGAAGGGACATTTTGCTAAGTATTGCAAATCATTTTCTAAGTCTAAAGTCAAAGTTCAGGAAATTGATTGTAATGATGATCGAGATTTTGTTCTTCAGATTATTTATGATGTTAATTGTGTCGCCATTAATACTTGTCAGTACCCTTCGGATTTTGTGGATGTCAACGGAACATCTATTTCTATGATGATGGATTCGGGCGCAAAACTTTCCTTAGTATCAGTTTCGGATTTCACTAAGCATTTTAAGGGAAGAGTTTCTTTACTGGATCCTGATATCATTCCCTACAGTTATGGCGGTAAACCTATTGAGCTCAAGGGTTACTTTGAAGCCGCCATAACCTTTAAAGGGAACACAATTTCAGGGAAAATATATGTTCCAGTTGTTGGTGACACAATTCTGAGTTGGCCACATCAGAAGATGCTTGGGATTATATTAAATCCCAATTCTATTCCTCAAGTATTAGTTCAAAATGTTTGCAGCATCAAAGACGACATCATAGGTGAATTTTCTGATGTATTTTCTTCTAAAGTAGGGTGCGTTACGGGATACAAACATCGTATTTGTCTTAAGGAGGGTGTCAGCCCTGTAGCGTGCAAAGTAAGAAAAATTCCTTTCACTTTACAAGACAAGGTTAAATCTGAATTACAAAGGTTACAATCTGAAGGCATCATTGAAGAAGTCGAGGCTGCACAATGGGTCGCCCCCATTGTTGTTGCTGTGAAGAAATCGGGAGATATTAGACTTTGTGTGGACCTTAGACATCTCAACAAAGCTGTGATTGAAGACAAATTTCCTTTACCAAACATAAATGAAATGGTCTGTCTTTTAGGAGAGGCAAAATATTTTACGACATTAGATTTGAGTTCAGCTTATCACCAAGTTCAATTGTGTGAAGAATCAAAATTGTTGACATCTTTCATCACTCCCTTTGGTGTGTTTAAGTTTAATAGGATGCCATTTGGTTTGTGCTCTGCTGCTTCTGTATTTCAAAGACTAATGTATCATATTCTTGGGAAAACTGATGGTGTTAGATTTTTTCAAGATGATGTTCTCATTTTTTCTAACACTCTTGAACAACATCTTTCCAAAGTTAGAGAAGTCTTAAAACAATTTCGTAGTAAGGGAATCACACTCAAGGGAGAAAAATGCAAGTTTGCATGTTCAGATATCACGTATTTAGGACATGTAATTTCTTCTCAAGGTGTTAAACCGAAAGAGGATCTAGTTAAAACTGTAGTTAATTTTGCGGATCCTGTTATAAGAGAAGATGTACAAGTTTTCTAAGGCATGGCGGAATTTTATTCCAAATTTGTTCCTAATTTTGCCAGTAGGTCTTGCTGCATTAGAGAGTTACTTAAGAAAGGTGTTGATTTTGTATGGTCAGAGGCTTGCAAGAAAAAATTTGAGGATCTAAAAAATGCACTATCTTCTGCTCAATGTCTCAACAGTTTTCGCCCAGGGTTTCCCTGTTGGATTATAACTGATGCCTCAGATAAGGGTTTAGGAAGTGTTCTTAAGCAAAAGTATGATGGTAAGGATGTTACTATTGCATTTGCTTCCAGAGCGTTAAGGGGAGCGGAGTCGAGGTATTCCACCATTGAAAAAGAAGCACTAGCTATCTACTGGGCTATAAAGAAGTTTAAACAGTTTCTATGGGGATCTAGGTTTGTTGTGCAATCTGATCATAAGCCTTTACAAGAGATTTTTGATAAGAAGGGTCTAGACTGTATTTCTTCACGTATTTGCAAGTAGATTGTTGGTCTTCAAGACTTTCAATTTTCTGTCAGATATGTCCCTGGATGTGAGAACCGCACAGCTGACTGTTTGTCAAGGTTAAGATCTTTTAGCTGGGACCAAGATACGGATTGTAGCACATGGTGGGTTGATGAGGATGTGAAAGTGTGCATTTTGACTGATGGTTGTATCACGGAAGATGAGTGGTTAACGGAGTTTAGTAATGATACTAGCTTGAAACGGGTAAAGGATTTGATCGAATCTAATTGTGTTCCTGCTGACTGTGATGAAGAGAATGTGTATAAAAAAATTTGGAATGAACTTTCAGTTGAGAATGGTTTGGTTTTTAGGAGTGGAAGATTAGTACCTCCATCTGGTTTGCGTGAAAGATTGTTACATCTAGCTCATTTGGGTCACTATGGTATTTGCAAGACAAAAGAACGGTTGAGAGAATTTTATTGGTGGCCGAGAATGGATTTAGCGTTGGAAAGAGTTGTTCGCGACTGTGTGGAATGCAAATTTGCAGATAAAACTTTCAAGTGTAGGTCACGTCCATTAGAAATCAGGAAAATTCCTAATGAAGTGTGGGAGGATGTTGCAATGGATATTATGGGTCCTGTTGTGTGTGGTTCAACTTCTAAGTATATTGTTGTTGTAATGGACATGTTGTCTCATTGGCCAGAATCAATTACTAATTTTCTTTCAGGGGTATTTTCTAGAGAAGGATATCCCAAATGCATCATAACAGATAATGGGGTTCAATTCACCTCTAAGCACATGTCTGAGTTTTTAGCATCTAGAGGCATATTGCATAAGAAAAGTGCTCTATATCATCCTGAAACTAATGGTATGGTTGAGCGCTTTAACAGGACATTGAAGGAAACTATTCAAGTAGCAAGATTAACAGGATGTAATTGGATGGAAGCTGTTAAATCTAAAGTTGAGAGTTATAGGTTTACACCACATTCCAGTACTGGCCAATCTCCATTTGTATTGTTCAAGAAAAGAGTGCCTAACACTAGCATAAATCCTTCAAGGGTGAATAAATATGTTAGTAAAGAGTTGAACCATGAGAAAATTAAAGAACTAGCTGTGACCAGGGATGAGATTTTACAGGAAAAAAGGAAATTGACATATGATCGTCGTAAAGCAGTCAAACCTCTTGTTGTTGCAGTTGGTGATTCTGTAAAGATTAAGTTGCCGAAAATAAATTGTGCAACATTTTCTCATTATAGTAAAATCTTTAAAGTTATCAAAGTGTTTAAAGGTGCTATTAAAGTGGATGATGGGTGTATTTGGAATTTGAATAGAGTTGTGAAGATGTAAAAAAATATATATATATATATGTATTTATTTATAATTTAGGGGGAAGATAGTGTGGTGTTATCACTATTTCTTTATTGTGTTTATCTCAGCATGGTTTCCCTTTATATGTATTGTGTTTCTTTTAGTTATGTATTTCTCTTAGTTGGTTTCTCCCAATGCTTCCCCTGCCTTCCTTTAGGCTCATAGACTCTCTGGAATTTGGAATGCTGGGGGAGTCTGGGAAGGAGCTGTGAGGAGATTGGAGGATCTTGACTTGTGGGTGGATGAAGTTTCTTTTATGCATCAAACTGGAAATAAACGTACATTTAATCAACTACAAGTGTCAACTTGAATTTCTGCCTTGGATGACAGACAGTGGTGTAAAGTGGTGAAGAGTAATGTGGTGTGGAGAAGAGGGACAAAGAGGACACTGGTGTAGAGTGGTGGATTGAAGAGTGTAGTGGTGTAGAGTAAAGTGGTGCAGTGTAGAGTAGAGTGCAGTGGTGTAGAGTAGAGTGGTGCGGAGTAGAGTGCAGTGGTGTAGAGTAGAGTGGTGCAGAGTACAGTGCAGTGGTGTACAGTAGAGTGGTGCAGAGCAGAGTGCTGAAGAGTAGAGTGCAGTGGCATACAGTGCATTGGCATAGAGTAGAGTGCAGGGGTGTAGAGTAGAGGGGTGCAGAGCAGAGTGTTGAAGAGTAGAGTGCAGTGGCATACAGTACAGTGACATACAATGCAGTGGAATACAGTGAGGTGGCATACAGTGCAGTGGCATACATTGCATTGGCATACAGTGCATTGGCATTGAGCAGTGTGCAGGGGTGTAGAGTAGAGGGTGGGAGTGAAAAGAAGCAACACAGAGGGGTAGAAAAGAATGGAAGCTATATAGAAGGGGTGGGTGGGAGGGAATAGAAGCTACATAGATGGTGACTGGGGAGATGGACTGGAAACACCAGCACTAATATGGAGTGCTTGAACAAAGAAAATTAGCACCAAAAACAGGAGCAGTGGATGGACACAAGTACTTGGTACATGCTCCAAGGGAGGGCCAAAAACAAGAAGAGGAAGTGAGGCCTACATGTTGTGACAAATGGGGATGAAGGACTTGTCTTTTCTTATGGTTTGCACTCTATGGTTATATGCGTTCTAACCAGGGCAATGTGTGTGTGGTGGGTTATGGGATATTAAGTATGGGGCTGCCTGTGTCGTACGCAACACAACAATTTAGGCGTGCAGGGGCTTAGTACCGCATTCCTCTGTCCTACGGCACACTCCCTCACCCCCATGACCACGTTGCCTGGGGGGGTCTAAGATGTTAGAAAAGGGACCTGTCCACTCTCCCTGGGCTGCAGGCGTCCAGTGGTAGTGGGCAGCTGGGAAGGGGCAAAGGGTTAAATACCTGTTGACCTTGGCTCCCATCCTCTTTTGACAGTTTCTAGACAATACCCATCCTACCCTCACCCACTGGATTTATTTAAAGAGTATGATTGCCTGTATATTGGCAACGTTTTTTTCCATTGTTTTGTTTCGCAGCCTGAGTTACAGGGCGATCCAAAGGAATTTGGTGCAGAAAGCAATCATGGCGGAGCACAAAGGGGATGCTCCATGCCAGCTCCTGGGGAATCTTTACGGCAGGACCGCGGGATGAAAGCAACAGTGCCCCGTTAGTCCAATGGACAGTTGTAAATCTGAGCAACCGGGGCCTTGCCTTGGACAGCTTTGTCACTACACGTGAGTTTGGTTTTATCGGATTTACAGTGTGGGAAACCCCCAAAAATGTATAACTCTTGATGGTGTGTAGTCCAGGCACTCATTGTCTAATCAGGTGAGTGATGAGCATAGGTTTCTCATCCAATGGCTGCGCTTGGATCATCAGTAAGTTAACCCAATTTTGTCTTGCCTACATAAGCAATAATAAACCTGCAGTCAACTTCTCTCCAACAACTGGTGTGGCCTTGTCTTTTCTTATGGTTTGCAATCTATGGTTATATGCGTTTCAGCCAAGGCAGTATGTGTGTGGTGGGCTATGGGATCCCGGGGCTGTGAGGGAAACGCTGAAGCTAACAAATGATAAGCTGTGGGCGGGCTGTAAGCCCACTGAATGTAAACAACATGTCTCACAGAGACAGGGCATGTGATGTCCAGGTGGAACCTAAAAAGGACCTGGACTGCTCATCTGGACTCATGGAGTTCTGAACGTCCATGGCCAGACTTTATTTGAGAAGTCACTAAAACAGCTCTCTATGTATACTGGTCCTAGAGATGAGAAGTAACGTGATATGGATCTAAAGTGGTCAGATTACTTAACATTCGGAAAACTTGTTAAATAGCACCCACGTGGCGTGGGAGAGTTGTGAGGGCCTCTAGTAAACGCTAACTTTTTTGTAGTTTTACATAGCGCCAACGTAGCACGGGGCATTGCAGCGCTTTACATGAACACCGGATTACTTACAGTAGGTCAGAATTTAAGTATTAATTAAGTGATAATTTCTCTGAAAGAGTGCTGTCCAGTGCCCACTAACTGTTATTTATTTACAACACTGAGAATATCTATTCAAGTTATTTCAGTAGGTTATGTCATTCATTTCTGAATCTGAATTCTTGTCCGAAGATAAAGTGCCACCTTGCGGCTGGAAAATGAATGGTTGCTAGAAAGAAAAAGATAAACAGCGGCTCTGGGCAACAGCCTGAACATTTGTGCAACTGTCAGAGAAATATAATTTGGTTGGGACAAAATGTACACTCACGGTTTACGATGTCACTTCCCAAATCATTTTCTAAATACAAATTTATTCGATCTTTTCGAGTTCCTTACTCGAACTATTTATTGTTCAATAAAAAGATAAATCTTACACTTTGCTTACAAACTTGAATGCATAGCACTCTCAATTGTGACTTCCACCCGTGTTTCTACATGCAGACAGCCAGAACACACATGAAAATTTATAAAATTCCAAAAGGGATGGTTGTGTCAGAAGTGGGATTCGAACCCACGCCTCCTGGGGAGACTGCGACCTGAACGCAGCGCCTTAGACCGCTCGGCCATCCTGACAGATGTACATAGCTCTTTCAAGTCGTTTTATAATATGTCACAAGAACCAAGAGTTCAAGGATGGATTTCTTGTATCTGCGAACCACGACTGTCCCTTCAGAGGCCTTTGTGTGTCTGAATTGTACTCGGAGAAGGAGCCCCCCACTCTTTCAGCAGGTGCACGAGCCAGGCTGCCTTTGCTCATATCAGCTTCAGCCTCCTTCAAAACCTTCGCAAAAGAGACTGCCAGGGGTGTCCCTGAGGTGAGAGGAGTCAATTAGAAGGTGGCTGGGCTGTGCTAACAAGAGTAACAGATGGGGTGGGGGCAGGGTGGGATTGGTCAGGCGGGCAATGGCCAAAGGGCCTGTGTGGGTTGTAGTTGTGGGGGCCGCTTTTTAGGGCAGAGTGGGGGCCGATTTGAGATCCATTTCTGCCTGTTCAGATGCTACCAGCGGCCCAGGGTCTAAGCTGCCTTTCTGGAGGCCTTGTTACCTTCCCTTCACCAACAGGACAGGAGTCATCAACCCCAGCACCCCCCACTCCACCCCAGGCCCGCACATTGATCCAAAAAGCTAACTTGGGCCGGCTACGGGCACATTAATGTATGCAGATTGAGCAGGGGGCCTGAACAGGAGTTGCCTCAATGATATTCAGCTGTGGTTCACTAGTGTAAAACAATCCATGCACCAGGAGTGCTGGCAAGGTTTACTTTTTTAAAAATCTCAGTGGAGCTAAGAAAACAAAAGTTATACTCATAGATCTTGACAGCTAGACAGATCATTCTGTTTATCCTAGGAGATTGATTTTAAATGATGGTACGTACTCAGTGCTTAATTTGTGCTTGTTGTTTCCGGTGTGGGGCGCCGGCACTTATTTTTGAGGGTCAGCACTTATTTTGTCTGCCTCAAGCATTGACTGCGAGCAAAAGACATATGGGAAAGACGGAGGAAGAGGAAAACGAAAAAGCATCACGAAAGGAGAAAGCAGAAAGCTGCAAGAGTGAGCTGAAGGGGCAGGGAGTGGCTGTAAATAGATTGAAGAGGCCCGAGGTGGCTTCAGGATTACGCTGCCTCAGTATTCCATCTTCGCACATTTAATTGCAGCAGTCACGTGTTTTCGAGGAGAGCTTTGAGCACAGGCATGTTTTTATTTACAAATTAAGCACTGTACATAGTATTTATACACTCTCACTTTCTCATGTACCTTAGGCTCCTATGTTAATGTTGCTTTAAGCTAGTGCCCAATAGAGTGTATGGTACCTCCTTATCTTAAGAAAATGATTTGAAATGTAGTATGCATTTCTTATGCACTTTACTTGCCTATCCTATGTGGATGATATGAATGATGGAATGTACTGTTTATGCACTTTCACTTTTTCATCGATTCTAGGTTTTTATGATAGTGCCGGATAATGCGCCATTTATCATCTCATGGCGGCGGGTGAATTGCTACGAGGTATTCATCTTAAAGGAGGTGGCTGACTTCATCATAATGAAATACGGCACTTTACTAACAGTGTAGCATGTTCACTCCTGATAGTAGCTCTTCTCGCAACTTTTTCCACCGATTGCTGACAGGTGAGCTGTCCTAGAGTGGTCATCCTTAATTGCTTATACATAGGTAAATGGTGATTTATGATGAGAGAATGTATCTCTGTTTGTATATTTAACCTACATAATCTGTTTGATTTTATTTTGTTCTACTTGTGCAATATAGTGTTTTAGATATGGGCAGAAGATGATTTTTGATGTGGGGATGCGCCTTTGGTCGCATATATCACTTTTCTTATCTTCTTTTAATGTTTTGCCTGTGCAATTATTTTAAGTAATCACAATAAAGCTCATTACACACTTTTCTCAGTAAGGAGTCACACCTCGCTCTTAATAGGGTGGGAGGGAAACAAGAGAATCAGTGTGCCAGCCTGGCTGTAAAGTGCTGGGCCGGGGGCTGGCATCTGCCCACAATGCCCACGCCTAGCGCCCGCCCTGCGTCATTACATAATCACAGCAGACCTAAGTGCATGGCATAAGAGGGAGCCGAGAGAGGTGCCTGGCTTTGTAGGAAAGCACCCCAGATTCTGATTGGCTAGAGATAACAGACTCAACCCTCACAACCAGGGAAGAGGGGGTGAATTCTGAGAGACCAGATAAGTAGACGCCCCCTGGCGGAGAGGTCGGGCATTGCACCTATAAGTGCTCCTTAAACCCTGTCGCCCTTTCATGCTGCTCTGGAGCAAACACCGGTCCAGCCCTAACCGGGCATTATCTCTCATTAATGCTATACCCTGACGTCATAACTATTTGGTGTCCGTGTCTATATCGAATTTATGTGGTCAAAAACCCCAACTCATCTTTGACTGACCTCTAAATAATTTACAAATATCTCTGAAAGAGAAACACATTTGTCTTTTTCTAATAAAAACCTTTAAGGCCCGGGTGAAATAGGGATTAGAGTTGCATTAAATTAACAGGCTCAGACCGTCGCAAGTAATAATGTGTGTAGAGTTGTGTGAAGGCTGTTTCCTTTCTCTCTGCAGCTTTGAATAAAAGGAATCAGATATTTCCTAAAATGAGACTCTCTGTGTCAGAAAACCAACCTCCTCCTCCTGTTCTCTGGGATTGCCAAGCTGTGTCCAAGGGAAATACGGACAAAAATAATATACAGAACACTGTACATCACGGGGGATGGTGAACACAACACATCCCACATAACTCTCACACACATCTGGCTCGTTGGTCTAGGGGTATGATTCTAGCTTAGGGTGCGAGAGGTCCCGTTTTTAAATCCCGGACGAGCCCTTTAATATTTTATCATATCACTAAATGGATAATTTGAAAAGTAACAAACTAAAAAACAAGCGCTTTTAAGATAAAATACCCTGGGACGGTTTTGTATTTTAAGCCATCACGTGTCGCGCTGCAAGGAAGAAACGGAGCCCTGGACCAAGAGGCAGCTGCAGGGGCCGCCGGGAGGCAGGTCTCCATCACTGCCACATCAGCACCCGGGACATTTGTTAATGTTGCTTGGAGACGAATCTTATTACACCGGGGGCTTCACGTCTTTTGTTAAACCACACTGTGGGAGACAGCAGGGTGAGACGTGGGAGTGCACGAGTGTGAGACACACTGGGCAGGGGGAGGGGATTGTGAGGTCACCAGCAGCAGGGCAGAGACCCGGGGCACAAGCTGGGGTGGGCGCGGGTGAACGGAGCCCCCACACTGTTTTTAGAGCGTGGGCTCCGTTCCCTGTACCGGAGGCTGGCAGAGGCCGAATAGTGCCACCTTGGACTCCATTAAATTAATTGTACAACTTTACTTTGGCACAGAAGTTTTGAATGAAGTGCTTAGAGGCTCCGTCGTTCTGTTTAGCACAGTTAATTTGACGGGTATCTTTGGTGGCACAGCGATGGCAGAGGCTTATTTAGAGGTTTATTATGTAGCACGTCTTTGTGAGGGGTATATTTCGGGGCACAATAATGACACCAGGAATACTTCGAAGTGTTAGTCCGTGGCAGTGGTTGTGATGGGCATATTCTGGGCAAAATGATTCTAATCTGATATTCTGTCTCACTCTCCTGCCATTGAGTGTGGGCGGAGGGGTCCCCCATAGCGGCCACGTTTTCCAGACCCATCGTGATGTGTTGCTCCAGTCCAGTTTTATTTCTTTGAATTCTCGGACTTGTAGTCCTGTTTTATCATAGACTAAAAAAGACTACAAGTCCCAGAAGTCAAAGGAAAAATATGGCCTGGAGCAGGAGATGACGCATGGACCTTGGGAACTTGACAGGGCTGGTATCGACTTCCTCCACTGTCAGAGGGCCACTCAGGTACCTGGACCGGTGCAATGGACCCCTGGCTGAAGCGGGCACCCAGACCTCTGTGGAGAAATGTGTCTAGTAGGCTGTCTCCGGATGCTTGAGGGGGTGTCGCCTCTCTCACGCCCCCTGGGCTCTAGGATGGATCTACATTACCTGAAGAGTTTATATATAGCCAGCTAAAAAGAAATAGCAATGATGGAAGGAGACAATAGACCCTACAATTTAAATTCTCGAAACTTCCTCGTGCCTGATAAGAGGACGGTGTGATCCATGACCTGCCTGCTCGTGAGACGCACGTGTAATACATATGACCCGTACTGCCCTGCTCTGCCCCCTCGCGAGTGTCTGTACTTATACACATGGGCACTGGAGTAACAAAGGCCCCCGCGGTGAAGAGGGAGAGCGAGCTCTAGGGGGCCCTAGAGCTCCCGCGTGAGTCCGGAGGGGGCCCCTGCGTGCACTGTGCAGGGAAGTACGGGAGGGGGCATGAAAGGGTGGTCCCGTGCAGGGAGAGGTCAGACACCTGTGAGGCTGGCGGCACCGGCAGGTGATGCTGGAGTCAGCTGGTGACTGAGGTCCGATGACAGAGCAGCCCTCCCGGCCAGACTTTTTAGGGTGGGTTGGGGGGGGGGGGGGGGGGGGCACCTGTAAACTCTTCACTACTGCACTGGACCTCCGGGGTGTTTTTCATGGGATCAGCACAGTCATTAAATGCGATCACAGGCCGCCGAAATAGCTCAGTTGGGAGAGCGTTAGACTGAAGATCTAAAGGTCCCTGGTTCGATCCCGGGTTTCGGCAGAAAGCTTGAATGAAAAACTTAGAAATATAAGACATTGTTTAAACAACAATAATATTATTTCTCTGTCGTGTCCCAGCTCCTCATTGGTTTGTGTCCTTCCTCCTTTGCCCCATCCCTTGTTCTTTCTTCCTTTTCTTTGCGCTCTCCCTTCCTCCTTCCCGGCCTTCCTTCCTTCGCTTCTCACCGCCCTCATTTCGTTATTTACACGTTTCTCATAATTCTGTCTCCCTCCGTCTCACCCCCATCGTTGTGCGTGCGCCTCACACCAGCGGCCCCATCACACTAAATGCGTGACAGATGTGCACCTAGGAGCTCAGTGCCACGTGCTGTGACGTTCACACCGTGGAGCACATTCCCCCTCCTGGGAGTAAAGTACACTCATGACATGCAGATCTGTAACAGCGGAGGGTGATATCACGTGTGCCCTGTGACTGAGGACACACTCGACTCTCACTCACCGTGTGTCTGTAATTCAGGACACCCTCTACTCTCACTCACTGTGTGTTTGTGTACTTAAGGACACACTCCGCTCTCACTCACTGTGTGCCTATAACTCAGGACACACTCTACTCTCACTCACTGTGTGCGTCTATAACTCAAGACACACTCTGCTCTCACTCACTGTGTGTCTGTGTACTTAAGGACACACTCTGCTCTCACTCACTGTGTGCGTCTATAACTCAGGACACACTACTCTCACTCACTGTGTGTCTATAACTCAGGACACACTCTGCTCTCACTCGCTGTGCGTCTATAACTCAGGACACACTCTGCTCTCACTCACTGTGTGCGTCTATAACTCAGGACACACACTGCTCTCACTCACTGTGCGTCTATAACTCAGAACACACTCTACTCTCACTCAGGAGACACTCTACTCTCACTGTGTGTCTATAACTCGTGACACACTACTCTCACTCACTGTGCGTCTATAACTCGGGACACACTCTACTCTCACTCACTGTGCGTCTATAACTCAGGACACACTCTACTCTCACTCACTGTGTGCATCTGCTGTCACTCACTGTGCGTCTATAACTCAGGACACACTCTACTCTCACTCACTGCGTGTCTATAACTCAGGACACACTCTACTCTCACTCACTGCGTGTCTATAACTCAGGACACACTCTACTCTAACTCACTGTGTGTCTATAACTCAGGACACACTCTGCTCTCACTCACTGTGTGCGTCTATAACTCGTGACACCCTCTGCTCTCACTCACTGTGTGCGTCTATAACATGTGACACACTCTGCTCTCACTCACTGTGTCTATAACTCAGGACACCCTCTACTCTCACTCACTGTGTGTCTATAACTCAGGACACACTCTGCTCTCACTCACTGTGCGTCTATAACTCAGGACACACTCTACTCTCACTCACTGTGTGTCTATAACTCAGGACACACTCTGCTCTCACTCACTGTGCGTCTATAACTCAGAACACACTCTACTCTCACTCACTGTGTCTATAACTCAGGACACCCTCTACTCTCACTCAGGCCACACTCTACTCTCACTGTGTGTCTATAACTCGTGACACACTACTCTCACTCACTGTGCATCTATAACTCAGGACACATTCTACTCTCACTCACTGTGCGTCTATAACTCAGGACACACTCTACTCTCACTCACTGTGTGTCTATAACTCAGGACACACTCTGCTCTCACTCACTGTGCATCTATAACTCAGGACACACTCTGCTCTCACTCGCTGTGTGCATCTATAACTCAGGACAGACTCTGCTCTCACTCACTGTATGTCTATAACTCAGGACACACTCTGCTCTCACTCACTGTGTGTCTATAACTCAGGACACACTCTGCTCTCACTCACTGTGTGTCTGTAACTCAAGACACACTCTGCTCTCACTCACTGTGCGTCTGTAACTCAGGACACCCTCTGCTCTCACTCACTGTGTGTCTGTGTACTTAAGGACACACTCTACTCTCACTCGCTGTGTGCATCTATAACTCAGGACACACTCTACTCTTACTCACTGTGCGTCTATAACTCAGGACACACTCTACTCTCACTCACTGTGTGTCTATAACTCAGGACACCCTCTGCTCTCACTCACTGTGCGTCTATAACTCAGGACACACTCTGCTCTCACTCACTGTGCATCTATAACTCAGGACACATTCTACTCTCACTCACTGTGCGTCTATAACTCAAGACACACTCTACTCTCACTCACTGTGTGTCTATAACTCAGGACACACTCTACTCTCACTCAGGCCACACTCTACTCTCACTGTGTGTCTATAACTCGTGACACACTACTCTCACTCACTGTGCGTCTATAACTCAGGACACACACTGCTCTCACTCACTGTGCGTCTGAAACTCAGGACACACACTGCTCTCACTCACTGTGTGTGTGTAGTGTACACTGATGCACACTTTTAAGCATCGATTCTTCTATTTGCACTAGTGTTTCTTTTACCTCGTGGTACAGAGTATGCAGATCCCTGTGCCCAGAATATGCCCATCACAGCACCGTGGTTCAGAATAACCCTATATAGTGTGCGGGACAATTACTGTGGCACCAAATATACAGGGACCGGAATGGAAACCAGGATCAGCTCAGTCTGGGCAAAAAGTTCAAGCCAAACCCTTTCCCATGCAGCCCGCATGGCAGTGCCAGGGGACCAAGCGGGCAGTCCGGCCCTGGCACATGCCTAGCAAGAGGACTGCTCTGCGGAATAACCCCAGGAAGCGCATCTACGGGGGTTATTGTGCCACCCAATGTACCCCGACGTTGGCACGGCACCTGCCAATCGGAACGGACACGTTCACCAGAATGATTGTGTCATTTCACCTTTAATGTGCCACGGAGGACGCCCCGGACAGCTGCACCGTGGAATGCACCATTCAGAGTTACCGTCGGTGGCACAGAAAATGCCCCTTTTAAATACGGTCATAAAAGTTATAACTTTGGCAGGTCTCAGAGGAGCGCCCCCTGTAGGAGGAGGGCCTCTGCTGCTCTTACTGTCCAGCCAGTGCTTAATTTGTAAATAAAAAGGTGCCGGTGCCCAAGCCCTCCTCTTAAATACGCGGCTGCAGCGTAATCCTGAACCCATCTCAGGCCTCTTCAATCCATATAAAGCCACTTCCTGCCCCTTCAGCTCACTCTTGCAGCTTTCTCCCTTTGTGACACTTTTTCGTTGTTCCCTTCCTTCGTCTTCCTCATTTGTGTCTTTTTCTCGCAGCAAATGCTAGAGGCAGAAGAATAAGCCCCGGCCCTCAAAAATAAGTGTCGGTGCTCAGCACCGGAAACAAGCACAAATTAAGCACTGTGTCCAGCGCACTTTTCCTAGTGTGGCTCGCACTCACGTGCGCCCCCACAGCCCACTCAACAGCTCCACGAAGTGTAGCGCCCACAGTGAGTTTCAACTGCATGTAAGAGAAATCCTCTCTTCCCTGCTGATGTGGCAGGTGTAGGCACCCCCGCCCCCCACCCAACACACACACACACACATCTGAGTGTTGGGATGAGTGCGACATATTCTGGATTAAAATCCGAAACCAGGCCAGGGTCTTTTTAAAAGATGATGTTGTTTGATTAACCACTTGAAGCATCTGCTTTTTTTTAATTTAAAAAAAGAATTCCAAGGAGGGCTCGTCCGGGATTTGAACCCGGGACCTCTCGCACCCGAAGCGAGAATCATACCCCTAGACCAACGAGCCACTCATGTGTCATTGGAATGTGGACGTGTGTGAGGTAGGGTACCGAGCTTCTGATAGCAGCACTTCTGTTTTCACAAGGTGTCTGTTTCCTTTTATTCAAAAGCCGAAGGAGAAGGAAACTTCAATCATGTACCAAGAACACTGTGCGAGAGGCCTCCCTGTGGGTCTGTCACCTTCATACATGTGAGGCCCCATTTCACCTGGAACCCAAGGGATTCCGTGGAGCAAATATGAAAATGTATTCCACCTACAGGGGTGTATTAAACTATTGCCCACTGGCATCAGAAGTGTTTCTCTTTTCTGCGGCTCACAGTACTTTTCAGTCTCTTAAAGACCACAGGCACCAAATAATGAATACGTCACACCCACGGTGTGGCACTAATGAGGGATAATGCCCGGTCCGGGGTGGGGCAGATGTGTTTGTTCCAGAGCAGCTGAAAGGGCATCAAGGTTTATGGCACAGGAAGAGGCGCAGTGTCCGAGCTCCCCGCCAGGGGGCGCCTACTTCTCTGGGGGGTTCGGATTCTTGCTCACTGTGAGGCCGTGTGACAGGTTGTGTCTGTCCTCTTTGGTCAGTCAGTGTCTGGGGAACGCCTGAAAGAGAAAGTCCCCTCTGCGGGGGTGGTGGGGACATCACACCTCCTGTTACCCTGGACATCCCCACGCGTACACCCCGGAGGCAATGACGAGGGCCGAAAAGGACAGAGGCCGGGCCATTATCGACGGTGGGTTCGATGCTTGAATCACCCGTGGAGTGAGATCTGACGAGTCAGACACCCAACGGGCCTGGTGAGAAGGGGGCGGTGTGGAGGGTCTGAGTAAGATCAGACACCGAAGGGGCCCAGGAGAGAAGGCGGCCAGTGTGGAGGTTACTGAGTGAGGTCTGACGGGTCAGACACCGAAGGGGCCCTGGTGAGAAGGGGGCAGTGTGCAGGTTACTGAGTGAGGTCTGACGGGTCAGACACCGAAGGGGCCCATGAGAGAAGGGGTCAGTGTTGAAGGACTGAGTGAAGTCTGACGAGTCAGACACCGAAGGGGCCCTGGTGAGAAGGCGGCTAGTGTGGAGGTTACTGAGTGAGGTCTGACGGGTCAGACACCGAGGGGCCCTGGAGAGAAGGGGTCAGTGTTGAAGGACTGAGTGAGGTCTGACGAGTCAGACACCGAAGGGGCCCTGGTGAGAAGGCGGCCAGTGTGGAGGTTACTGAGTGAGTTCTGACGGGTCAGACACCAACCGGGCCCTGGTGAGAAGGCGGCGCGGAATGGAGGGGCTGAGTGAGGTCAGACGGGTCAGACACCGAATTGGCCCTGGAGAGAAGGGGGCAATGTGGAGGTTACAGAGTGAGGTCTCCGAGGGTCCCATGGAGGGGAAGGCGTCGGTGTGCAAGCACCGAGTGAGGTCTCTGAGGGTCCCGATGGAGGGGAAGAGGGGCCGGGGTTAGGTCAGGGGCTGTTTCTCCTGCTCGGATGTGGTTGATCTTCGGGAAGAGTCAGAGCATCGATGGAGTTACCGCTTAAAATGTCAGCTCAGTCTCTGGTCTTCAGTGCTGGGAGGAGGCAGCGACCCCCGGCGAGGCTTGTCAGTGTAAGGGAGGGAGTGATGGTGGTGGTGGATGAGTCCTGTGACACTAGGGGTGAACCCTGTGACCCTGGAGTGAGAATTGTGACCCTGGGGATGATACCTTTGAATCTGGGGTGAGACCCGTGTACGTGGGGTGAGACCTCTGAACCTGGGGCTGAGTCCTGTGACCCTGGGGAGGAGACCTGTGGCCCTGGTAATGAGCTCTCTGACCCTGGCGGAGAGTCCTGTGACCCTGGCGACGAGTCCTGTGCGTCTGGGGTAAAACCTGTGAACTCTTTAGTCCTGTACATGCCCCCCACGGTATCTGCAGTAACATCATTATGATCACAGAGGAATACGTGGCCGCCGAAATAGCTCAGTTGGGAGAGCGTTAGACTGAAGATCTAAAGGTCCCTGGTTCGATCCCGGGTTTCGGCAGAAGTGTTTTATCTGTTCTTATCAGGCAAACATTGCATCACATTATTAGAAACCTGGAGAACAACAGGCTCTCGTATTCCACCTGTGCCCTCCTTCCACGCCTCTCGCTTCTTCCCTTCTTTATCCCTCTTCCTCCCCACCTTCCTTATCTGCACTCCCTCGCTTCCCGCCCTTCATTCCTCCCGCCCTCATTGTCATTATTTCAGTCTCATCAACTTGTATCATTCCGGCACAATCATACTGCTAGCTTGGGAGTTTCCAGGTCTCCAGACACTGTATGCACACTCACGAGGAGTGAGTGACTCCACAGTCCCACTCTTGATGTGACTCACACACTGCAGGCACACTCACACCCAGAGTGACTCCACAGTCCCACTGTCTGCGATGTGACTCACACACTGCGGGTGCACTCACTCCCAGTGAGTGACTCCACAGTCCCACTGTCTGCGATGTGACTCACACACTGCGGGTGCACTCACTTCCAGTGAGTGACTCCACAATCCCACTCTCTGTGGTGTGATCCGACACTGCGGGCGCACTCAACCAGGAGCGGATGCGTGGCTGGGTGGGGCAGCAGGGATGGGGGGAGGGGATGAGGGTGAGATGGGGGGGGGGGGCACGGGAAAAATAATCAAAGAATAATTTTTTTTTTTTAAAACGTACCTCTGCTCCCGTGCCATGCGCCGCTCCTCTCCCGTCGCTGCTGCAGACACAGGCTCCCAGCCTGCCCTGCGCCGATCCTGACAGCACTGGCTGGGAGCGCCCTTGGAAGCGCCCAGCCAGGGCGCTTCCTGGCAGACTGGGAGATTGTGCTGCTCTCCAGCCTGGCAGCAGTGCGCATGTGTGTTTGGCCGCCTGAGACGGCTGGCTACACATACCTGGGCAGTGAGGGGGAGTGCACAGAGCACTCCCCTCGGCCCGTCACCCCCCAGTGCCCCGCCCCTTTTACACAAAAAGGATAATAAACCGAGTTTATCATCCTTCCCCTGTAAAAGGATTTGCAGCGGTTGCTGCTGGCGGGGGGATGCTCCTCCCCATACTGAGGAGCCGCCCCATGTTTTCTTTTGCATTTGGATAAATTAAAGATTAAACAAAATCTGTGTAGTCCGTGTTTTATGAATGATATATGCAACATTTCGGACAGTAACTATGCATTGGTCCCTCAACAACCTCGCTTATTACAGACCCGTCTCACACGGTGAGATCTCACACATTTGAGCTGTGTCTGTGGTGGGCCTTCGGAGAGGGTTCAGCATCCTCCAGAACCGGGGGTCTCCCTGTAACGCAGCCCCCGCAGTTTCTGCATCTTCATCCCCCAGACCGCCCTTTAACCACCCACTGAACATCTAAACGCCGAGGAAAACACGTGCAGGTTTGCAGAGCCAGGATCCATCCATCTCTCACTATTACAAATAATGGTGGTTTTACCATTTGTTTTTTGACACTCAAACCGCCAGGCACTCAGTCCTGGTCATATGTGAGGCTTTCATCCTACCTGACTTTTTTGTTTTACAAGCATGATTTTTCTTTCTGGGAATTGCACTTTCTTACATTATTATGTGTTTATTTTTTATCGTTATAATGATTATTTGTTTGCTAAGGGCACGTGGCTTAACATTAGCTGATGGGACCAGTTTAAGGTTGTACAGGCCACTGTTGTTTCACAAATCACAAATCATTGAAAACAGTGCTCTCAAGTCTCCCACTGTGCTCTAAGTGATGCTCTAGGCCGGGCCTTCTTCCCGTTGTAATGTCAAACTCATTATAAAGAGACATTGGCAAAGCCAGTGGGTCTCACCCATGCACAAGCTATTGACTTTGCCAATGTGTTTTTCATCCATAATGTACATCAGCATGGCTGCTGTTCAGCATGGCTAAGTTAGTGCCAAAGAGGAGCGTGGCGTGGAGTGGCGTGGAGTGGCGTGGCATAGTGTGGAGCAAAGTGTCATAGAGTGTAGTGGTGTAGCATGGAGTGGAACGACGTAGAGTAAAGTGGCCAAGAGACTAGTGTCGTAGAGTGTCATGGAGTGTGGCAGGATGGAGAGGACTAGAGTCAAGTGGCGTAGAGTGTCATAGAGTGGAGAGAGGTAGAATGTCATAGAATGGAGTGGAATAGTGTGGAGTGGCATAGAGTGAAGTAAAGTAGCATAGAGTGTCATAGAGTGGAGGGGTGTAAAGTGGCATATAGGGTCATAGAGTGGGGTGTTTTAGAGTGGAGTGTAATAGAGTGGAGTGCAGTGGCCTAGTAGAGTGGAGTAGAGTGTCATGGAATAGAGTGTCGTAGAGTGGAGGGGCGTAGAGTGGAGAAGAATGTCGGAGATTAGAGTGGAGTGGAGTAGAGAGTTGTATAGTGTTAAGGAGTGGTTTAGGTGGAGAAGAATGTCATATAGTGGAGTGGCATAGAGGGGCATGGCATAGAGTGAAGTGTCATTGAGTGGAGGGAGGTCATAGATTGTCCTGGAGTTGCGTAGAGTGGCAAAGAAAGGAGTAGAGTAGAGTAGAATGGAGTAGAATGTCATAGAGTGGAGTGGCATAGAGTAGCATAGCATAGAGTGGAGTGTCATTGAGTGGAGGGCTCTCATAGATTGTCCTGGAGTTGCGTATAGTGGTGTAGAGTGGTATAGAGTGGAGTGTCATAGAGTAAAGTGTCATATAGTGGAGTGGAGTAGAGTGCCATAGAGTGTTGTGGAGAGTCATATAGTAGAAGATCATAGAGTATAGTGGCGTAAAGTGAAGCAGAGTGGCGTAGAGTGGAATAGAGTGACAGAGTGTTGAGTGGAGTACAATGGAGTGGCATAGAGAGGCATAGAGTGCAGTAGAGTGGAGTGGCATTGAGTGGAGGGAGGTCATAGATTGTCCTGGAGTTGTGTAGAGTGGCATAGGTAGAGTAGAATGGAGTAGAATGGCATAGAGTGGAGTGTGGTAGAGTAAAGTGTCATGGAGTGGAGTAGAGTAAAGTGTCAGAGTGGAGTGGAGTAGAGTGCCATAGAGTGTTGTGGAGAGTCATATAGTAGAGGATCATAGAGTAGAGTGGCTTAAAGTGAAGCAGAGTGGCGTAGAGTGGAATAGAGTGACATAGTGTTGAGTGGAGTACAATGGAGTGGCATAGAGTGGCATAGAGTGTAGTAGAATGGAGGCGAATAGAGTGGAGTGGAGTGTCATAGATGGAGTGGAGTGATGCAGAGTGGAGTAGAGTGAAGTGGTGTACAGTGGCATAGAGTGTCGAAGAGTGTTTGAGAGTGGAGTAGTGTAGAGTGGAGGGGCAAAAAGCGGCATAATGTAAACTGAAGTTAAGAGTCATAGATTGGAGTAAAGTGTTGTGCAGTGGAGTGGCAAAGCGTAGAATGTAGTAAGGTGCTAGAGTGGCCTAGAATGCGTGGAGTGGAGTAAAGTGGCACAGAGTGTCTCTGAGTGGAGTGTCGTAGAGTGGCGTAGAGTGGAGTGACATAGAGTGCTGTGGAGTGCCATTGAGTGGAATGTCGTAGGATAAAGCGGAATAGACGGAAATAGGATCTAGTAGGGTGGCCTTGAGTCATATGGCATAGAGTCAAGCAGAGTGTCGTAGAGTGTCATATAGTGGAGTAGAGTGGAATGGAGAAGAGTCTCGTGGAGTGGAGTGGTGTGTCGTATACTAGAGTAGAGAATAGTAGTAAAATATAATTGAACTATCCATCTTTTGTCAAATTAATTTGGGAACTTCCCCTGTAAAATGACATTTAAATTGTATTTAGTTTCCACCCCTATTGCAGCCCTAAAATGTTTAAAATAAACTATTTGCCGCTATTTCCCTAAAATGTATTTGATGGAAATGCTCCAAGGTCCCTGTGAAGTTATATTACATTTGTGGTGAGTTAAATGAAGACTTAATTTATGAAGTTGGGCGGGATTAGGAAACTCCACACTTTTCAGAGTAGGTTAAGTCTCCTAACTTTACTTGAGATAAGGTTTATCCTTTGTGGCCTTCCATGTATGATGTCCTGATGCAGAATGTCTGATGTAGGACATCCTCCAGCAAACACATGGAGGCAGGGCACCCAGGACTCAGGTAAGAGGAGTGGGATGGAGGGCTCTGAGCTGAGGCCAACTTACATTTATTTGTTTAAAGAACTTCATAAGCTTTGTATTTCGCAAAGCTGGAACAGTTTAGAAAATACACAAAATTGCAAATTAGCTGGCTACAACTGAGTCGTGCAGAATAGTCTAGTTGTGTAAAGTGCAGTGGCATAGAGTGGTGCGGAGTGGAGTAGTGTGGTGTGCAGCTGTGTAGAGTGGTGAAAAGAGCAGAGTGGTTGTGGTGTTATTACTATTTCTTTATTGTGTTTATCTCAGCATGGTTTCCCTTTATATGTATTGTGTTTCTTTTAGTTATGTATTTCTCTTAGTTGGTTTCTCCCAATGCTTCCCCTGCCTTCCTTTAGGCTCATAGACTCTCTGGAATTTGGAATGCTGGGGGAGTCTGGGAAGGAGATGTGAGGAGATTGGAGGATCTTGACTTGTGGGTGGATGAAGTTTCTTTTACGCATCAAACTGGAAATAAACGTACATTTAATCAACTACAAGTGTCAACTTGAATTTCTGCCTTGGATGACAGATTCACTACATGTTGGCGACAAGGGTGGTTCGAGACTTCTGAAACTGTACCTTGGAAACTTCAACATCTTCATTTATTCAGCTTCTAACGTTAAGAAAAAAAAAGGTACTGTAATTTCTTTTTCCTCTGTTTTTTGTGGCTCACATTTTTTTTATTTTTATTTTTTCAACCTGTTTTTGAGCCACATGGTAATTCTTTTCATGTCTATTTATAAATTTAATAGACGCGTCTTTCAACTGTCTCCTTTCCTCGTGCCTCTGGAGACGCGTGCTGTTGATTTTGTTGCCAAAGCAACGTGAACGCAAGCCTTTCTTTCCCGGCCGCGCTCTCTTGAGATACACGCGCTGTTTATTTACCTGCTGTTGAATTTGTTGCCATGGCAACGTGAACGCGTGCCTTTATTTCCCGGCCGCGCTCTCTTGAGATACACACGCTGTTTATTTACTCGGCTGTATTCAAGGGAAACACGCTCCACAGGGGATACGACGACTCGTTTTTCAACTCGAGTTATTCAACAAATAAACAGAGTTTAGCTCTAAATTATCCGTTTAAAACTGCTATTTTATTACGTTTATTTTTGGAAACAAGTTGGCTCTGTCATTGTTTTTTTCTGGATATTTTATTTCTTTTAAGTGGCACTTCATTTTCTGTGTTACATTTTTTTGTAAAAAATTTTTTCTTTCCCTGCAATAATAAGTGATTATGCAGAACATTACACCTCTACCATTTTTTCTTGCGCTTCCTGGAGAACCTCCTATATCGTGGCAAAAATGGAAAAAGGTTTTCCTGACTTACATGCACGTCTGTGGCAGCAACTTATCCTCTGAAAGAAAGACTTCTGTTTTACAACATTGTCTTGGTGCGGAGGGTCAAGAAATCTTGGAAACTTTACCTGCAATAACAACATCAGATGGTGCGGAAGGTGACAACTCTTTGAATGAATTTGATTCTACTTTACTTAGACTGGACAATCACTTTCTTCCCAAAGTTTCTATCATTTTACAACGTTACTATTTTGGGAAACGTAAGCAGATGGATGATGAATCTATTGAAGATTTTGTCACAGCTTTACGCAAACTAGCTTCATCATGTAACTTCGGAGAAAATCTAGAAGAACGTATTAGAGACCGATTCATGCTTGAATGTAAATGCGACAAAGTAAGAGAAGCATTATGGGTCAAAAGTGATCCATCACTAGATGAAGTGTTAATCATTGCTAAGCAAGTTGAACATTCGATGGCTTGTATTGATAATTTGAGGAAATCCAAAGGTGTTTCTATGGAGGTCCAAGCTATAAATACAAAAACTAATAACAAGTTTCAAGCAAACATTAGAGCAAAACTGATGTGTTTTAGGTGTGGTTCTACAACTCATTTAGCTAATAGCCAAGATTGTCCTGCTATTCATATTATTTGTAACAAATGTTCCAAGAAGGGACATTTTGCTAAGTATTGCAAATCATTTTCTAAGTCTAAAGTCAAAGTTCAGGAAATTGATTGTAATGATGATCGAGATTTTGTTCTTCAGATTATTTATGATGTTAATTGTGTCGCCAATAATACTTGTCAGTACCCTTCGGATTTTGTGGATGTCAACGGAACATCTATTTCTATGATGATGGATTCGGGCGCGAAACTTTCCTTAGTATCAGTTTCGGATTTCACTAAGCATTTTATGGGAAGAGTTTCTTTACTAGATCCTGATATCATTCCCTACAGTTATGGCGGTAAACCTATTGAGCTCAAGGGTTACTTTGAAGCCGTCATAACCTTTAAAGGGAACACAATTTCAGAGAAAATATATGTTCCAGTTGTTGGTGACACAATTCTGAGTTGGCCACATCAGAAGATGCTTGGGATTATATTAAATCCCAATTCTATTCCTCAAGTATTAGTTCAAAATGTTTGCAGCATCAAAGACGACATCATAGGTGAATTTTCTGATGTATTTTCTTCTAAAGTAGGGTGCGTTACGGGATACAAACATCGTATTTGTCTTAAGGAGGGTGTCAGCCCTGTAGCGTGCAAAGTAAGAAAAATTCCTTTCACTTTACAAGACAAGGTTAAATCTGAATTACAAAGGTTTCAATCTGAAGGCATCATTGAAGAAGTCGAGGCTGCACAATGGGTCGCCCCCATTGTTGTTGCTGTGAAGAAATCGGGAGATATTAGACTGTGTGGACCTTAGACATCTCAACAAAGCTGTGATTGAAGACAAATTTCCTTTACCAAACATAAATGAAATGGTCTGTCTTTTAGGAGAGGCAAAATATTTTACGACATTAGATTTGAGTTCAGCTTATCACCAAGTTCAATTGTGTGAAGAATCAAAATTGTTGACATCTTTCATCACTCCCTTTGGTGTGTTTAAGTTTAATAGGATGCCATTTGGTTTGTGCTCTGCTGCTTCTGTATTTCAAATACTAATGTATCATATTCTTGGGAAAACTGATGGTGTTAGATTTTTTCAAGATGATGTTCTCATTTTTTCTAACACTCTTGAACAACATCTTTCCAAAGTTAGAGAAGTCTTAAAACAATTTCGTAGTAAGGGAATCACACTCAAGGGAGAAAAATGCAAGTTTGCATGTTCAGATATCACGTATTTAGGACATGTAATTTCTTCTCAAGGTGTTAAACCGAAAGAGGATCTAGTTAAAACTGTAGTTAATTTTGCGGATCCTGTTAAAAGAGAAGATGTACAAGTTTTCTAAGGCATGGCGGAATTTTATTCCAAATTTGTTCCTAATTTTGCCAGTAGGTCTTGCTGCATTAGAGAGTTACTTAAGAAAGGTGTTGATTTTGTATGGTCA
This sequence comes from Pleurodeles waltl, assembly GCF_031143425.1. NCBI lineage: Eukaryota > Metazoa > Chordata > Amphibia > Caudata > Salamandridae > Pleurodeles > Pleurodeles waltl. The sequence continues at coordinate 1,007,640 of NW_027150384.1, read as the reverse complement.
GAGGCTTGCAAGAAAGAATTTGAGGATCTAAAAAATGCACTATCTTCTGCTCAATGTCTCAACAGTTTTCGCCCAGGGTTTCCCTGTTGGATTATAACTGATGCCTCAGATAAGGGTTTAGGAAGTGTTCTTAAGCAAAAGTATGATGGTAAGGATGTTACTATGGCATTTGCTTCCAGAGCGTTAAGGGGAGCGGAGTCGAGGTATTCCACCACTGAAAAAGAAGCACTAGCTATCTACTGGGCTATAAAGAAGTTTAAACAGTTTCTATGGGGATCTAGGTTTGTTGTGCAATCTGATCATAAGCCTTTACAAGAGATTTTTGATAAGAAGGGTCTAGACTGTATTTCTTCACGTATTTGCAAGTAGATTGCTGGTCTTCAAGACTTTCAATTTTCTGTCAGATATGTCCCTGGATGTGAGAACCGCACAGCTGACTGTTTGTCAAGGTTAAGATCTTTTAGCTGGGACCAAGATATGGATTGTAGCACATGGTTGGTTGATGAGGATGTGAAAGTGTGCATTTTGACTGATGGTTGTATCACGGAAGATGAGTGGTTAACGGAGTTTAGTAATGATACTAGCTTGAAACGGGTAAAGGATTTGATCGAATCTAATTGTGTTCCTGCTGACTGTGATGAAGAGAATGTGTATAAAAAAATTTGGAATGAACTTTCAGTTGAGAATGGTTTGGTTTTTAGGAGTGGAAGATTAGTACCTCCATCTGGTTTGCGTGAAAGATTTGCAAGACAAAAGAACGGTTGAGAGAATTTTATTGGTGGCCGAGAATGGATTTAGCGTTGGAAAGAGTTGTTCGCGACTGTGTGGAATGCAAATTTGCAGATAAAACTTTCAAGTGTAGGTCACGTCCATTAGAAATCTGGAAAATTCCTAATGAAGTGTGGGAGGATGTTGCAATGGATATTATGGGTCCTGTTGTGTGTGGTTCAACTTCTAAGTATATTGTTGTTGTAATGGACATGTTGTCTCATTGGCCAGAATCAATTACTAATTTTCTTTCAGGGGTATTTTCTAGAGAAGGATATCCCAAATGCATCATAACAGATAATGGGGTTCAATTCACCTCTAAGCACATGTCTGAGTTTTTAGCATCTAGAGGCATATTGCATAAGAAAAGTGCTCTATATCATCCTGAAACTAATGGTATGGTTGAGCGCTTTAACAGGACATTGAAGGAAACTATTCAAGTAGCAAGATTAACAGGATGTAATTGGATGGAAGCTGTTAAATCTAAAGTTGAGAGTTATAGGTTTACACCACATTCCAGTACTGGCCAATCTCCATTTGTATTGTTCAAGAAAAGAGTGCCTAACACTAGCATAAATCCTTCACGGGTGAATAAATATGTTAGTAAAGAGTTGAACCATGAGAAAATTAAAGAACTAGCTGTGACCAGGGATGAGATTTTACAGGAAAAAAGGAAATTGACATATGATCGTCGTAAAGCAGTCAAACCTCTTGTTGTTGCAGTTGGTGATTCTGTTAAGATTAAGTTGCCGAAAATAAATTGTGGAACATTTTCTCATTATAGTAAAATCTTTAAAGTTATCGAAGTGTTTAAAGGTGCTATTAAAGTGGATGATGGGTGTATTTGGAATTTGAATAGAGTTGTGAAGATGTAAAAAAAAAAATGTATATATATGTATTTATTTATAATTTAGGGGGAAGATAGTGTGGTGTTATCACTATTTCTTTATTGTGTTTATCTCAGCATGGTTTCCCTTTATATGTATTGTGTTTCTTTTAGTTATGTATTTCTCTTAGTTGGTTTCTCCCAATGCTTCCCCTGCCTTCCTTTAGGCTCATAGACTCTCTGGAATTTGGAATGCTGGGGGAGTCTGGGAAGGAGATTTGAGGAGATTGGAGGATCTTGACTTGTGGGTGGATGAAGTTTCTTTTATGCATCAAACTGGAAATAAACGTACATTTAATCAACTACAAGTGTCAACTTGAATTCCTGCCTTGGATGACAGATTCACTACAGTGGTGTAAAGTGGTGAAGAGTAATGTGGTGTGGAGAAGAGGGGCAAAGAGGACACTGGTGTAGAGTGGTGGATTGAAGAGTGTAGTGGTGTAGAGTAAAGTGGTGCAGTGTAGAGTAGAGTGCAGTGGTGTAGAGTAGAGTGGTGCGGAGTAGAGTGCAGTGGTGTAGAGTAGAGTGGTGCAGAGTACAGTGCAGTGGTGTACAGTAGAGTGGTGCAGAGCAGAGTGCTGAAGAGTAGAGTGCAGTGGCATACAATGCATTGGCATAGAGTAGAGTGCAGGGGTGTAGAGTAGAGGGGTGCAGAGCAGAGTGTTGAAGAGTAGAGTGCAGTGGCATACAGTACAGTGACATACAATGCAGTGGAATACAGTGAGGTGGCATACAGTGCAGTGGCATACATTGCATTGGCATACAGTGCATTGGCATTGAGCAGTGTGCAGGGGTGTAGAGTAGAGGGTGGGAGTGAAAAGAAGCAACACAGAGGGGTAGAAAAGAATGGAAGCTATATAGAAGGGGTGGGTGGGAGGGAATAGAAGCTACATAGATGGTGACTGGGGAGATGGACTGGAAACACCAGCACTAATATGGAGTGCTTGAACAAAGAAAATTAGCACCAAAAACAGGAGCAGTGGATGGACACAAGTACTTGGTACATGCTCCAAGGGAGGGCCAAAAACAAGAAGAGGAAGTGAGGCCTACATGTTGTGACAAATGGGGATGAAGGACTTGTCTTTTCTTATGGTTTGCACTCTATGGTTATATACGTTCCAACCAGGGCAATGTGTGTGTGGTGGGTTATGGGATATTAAGTATGGGGCTGCCTGTGTCGTACGCAACACAACAATTTAGGCGTGCAGGGGCTTAGTACCGCATTCCTCTGTCCTACGGCACACTCCCTCACCCCCATGACCACGTTGCCTGGGGGGGTCTAAGATGTTAGAAAAGGGACCTGTCCACTCTCCCTGGGCTGCAGGCGTCCAGTGGTAGTGGGCAGCTGGGAAGGGGCAAAGGGTTAAATACCTGTTGACCTTGGCTCCCATCCTCTTTTGACAGCTTCTAGACAATACCCATCCTACCCTCACCCACTGGATTTATTTAAAGAGTATGATTGCCTGTATATTGGCAAGGTTTTTTTCCATTGTTTTGTTTCGCAGCCTGAGTTACAGGGCGATCCAAAGGAATTTGGTGCAGAAAGCAATCATGGCGGAGCACAAAGGGGATGCTCCATGCCAGCTCCTGGGGAATCTTTACGGCAGGACCGCGGGATGAAAGCAACAGTGCCCCGTTAGTCCAATGGACAGTTGTAAATCTGAGCAACCGGGGCCTTGCCTTGGACAGCTTTGTCACTACACGTGAGTTTGGTTTTATCGGATTTACAGTGTGGGAAACCCCCAAAAATGTATAACTCTTGATGGTGTGTAGTCCAGGCACTCATTGTCTAATCAGGTGAGTGATGAGCATAGGTTTCTCATCCAATGGCTGCGCTTGGATCATCAGTAAGTTAACCCAATTTTGTCTTGCCTACATAAGCAATAATAAACCTGCAGTCAACTTCTCTCCAACAACTGGTGTGGCCTTGTCTTTTCTTATGGTTTGCAATCTATGGTTATATGCGTTTCAGCCAAGGCAGTATGTGTGTGGTGGGCTATGGGATCCCGGGGCTGTGAGGGAAACGCTGAAGCTAACAAATGATAAGCTGTGGGCGGGCTGTAAGCCCACTGAATGTAAACAACATGTCTCACAGAGACAGGGCATGTGCTGTCCAGGTGGAACCTAAAAAGGACCTGGACTGCTCATCTGGACTCATGGAGTTCTGAACGTCCATGGCCAGACTTTATTTGAGAAGTCACTAAAACAGCTCTCTATGTATACTGGTCCTAGAGATGAGAAGTAACGGAATATGGATCTAAAGTGGTCAGATTACTTAACATTCGGAAAACTTATTAAATAGCACCCACGTGTCGTGGGAGAGTTGTGAGGGCCTCTAGTAAACCCTAACTTTTTTGTAGTTTTACATAGCGCCAACGTAGCACGGGGCATTGCAGCGCTTTACATGAACACCGGATTACTTACAGTAGGTCAGAATTTAAGTATTAATTAAGTGATAATTTCTCTGAAAGAGTGCTGTCCAGTACCCACTAACTGTTATTTATTTACAACACTGAGAATATCTATTCAAGTTATTTCAGTAGGTTATGTCATTCATTTCTGAATATGAATTCTTGTCTGAAGATAAAGTGCCACCTTGCGGCTGGAAAATGAATGGTTGCTAGAAAGAAAAAGATAAACAGCGGCTCTGGGCAACAGCCTGAACATTTGTGCAACTGTCAGAGAAATATAATTTGGTTGGGACAAAATGTACACTCACGGTTTACGATGTCACTTCCCAAATCATTTTCTAAATACAAATGTATTCGATCTTTTCGAGTTCCTTACTCGAACTATTTATTGTTCAATAAAAAGATAAATCTTACACTTTGCTTACAAACTTGAATGCATAGCACTCTCAATTGTGACTTCCACCCGTGTTTCTACATGCAGACAGCCAGAACACACATGAAAATTTATAATATTCCAAAAGGGATGGTTGTGTCAGAAGTGGGATTCGAACCCACGCCTCCAGGGGAGACTGCGACCTGAACGCAGCGCCTTAGACCGCTCGGCCATCCTGACAGATGTACATAGCTCTTTCAAGTCGTTGTATAATATGTCACAAGAACCAAGAGTTCATGGATGGATTTCTTGTATCTGCGAACCACGACTGTCCCTTCAGAGGCCTTTGTGTGTCTGAATTGTACTCGGAGAAGGAGCCCCCCACTCTTTCAGCAGGTGCACGAGCCAGGCTGCCTTTGCTGCTATGAGCTTCAGCCTCCTTCAAACCAGCGGCCCAGTGGGGGTCTAAGCGGCCTTTCTGGAGGCCTTGTTACCTTCCCTTCACCAACAGGACAGGAGTCATCAACCCCAGCACCCCCCACTCCACCCCAGGCCCGCACATTGATCCAAAAAGCTAACTTGGGCCGGCTACGGGCACATTAATGTATGCAGATTGAGCAGGGGGCCTGAACAGGAGTTGCCTCAATGATATTCAGCTGTGGTTCACTAGTGTAAAACAATCCATGCACCAGGAGTGCTGGCAAGGTTTACTTTTTTAAAAATCTCAGTGGAGCTAAGAAAACAAAAGTTATACTCATAGATCTTGACAGCTAGACAGATCATTCTGTTTATCCTAGGAGATTGATTTTAAATGATGGTACGTACTCAGTGCTTAATTTGTGCTTGTTGTTTCCGGTGTGGGGCGCCGGCACTTATTTTTGAGGGTCAGCACTTATTTTGTATGCCTCAAGCATTTACTGCGAGCAAAAGACATATGGGAAAGACGGAGGAAGAGGAAAACGAAAAAGCATCACGAAAGGAGAAAGCAGAAAGCTGCAAGAGTGAGCTGAAGGGGCAGGGAGTGGCTGTAAATAGATTGAAGAGGCCCGAGGTGGCTTCAGGATTACGCTGCCTCAGTATTCCATCTTCGCACATTTAATTGCAGCAGCCACGTGTTTTCGAGGAGAGCTTTGAGCACAGGCATGTTTTTATTTACAAATTAAGCACTGTACATAGTATTTATACACTCTCACTTTCTCATGTACCTTAGGCTCCTATGTTAATGTTGCTTTAAGCTAGTGCCCAATAGAGTGTATGGTACCTCCTTATCTGAAGAAAATGATTTGAAATGTAGTATGCATTTCTTATGCACTTTACTTGCCTATCCTATGTGGATGATATGAATGATGGAATGTACTGTTTATGCACTTTCACTTTTTCATCGATTCTAGGTTTTTATGATAGTGCCGGATAATGCGCCATTTATCATCTCATGGCGGCGGGTGAATTGCTACAAGGTATTCATCTTAAAGGAGGTGGCTGACTTCATCATAATGAAATACGGCACTTTGCTAACAGTGTAGCATGTTCACTCCTGATAGCAGCTCTTCTCACAACTTTTTCCACCGATTGTTGACAGGTGAGCTGTCCTAGAGTGGTCATCCTTAATTGCTTATACATAGGTAAATGGTGATTTATGATGAGAGAATGTATCTCTGTTTGTATATTTAACCTACATAATCTGTTTGATTTTATTTTGTTCTACTTGTGCAATATAGTGTTTTAGATATGGGCAGAAGATGATTTTTGATGTGGGGATGCGCCTTTGGTCGCATATATCACTTTTCTTATCTTCTTTTAATGTTTTGCCTGTGCAATTATTTTAAGTAATCACAATAAAGCTCATTACACACTTTTCTCAGTAAGGAGTCACACCTCGCTCTTAATAGGGTGGGAGGGAACAAGAGAATCAGTGTGCCAGCCTGGCTGTAAAGTGCTGGGCCGGGGGCTGGCATCTGCCCACAATGCCCACGCCTAGCGCCCGCCCTGCGTCATTACATAATCACAGCAGACCTAAGTGCATGGCATAAGAGGGAGCCGAGAGAGGTGCCTTGCTTTGTAGGAAAGCACCCCAGATTCTGATTGGCTAGAGATAACAGACTCAACCCTCACAACCAGGGAAGAGGGGGTGAATTCTGAGAGACCAGATAAGTAGACGCCCCCTGGCGGAGAGGTCGGGCATTGCACCTATAAGTGCTCCTTAAACCCTGTCGCCCTTTCATGCTGCTCTGGAGCAAACACCAGTCCAGCCCTGACCGGGCATTATCTCTCATTAATGCTATACCCTGACGTCATAACTATTTGGTGTCCGTGTCTATATCGAATTTATGTGGTCAAAAACCCCAACTCATCTGTGACTGACCTCTAAATAATTTACAAATATCTCTGAAAGAGAAACACATTTGTCTTTTTCTAATAAAAACCTTTAAGGCCCGGGTGAAATAGGGATTAGAGTTGCATTAAATTAACAGGCTCAGACCGTCGCAAGTAATAATGTGTGTAGAGTTGTGTGAAGGCTGTTGCCTTTCTCTCTGCAGCTTTGAATAAAAGGAATCAGATATTTCCTAAAATGAGACTCTCTGTGTCAGAAAACCAACCTCCTCCTCCTGTTCTCTGGGATTGCCAGGCTGTGTCCAAGGGAAATACGGACAAAAATAATATTCAGAATACTGTACATCACGAGGGATGGTGAACACAACACATCCCACATAACTCTCACACACATCTGGCTCGTTGGTCTAGGGCTATGATTCTAGCTTAGGGTGCGAGAGGTCCCGGGTTTAAATCCCGGACGAGCCCTTTAATATTTTATCATATCACTAAATGGATAATTTGAAAAGTAACAAACTAAAAAACAAGCGCTTTTAAGATAAAATACCCTGGGACGGTTTTGTATTTTAAGCCATCACGTGTCGCGCTGCAAGGAAGAAACGGAGCCCTGGACCAAGAGGCAGCTGCAGGGGCCGCCGGGAGGCAGGTCTCCATCACTGCCACATCAGCACCCGGGACATTTGTTAATGTTGCTTGGAGACGAATCTTATTACACCGGGGGCTGCACGTCTTTTGTTAAACCACACTGTGGGAGACAGCAGGGTGAGACGTGGGAGTGCACGAGTGTGAGACACACTGGGCAGGGGGAGGGGATTGTGAGGTCACCAGCAGCAGGGCAGAGACCCGGGGCACAAGCTGGGGTGGGCGCGGGTGAACGGAGCCCCCACACTGTTTTTAGAGCGTGGGCTCCGTTCCCTGTACCGGAGGCTGGCAGAGGCCGAATAGTGCCACCTTGGACTCCATTAAATTAATTGTACAACTTTACTTTGGCACAGAAGTTTTGAATGAAGTGCTTAGAGGCTCCGTCGTTCTGTTTAGCACAGTTAATTTGACGGGTATCTTTGGTGGCACAGCGATGGCAGAGGCTTATTTAGAGGTTTATTATGTAGCACGTCTTTGTGAAGGGTATATTTCGAGGCACAATAATGACACCAGGAATACTTCGAAGTGTTAGTCCGTGGCAGTGGTTGTGATGGGCATATTCTGGGCAAAATGATTCTAATCTGATATTCTGTCTCACTCTCCTGCCATTGAGTGTGGGCGGAGGGGTCCCCCATAGCGGCCACGTTTTCCAGACCCATCGTGATGTGTTGCTCCAGTCCAGTTTTATTTCTTTGAATTCTCGGACTTGTAGTCCTGTTTTATCATAGACTAAAAAAGACTACAAGTCCCAGAAGTCAAAGGAAAAATATGGCCTGGAGCAGGAGATGACGCATGGACCTTGGGAACTTGACAGGGCTGGTATCGACTTCCTCCACTGTCAGAGGGCCACTCAGGTACCTGGACCGGTGCAATGGACCCCTGGCTGAAGCGGGCACCCAGACCTCTGTGGAGAAATGTGTCTAGTAGGCTGTCTCCGGATGCTTGAGGGGGTGTCGCCTCTCTCACGCCCCCTGGGCTCTAGGATGGATCTACATTACCTGAAGAGTTTATATATAACCAGCTAAAAAGAAATAGCAATGATGGAAGGAGACAATAGACCCTACAATTTAAATTCTCGAAACTTCCTCGTGCCTGATAAGAGGACGGTGTGATCCATGACCTGCCTGCTCGTGAGACGCACGTGTAATACATATGACCCGTACTGCCCTGCTCTGCCCCCTCGCGAGTGTCTGTACTTATACACATGGGCACTGGAGTAACAAAGGCCCCCGCGGTGAAGAGGGAGAGCGAGCTCTAGGGGGCCCTAGAGCTCCCGCGTGAGTCCGGAGGGGGCCCCTGCGTGCACTGTGCAGGGAAGTACGGGAGGGGGCATGAAAGGGTGGTCCCGTGCAGGGAGAGGTCAGACACCTGTGAGGCTGGCGGCACCGGCAGGTGATGCTGGAGTCAGCTGGTGACTGAGGTCCGATGACAGAGCAGCCCTCCCGGCCAGGCTTTTTAGGGGGGGGCGGAGGGGGGAACCTGTAAACTCTTCACTACTGCACTGGACCTCCGGGGTGTTTTTCATGGGATCAGCACAGTCATTAAATGCGATCACAGGCCGCCGAAATAGCTCAGTTGGGAGAGCGTTAGACTGAAGATCTAAAGGTCCCTGGTTCGATCCCGGGTTTCGGCAGAAAGCTTGAATGAAAAACTTAGAAATATAAGACATTGTTTAAACAACAATAATATTATTTCTCTGTCGTGTCCCAGCTCCTCATTGGTTTGTGTCCTTCCTCCTTTGCCCCATCCCTTGTTCTTTCTTCCTTTTCTTTGCGCTCTCCCTTCCTCCTTCCCGGCCTTCCTTCCTTCGCTTCTCACCGCCCTCATTTCGTTATTTACACGTTTCTCATAATTCTGTCTCCCTCCGTCTCACCCCCATCGTTGTGCGTGCGCCTCACACCAGCGGCCCCATCACACTAAATGCGTGACAGATGTGCACCTAGGAGCTCAGTGCCACGTGCTGTGACGTTCACACCGTGGAGCACATTCCCCCTCCTGGGAGTAAAGTACACTCATGACATGCAGATCTGTAACAGCGGAGGGTGATCTCACGTGTGCCCTGTGACTGAGGACACACTCGACTCTCACTCACCGTGTGTCTGTAATTCAGGACACCCTCTACTCTCACTCACTGTGTGTTTTTGTACTTAAGGACACACTCCGCTCTCACTCACTGTGTGCCTATAACTCAGGACACACTCTACTCTCACTCACTGTGTGCGTCTATAACTCAAGACACACTCTGCTCTCACTCACTGTGTGTCTGTGTACTTAAGGACACACTCTGCTCTCACTCACTGTGTGCGTCTATAACTCAGGACACACTACTCTCACTCACTGTGTGTCTATAACTCAGGACACACTCTGCTCTCACTCGCTGTGCGTCTATAACTCAGGACACACTCTGCTCTCACTCACTGTGTGCGTCTATAACTCAGGACACACACTGCTCTCACTCACTGTGCGTCTATAACTCAGAACACACTCTACTCTCACTCAGGAGACACTCTACTCTCACTGTGTGTCTATAACTCGTGACACACTACTCTCACTCACTGTGCGTCTATAACTCGGGACACACTCTACTCTCACTCACTGTGCGTCTATAACTCAGGACACACTCTACTCTCACTCACTGTGTGCATCTGCTGTCACTCACTGTGCGTCTATAACTCAGGACACACTCTACTCTCACTCACTGCGTGTCTATAACTCAGGACACACTCTACTCTCACTCACTGCGTGTCTATAACTCAGGACACACTCTACTCTCACTCACTGTGTGTCTATAACTCAGGACACACTCTGCTCTCACTCACTGTGTGCGTCTATAACTCGTGACACACTCTGCTCTCACTCACTGTGTGCGTCTATAACATGTGACACACTCTGCTCTCACTCACTGTGTCTATAACTCAGGACACCCTCTACTCTCACTCACTGTGTGTCTATAACTCAGGACACACTCTGCTCTCACTCACTGTGCGTCTATAACTCAGGACACACTCTACTCTCACTCACTGTGTGTCTATAACTCAGGACACACTCTGCTCTCACTCACTGTGCGTCTATAACTCAGAACACACTCTACTCTCACTCACTGTGTCTATAACTCAGGACACCCTCTACTCTCACTCAGGCCACACTCTACTCTCACTGTGTGTCTATAACTCGTGACACACTACTCTCACTCACTGTGCATCTATAACTCAGGACACATTCTACTCTCACTCACTGTGCGTCTATAACTCAGGACACACTCTACTCTCACTCACTGTGTGTCTATAACTCAGGATACACTCTGCTCTCACTCACTGTGCATCTATAACTCAGGACACACTCTGCTCTCACTCGCTGTGTGCATCTATAACTCAGGACAGACTCTGCTCTCACTCACTGTATGTCTATAACTCAGGACACACTCTGCTCTCACTCACTGTGTGTCTATAACTCAGGACACACTCTGCTCTCACTCACTGTGTGTCTGTAACTCAAGACACACTCTGCTCTTACTCACTGTGCGTCTGTAACTCAGGACACCCTCTGCTCTCACTCACTGTGTGTCTGTGTACTTAAGGACACACTCTACTCTCACTCGCTGTGTGCATCTATAACTCAGGACACACTCTACTCTTACTCACTGTGCGTCTATAACTCAGGACACACTCTACTCTCACTCACTGTGTGTCTATAACTCAGGACACCCTCTGCTCTCACTCACTGTGCGTCTATAACTCAGGACACACTCTGCTCTCACTCACTGTGCATCTATAACTCAGGACACATTCTACTCTCACTCACTGTGCGTCTATAACTCAAGACACACTCTACTCTCACTCACTGTGTGTCTATAACTCAGGACACACTCTACTCTCACTCAGGCCACACTCTACTCTCACTGTGTGTCTATAACTCGTGACACACTACTCTCACTCACTGTGCGTCTATAACTCAGGACACACACTGCTCTCACTCACTGTGCGTCTGTAACTCAGGACACACACTGCTCTCACTCACTGTGTGTGTGTAGTGTACACTGATGCACACTTTTAAGCATCGATTCTTCTATTTGCACTAGTGTTTCTTTTACCTCGTGGTACAGAGTATGCAGATCCCTGTGCCCAGAATATGCCCATCACAGCACCGTGGTTCAGAATAACCCTATATAGTGTGCGGGACAATTACTGTGGCACCAAATATACAGGGACCGGAATGGAAACCAGGATCAGCTCAGTCTGGGCAAAAAGTTCAAGCCAAACCCTTTCCCATGCAGCCCGCATGGCAGTGCCAGGGGACCAAGCGGGCAGTCCGGCCCTGGCACATGCCTAGCAAGAGGACTGCTCTGCGGAATAACCCCAGGAAGCGCATCTACGGGGGTTATTGTGCCACCCAATGTACCCCGACGTTGGCACGGCACCTGCCAATCAGAACGGACACGTTCACCAGAATGATTGTGTCATTTCACCTTTAATGTGCCACGGAGGACGCCCCGGACAGCTGCACCGTGGAATGCACCATTCAGAGTTACCGTCGGTGGCACAGAAAATGCCCCTTTTAAATACGGTCATAAAAGTTATAACTTTGGCAGGTCTCAGAGGAGCGCCCCCTGTAGGAGGAGGGCCTCTGCTGCTCTTACTGTCCAGCCAGTGCTTAATTTGTAAATAAAAAGGTGCCGGTGCCCAAGCCCTCCTCTTAAATACGCGGCTGCAGCGTAATCCTGAACCCATCTCAGGCCTCTTCAATCCATATAAAGCCACTTCCTGCCCCTTCAGCTCACTCTTGCAGCTTTCTCCCTTTGTGACACTTTTTCGTTGTTCCCTTCCTTCGTCTTCCTCATTTGTGTCTTTTTCTCGCAGCAAATGCTAGAGGCAGAAGAATAAGCCCCGGCCCTCAAAAATAAGTGTCGGTGCTCAGCACCGGAAACAACAAGCACAAATTAAGCACTGTGTCCAGCGCACTTTTCCTAGTGTGGCTCGCACTCACGTGCGCCCCCACAGCCCACTCAACAGCTCCACGAAGTGTAGCGCCCACAGTGAGTTTCAACTGCATGTAAGAGAAATCCTCTCTTCCCTGCTGATGTGGCAGGTGTAGGCACCCCCGCCCCCCACCCAACACACACACACACACATCTGAGTGTTGGGATGAGTGCGACATATTCTGGATTAAAATCCGAAACCAGGCCAGGGTCTTTTTAAAAGATGATGTTGTTTGATTAACCACTTGAAGCATCTGCTTTTTTTTAATTTAAAAAAAGAATTCCAAGGAGGGCTCGTCCGGGATTTGAACCCGGGACCTCTCGCACCCGAAGCGAGAATCATACCCCTAGACCAACGAGCCACTCATGTGTCATTGGAATGTGGACGTGTGTGAGGTAGGGTACAGAGCTTCTGATAGCAGCACTTCTGTTTTCACAAGGTGTCTGTTTCCTTTTATTCAAAAGCCGAAGGAGAAGGAAACTTCAATCATGTACCAAGAACACTGTGCGAGAGGCCTCCCTGTGGGTCTGTCACCTTCATACATGTGTGGCCCCATTTCACCTGGAACCCAAGGGATTCCGTGGAGCAAATATGAAAATGTATTCCACCTACAGGGGTGTATTAAACTATTGCCCCACTGGCATCAGAAGTGTTTCTCTTTTCTGCGGCTCACAGTACTTTTCAGTCTCTTAAAGACCACAGGCACCAAATAATGAATACGTCACACCCACGGTGTGACACTAATGAGGGATAATGCCCGGTCCGGGGTGGGGCAGATGTGTTTGTTCCAGAGCAGCTGAAAGGGCATCAAGGTTTATGGCACAGGAAGAGGCGCAGTGTCCGAGCTCCCCGCCAGGGGGCGCCTACTTCTCTGGGGGGTTCGGATTGTTGCTCACTGTGAGGCCGTGTGACAGGTTGTGTCTGTCCTCTTTGGTCAGTCAGTGTCTGGGGAACGCCTGAAAGAGAAAGTCCCCTCTGCGGGGGTGGTGGGGACATCACACCTCCTGTTACCCTGGACATCCCCACGCTTACACCCCGGAGGCAATGACGAGGGCCGAAAAGGACAGAGGCCGGGCCGTTATCGACGGTGGGTTCGATGCTTGAATCACCCGTGGAGTGAGATCTGACGAGTCAGACACCCAACGGGCCTGGTGAGAAGGGGGCGGTGTGGAGGGTCTGAGTAAGATCAGACACCGAAGGGGCCCAGGAGAGAAGGCGGCCAGTGTGGAGGTTACTGAGTGAGGTCTGACGGGTCAGACACCGAAGGGGCCCTGGTGAGAAGGGGGCAGTGTGCAGGTTACTGAGTGAGGTCTGACAGGTCAGACACCTACCGGGCCCTGGTGAGAAGGCGGCGAGGTATGGAGGGGCTGAGTGAGGTCTGACGGGTCAGACACCGAAGGGGCCCTGGAGAGAAGGGGGCAATGTGGAGGTTACCGAGTGAGGTCTCCGAGGGCCCCATGGAGGGGAAGGGGGTCGGTGTGCAAGCACCGAGTGAGGTCTCTGAGGGGCCCCTGCAGGGGAAAAGGGGCCGGGGTTTGGTCAGGGGCAGTTTCTCCTGCTCGGATGTGGTTGATCTTTGGGAAGAGTCGGAGCAGCGATGAAGTTACCGCTTAAAATGTCAGCTCAGTCTCTGGTCTTCAGTGCTGGTCTTCAGTGCTGGGAAGAGAGCAGTGACCCCCGGCGAGGCTTCTGTCAGTGTAAGGGAGGGGGTGATGGTGGTGGATGAGTCCTGTGACACTAGGGGTGAACCCTGTGGCCCTGGAGTGAGAATTGTGACCCTGGGGATGATACCTTCGAATCTGGGGGTGAGTCCCGTGTACCTGGGGTGTGACCTCTGAACCTGGGGATGAGTCCTGTGACCCTGGGGAGGAGACCTGTGGCCCTGGTAATGAGCTCTCTGACCCTGGCGGAGAGTCCTGTGACCCTGGCGGAGAGTCCTGTGCGTCTGGGGTAAAACCTGTGAACTCTTTAGTCCTGGACATGGCCCCCCACGGTACCTACAGTAAAATCATAACGATCACGGAAGAGTACAAGGCCGCCGAAATAGCTCAGTTGGGAGAGCGTTAGACTGAAGATCTAAAGGTCCCTGGTTCGATCCCGGGTTTCGGCAGAAGTCTTTTATCAGTTCTTATCAGGCAAACATGACATCACATTATTAGAAACCTGCAGAACCACAGGCTCTCGTATTCCACCTGTGCCCTCCTTCCACGCCTCTCGCTTCTTCCCTTCTTTATCCCTCTTCCTCCCCACATTCCTTATCTGCACTCCCTCTCTCCCTGCCCTTCATTCCTCCCCCCTCATTTTCACTATTTCAGTCTCACAAACTTGTATCATTCCGGCACAATCATACGGCTAGCTTGGGAGTTTCCAGGGTTCTAGGAGCACAAGCACTGGCTGTGATGTGACTCACTCACTGTAGGCACACTCACTCCCAATGAGTGACTGTGGGTCCACAATCCCACTCTTGATGTGACTCAGGCACTGTAGCCACACTCACTCCCAGTGAGTGACTCCACGGTCCCACTGTCTGCGATGTGACTCACACACTGAGGGCACACTCACACCCAGAGAGTGACTCCACGGTCCCACTGTCTGTGATGTGACTCACACACTGCAGGCGCACTCACACCCAGAGAGTGACTCCACGGTCCCACTGTCTGTGATGTGACTCATACACTGCAGGCACACTCACTCCCAGTGAGTGACTCCACAGTCCCACTGTCTGCGATGTGACTCACGCACTGCAGGCACACTAACACCCAGAGAGTGACTCCACGGTCCCACTGTCTGCGATGTGACTCACACACTGAGGGCACACTCACACCCAGAGAGTGACTCCACGGTCCCACTGTCTGTGATGTGACTCACACACTGCAGGCGCACTCACACCCAGAGAGTGACTCCACGGTCCCACTGTCTGTGATGTGACTCACACACTGCAGGCACACTCACTCCCAGTGAGTGACTCCACAGTCCCACTGTCTGCGATGTGACTCACGCACTGCAGGCACACTAACACCCAGAGAGTGACTCCACGGTCCCACTGTCTGCGATGTGACTCACACACTGAGGGCACACTCACACCCAGAGAGTGACTCCACGGTCCCACTGTCTGTGATGTGACTCACACACTGCAGGCGCACTCACACCCAGAGAGTGACTCCACGGTCCCACTGTCTGTGATGTGACTCATACACTGCAGGCACACTCACTCCCAGTGAGTGACTCCACAGTCCCACTGTCTGCGATGTGACTCACGCACTGCAGGCACACTAACACCCAGAGAGTGACTCCACAGTCCCACTGTCTGCGATGTGACTCACACACTGCGGGCACACTCACACTCAGTGAGTGACTCCACAATCCCACTCTCTGTGATGTGACTCGGACACTGCGGGTGCACTCAACCAGGAGCGGATGAGTGGCTGGGAGGAGCAGGAGGGATGGGGAGAGGGTATGGAGGTGAGTAGGGGGAGGGGGCACATGAAAAATAATCAAATAATAATAATTATTTTAAAAAACGTACCTCTGCTCCCGTGCCGTGCGCCGCTCCTCTCCCGTCGCTGCTGCAGACACAGGCTCCCAGCCTGCCCTGCGCCGATCCTGACAGCACTGGCTGGGAGCGCCCTTGGAAGCGCCCAGCCAGGGCGCTCCCTGGCAGACTGGGAGATTGTGCTGCTCTCTCCAGCCTGGCAGCAGTGCGCATGTGTGTTTGGCCGCCTGAGACGGCTGGCTACACATACCTGGGCAGTGAGGGGGAGTGCACAGAGCACTCCCCTCGGCCCGTCACCCCCCAGTGCCCCGCCCCTTTTACACAGAAAGGATAATAAACCGAGTTTATCATCCTTCCCCTGTAAAAGGATTTGCAGCGGTTGCTGCTGGCGGGGGGATGCTCCTCCCCATACTGAGGAGCCGCCCCATGTTTTCTTTTGCATTTGGATAAATTAAAGATTAAACAAAATCTGTGTAGTCCGTGTTTTATGAATGATATATGCAACATTTCGGACAGTAACTATGCATTGGTCCCTCAACAACCTCGCTTATTACAGACCCGTCTCACACGGTGAGATCTCACACATTTGAGCTGTGTCTGTGGTGGGCCTTCGGAGAGGGTTCAGCATCCTCCAGAACCGGGGGTCTCCCTGTAACGCAGCCCCCGCAGTTTCTGCATCTTCATCCCCCAGACCGCCCTTTAACCACCCACTGAACATCTAAACGCCGAGGAAAACACGTGCAGGTTTGCAGAGCCAGGATCCATCCATCTCTCACTATTACAAATAATGGTGGTTTTACCATTTGTTTTTTGACACTCAAACCGCCAGGCACTCAGTCCTGGTCCTGGCTTTCATCCTACCTGACTTTTTTGTTTTACAAGCATGATTTTTCTTTCTGGGAATTGCACTTTCTTACATTATTATGTGTTTATTTTTTATCATTATAATGATTATTTGTTTGCTAAGGGCACGTGGCTTAACATTAGCTGATGGGACCAGTTTAAGGTTGTACAGGCCACTGTTGTTTCACAAATCATTGAAAACAGAGCTCTCAAGTCTCCCACTGTGCTCTAAGTGATGCTCTAGGCCGGGCCTTCTTCCCGTTGTAATGTCAAACTCATTATAAAGAGACATTGGCAAAGCCAGTGGGTCTCACCCATGCACGAGCTATTGACTTTGCCAATGTGTTTTTCATCCATAATGTACATCAGCATGGCTGCTGTTCAGCATGGCTAAGTTAGTGCCAAAGAGGAGCGTGGCGTGGAGTGGCGTGGAGTGGCGTGGCATAGTGTGGAGCAAAGTGTCATAGAGTGTAGTGGTGTAGCATGGAGTGGAACGACGTAGAGTAAAGTGGCCAAGAGACTAGTGTCGTAGAGTGTCATGGAGTGTGGCAGGATGGAGAGGACTAGAGTCAAGTGGCGTAGAGTGTCATAGAGTGGAGAGAGGTAGAATGTCATAGAATGGAGTGGAATAGTGTGGAGTGGCATAGAGTGAAGTAAAGTAGCATAGAGTGTCATAGAGTGGAGGGGTGTAAAGTGGCATATAGGGTCATAGAGTGGGGTGTTTTAGAGTGGAGTGTAATAGAGTGGAGTGCAGTGGCCTAGTAGAGTGGAGTAGAGTGTCATGGAATAGAGTGTCGTAGAGTGGAGGGGCGTAGAGTGGAGAAGAATGTCGGAGATTAGAGTGGAGTGGAGTAGAGAGTTGTATAGTGTTAAGGAGTGGTTTAGGTGGAGAAGAATGTCATATAGTGGAGTGGCATAGAGGGGCATGGCATAGAGTGAAGTGTCATTGAGTGGAGGGAGGTCATAGATTGTCCTGGAGTTGCGTAGAGTGGCAAAGAAAGGAGTAGAGTAGAGTAGAATGGAGTAGAATGTCATAGAGTGGAGTGGCATAGAGTAGCATAGCATAGAGTGGAGTGTCATTGAGTGGAGGGCTCTCATAGATTGTCCTGGAGTTGCGTATAGTGGTGTAGAGTGGTATAGAGTGGAGTGTCATAGAGTAAAGTGTCATATAGTGGAGTGGAGTAGAGTGCCATAGAGTGTTGTGGAGAGTCATATAGTAGAAGATCATAGAGTATAGTGGCGTAAAGTGAAGCAGAGTGGCGTAGAGTGGAATAGAGTGACAGAGTGTTGAGTGGAGTACAATGGAGTGGCATAGAGAGGCATAGAGTGGAGTAGAGTGGAGTGGCATTAAGTGGAGGGAGGTCATAGATTGTCCTGGAGTTGTGTAGAGTGGCATAGGTAGAGTAGAATGGAGTAGAATGGCATAGAGTGGAGTGTGGTAGAGTAAAGTGTCATGGAGTGGAGTAGAGTAAAGTGTCAGAGTGGAGTGGAGTAGAGTGCCATAGAGTGTTGTGGAGAGTCATATAGTAGAGGATCATAGAGTAGAGTGGCTTAAAGTGAAGCAGAGTGGCGTAGAGTGGAATAGAGTGACATAGTGTTGAGTGGAGTACAATGGAGTGGCATAGAGTGGCATAGAGTGTAGTAGAATGGAGGCGAATAGAGTGGAGTGGAGTGTCATAGATGGAGTGGAGTGATGCAGAGTGGAGTAGAGTGAAGTGGTGTACAGTGGCATAGAGTGTCGAAGAGTGTTTGAGAGTGGAGTAGTGTAGAGTGGAGGGGCAAAAAGCGGCATAATGTAAACTGAAGTTAAGAGTCATAGATTGGAGTAAAGTGTTGTGCAGTGGAGTGGCAAAGCGTAGAATGTAGTAAGGTGCTAGAGTGGCCTAGAATGCGTGGAGTGGAGTAAAGTGGCACAGAGTGTCTCTGAGTGGAGTGTCGTAGAGTGGCGTAGAGTGGAGTGACATAGAGTGCTGTGGAGTGCCATTGAGTGGAATGTCGTAGGATAAAGCGGAATAGACGGAAATAGGATCTAGTAGGGTGGCCTTGAGTCATATGGCATAGAGTCAAGCAGAGTGTCGTAGAGTGTCATATAGTGGAGTAGAGTGGAATGGAGAAGAGTCTCGTGGAGTGGAGTGGTGTGTCGTATACTAGAGTAGAGAATAGTAGTAAAATATAATTGAACTATCCATCTTTTGTCAAATTAATTTGGGAACTTCCCCTGTAAAATGACATTTAAATTGTATTTAGTTTCCACCCCTATTGCAGCCCTAAAATGTTTAAAATAAACTATTTGCCGCTATTTCCCTAAAATGTATTTGATGGAAATGCTCCAAGGTCCCTGTGAAGTTATATTACATTTGTGGTGAGTTAAATGAAGACTTAATTTATGAAGTTGGGCGGGATTAGGAAACTCCACACTTTTCAGAGTAGGTTAAGTCTCCTAACTTTACTTGAGATAAGGTTTATCCTTTGTGGCCTTCCATGTATGATGTCCTGATGCAGAATGTCTGATGTAGGACATCCTCCAGCAAACACATGGAGGCAGGGCACCCAGGACTCAGGTAAGAGGAGTGGGATGGAGGGCTCTGAGCTGAGGCCAACTTACATTTATTTGTTTAAAGAACTTCATAAGCTTTGTATTTCGCAAAGCTGGAACAGTTTAGAAAATACACAAAATTGCAAATTAGCTGGCTACAACTGAGTCGTGCAGAATAGTCTAGTTGTGTAAAGTGCAGTGGCATAGAGTGGTGCGGAGTGGAGTAGTGTGGTGTGCAGCTGTGTAGAGTGGTGAAAAGAGCAGAGTGGTTGTGGTGTTATTACTATTTCTTTATTGTGTTTATCTCAGCATGGTTTCCCTTTATATGTATTGTGTTTCTTTTAGTTATGTATTTCTCTTAGTTGGTTTCTCCCAATGCTTCCCCTGCCTTCCTTTAGGCTCATAGACTCTCTGGAATTTGGAATGCTGGGGGAGTCTGGGAAGGAGATGTGAGGAGATTGGAGGATCTTGACTTGTGGGTGGATGAAGTTTCTTTTACGCATCAAACTGGAAATAAACGTACATTTAATCAACTACAAGTGTCAACTTGAATTTCTGCCTTGGATGACAGATTCACTACATGTTGGCGACAAGGGTGGTTCGAGACTTCTGAAACTGTACCTTGGAAACTTCAACATCTTCATTTATTCAGCTTCTAACGTTAAGAAAAAAAAAGGTACTGTAATTTCTTTTTCCTCTGTTTTTTGTGGCTCACATTTTTTTTATTTTTATTTTTTCAACCTGTTTTTGAGCCACATGGTAATTCTTTTCATGTCTATTTATAAATTTAATAGACGCGTCTTTCAACTGTCTCCTTTCCTCGTGCCTCTGGAGACGCGTGCTGTTGATTTTGTTGCCAAAGCAACGTGAACGCAAGCCTTTCTTTCCCGGCCGCGCTCTCTTGAGATACACGCGCTGTTTATTTACCTGCTGTTGAATTTGTTGCCATGGCAACGTGAACGCGTGCCTTTATTTCCCGGCCGCGCTCTCTTGAGATACACACGCTGTTTATTTACTCGGCTGTATTCAAGGGAAACACGCTCCACAGGGGATACGACGACTCGTTTTTCAACTCGAGTTATTCAACAAATAAACAGAGTTTAGCTCTAAATTATCCGTTTAAAACTGCTATTTTATTACGTTTATTTTTGGAAACAAGTTGGCTCTGTCATTGTTTTTTTCTGGATATTTTATTTCTTTTAAGTGGCACTTCATTTTCTGTGTTACATTTTTTTGTAAAAATTTTTTTCTTTCCCTGCAATAATAAGTGATTATGCAGAACATTACACCTCTACCATTTTTTCTTGCGCTTCCTGGAGAACCTCCTATATCGTGGCAAAAATGGAAAAAGGTTTTCCTGACTTACATGCACGTCTGTGGCAGCAACCTATCCTCTGAAAGAAAGACTTCTGTTTTACAACATTGTCTTGGTGCGGAGGGTCAAGAAATCTTGGAAACTTTACCTGCAATAACAACATCAGATGGTGCGGAAGGTGACAACTCTTTGAATGAATTTGATTCTACTTTACTTAGACTGGACAATCACTTTCTTCCCAAAGTTTCTATCATTTTACAACGTTACTATTTTGGGAAACGTAAGCAGATGGATGATGAATCTATTGAAGATTTTGTCACAGCTTTACGCAAACTAGCTTCATCATGTAACTTCGGAGAAAATCTAGAAGAACGTATTAGAGACCGATTCATGCTTGAATGTAAATGCGACAAAGTAAGAGAAGCATTATGGGTCAAAAGTGATCCATCACTAGATGAAGTGTTAATCATTGCTAAGCAAGTTGAACATTCGATGGCTTGTATTGATAATTTGAGGAAATCCAAAGGTGTTTCTATGGAGGTCCAAGCTATAAATACAAAAACTAATAACAAGTTTCAAGCAAACATTAGAGCAAAACTGATGTGTTTTAGGTGTGGTTCTACAACTCATTTAGCTAATAGCCAAGATTGTCCTGCTATTCATATTATTTGTAACAAATGTTCCAAGAAGGGACATTTTGCTAAGTATTGCAAATCATTTTCTAAGTCTAAAGTCAAAGTTCAGGAAATTGATTGTAATGATGATCGAGATTTTGTTCTTCAGATTATTTATGATGTTAATTGTGTCGCCAATAATACTTGTCAGTACCCTTCGGATTTTGTGGATGTCAACGGAACATCTATTTCTATGATGATGGATTCGGGCGCGAAACTTTCCTTAGTATCAGTTTCGGATTTCACTAAGCATTTTATGGGAAGAGTTTCTTTACTGGATCCTGATATCATTCCCTACAGTTATGGCGGTAAACCTATTGAGCTCAAGGGTTACTTTGAAGCCGTCATAACCTTTAAAGGGAACACAATTTCAGAGAAAATATATGTTCCAGTTGTTGGTGACACAATTCTGAGTTGGCCACATCAGAAGATGCTTGGGATTATATTAAATCCCAATTCTATTCCTCAAGTATTAGTTCAAAATGTTTGCAGCATCAAAGACGACATCATAGGTGAATTTTCTGATGTATTTTCTTCTAAAGTAGGGTGCGTTACGGGATACAAACATCGTATTTGTCTTAAGGAGGGTGTCAGCCCTGTAGCGTGCAAAGTAAGAAAAATTCCTTTCACTTTACAAGACAAGGTTAAATCTGAATTACAAAGGTTTCAATCTGAAGGCATCATTGAAGAAGTCGAGGCTGCACAATGGGTCGCCCCCATTGTTGTTGCTGTGAAGAAATCGGGAGATATTAGACTGTGTGGACCTTAGACATCTCAACAAAGCTGTGATTGAAGACAAATTTCCTTTACCAAACATAAATGAAATGGTCTGTCTTTTAGGAGAGGCAAAATATTTTACGACATTAGATTTGAGTTCAGCTTATCACCAAGTTCAATTGTGTGAAGAATCAAAATTGTTGACATCTTTCATCACTCCCTTTGGTGTGTTTAAGTTTAATAGGATGCCATTTGGTTTGTGCTCTGCTGCTTCTGTATTTCAAAGACTAATGTATCATATTCTTGGGAAAACTGATGGTGTTAGATTTTTTCAAGATGATGTTCTCATTTTTTCTAACACTCTTGAACAACATCTTTCCAAAGTTAGAGAAGTCTTAAAACAATTTCGTAGTAAGGGAATCACACTCAAGGGAGAAAAATGCAAGTTTGCATGTTCAGATATCACGTATTTAGGACATGTAATTTCTTCTCAAGGTGTTAAACCGAAAGAGGATCTAGTTAAAACTGTAGTTAATTTTGCGGATCCTGTTAAAAGAGAAGATGTACAAGTTTTCTAAGGCATGGCGGAATTTTATTCCAAATTTGTTCCTAATTTTGCCAGTAGGTCTTGCTGCATTAGAGAGTTACTTAAGAAAGGTGTTGATTTTGTATGGTCAGAGGCTTGCAAGAAAGAATTTGAGGATCTAAAAAATGCACTATCTTCTGCTCAATGTCTCAACAGTTTTCGCCCAGGGTTTCCCTGTTGGATTATAACTGATGCCTCAGATAAGGGTTTAGGAAGTGTTCTTAAGCAAAAGTATGATGGTAAGGATGTTACTATGGCATTTGCTTCCAGAGCGTTAAGGGGAGCGGAGTCGAGGTATTCCACCACTGAAAAAGAAGCACTAGCTATCTACTGGGCTATAAAGAAGTTTAAACAGTTTCTATGGGGATCTAGGTTTGTTGTGCAATCTGATCATAAGCCTTTACAAGAGATTTTTGATAAGAAGGGTCTAGACTGTATTTCTTCACGTATTTGCAAGTAGATTGCTGGTCTTCAAGACTTTCAATTTTCTGTCAGATATGTCCCTGGATGTGAGAACCGCACAGCTGACTGTTTGTCAAGGTTAAGATCTTTTAGCTGGGACCAAGATATGGATTGTAGCACATGGTGGGTTGATGAGGATGTGAAAGTGTGCATTTTGACTGATGGTTGTATCACGGAAGATGAGTGGTTAACGGAGTTTAGTAATGATACTAGCTTGAAACGGGTAAAGGATTTGATCGAATCTAATTGTGTTCCTGCTGACTGTGATGAAGAGAATGTGTATAAAAAAATTTGGAATGAACTTTCAGTTGAGAATGGTTTGGTTTTTAGGAGTGGAAGATTAGTACCTCCATCTGGTTTGCGTGAAAGATTTGCAAGACAAAAGAACGGTTGAGAGAATTTTATTGGTGGCCGAGAATGGATTTAGCGTTGGAAAGAGTTGTTCGCGACTGTGTGGAATGCAAATTTGCAGATAAAACTTTCAAGTGTAGGTCACGTCCATTAGAAATCTGGAAAATTCCTAATGAAGTGTGGGAGGATGTTGCAATGGATATTATGGGTCCTGTTGTGTGTGGTTCAACTTCTAAGTATATTGTTGTTGTAATGGACATGTTGTCTCATTGGCCAGAATCAATTACTAATTTTCTTTCAGGGGTATTTTCTAGAGAAGGATATCCCAAATGCATCATAACAGATAATGGGGTTCAATTCACCTCTAAGCACATGTCTGAGTTTTTAGCATCTAGAGGCATATTGCATAAGAAAAGTGCTCTATATCATCCTGAAACTAATGGTATGGTTGAGCGCTTTAACAGGACATTGAAGGAAACTATTCAAGTAGCAAGATTAACAGGATGTAATTGGATGGAAGCTGTTAAATCTAAAGTTGAGAGTTATAGGTTTACACCACATTCCAGTACTGGCCAATCTCCATTTGTATTGTTCAAGAAAAGAGTGCCTAACACTAGCATAAATCCTTCACGGGTGAATAAATATGTTAGTAAAGAGTTGAACCATGAGAAAATTAAAGAACTAGCTGTGACCAGGGATGAGATTTTACAGGAAAAAAGGAAATTGACATATGATCGTCGTAAAGCAGTCAAACCTCTTGTTGTTGCAGTTGGTGATTCTGTTAAGATTAAGTTGCCGAAAATAAATTGTGGAACATTTTCTCATTATAGTAAAATCTTTAAAGTTATCAAAGTGTTTAAAGGTGCTATTAAAGTGGATGATGGGTGTATTTGGAATTTGAATAGAGTTGTGAAGATGTAAAAAAAAAAATGTATATATATGTATTTATTTATAATTTAGGGGGAAGATAGTGTGGTGTTATCACTATTTCTTTATTGTGTTTATCTCAGCATGGTTTCCCTTTATATGTATTGTGTTTCTTTTAGTTATGTATTTCTCTTAGTTGGTTTCTCCCAATGCTTCCCCTGCCTTCCTTTAGGCTCATAGACTCTCTGGAATTTGGAATGCTGGGGGAGTCTGGGAAGGAGATGTGAGGAGATTGGAGGATCTTGACTTGTGGGTGGATGAAGTTTCTTTTATGCATCAAACTGGAAATAAACGTACATTTAATCAACTACAAGTGTCAACTTGAATTCCTGCCTTGGATGACAGATTCACTACAGTGGTGTAAAGTGGTGAAGAGTAATGTGGTGTGGAGAAGAGGGGCAAAGAGGACACTGGTGTAGAGTGGTGGATTGAAGAGTGTAGTGGTGTAGAGTAAAGTGGTGCAGTGTAGAGTAGAGTGCAGTGGTGTAGAGTAGAGTGGTGCAGAGTAGAGTGCAGTGGTGTAGAGTAGAGTGGTGCAGAGTACAGTGCAGTGGTGTACAGTAGAGTGGTGCAGAGCAGAGTGCTGAAGAGTAGAGTGCAGTGGCATACAGTGCATTGGCATAGAGTAGAGTGCAGGGGTGTAGAGTAGAGGGGTGCAGAGCAGAGTGTTGAAGAGTAGAGTGCAGTGGCATACAGTACAGTGACATACAATGCAGTGGAATACAGTGAGGTGGCATACAGTGCAGTGGCATACATTGCATTGGCATACAGTGCATTGGCATTGAGCAGTGTGCAGGGGTGTAGAGTAGAGGGTGGGAGTGAAAAGAAGCAACACAGAGGGGTAGAAAAGAATGGAAGCTATATAGAAGGGGTGGGTGGGAGGGAATAGAAGCTACATAGATGGTGACTGGGGAGATGGACTGGAAACACCAGCACTAATATGGAGTGCTTGAACAAAGAAAATTAGCACCAAAAACAGGAGCAGTGGATGGACACAAGTACTTGGTACATGCTCCAAGGGAGGGCCAAAAACAAGAAGAGGAAGTGAGGCCTACATGTTGTGACAAATGGGGATGAAGGACTTGTCTTTTCTTATGGTTTGCACTCTATGGTTATATACGTTCTAACCAGGGCAATGTGTGTGTGGTGGGTTATGGGATATTAAGTATGGGGCTGCCTGTGTCGTACGCAACACAACAATTTAGGCGTGCAGGGGCTTAGTACCGCATTCCTCTGTCCTACGGCACACTCCCTCACCCCCATGACCACGTTGCCTGGGGGGGTCTAAGATGTTAGAAAAGGGACCTGTCCACTCTCCCTGGGCTGCAGGCGTCCAGTGGTAGTGGGCAGCTGGGAAGGGGCAAAGGGTTAAATACCTGTTGACCTTGGCTCCCATCCTCTTTTGACAGCTTCTAGACAATACCCATCCTACCCTCACCCACTGGATTTATTTAAAGAGTATGATTGCCTGTATATTGGCAAGGTTTTTTTCCATTGTTTTGTTTCGCAGCCTGAGTTACAGGGCGATCCAAAGGAATTTGGTGCAGAAAGCAATCATGGCGGAGCACAAAGGGGATGCTCCATGCCAGCTCCTGGGGAATCTTTACGGCAGGACCGCGGGATGAAAGCAACAGTGCCCCGTTAGTCCAATGGACAGTTGTAAATCTGAGCAACCGGGGCCTTGCCTTGGACAGCTTTGTCACTACACGTGAGTTTGGTTTTATCGGATTTACAGTGTGGGAAACCCCCAAAAATGTATAACTCTTGATGGTGTGTAGTCCAGGCACTCATTGTCTAATCAGGTGAGTGATGAGCATAGGTTTCTCATCCAATGGCTGCGCTTGGATCATCAGTAAGTTAACCCAATTTTGTCTTGCCTACATAAGCAATAATAAACCTGCAGTCAACTTCTCTCCAACAACTGGTGTGGCCTTGTCTTTTCTTATGGTTTGCAATCTATGGTTATATGCGTTTCAGCCAAGGCAGTATGTGTGTGGTGGGCTATGGGATCCCGGGGCTGTGAGGGAAACGCTGAAGCTAACAAATGATAAGCTGTGGGCGGGCTGTAAGCCCACTGAATGTAAACAACATGTCTCACAGAGACAGGGCATGTGCTGTCCAGGTGGAACCTAAAAAGGACCTGGACTGCTCATCTGGACTCATGGAGTTCTGAACGTCCATGGCCAGACTTTATTTGAGAAGTCACTAAAACAGCTCTCTATGTATACTGGTCCTAGAGATGAGAAGTAACGGAATATGGATCTAAAGTGGTCAGATTACTTAACATTCGGAAAACTTGTTAAATAGCACCCACGTGGCGTGGGAGAGTTGTGAGGGCCTCTAGTAAACCCTAACTTTTTTGTAGTTTTACATAGCGCCAACGTAGCACGGGGCATTGCAGCGCTTTACATGAACACCGGATTACTTACAGTAGGTCAGAATTTAAGTATTAATTAAGTGATAATTTCTCTGAAAGAGTGCTGTCCAGTACCCACTAACTGTTATTTATTTACAACACTGAGAATATCTATTCAAGTTATTTCAGTAGGTTATGTCATTCATTTCTGAATATGAATTCTTGTCTGAAGATAAAGTGCCACCTTGCGGCTGGAAAATGAATGGTTGCTAGAAAGAAAAAGATAAACAGCGGCTCTGGGCAACAGCCTGAACATTTGTGCAACTGTCAGAGAAATATAATTTGGTTGGGACAAAATGTACACTCACGGTTTACGATGTCACTTCCCAAATCATTTTCTAAATACAAATGTATTCGATCTTTTCGAGTTCCTTACTCGAACTATTTATTGTTCAATAGAAAGATAAATCTTACACTTTGCTTACAAACTTGAATGCATAGCACTCTCAATTGTGACTTCCACCCGTGTTTCTACATGCAGACAGCCAGAACACACATGAAAATTTATAATATTCCAAAAGGGATGGTTGTGTCAGAAGTGGGATTCGAACCCACGCCTCCAGGGGAGACTGCGACCTGAACGCAGCGCCTTAGACCGCTCGGCCATCCTGACAGATGTACATAGCTCTTTCAAGTCGTTTTATAATATGTCACAAGAACCAAGAGTTCATGGATGGATTTCTTGTATCTGCGAACCACGACTGTCCCTTCAGAGGCCTTTGTGTGTCTGAATTGTACTCCGAGGGGTAGCCCCCCACTCTTTCAGCAGGTGCACGAGCCAGGCTGCCTTTGCTCATATCAGCTTCAGCCTCCTTCAAAACCTTCGCAAAAGAGACTGCCAGGGGTGTCCCTGAGGTGAGAGGAGTCAATTAGAAGGTGGCTGGGCTGTGCTAACAAGAGTAACAGAAGGGGTGAGGGCAGGGTGGGATTGGTAAGGAGGGCAATGGCCGAAGGGTCCGTGTCAGTTGCAGTTGTGGGGGGCGCTTTTTAGGGCAAAGTGGGGGCCGATTTGAGATCCATTTCTGCCTGTTCAGATGCTACCAGCGGCCCAGTGGGTGTCTAAGCGTCCTTTCTGGAGGCCTTGTTACCTTCCCTTCACCAACAGGACAGGAGTCATCAACCCCAGCACCCCCCACTCCACCCCAGGCCCGCACATTGATCCAAAAAGCTAACTTGGGCCGGCTACGGGCACATTAATGTATGCAGATTGAGCAGGGGGCCTGAACAGGAGTTGCCTCAATGATATTCAGCTGTGGTTCACTAGTGTAAAACAATCCATGCACCAGGAGTGCTGGCAAGGTTTACTTTTTTAAAAATCTCAGTGGAGCTAAGAAAACAAAAGTTATACTCAGAGATCTTGACAGCTAGACAGATCATTCTGTTTATCCTAGGAGATTGATTTTAAATGATGGTACGTACTCAGTGCTTAATTTGTGCTTGTTGTTTCCGGTGTGGGGCGCCGGCACTTATTTTTGAGGGTCAGCACTTATTTTGTCTGCCTCAAGCATTTACTGCGAGCAAAAGACATATGGGAAAGACGGAGGAAGAGGAAAACGAAAAAGCATCACGAAAGGAGAAAGCAGAAAGCTGCAAGAGTGAGCTGAAGGGGCAGGGAGTGGCTGTAAATAGATTGAAGAGGCCCGAGGTGGCTTCAGGATTACGCTGCCTCAGTATTCCATCTTCGCACATTTAATTGCAGCAGCCACGTGTTTTCGAGGAGAGCTTTGAGCACAGGCATGTTTTTATTTACAAATTAAGCACTGTACATAGTATTTATACACTCTCACTTTCTCATGTACCTTAGGCTCCTATGTTAATGTTGCTTTAAGCTAGTGCCCAATAGAGTGTATGGTACCTCCTTATCTGAAGAAAATGATTTGAAATGTAGTATGCATTTTGTTAGAAATGGGGTCTTTGGTTGACAGTCAGGTTACCCCCTGTTCAAGCAAGGACCCTCACTCTAGTTAGGATAAAAGAGAATCACCCTCAGCTAACCCCTGCTTACCCCCTTGGTAGCTTGGCAGAGCAGTAGGCTTAACCTCAGAGTGCTGGGCGTAAAGTATTTGTACCAACACACACAGTAACTTAATGAAAACACTACAAAATGACACAACACCAGTTTAGAAAAATAGGAAATATTTATCTAGACAAAACAAGACCAAAACGACAAAAATCCAACATACACAAGTCAAGTTATGATTTTTTAAAGGTTTAAAAATAAAAAGAGTCTTTAGGTAGTTGTAACAACACACTAGCGCTGCTAGCGTGTAAATGTACCTGGTTTGCGCCAAAAATAACCCCGCACGGGCGGTGTGCGTCGAAAATAACCCGGCACGGGTATATGACAACTCGGCACGGCGATGCGCGTCGAAAAAGCCAGCCACGCGACGGTCCGAAGTCCCGCGGCGCTGGTTGCGATCTCTCAGCCTTCGTCAGCGATGCTGCGCGTCGTTTCTCCTGCTCCGGGCGTCGATTCTCCGGTCGCGTTTCCAGCGGCGTCGTTTCTCAGCTGCGGAGCCGGCGTCGCGTCGTTTTCTCAGCCGCGATCGGATTCGCGTCGATCTTTTCTCCGCACGGTGCTCGGTGCGTGTATTTTTGTCCTTAGGCTGCCAGCCTCTCCTTTCAGGGTCCCAGGAACTGGAAGGGCACCACAGAGCAGAGTAGGGGTCTCTCCAGAGACTCCAGGTGCTGGCAGGAAGAAGTCTTTGCTATCCCTGAGACTTCAACAACAGGAGGCAAGCTCTACATCAAGCCCTTGGAGATTTCTTCTTCAAGATGGAAGGCACACAAAGTCCAGTCTTTGCCCTCTTACTCTGGCAGAAGCAGCACTGCAGGAAAGCTCCACAAAGCACAGTCACAGGCAGGGCAGCACTTGTTCCTCAGCGATCAGCTCTTCTCCAGGCAGAGGTTCCCCTTGATTCCAGAAGTGTTTCTAAAGTTTGTAAGTTTGGGTGCCCTTCTTATACCCATTTTAGTCTTTGAAGTCACCTTCCTTCAAAGGGGACTCACACCTTCTTGCGAAATCCTGCCTTGCCCAGGCAAGGCCTCAGACACACACC
The DNA here is from genome assembly GCF_031143425.1 of Pleurodeles waltl. Classification (NCBI taxonomy): domain Eukaryota; kingdom Metazoa; phylum Chordata; class Amphibia; order Caudata; family Salamandridae; genus Pleurodeles; species Pleurodeles waltl. The sequence goes on along the minus strand of NW_027150384.1, from coordinate 977,874 downwards.
AGGGGGCTGGAGACAGCATTGTCAGAGGCAGGCACAGTCCTTTCAGATGAGAGTGACCACTCCACCCCTCCCTCCTAGCAGAGATGGCTAATCAGGAATGCAGATCACACCCCAGCTCCCTTTGTGTCACTGTCTGGTGTGAGGTGAAAAACAACCCAACTGTCAAACTGACCCAGACAGGGAATCCACAAACAAGGCAGAGTCACAGAATGGTTTAAGCAAGAAAATGCTCACTTTCTAAAAGTGGCATTTCCAAACTCACAATCTTAAAATCAACTTTACTAAAAGATGTATTTTTAAATTGTGAGTTCAGGGATCCCAAACTCCACCTGTCCATCTACTCTCTAGGGGAATCTACACTTTAATCATATTTAAAGGTAGCCCCCATATTATCCTATGAGAGAGACAGACCTTGCAACAGTGAAAACGAAATTGGCAGTATTTCACTGTCAGGACATATAAACCACATTACTATATGTCCTACCTTATCCATACACTGCACCCTGCCCTTGGGGCTACCTAGGGCATATCTTAGGGGTGCCTTACATGTAAGGAAAGGGAAGGTTTAGGCCTGGCAAGTGGGTACACTTGCCAAGTCGAATTTACAGTGTAAGAATACACATGCAGACCCTGCAGTGGCAGGTCTGAGACATGAGTACAGATCTACTTATGTGGGTGGCACAACCAGTGCTGCAGGCCCACTAGTAGCATTTGATTTACAGGCCCTGGCACCTCTAGTGCACCTTACTAGGGACTTACTAGTAAATCAAATATGCCAATCATGGATAAACCACTTACATACAATTTAAACAGGAGAGCATATGCACTTTAGCACTGGTTAGCAGTGGTAAAGTGCTCAGAGTTGAAAAGCCAACAGCAACATGTCAGAAAAATATAGGAGGCAGGAGGCAAAAAAGTCTGGGGATGACCCTGCAAAAGCAAAAGTCCAACACGACCCCCTACCAGCCTAAAGCCAGGGGAGAACAATCAATACCTTGATGTACTTCCCTGATTGGGGCGATAGAACAGGGACCCAGGCCCACAACAGCAGGGGCATGTTCCAGTTCTACGCCTTCCTGACTCCAGTTGGATCCCTCTGTCCATACTCTCAGGGCCCACTAAGCTAACCCATGGGGAACCCTTCTCCACATCTACAGACACCATCTGTGCAACACCTAACTTTACTTTGCTCACAGATGTATTGCAATGGGCAGATAGTACCACCAGGGCCAACACAGTGGTGTTGCCCACTCCACCCCCGGGGTGTGACTCTCGTCCTCCCCCCCCCAGGGGCAACTCTGTCCACCAGGACAGCAAGCCACAGTGGCCCCAGACAACTGTCAGGGATGAGAGCCCGACCTCAGGCCTCTCTAACCACTGTGACTGTGGAGAGTGGGGGGCGGTAGCCCCAGGTGCCTGGCACCCTTTGACCACTCTCTCTTCCACCAGGTCAGGGATGACAACCTGACCCTGGTCCTCCCCTCTGGGGCTCTGTACCCTCCCTGCAGAAGTGGCACCCCCTGAGTCAAAAACTGTCAGGGTGCTTGTAGAAGCAGTCCTGCACAATTCTTCCATCAGTGCAGGGATGTTAACCTGCAACTGATCCTCCAACCTGGGGTCTGTACCTTCAGGTTGGACCAGGGCCAGGGGTGAGGCTTCCCTCCCCCTGCCCTCTCTTCTGGGGTCCTGAACCACCCAACTAGGAGCGGCCCCCCCAGAAGACAACATGGTAGGGGTACTGTTAGCAGTAGCCCCTTCCTCCAGGTCAGGGGGGACACCCTTAACCTGGCCTCCCAATCCAGGGTCTGTACCCACAGACTGGATCACTGCCTGGCAACCCAGGACTTCCTGGGGGGCATACCTACCCCCTACCAGGTCAGAGTTTACCCTCTGAACCTGGTCATCCAACCCAGGGTCACCACCCTGCGGTTGAACCACTGCCTGGCACACCAGGACTTCCTTGGGAGCACATTTACCCCCCATCAGGTCAGAGTTTACCCCCTGAACCTGATCATTCAACCCAGAGTCACCACCCTGCGGTTGAACCATTGCCTGGCACACCAGGGCTTCCAGGGGAGCACACCTACCCCCTACCAGATCAGAGCTTACCCCCTGAATCTGGCAATCCAACCCAGAGTCACTACCCTGCGGTTGAACCACTGCCTGGCGCACCAGGACTTCCTTGGGAGCACACGTTCTCCCCATCAGGTCAGAGTTTACCCCCTGAACCTGATCATCCAACCCAGAGTCACCATCCTGCGGTTGAATCATTGCCTGGCGCACCAGGACTTCCTGGGGGGCACACCTACCCCCCACAAGGGAAACACTTTCCCCAAGGGCCATACAAGAGTCTGGCTGGCGCAGGTCTCCTGACCTCTGCCCATCTGACAGAGTCTGGATTCCCCCCAGCCCAGAAATGGTCTCACCAAGGTCATTCCTGGGGGGCTCTGCACTCAGAGCTGACCCCTGACCCTCCAGGTTCTCCACTGGGGTCCGCAACCCCCTCTCAACCCTCTGTCTGGACTTCTGCAACCCCTCACTAGGAGTGGTACTGCCAGACACCAGAACTGGTGGGACGCTGGCTACAGCCGCCCCCCCAAGTTCTCCTGACACTGTGGGGTCTCCCTCAACAGATGGCCCTATGGTACAGGCTAGGCTCCCCTCCTGGGGTTCCCGCAGGGAACCCTCCAGGACCTGGGACCGGATCTCGGGCACCTTGGGCCTCAACCCATCCCCATTCCCTCTCCTCTGAGACTGGACATGGGGTCCCTCACCCATCCCACTACACTGGGACCTACCTGGGACACTACAATCCTTCCCTACCTCACCTGGTTGGGAACTACCTAGACCACTCCTCTCAGGAGCACCCCCAAATGCCTCTTCAGACTCTCTGGTACTCACCCAGAAGTCTGCCTCCATTGTAAGCTCCCTGGGGTCAGAGAACTCACACTCCACCTGGTGTTGGCATAGCTCTGGAAAATAAGGACTAGACATATGCTCTCCAGCACTTACATCACTCAGCCCCTCACATGAATTAACCAAAGTACCCTTCACCCAACCATCCAGTGACTCTGCTTTGAAAAAGCACCCCACATCACCCTCCTGAGACTGGTGAGACAGTACCTGACTGTCCCTGACACTCAACCCACACTCTTCTGGGATGTTTTCACACTCCATAACCAGGACTTCTACCTGGGGGGAACCCCTCTCCCTGTCACTCTCAACTAGAGTCAGTAGAGTGTCCCTCCCACCAGTAGGAATATGACTCCCCATGCCAGTTCCCCAATCCACCTCAGGGACCCTGTGCATCACTGGAGCTACCTCATACCCCTGAACCTCCTGGCGTGTGTTAACTCCCTCCTTCAAGTAGGGCACCACCTCTCTGGGCATGTGTACTTCTGCAGCATCACTGGATATACAATTGTTGCTGCCACCATTCCAGCTGGACTCAGCCCTCATGACTTCCAGCTCTTTCAATTTAAGCTCGTAAGCATAAATCATTTTTTTAATCTCTAAGTCCCTCCTCCTTTCTGCCAACTCCTTGAATCGGCGAGCCCTGTCTGCCCGTCTGTCCTGTAACTCTTCAGGAGTCAGACCCTTGGGTGACACCCTGCTATCCCTCCTGGGGACCCTCCCCCCAGGCGTAACAGGTACCTCCACTACACCACTGTGTATCCTCTGCACTTCCCCACCCACATTCTCCTCCTCTGTGTGCCCTCCAGCCTTCTTGATTGTCACCCCGGCCCTCTGTGCCTGTTGCAGCTCCCCCTCCCTGGTGGAGCTCTCAGTGGGACAGTCAAGATCTTTAAGGAACTGTTTCAATTGAGCAACTGAGTACTCCTTCAGTTTCTCCATTTCAAACACAGCTCCAGCTGTTGCATCTCCAGATTGAGACATGATGGTCACAAGTGCAAAGTTCCAAAGGCAGAAAGAAAATAATTTCCCACTGAAGTAAAAAGAATCAGTCAAGGGATCAGCAAAATCATGGAAGTAGAACAAAAAGAGTCCTTAAGAGAAAAATCAAAAGATCACCAAACGAGTAGTATGTGGTCACGTAGTGGTCTGAGATCAAAACAGTAGTGTACACTTAATTACTGTATGTCAAGTACAAATACAAGTCCAAATCCCGACCGCTGGTCACCAATGTTAGAAATGGGGTCTTTGGTTGACAGTCAGGTTACCCCCTGTTCAAGCAAGGACCCTCACTCTAGTTAGGATAAAAGAGAATCACCCTCAGCTAACCCCTGCTTACCCCCTTGGTAGCTTGGCAGAGCAGTAGGCTTAACCTCAGAGTGCTGGGCGTAAAGTATTTGTACCAACACACACAGTAACTTAATGAAAACACTACAAAATGACACAACACCAGTTTAGAAAAATAGGAAATATTTATCTAGACAAAACAAGACCAAAACGACAAAAATCCAACATACACAAGTCAAGTTATGATTTTTTAAAGGTTTAAAAATAAAAAGAGTCTTTAGGTAGTTGTAACAACACACTAGCGCTGCTAGCGTGTAAATGTACCTGGTTTGCGCCAAAAATAACCCCGCACGGGCGGTGTGCGTCGAAAATAACCCGGCACGGGTATATGACAACTCGGCACGGCGATGCGCGTCGAAAAAGCCAGCCACGCGACGGTCCGAAGTCCCGCGGCGCTGGTTGCGATCTCTCAGCCTTCGTCAGCGATGCTGCGCGTCGTTTCTCCTGCTCCGGGCGTCGATTCTCCGGTCGCGTTTCCAGCGGCGTCGTTTCTCAGCTGCGGAGCCGGCGTCGCGTCGTTTTCTCAGCCGCGATCGGATTCGCGTCGATCTTTTCTCCGCACGGTGCTCGGTGCGTGTATTTTTGTCCTTAGGCTGCCAGCCTCTCCTTTCAGGGTCCCAGGAACTGGAAGGGCACCACAGAGCAGAGTAGGGGTCTCTCCAGAGACTCCAGGTGCTGGCAGGAAGAAGTCTTTGCTATCCCTGAGACTTCAACAACAGGAGGCAAGCTCTACATCAAGCCCTTGGAGATTTCTTCTTCAAGATGGAAGGCACACAAAGTCCAGTCTTTGCCCTCTTACTCTGGCAGAAGCAGCACTGCAGGAAAGCTCCACAAAGCACAGTCACAGGCAGGGCAGCACTTGTTCCTCAGCGATCAGCTCTTCTCCAGGCAGAGGTTCCCCTTGATTCCAGAAGTGTTTCTAAAGTTTGTAAGTTTGGGTGCCCTTCTTATACCCATTTTAGTCTTTGAAGTCACCTTCCTTCAAAGGGGACTCACACCTTCTTGCGAAATCCTGCCTTGCCCAGGCAAGGCCTCAGACACACACCAGGGGGCTGGAGACAGCATTGTCAGAGGCAGGCACAGTCCTTTCAGATGAGAGTGACCACTCCACCCCTCCCTCCTAGCAGAGATGGCTAATCAGGAATGCAGATCACACCCCAGCTCCCTTTGTGTCACTGTCTGGTGTGAGGTGAAAAACAACCCAACTGTCAAACTGACCCAGACAGGGAATCCACAAACAAGGCAGAGTCACAGAATGGTTTAAGCAAGAAAATGCTCACTTTCTAAAAGTGGCATTTCCAAACTCACAATCTTAAAATCAACTTTACTAAAAGATGTATTTTTAAATTGTGAGTTCAGGGATCCCAAACTCCACCTGTCCATCTACTCTCTAGGGGAATCTACACTTTAATCATATTTAAAGGTAGCCCCCATATTATCCTATGAGAGAGACAGACCTTGCAACAGTGAAAACGAAATTGGCAGTATTTCACTGTCAGGACATATAAACCACATTACTATATGTCCTACCTTATCCATACACTGCACCCTGCCCTTGGGGCTACCTAGGGCATATCTTAGGGGTGCCTTACATGTAAGGAAAGGGAAGGTTTAGGCCTGGCAAGTGGGTACACTTGCCAAGTCGAATTTACAGTGTAAGAATACACATGCAGACCCTGCAGTGGCAGGTCTGAGACATGAGTACAGATCTACTTATGTGGGTGGCACAACCAGTGCTGCAGGCCCACTAGTAGCATTTGATTTACAGGCCCTGGCACCTCTAGTGCACCTTACTAGGGACTTACTAGTAAATCAAATATGCCAATCATGGATAAACCACTTACATACAATTTAAACAGGAGAGCATATGCACTTTAGCACTGGTTAGCAGTGGTAAAGTGCTCAGAGTTGAAAAGCCAACAGCAACATGTCAGAAAAATATAGGAGGCAGGAGGCAAAAAAGTCTGGGGATGACCCTGCAAAAGCAAAAGTCCAACACGACCCCCTACCAGCCTAAAGCCAGGGGAGAACAATCAATACCTTGATGTACTTCCCTGATTGGGGCGATAGAACAGGGACCCAGGCCCACAACAGCAGGGGCATGTTCCAGTTCTACGCCTTCCTGACTCCAGTTGGATCCCTCTGTCCATACTCTCAGGGCCCACTAAGCTAACCCATGGGGAACCCTTCTCCACATCTACAGACACCATCTGTGCAACACCTAACTTTACTTTGCTCACAGATGTATTGCAATGGGCAGATAGTACCACCAGGGCCAACACAGTGGTGTTGCCCACTCCACCCCCGGGGTGTGACTCTCGTCCTCCCCCCCCCAGGGGCAACTCTGTCCACCAGGACAGCAAGCCACAGTGGCCCCAGACAACTGTCAGGGATGAGAGCCCGACCTCAGGCCTCTCTAACCACTGTGACTGTGGAGAGTGGGGGGCGGTAGCCCCAGGTGCCTGGCACCCTTTGACCACTCTCTCTTCCACCAGGTCAGGGATGACAACCTGACCCTGGTCCTCCCCTCTGGGGCTCTGTACCCTCCCTGCAGAAGTGGCACCCCCAGAGTCAAAAACTGTCAGGGTGCTTGTAGAAGCAGTCCTGCACAATTCTTCCATCAGTGCAGGGATGTTAACCTGCAACTGATCCTCCAACCTGGGGTCTGTACCTTCAGGTTGGACCAGGGCCAGGGGTGAGGCTTCCCTCCCCCTGCCCTCTCTTCTGGGGTCCTGAACCACCCAACTAGGAGCGGCCCCCCCAGAAGACAACATGGTAGGGGTACTGTTAGCAGTAGCCCCTTCCTCCAGGTCAGGGGGGACACCCTTAACCTGGCCTCCCAATCCAGGGTCTGTACCCACAGACTGGATCACTGCCTGGCAACCCAGGACTTCCTGGGGGGCATACCTACCCCCTACCAGGTCAGAGTTTACCCTCTGAACCTGGTCATCCAACCCAGGGTCACCACCCTGCGGTTGAACCACTGCCTGGCACACCAGGACTTCCTTGGGAGCACATTTACCCCCCATCAGGTCAGAGTTTACCCCCTGAACCTGATCATTCAACCCAGAGTCACCACCCTGCGGTTGAACCATTGCCTGGCACACCAGGGCTTCCAGGGGAGCACACCTACCCCCTACCAGATCAGAGCTTACCCCCTGAATCTGGCAATCCAACCCAGAGTCACTACCCTGCGGTTGAACCACTGCCTGGCGCACCAGGACTTCCTTGGGAGCACACGTTCTCCCCATCAGGTCAGAGTTTACCCCCTGAACCTGATCATCCAACCCAGAGTCACCATCCTGCGGTTGAATCATTGCCTGGCGCACCAGGACTTCCTGGGGGGCACACCTACCCCCCACAAGGGAAACACTTTCCCCAAGGGCCATACAAGAGTCTGGCTGGCGCAGGTCTCCTGACCTCTGCCCATCTGACAGAGTCTGGATTCCCCCCAGCCCAGAAATGGTCTCACCAAGGTCATTCCTGGGGGGCTCTGCACTCAGAGCTGACCCCTGACCCTCCAGGTTCTCCACTGGGGTCCGCAACCCCCTCTCAACCCTCTGTCTGGACTTCTGCAACCCCTCACTAGGAGTGGTACTGCCAGACACCAGAACTGGTGGGACGCTGGCTACAGCCGCCCCCCCAAGTTCTCCTGACACTGTGGGGTCTCCCTCAACAGATGGCCCTATGGTACAGGCTAGGCTCCCCTCCTGGGGTTCCCGCAGGGAACCCTCCAGGACCTGGGACCGGATCTCGGGCACCTTGGGCCTCAACCCATCCCCATTCCCTCTCCTCTGAGACTGGACATGGGGTCCCTCACCCATCCCACTACACTGGGACCTACCTGGGACACTACAATCCTTCCCTACCTCACCTGGTTGGGAACTACCTAGACCACTCCTCTCAGGAGCACCCCCAAATGCCTCTTCAGACTCTCTGGTACTCACCCAGAAGTCTGCCTCCATTGTAAGCTCCCTGGGGTCAGAGAACTCACACTCCACCTGGTGTTGGCATAGCTCTGGAAAATAAGGACTAGACATATGCTCTCCAGCACTTACATCACTCAGCCCCTCACATGAATTAACCAAAGTACCCTTCACCCAACCATCCAGTGACTCTGCTTTGAAAAAGCACCCCACATCACCCTCCTGAGACTGGTGAGACAGTACCTGACTGTCCCTGACACTCAACCCACACTCTTCTGGGATGTTTTCACACTCCATAACCAGGACTTCTACCTGGGGGGAACCCCTCTCCCTGTCACTCTCAACTAGAGTCAGTAGAGTGTCCCTCCCACCAGTAGGAATATGACTCCCCATGCCAGTTCCCCAATCCACCTCAGGGACCCTGTGCATCACTGGAGCTACCTCATACCCCTGAACCTCCTGGCGTGTGTTAACTCCCTCCTTCAAGTAGGGCACCACCTCTCTGGGCATGTGTACTTCTGCAGCATCACTGGATATACAATTGTTGCTGCCACCATTCCAGCTGGACTCAGCCCTCATGACTTCCAGCTCTTTCAATTTAAGCTCGTAAGCATAAATCATTTTTTTAATCTCTAAGTCCCTCCTCCTTTCTGCCAACTCCTTGAATCGGCGAGCCCTGTCTGCCCGTCTGTCCTGTAACTCTTCAGGAGTCAGACCCTTGGGTGACACCCTGCTATCCCTCCTGGGGACCCTCCCCCCAGGCGTAACAGGTACCTCCACTACACCACTGTGTATCCTCTGCACTTCCCCACCCACATTCTCCTCCTCTGTGTGCCCTCCAGCCTTCTTGATTGTCACCCCGGCCCTCTGTGCCTGTTGCAGCTCCCCCTCCCTGGTGGAGCTCTCAGTGGGACAGTCAAGATCTTTAAGGAACTGTTTCAATTGAGCAACTGAGTACTCCTTCAGTTTCTCCATTTCAAACACAGCTCCAGCTGTTGCATCTCCAGATTGAGACATGATGGTCACAAGTGCAAAGTTCCAAAGGCAGAAAGAAAATAATTTCCCACTGAAGTAAAAAGAATCAGTCAAGGGATCAGCAAAATCATGGAAGTAGAACAAAAAGAGTCCTTAAGAGAAAAATCAAAAGATCACCAAACGAGTAGTATGTGGTCACGTAGTGGTCTGAGATCAAAACAGTAGTGTACACTTAATTACTGTATGTCAAGTACAAATACAAGTCCAAATCCCGACCGCTGGTCACCAATGTTAGAAATGGGGTCTTTGGTTGACAGTCAGGTTACCCCCTGTTCAAGCAAGGACCCTCACTCTAGTTAGGATAAAAGAGAATCACCCTCAGCTAACCCCTGCTTACCCCCTTGGTAGCTTGGCAGAGCAGTAGGCTTAACCTCAGAGTGCTGGGCGTAAAGTATTTGTACCAACACACACAGTAACTTAATGAAAACACTACAAAATGACACAACACCAGTTTAGAAAAATAGGAAATATTTATCTAGACAAAACAAGACCAAAACGACAAAAATCCAACATACACAAGTCAAGTTATGATTTTTTAAAGGTTTAAAAATAAAAAGAGTCTTTAGGTAGTTGTAACAACACACTAGCGCTGCTAGCGTGTAAATGTACCTGGTTTGCGCCAAAAATAACCCCGCACGGGCGGTGTGCGTCGAAAATAACCCGGCACGGGTATATGACAACTCGGCACGGCGATGCGCGTCGAAAAAGCCAGCCACGCGACGGTCCGAAGTCCCGCGGCGCTGGTTGCGATCTCTCAGCCTTCGTCAGCGATGCTGCGCGTCGTTTCTCCTGCTCCGGGCGTCGATTCTCCGGTCGCGTTTCCAGCGGCGTCGTTTCTCAGCTGCGGAGCCGGCGTCGCGTCGTTTTCTCAGCCGCGATCGGATTCGCGTCGATCTTTTCTCCGCACGGTGCTCGGTGCGTGTATTTTTGTCCTTAGGCTGCCAGCCTCTCCTTTCAGGGTCCCAGGAACTGGAAGGGCACCACAGAGCAGAGTAGGGGTCTCTCCAGAGACTCCAGGTGCTGGCAGGAAGAAGTCTTTGCTATCCCTGAGACTTCAACAACAGGAGGCAAGCTCTACATCAAGCCCTTGGAGATTTCTTCTTCAAGATGGAAGGCACACAAAGTCCAGTCTTTGCCCTCTTACTCTGGCAGAAGCAGCACTGCAGGAAAGCTCCACAAAGCACAGTCACAGGCAGGGCAGCACTTGTTCCTCAGCGATCAGCTCTTCTCCAGGCAGAGGTTCCCCTTGATTCCAGAAGTGTTTCTAAAGTTTGTAAGTTTGGGTGCCCTTCTTATACCCATTTTAGTCTTTGAAGTCACCTTCCTTCAAAGGGGACTCACACCTTCTTGCGAAATCCTGCCTTGCCCAGGCAAGGCCTCAGACACACACCAGGGGGCTGGAGACAGCATTGTCAGAGGCAGGCACAGTCCTTTCAGATGAGAGTGACCACTCCACCCCTCCCTCCTAGCAGAGATGGCTAATCAGGAATGCAGATCACACCCCAGCTCCCTTTGTGTCACTGTCTGGTGTGAGGTGAAAAACAACCCAACTGTCAAACTGACCCAGACAGGGAATCCACAAACAAGGCAGAGTCACAGAATGGTTTAAGCAAGAAAATGCTCACTTTCTAAAAGTGGCATTTCCAAACTCACAATCTTAAAATCAACTTTACTAAAAGATGTATTTTTAAATTGTGAGTTCAGGGATCCCAAACTCCACCTGTCCATCTACTCTCTAGGGGAATCTACACTTTAATCATATTTAAAGGTAGCCCCCATATTATCCTATGAGAGAGACAGACCTTGCAACAGTGAAAACGAAATTGGCAGTATTTCACTGTCAGGACATATAAACCACATTACTATATGTCCTACCTTATCCATACACTGCACCCTGCCCTTGGGGCTACCTAGGGCATATCTTAGGGGTGCCTTACATGTAAGGAAAGGGAAGGTTTAGGCCTGGCAAGTGGGTACACTTGCCAAGTCGAATTTACAGTGTAAGAATACACATGCAGACCCTGCAGTGGCAGGTCTGAGACATGAGTACAGATCTACTTATGTGGGTGGCACAACCAGTGCTGCAGGCCCACTAGTAGCATTTGATTTACAGGCCCTGGCACCTCTAGTGCACCTTACTAGGGACTTACTAGTAAATCAAATATGCCAATCATGGATAAACCACTTACATACAATTTAAACAGGAGAGCATATGCACTTTAGCACTGGTTAGCAGTGGTAAAGTGCTCAGAGTTGAAAAGCCAACAGCAACATGTCAGAAAAATATAGGAGGCAGGAGGCAAAAAAGTCTGGGGATGACCCTGCAAAAGCAAAAGTCCAACACGACCCCCTACCAGCCTAAAGCCAGGGGAGAACAATCAATACCTTGATGTACTTCCCTGATTGGGGCGATAGAACAGGGACCCAGGCCCACAACAGCAGGGGCATGTTCCAGTTCTACGCCTTCCTGACTCCAGTTGGATCCCTCTGTCCATACTCTCAGGGCCCACTAAGCTAACCCATGGGGAACCCTTCTCCACATCTACAGACACCATCTGTGCAACACCTAACTTTACTTTGCTCACAGATGTATTGCAATGGGCAGATAGTACCACCAGGGCCAACACAGTGGTGTTGCCCACTCCACCCCCGGGGTGTGACTCTCGTCCTCCCCCCCCCAGGGGCAACTCTGTCCACCAGGACAGCAAGCCACAGTGGCCCCAGACAACTGTCAGGGATGAGAGCCCGACCTCAGGCCTCTCTAACCACTGTGACTGTGGAGAGTGGGGGGCGGTAGCCCCAGGTGCCTGGCACCCTTTGACCACTCTCTCTTCCACCAGGTCAGGGATGACAACCTGACCCTGGTCCTCCCCTCTGGGGCTCTGTACCCTCCCTGCAGAAGTGGCACCCCCAGAGTCAAAAACTGTCAGGGTGCTTGTAGAAGCAGTCCTGCACAATTCTTCCATCAGTGCAGGGATGTTAACCTGCAACTGATCCTCCAACCTGGGGTCTGTACCTTCAGGTTGGACCAGGGCCAGGGGTGAGGCTTCCCTCCCCCTGCCCTCTCTTCTGGGGTCCTGAACCACCCAACTAGGAGCGGCCCCCCCAGAAGACAACATGGTAGGGGTACTGTTAGCAGTAGCCCCTTCCTCCAGGTCAGGGGGGACACCCTTAACCTGGCCTCCCAATCCAGGGTCTGTACCCACAGACTGGATCACTGCCTGGCAACCCAGGACTTCCTGGGGGGCATACCTACCCCCTACCAGGTCAGAGTTTACCCTCTGAACCTGGTCATCCAACCCAGGGTCACCACCCTGCGGTTGAACCACTGCCTGGCACACCAGGACTTCCTTGGGAGCACATTTACCCCCCATCAGGTCAGAGTTTACCCCCTGAACCTGATCATTCAACCCAGAGTCACCACCCTGCGGTTGAACCATTGCCTGGCACACCAGGGCTTCCAGGGGAGCACACCTACCCCCTACCAGATCAGAGCTTACCCCCTGAATCTGGCAATCCAACCCAGAGTCACTACCCTGCGGTTGAACCACTGCCTGGCGCACCAGGACTTCCTTGGGAGCACACGTACTCCCCATCAGGTCAGAGTTTACCCCCTGAACCTGATCATCCAACCCAGAGTCACCATCCTGCGGTTGAATCATTGCCTGGCGCACCAGGACTTCCTGGGGGGCACACCTACCCCCCACAAGGGAAACACTTTCCCCAAGGGCCATACAAGAGTCTGGCTGGCGCAGGTCTCCTGACCTCTGCCCATCTGACAGAGTCTGGATTCCCCCCAGCCCAGAAATGGTCTCACCAAGGTCATTCCTGGGGGGCTCTGCACTCAGAGCTGACCCCTGACCCTCCAGGTTCTCCACTGGGGTCCGCAACCCCCTCTCAACCCTCTGTCTGGACTTCTGCAACCCCTCACTAGGAGTGGTACTGCCAGACACCAGAACTGGTGGGACGCTGGCTACAGCCGCCCCCCCAAGTTCTCCTGACACTGTGGGGTCTCCCTCAACAGATGGCCCTATGGTACAGGCTAGGCTCCCCTCCTGGGGTTCCCGCAGGGAACCCTCCAGGACCTGGGACCGGATCTCGGGCACCTTGGGCCTCAACCCATCCCCATTCCCTCTCCTCTGAGACTGGACATGGGGTCCCTCACCCATCCCACTACACTGGGACCTACCTGGGACACTACAATCCTTCCCTACCTCACCTGGTTGGGAACTACCTAGACCACTCCTCTCAGGAGCACCCCCAAATGCCTCTTCAGACTCTCTGGTACTCACCCAGAAGTCTGCCTCCATTGTAAGCTCCCTGGGGTCAGAGAACTCACACTCCACCTGGTGTTGGCATAGCTCTGGAAAATAAGGACTAGACATATGCTCTCCAGCACTTACATCACTCAGCCCCTCACATGAATTAACCAAAGTACCCTTCACCCAACCATCCAGTGACTCTGCTTTGAAAAAGCACCCCACATCACCCTCCTGAGACTGGTGAGACAGTACCTGACTGTCCCTGACACTCAACCCACACTCTTCTGGGATGTTTTCACACTCCATAACCAGGACTTCTACCTGGGGGGGAACCCCTCTCCCTGTCACTCTCAACTAGAGTCAGTAGAGTGTCCCTCCCACCAGTAGGAATATGACTCCCCATGCCAGTTCCCCAATCCACCTCAGGGACCCTGTGCATCACTGGAGCTACCTCATACCCCTGAACCTCCTGGCGTGTGTTAACTCCCTCCTTCAAGTAGGGCACCACCTCTCTGGGCATGTGTACTTCTGCAGCATCACTGGATATACAATTGTTGCTGCCACCATTCCAGCTGGACTCAGCCCTCATGACTTCCAGCTCTTTCAATTTAAGCTCGTAAGCATAAATCATTTTTTTAATCTCTAAGTCCCTCCTCCTTTCTGCCAACTCCTTGAATCGGCGAGCCCTGTCTGCCCGTCTGTCCTGTAACTCTTCAGGAGTCAGACCCTTGGGTGACACCCTGCTATCCCTCCTGGGGACCCTCCCCCCAGGCGTAACAGGTACCTCCACTACACCACTGTGTATCCTCTGCACTTCCCCACCCACATTCTCCTCCTCTGTGTGCCCTCCAGCCTTCTTGATTGTCACCCCGGCCCTCTGTGCCTGTTGCAGCTCCCCCTCCCTGGTGGAGCTCTCAGTGGGACAGTCAAGATCTTTAAGGAACTGTTTCAATTGAGCAACTGAGTACTCCTTCAGTTTCTCCATTTCAAACACAGCTCCAGCTGTTGCATCTCCAGATTGAGACATGATGGTCACAAGTGCAAAGTTCCAAAGGCAGAAAGAAAATAATTTCCCACTGAAGTAAAAAGAATCAGTCAAGGGATCAGCAAAATCATGGAAGTAGAACAAAAAGAGTCCTTAAGAGAAAAATCAAAAGATCACCAAACGAGTAGTATGTGGTCACGTAGTGGTCTGAGATCAAAACAGTAGTGTACACTTAATTACTGTATGTCAAGTACAAATACAAGTCCAAATCCCGACCGCTGGTCACCAATGTTAGAAATGGGGTCTTTGGTTGACAGTCAGGTTACCCCCTGTTCAAGCAAGGACCCTCACTCTAGTTAGGATAAAAGAGAATCACCCTCAGCTAACCCCTGCTTACCCCCTTGGTAGCTTGGCAGAGCAGTAGGCTTAACCTCAGAGTGCTGGGCGTAAAGTATTTGTACCAACACACACAGTAACTTAATGAAAACACTACAAAATGACACAACACCAGTTTAGAAAAATAGGAAATATTTATCCAGACAAAACAAGACCAAAACGACAAAAATCCAACATACACAAGTCAAGTTATGATTTTTTAAAGGTTTAAAAATAAAAAGAGTCTTTAGGTAGTTGTAACAACACACTAGCGCTGCTAGCGTGTAAATGTACCTGGTTTGCGCCAAAAATAACCCCGCACGGGCGGTGTGCGTCGAAAATAACCCGGCACGGGTATATGACAACTCGGCACGGCGATGCGCGTCGAAAAAGCCAGCCACGCGACGGTCCGAAGTCCCGCGGCGCTGGTTGCGATCTCTCAGCCTTCGTCAGCGATGCTGCGCGTCGTTTCTCCTGCTCCGGGCGTCGATTCTCCGGTCGCGTTTCCAGCGGCGTCGTTTCTCAGCTGCGGAGCCGGCGTCGCGTCGTTTTCTCAGCCGCGATCGGATTCGCGTCGATCTTTTCTCCGCACGGTGCTCGGTGCGTGTATTTTTGTCCTTAGGCTGCCAGCCTCTCCTTTCAGGGTCCCAGGAACTGGAAGGGCACCACAGAGCAGAGTAGGGGTCTCTCCAGAGACTCCAGGTGCTGGCAGGAAGAAGTCTTTGCTATCCCTGAGACTTCAACAACAGGAGGCAAGCTCTACATCAAGCCCTTGGAGATTTCTTCTTCAAGATGGAAGGCACACAAAGTCCAGTCTTTGCCCTCTTACTCTGGCAGAAGCAGCACTGCAGGAAAGCTCCACAAAGCACAGTCACAGGCAGGGCAGCACTTGTTCCTCAGCGATCAGCTCTTCTCCAGGCAGAGGTTCCCCTTGATTCCAGAAGTGTTTCTAAAGTTTGTAAGTTTGGGTGCCCTTCTTATACCCATTTTAGTCTTTGAAGTCACCTTCCTTCAAAGGGGACTCACACCTTCTTGCGAAATCCTGCCTTGCCCAGGCAAGGCCTCAGACACACACCAGGGGGCTGGAGACAGCATTGTCAGAGGCAGGCACAGTCCTTTCAGATGAGAGTGACCACTCCACCCCTCCCTCCTAGCAGAGATGGCTAATCAGGAATGCAGATCACACCCCAGCTCCCTTTGTGTCACTGTCTGGTGTGAGGTGAAAAACAACCCAACTGTCAAACTGACCCAGACAGGGAATCCACAAACAAGGCAGAGTCACAGAATGGTTTAAGCAAGAAAATGCTCACTTTCTAAAAGTGGCATTTCCAAACTCACAATCTTAAAATCAACTTTACTAAAAGATGTATTTTTAAATTGTGAGTTCAGGGATCCCAAACTCCACCTGTCCATCTACTCTCTAGGGGAATCTACACTTTAATCATATTTAAAGGTAGCCCCCATATTATCCTATGAGAGAGACAGACCTTGCAACAGTGAAAACGAAATTGGCAGTATTTCACTGTCAGGACATATAAACCACATTACTATATGTCCTACCTTATCCATACACTGCACCCTGCCCTTGGGGCTACCTAGGGCATATCTTAGGGGTGCCTTACATGTAAGGAAAGGGAAGGTTTAGGCCTGGCAAGTGGGTACACTTGCCAAGTCGAATTTACAGTGTAAGAATACACATGCAGACCCTGCAGTGGCAGGTCTGAGACATGAGTACAGATCTACTTATGTGGGTGGCACAACCAGTGCTGCAGGCCCACTAGTAGCATTTGATTTACAGGCCCTGGCACCTCTAGTGCACCTTACTAGGGACTTACTAGTAAATCAAATATGCCAATCATGGATAAACCACTTACATACAATTTAAACAGGAGAGCATATGCACTTTAGAACTGGTTAGCAGTGGTAAAGTGCTCAGAGTTGAAAAGCCAACAGCAACATGTCAGAAAAATATAGGAGGCAGGAGGCAAAAAAGTCTGGGGATGACCCTGCAAAAGCAAAAGTCCAACACATTTCTTATGCACTTTACTTGCCTATCCTATGTGGATGATATGAATGATGGAATGTACTGTTTATGCACTTTCACTTTTTCATCGATTCTAGGTTTTTATGATAGTGCCGGATAATGCGCCATTTATCATCTCATGGCGGCGGGTGAATTGCTACAAGGTATTCATCTTAAAGGAGGTGGCTGACTTCATCATAATGAAATACGGCACTTTGCTAACAGTGTAGCATGTTCACTCCTGATAGCAGCTCTTCTCACAACTTTTTCCACCGATTGTTGACAGGTGAGCTGTCCTAGAGTGGTCATCCTTAATTGCTTATACATAGGTAAATGGTGATTTATGATGAGAGAATGTATCTCTGTTTGTATATTTAACCTACATAATCTGTTTGATTTTATTTTGTTCTACTTGTGCAATATAGTGTTTTAGATATGGGCAGAAGATGATTTTTGATGTGGGGATGCGCCTTTGGTCGCATATATCACTTTTCTTATCTTCTTTTAATGTTTTGCCTGTGCAATTATTTTAAGTAATCACAATAAAGCTCATTACACACTTTTCTCAGTAAGGAGTCACACCTCGCTCTTAATAGGGTGGGAGGGAACAAGAGAATCAGTGTGCCAGCCTGGCTGTAAAGTGCTGGGCCGGGGGCTGGCATCTGCCCACAATGCCCACGCCTAGCGCCCGCCCTGCGTCATTACATAATCACAGCAGACCTAAGTGCATGGCATAAGAGGGAGCCGAGAGAGGTGCCTTGCTTTGTAGGAAAGCACCCCAGATTCTGATTGGCTAGAGATAACAGACTCAACCCTCACAACCAGGGAAGAGGGGGTGAATTCTGAGAGACCAGATAAGTAGACGCCCCCTGGCGGAGAGGTTGGGCATTGCACCTATAAGTGCTCCTTAAACCCTGTCGCCCTTTCATGCTGCTCTGGAGCAAACACCAGTCCAGCCCTGACCGGGCATTATCTCTCATTAATGCTATACCCTGACGTCATAACTATTTGGTGTCCGTGTCTATATCGAATTTATGTGGTCAAAAACCCCAACTCATCTGTGACTGACCTCTAAATAATTTACAAATATCTCTGAAAGAGAAACACATTTGTCTTTTTCTAATAAAAACCTTTAAGGCCCGGGTGAAATAGGGATTAGAGTTGCATTAAATTAACAGGCTCAGACCGTCGCAAGTAATAATGTGTGTAGAGTTGTGTGAAGGCTGTTGCCTTTCTCTCTGCAGCTTTGAATAAAAGGAATCAGATATTTCCTAAAATGAGACTCTCTGTGTCAGAAAACCAACCTCCTCCTCCTGTTCTCTGGGATTGCCAGGCTGTGTCCAAGGGAAATACGGACAAAAATAATATTCAGAATACTGTACATCACGAGGGATGGTGAACACAACACATCCCACATAACTCTCACACACATCTGGCTCGTTGGTCTAGGGGTATGATTCTCGCTTAGGGTGCGAGAGGTCCCGTTTTTAAATCCCGGACGAGCCCTTTAATATTTTATCATATCACTAAATGGATAATTTGAAAAGTAACAAACTAAAAAACAAGCGCTTTTAAGATAAAATACCCTGGGACGGTTTTGTATTTTAAGCCATCACGTGTCGCGCTGCAAGGAAGAAACGGAGCCCTGGACCAAGAGGCAGCTGCAGGGGCCGCCGGGAGGCAGGTCTCCATCACTGCCACATCAGCACCCGGGACATTTGTTAATGTTGCTTGGAGACGAATCTTATTACACCGGGGGCTGCACGTCTTTTGTTAAACCACACTGTGGGAGACAGCAGGGTGAGACGTGGGAGTGCACGAGTGTGAGACACACTGGGCAGGGGGAGGGGATTGTGAGGTCACCAGCAGCAGGGCAGAGACCCGGGGCACAAGCTGGGGTGGGCGCGGGTGAACGGAGCCCCCACCCTGTTTTTAGAGCGTGGGCTCCGTTCCCTGTACCGGAGGCTGGCAGAGGCCGAATAGTGCCACCTTGGACTCCATTAAATTAATTGTACAACTTTACTTTGGCACAGAAGTTTTGAATGAAGTGCTTAGAGGCTCCGTCGTTCTGTTTAGCACAGTTAATTTGACGGGTATCTTTGGTGGCACAGCGATGGCAGAGGCTTATTTAGAGGTTTATTATGTAGCACGTCTTTGAGAGGGGTATATTTCGGGGCACAATAATGACACCAGGAATACTTCGAAGTGTTAGTCCGTGGCAGTGGTTGTGATGGGCATATTCTGGGCAAAATGATTCTAATCTGATATTCTGTCTCACTCTCCTGCCATTGAGTGTGGGCGGAGGGGTCCCCCATAGCGGCCACGTTTTCCAGACCCATCGTGATGTGTTGCTCCAGTCCAGTTTTATTTCTTTGAATTCTCGGACTTGTAGTCCTGTTTTATCATAGACTAAAAAAGACTACAAGTCCCAGAAGTCAAAGGAAAAATATGGCCTGGAGCAGGAGATGACGCATGGACCTTGGGAACTTGAGAGGGCTGGTATCGACTTCCTCCACTGTCAGAGGGCCACTCAGGTACCTGGACCGGTGCAATGGACCCCTGGCTGAAGCGGGCACCCAGACCTCTGTGGAGAAATGTGTCTAGTAGGCTGTCTCCGGATGCTTGAGGGGGTGTCGCCTCTCTCACGCCCCCTGGGCTCTAGGATGGATCTACATTACCTGAAGAGTTTATATATAACCAGCTAAAAAGAAATAGCAATGATGGAAGGAGACAATAGACCCTACAATTTAAATTCTCGAAACTTCCTCGTGCCTGATAAGAGGACGGTGTGATCCATGACCTGCCTGCTCGTGAGACGCACGTGTAATACATATGACCCGTACTGCCCTGCTCTGCCCCCTCGCGAGTGTCTGTACTTATACACATGGGCACTGGAGTAACAAAGGCCCCCGCGGTGAAGAGGGAGAGCGAGCTCTAGGGGGCCCTAGAGCTCCCGCGTGAGTCCGGAGGGGGCCCCTGCGTGCACTGTGCAGGGAAGTACGGGAGGGGGCATGAAAGGGTGGTCCCGTGCAGGGAGAGGAGGCTGGCGGCACCGGCAGGTGATGCTGGAGTCAGCTGGTGACTGAGGTCCGATGACAGAGCAGCCCTCCCGGCCAGGCTTTTTAGGGGGGGGCGGAGGGGGGAACCTGTAAACTCTTCACTACTGCACTGGACCTCCAGGGTGTTTTTCATGGGATCAGCACAGTCATTAAATGCGATCACAGGCCGCCGAAATAGCTCAGTTGGGAGAGCGTTAGACTGAAGATCTAAAGGTCCCTGGTTCGATCCCGGGTTTCGGCAGAAAGCTTGAATGAAAAACTTAGAAATATAAGACATTGTTTAAACAACAATAATATTATTTCTCTGTCGTGTCCCAGCTCCTCATTGGTTTGTGTCCTTCCTCCTTTGCCCCATCCCTTGTTCTTTCTTCCTTTTCTTTGCGCTCTCCCTTCCTCCTTCCCGGCCTTCCTTCCTTCGCTTCTCACCGCCCTCATTTCGTTATTTACACGTTTCTCATAATTCTGTCTCCCTCCGTCTCACCCCCATCGTTGTGCGTGCGCCTCACACCAGCGGCCCCATCACACTAAATGCGTGACAGATGTGCACCTAGGAGCTCAGTGCCACGTGCTGTGACGTTCACACCGTGGAGCACATTCCCCCTCCTGGGAGTAAAGTACACTCATGACATGCAGATCTGTAACAGCGGAGGGTGATCTCACGTGTGCCCTGTGACTGAGGACACACTCGACTCTCACTCACCGTGTGTCTGTAATTCAGGACACCCTCTACTCTCACTCACTGTGTGTTTGTGTACTTAAGGACACACTCCGCTCTCACTCACTGTGTGCCTATAACTCAGGACACACTCTACTCTCACTCACTGTGTGCGTCTATAACTCAAGACACACTCTGCTCTCACTCACTGTGTGTCTGTGTACTTAAGGACACACTCTGCTCTCACTCACTGTGTGCGTCTATAACTCAGGACACACTACTCTCACTCACTGTGTGTCTATAACTCAGGACACACTCTGCTCTCACTCGCTGTGCGTCTATAACTCAGGACACACTCTGCTCTCACTCACTGTGTGCGTCTATAACTCAGGACACACACTGCTCTCACTCACTGTGCGTCTATAACTCAGAACACACTCTACTCTCACTCAGGAGACACTCTACTCTCACTGTGTGTCTATAACTCGTGACACACTACTCTCACTCACTGTGCGTCTATAACTCGGGACACACTCTACTCTCACTCACTGTGCGTCTATAACTCAGGACACACTCTACTCTCACTCACTGTGTGCATCTGCTGTCACTCACTGTGCGTCTATAACTCAGGACACACTCTACTCTCACTCACTGCGTGTCTATAACTCAGGACACACTCTACTCTCACTCACTGCGTGTCTATAACTCAGGACACACTCTACTCTCACTCACTGTGTGTCTATAACTCAGGACACACTCTGCTCTCACTCACTGTGTGCGTCTATAACTCGTGACACACTCTGCTCTCACTCACTGTGTGCGTCTATAACATGTGACACACTCTGCTCTCACTCACTGTGTCTATAACTCAGGACACCCTCTACTCTCACTCACTGTGTGTCTATAACTCAGGACACACTCTGCTCTCACTCACTGTGCGTCTATAACTCAGGACACACTCTACTCTCACTCACTGTGTGTCTATAACTCAGGACACACTCTGCTCTCACTCACTGTGCGTCTATAACTCAGAACACACTCTACTCTCACTCACTGTGTCTATAACTCAGGACACCCTCTACTCTCACTCAGGCCACACTCTACTCTCACTGTGTGTCTATAACTCGTGACACACTACTCTCACTCACTGTGCATCTATAACTCAGGACACATTCTACTCTCACTCACTGTGCGTCTATAACTCAGGACACACTCTACTCTCACTCACTGTGTGTCTATAACTCAGGACACACTCTGCTCTCACTCACTGTGCATCTATAACTCAGGACACACTCTGCTCTCACTCGCTGTGTGCATCTATAACTCAGGACAGACTCTGCTCTCACTCACTGTATGTCTATAACTCAGGACACACTCTGCTCTCACTCACTGTGTGTCTATAACTCAGGACACACTCTGCTCTCACTCACTGTGTGTCTGTAACTCAAGACACACTCTGCTCTCACTCACTGTGCGTCTGTAACTCAGGACACCCTCTGCTCTCACTCACTGTGTGTCTGTGTACTTAAGGACACACTCTACTCTCACTCGCTGTGTGCATCTATAACTCAGGACACACTCTACTCTTACTCACTGTGCGTCTATAACTCAGGACACACTCTACTCTCACTCACTGTGTGTCTATAACTCAGGACACCCTCTGCTCTCACTCACTGTGCGTCTATAACTCAGGACACACTCTGCTCTCACTCACTGTGCATCTATAACTCAGGACACATTCTACTCTCACTCACTGTGCGTCTATAACTCAAGACACACTCTACTCTCACTCACTGTGTGTCTATAACTCAGGTCACACTCTACTCTCACTCAGGCCACACTCTACTCTCACTGTGTGTCTATAACTCGTGACACACTACTCTCACTCACTGTGCGTCTATAACTCAGGACACACACTGCTCTCACTCACTGTGCGTCTGTAACTCAGGACACACACTGCTCTCACTCACTGTGTGTGTGTAGTGTACACTGATGCACACTTTTAAGCATCGATTCTTCTATTTGCACTAGTGTTTCTTTTACCTCGTGGTACAGAGTATGCAGATCCCTGTGCCCAGAATATGCCCATCACAGCACCGTGGTTCAGAATAACCCTATATAGTGTGCGGGACAATTACTGTGGCACCAAATATACAGGGACCGGAATGGAAACCAGGATCAGCTCAGTCTGGGCAAAAAGTTCAAGCCAAACCCTTTCCCATGCAGCCCGCATGGCAGTGCCAGGGGACCAAGCGGGCAGTCCGGCCCTGGCACATGCCTAGCAAGAGGACTGCTCTGCGGAATAACCCCAGGAAGCGCATCTACGGGGGTTATTGTGCCACCCAATGTACCCCGACGTTGGCACGGCACCTGCCAATCGGAACGGACACGTTCACCAGAATGATTGTGTCATTTCACCTTTAATGTGCCACGGAGGACGCCCCGGACAGCTGCACCGTGGAATGCACCATTCAGAGTTACCGTCGGTGGCACAGAAAATGCCCCTTTTAAATACGGTCATAAAAGTTATAACTTTGGCAGGTCTCAGAGGAGCGCCCCCTGTAGGAGGAGGGCCTCTGCTGCTCTTACTGTCCAGCCAGTGCTTAATTTGTAAATAAAAAGGTGCCGGTGCCCAAGCCCTCCTCTTAAATACGCGGCTGCAGCGTAATCCTGAACCCATCTCAGGCCTCTTCAATCCATATAAAGCCACTTCCTGCCCCTTCAGCTCACTCTTGCAGCTTTCTCCCTTTGTGACACTTTTTCGTTGTTCCCTTCCTTCGTCTTCCTCATTTGTGTCTTTTTCTCGCAGCAAATGCTAGAGGCAGAAGAATAAGCCCCGGCCCTCAAAAATAAGTGTCGGTGCTCAGCACCGGAAACAACAAGCACAAATTAAGCACTGTGTCCAGCGCACTTTTCCTAGTGTGGCTCGCACTCACGTGCGCCCCCACAGCCCACTCAACAGCTCCACGAAGTGTAGCGCCCACAGTGAGTTTCAACTGCATGTAAGAGAAATCCTCTCTTCCCTGCTGATGTGGCAGGTGTAGGCACCCCCGCCCCCCACCCAACACACACACACACACATCTGAGTGTTGGGATGAGTGCGACATATTCTGGATTAAAATCCGAAACCAGGCCAGGGTCTTTTTAAAAGATGATGTTGTTTGATTAACCACTTGAAGCATCTGCTTTTTTTTAATTTAAAAAAAGAATTCCAAGGAGGGCTCGTCCGGGATTTGAACCCGGGACCTCTCGCACCCGAAGCGAGAATCATACCCCTAGACCAACGAGCCACTCATGTGTCATTGGAATGTGGACGTGTGTGAGGTAGGGTACCGAGCTCCAGATAGCAGCACTTCTGTTTTCACAAGGTGTCGGTTTCCTTTTATTCAAAAGCCGAAGGAGAAGGAAACTTCAATCATGTACCAAGAACACTGTGCGAGAGGCCTCCCCGTGGGTCTGTCACCTTCATACATGTGTGGCCCCATTTCACCTGGAACCCAAGGGTTTCAGTGGAGCAAATATGAAAATGTATTCCACCTACAGGGGTGTATTAAACTATTGCCCACTGGCATCAGAAGTGTTTCTCTTTTCTGCGGCTCACAGTACTTTTCAGTCTCTTAAAGACCACAGGCACCAAATAATGAATACGTCACACCCACGGTGTGGCACTAATGAGGGATAATGCCCGGTCCGGGGTGGGGCAGATGTGTTTGTTCCAGAGCAGCTGAAAGGGCATCAAGGTTTATGGCACAGGAAGAGGCGCAGTGTCCGAGCTCCCCGCCAGGGGGCGCCTACTTCTCTGGGGGGTTCGGATTCTTGCTCACTGTGAGGCCGTGTGACAGGTTGTGTCTGTCCTCTTTGGTCAGTCAGTGTCTGGGGAACGCCTGAAAGAGAAAGTCCCCTCTGCGGGGGTGGTGGGGACATCACACCTCCTGTTACACTGGACATCCCCACGCGTACACCCCGGAGGCAATGACGAGGGCCGAAAAGGACAGAGGCCGGGCCGTTATCGACGGTGGGTTCGATGCTTGAATCACCCGTGGAGTGAGATCTGACGAGTCAGACACCCAACGGGCCTGGTGAGAAGGGGGCGGTGTGGAGGGTCTGAGTAAGATCAGACACCGAAGGGGCCCATGAGAGAAGGGGTCAGTGTTGAAGGACTGAGTGAAGTCTGACGAGTCAGACACCGAAGGGGCCCTGGTGAGAAGGCGGCCAGTGTGGAGGTTACTGAGTGAGTTCTGACGGGTCAGACACCAACCGGGCCCTGGTGAGAAGGCGGCGCGGAATGGAGGGGCTGAGTGAGGTCTGACGGGTCAGACACCGAATTGGCCCTGGAGAGAAGGGGGCAATGTGGAGGTTACAGAGTGAGGTCTCCGAGGGTCCCATGGAGGGGAAGGCGTCGGTGTGCAAGCAACGAGTGAGGTCTCTGAGGGTCCCGATAGAGGGGAAGAGGGGCCGGGGTTAGGTCAGGGGCAGTTTCTCCTGCTCGGATGTGATTGATCTTCGGGAAGAGTCGGAGCATCGATGGAGTTACCGCTTAAAATGTCAGCTCAGTCTCTGGTCTTCAGTGCTGGGAGGAGGCAGCGACCCCCGGCGAGGCTTGTCAGTGTAAGGGAGGGGGTGATGGTGGTGGATGAGTCCTGTGACACTAGGGGTGAACCCTGTGACCCTGGAGTGAGAATTGTGACCCTGGGGATGATACCTTTGAATCTGGGGTGAGACCCGTGTACGTGGGGTGAGACCTCTGAACCTGGGGCTGAGTCCTGTGACCCTGGGGAGGAGACCTGTGGCCCTGGTAATGAGCTCTCTGACCCTGGCGGAGAGTCCTGTGCGTCTGGGGTAAAACCTGTGAACTCTTTAGTCCTGTACATGCCCCCCACGGTATCTGCAGTAAAATCATTATGATCACAGAGGAATACGTGGCCGCCGAAATAGCTCAGTTGGGAGAGCGTTAGACTGAAGATCTAAAGGTCCCTGGTTCGATCCCGGGTTTCGGCAGAAGTGTTTTATCTGTTCTTATCTGGCAAACATTGCATCACATTATTAGAAACCTGGAGAACCACAGGCTCTCGTATTCCACCTGTGCCCTCCTTTCTCGCCTCTCTCTTTATCCCTCTTCCTCCCCACCTTCCTTATCTGCACTCCCTCGCTTCCCGCCCTTCATTCCTCCCGCCCTCATTGTCATTATTTCAGTCTCATCAACTTGTATCATTCCGGCACAATCATACTGCTAGCTTGGGAGTTTCCAGGTCTCCAGACACTGTATGCACACTCACGAGGAGTGAGTGACTCCACAGTCCCACTCTTGATGTGACTCACACACTGCAGGCACACTCACACCCAGAGTGACTCCACAGTCCCACTGTCTGCGATGTGACTCACACACTGCGGGTGCACTCACTCCCAGTGAGTGACTCCACAGTCCCACTGTCTGCGATGTGACTCACACACTGCGGGTGCACTCACTTCCAGTGAGTGACTCCACAATCCCACTCTCTGTGGTGTGATCCGACACTGCGGGCGCACTCAACCAGGAGCGGATGCGTGGCTGGGTGGGGCAGCAGGGATGGGGGGAGGGGATGAGGGTGAGGTGGGGGAGGGGGGGGGACACGGGAAAAATAATCAAAGAATAATTTTTTTTTTTAAAAACGTACCTCTGCTCCCGTGCCATGCGCCGCTCCTCTCCCGTCGCTGCTGCAGACACAGGCTCCCAGCCTGCCCTGCGCCGATCCTGACAGCACTGGCTGGGAGCGCCCTTGGAAGCGCCCAGCCAGGGCGCTTCCTGGCAGACTGGGAGATTGTGCTGCTCTCTCCAGCCTGGCAGCAGTGCGCATGTGTGTTTGGCCGCCTGAGACGGCTGGCTACACATACCTGGGCAGTGAGGGGGAGTGCACAGAGCACTCCCCTCGGCCCGTCACCCCCCAGTGCCCCGCCCCTTTTACACAGAAAGGATAATAAACCAAGTTTATCATCCTTCCCCTGTAAAAGGATTTGCAGCGCTTGCTGCTGGCGGGGGGATGCTCCTCCCCATATTGAGGAGCCGCCTCATGTTTTCTTTTGCATTTGGATAAATTAAAGATTAAAAAAAATCTGTGTAGTCCGTGTTTTATGAATGATATATGCAACATTTCGGACAGTAACTATGCATTGGTCCCTCAACAACCTCGCTTATTACAGACCCGTCTCACACGGTGAGATCTCACACATTTGAGCTGTGTCTGTGGTGGGCCTTGGGAGAGGGTTCAGCATCCTCCAGAACCGTGGGTCTCCCTGTAACGCAGCCCCTGCAGTTTCTGCATCTTCATCCCCCAGACCGCCCTTTAACCACCCACTGAACATCTAAACGCCGAGGAAAACACGTGCAGGTTTGCAGAGCCAGGATCCATCCATCTCTCACTATAACAAATAATGGTGGTTTTACCATTTGTTTTTTGACACTCAAACCGCCAGGCACTCAGTCCTGGTCATATGTGAGGCTTTCATCCTACCTGACTTTTTGTTTTACAAGCATGATTTTTCTTTCTGGGAATTGCACTTTCTTACATTATTATGTGTTTATTTTTTATCGTTATAATGATTATTTGTTTGCTAAGGGCACGTGGCTTAACATTAGCTGATGGGACCAGTTTAAGGTTGTACAGGCCACTGTTGTTTCACAAATCATTGAAAACAGAGCTCTCAAGTCTCCCACTGTGCTCTAAGTGATGCTCTAGGCCGGGCCTTCTTCCCGTTGTAATGTCAAACTCATTATAAAGAGACATTGGCAAAGCCAGTGGGTCTCACCCATGCACGAGCTATTGACTTTGCCAATGTGTTTTTCATCCATAATGTACATCAGCATGGCTGCTGTTCAGCATGGCTAAGTTAGTGCCAAAGAGGAGAGTGGCGTGGAGTGGCGTGGAGTGGCGTGGCATAGTGTGGAGCAAAGTGTCATAGAGTGTAGTGGTGTAGCATGGAGTGGAACGACGTAGAGTAAAGTGGCCAAGAGACTAGTGTCGTAGAATGTCATGGAGTGTGGCAGGATGGAGAGGACTAGAGTCAAGTGGCGTAGAGTGTCATAGAGTGGAGAGAGGTAGAATGTCATAGAATGGAGTGGAATAGTGTGGAGTGGCATAGAGTGAAGTAAAGTAGCATAGAGTGTCATAGAGTGGAGGGGTGTAAAGTGGCATATAGGGTCATAGAGTGGGGTGTTTTAGAGTGGAGTGTAATAGAGTGGAGTGCAGTGGCCTAGTAGAGTGGAGTAGAGTGTCATGGAATAGAGTGTCGTAGAGTGGAGGGGCGTAGAGTGGAGAAGAATGTCGGACATTAGAGGGGTATACAGTGGAGTGGCATCGAGTGGAGTAGAGAGTTGTATAGTGTTAAGGAGTGGTTTAGGTGGAGAAGAATGTCATATAGTGGAGTGGCATAGAGAGGCATGGCATAGAGTGAAGTGTCATTGAGTGGAGGGAGGTCATAGATTGTCCTGGAGTTGCGTAGAGTGGCAAAGAAAGGAGTAGAGTAGAGTAGAATGGAGTAGAATGTCATAGAGTGGAGTGGCATAGAGTAGCATAGCATAGAGTGGAGTGTCATTGAGTGGAGGGCTCTCATAGATTGTCCTGGAGTTGCGTATAGTGGTGTAGAGTGGTATAGAGTGGAGTGTCATAGAGTAAAGTGTCATATAGTGGAGTGGAGTAGAGTGCCATAGAGTGTTGTGGAGAGTCATATAGTAGAAGATCATAGAGTATAGTGGCGTAAAGTGAAGCAGAGTGGCGTAGAGTGGAATAGAGTGACAGAGTGTTGAGTGGAGTACAATGGAGTGGCATAGAGAGGCATAGAGTGGAGTAGAGTGGAGTGGCATTGAGTGGAGGGAGGTCATAGATTGTCCTGGAGTTGTGTAGAGTGGCATAGGTAGAGTAGAATAGAGTAGAATGGCATAGAGTGGAGTGTGGTAGAGTAAAGTGTCATGGAGTGGAGTAGAGTAAAGTGTCAGAGTGGAGTGGAGTAGAGTGCCATAGAGTGTTGTGGAGAGTCATATAGTAGAGGATCATAGAGTAGAGTGGCTTAAAGTGAAGCAGAGTGGCGTAGAGTGGAATAGAGTGACATAGTGTTGAGTGGAGTACAATGGAGTGGCATAGAGTGGCATAGAGTGTAGTAGAATGGAGGCGAATAGAGTGGAGTGGAGTGTCATAGATGGAGTGGAGTGATGCAGAGTGGAGTAGTGAAGTGGTGTACAGTGGCATAGAGTGTCGAAGAGTGTTTGAGAGTGGAGTAGTGTAGAGTGGAGGGGCAAAAAGCAGCATAATGTAAACTGAAGTTAAGAGTCATAGATTGGAGTAAAGTGTTGTGCAGTGGAGTGGCAAAGCGTAGAATGTAGTAAGGTGCTAGAGTGGCCTAGAATGCGTGGAGTGGAGTAAAGTGGCACAGAGTGTCTCTGAGTGGAGTGTCGTAGAGTGGCGTAGAGTGGAGTGACATAGAGTGCTGTGGAGTGCCATTGAGTGGAATGTCGTAGGATAAAGCGGAATAGACGGAAATAGGATCTAGTAGGGTGGCCTTGAGTCATATGGCATAGAGTCAAGCAGAGTGTCGTAGAGTGTCATATAGTGGAGTAGAGTGGAATGGAGAAGAGTGTCGTGGAGTGGAGTGGTGTGTCGTATACTAGAGTAGAGAATAGTAGTAAAATATAATTGAACTATCCATCTTTTGTCAAATTAATTTGGGAACTTCCCCTGTAAAATGACATTTAAATTGTATTTAGTTTCCACCCCTATTGCAGCCCTAAAATGTTTAAAATAAACTATTTGCCGCTATTTCCCTAAAATGTATTTGATGGAAATGCTCCAAGGTCCCTGTGAAGTTATATTAAATTTGTGGTGAGTTAAATGAAGACTTAATTTATGAAGTTGGGCGGGATTAGGAAACTCCACACTTTTCAGAGTAGGTTAAGTCTCCTAACTTTACTTGAGATAAGGTTTATCCTTTGTGGCCTTCCATGTATGATGTCCTGATGCAGAATGTCTCATGTAGGACATCCTCCAGCAAACACATGGAGGCAGGGCACCCAGGACTCAGGTAAGAGGAGTGGGATGGAGGGCTCTGAGCTGAGGCCAACTTACATTTATTTGTTTAAAGAACTTCATAAGCTTTGTATTTCGCAAAGCTGGAACAGTTTAGAAAATACACAAAATTGCAAATTAGCTGGCTACAACTGAGTCGTGCAGAATAGTCTAGTTGTGTAAAGTGCAGTGGCATAGAGTGGTGCGGAGTGGAGTAGTGTGGTGTGCAGCTGTGTAGAGTGGTGAAAAGAGCAGAGTGGTTGTGGTGTTATTACTATTTCTTTATTGTGTTTATCTCAGCATGGTTTCCCTTTATATGTATTGTGTTTCTTTTAGTTATGTATTTCTCTTAGTTGGTTTCTCCCAATGCTTCCCCTGCCTTCCTTTAGGCTCATAGACTCTCTGGAATTTGGAATGCTGGGGGAGTCTGGGAAGGAGATGTGAGGAGATTGGAGGATCTTGACTTGTGGGTGGATGAAGTTTCTTTTACGCATCAAACTGGAAATAAACGTACATTTAATCAACTACAAGTGTCAACTTGAATTTCTGCCTTGGATGACAGATTCACTACATTTTGGCGACGAGGGTGGTTCGAGACTTCTGAAACTGTACCTTGGAAACTTCAACATCTTCATTTATTCAGCTTCTAACGTTAAGAAAAAAAAAGGTACTGTAATTTTTTTTTCCTCTGTTTTTTGTGGCTCACATTTTTTTTATTTTTATTTTTTCAACCTGTTTTTGAGCCACATGGTAATTCTTTTCGTGTCTATTTATAAATTTAATAGACGCGTCTTTCAACTGTCTCCTTTCCTCGTGCCTCTGGAGACGCGTGCTGTTGATTTTGTTGCCAAAGCAACTTGAACGCAAGCCTTTCTTTCCCGGCCGCGCTCTCTTGAGATACACGCGCTGTTTATTTACCTGCTGTTGAATTTGTTGCTATGGCAACGTGAACGCGTGCCTTTATTTCCCGGCCGCGCTCTCTTGAGATACACGCGCTGTTTATTTACTCGGCTGTATTCAAGGGAAACACGCTCCACAGGGGATACGACGACTCGTTTTTCAACTCGAGTTATTCAACAAATAAACAGAGTTTAGCTCTAAATTATCCGTTTAAAATTGCTATTTTATTACGTTTATTTTTGGAAACAAGTTGGCCTGCTCTACTCTGTCATTGTTTTTTTCTGGATATTTTATTTCTTTTAAGTGGCACTTCATTTTCTGTGTTACATTTTTTTGTACAAACATTTTTCTTTCCCTGCAATAATAAGTGATTATGCAGAACATTACACCTCCACCATTTTTTCTTGCGCTTCCTGGAGAACCTCCTATATCGTGGCAAAAATGGAAAAAGGCTTTCCTGACTTACATGCACGTCTGTGGCAGCAACCTATCCTCTGAAAGAAAGACTTCTGTTTTACAACATTGTCTTGGTGCGGAGGGTCAAGAAATCTTGGAAACTTTACCTGCAATAACAACATCAGATGGTGCGGAAGGTGACAACTCTTTGAATGAATTTGATTCTACTTTACTTAGACTGGACAATCACTTTCTTCCCAAAGTTTCTATCATTTTACAACGTTACTATTTTGGGAAACGTTAGCAGATGGATGATGAATCTATTGAAGATTTTGTCACAGCTTTACGCAAACTAGCTTCATCATGTAACTTCGGAGAAAATCTAGAAGAACGTATTAGAGACCAATTCATGCTTGAATGTAAATGCGACAAAGTAAGAGAAGCATTATGGGTCAAAAGTGATCCATCACTAGATGAAGTGTTAATCATTGCTAAGCAAGTTGAACATTCGATGGCTTGTATTGATAATTTGAGGAAATCCAAAGGTGTTTCTATGGAGGTCCAAGCTATAAATACAAAAACTAATAACAAGTTTCAAGCAAACATTAGAGCAAAACTGATGTGTTTTAGGTGTGGTACTACAACTCATTTAGCTAATAGCCAAGATTGTCCTGCTATTCATATTATTTGTAACAAATGTTCCAAGAAGGGACATTTTGCTAAGTATTGCAAATCATTTTCTAAGTCTAAAGTCAAAGTTCAGGAAATTGATTGTAATGATGATCAAGATTTTGTTCTTCAGATTATTTATGATGTTAATTGTGTCGCCATTAATACTTGTCAGTACCCTTCGGATTTTGTGGATGTCAACGGAACATCTATTTCTATGATGATGGATTCGGGCGCAAAACTTTCCTTAGTATCAGTTTCGGATTTCACTAAGCATTTTAAGGGAAGAGTTTCTTTACTGGATCCTGATATCATTCCCTACAGTTATGGCGGTAAACCTATTGAGCTCAAGGGTTACTTTGAAGCCGCCATAACCTTTAAAGGGAACACAATTTCAGGGAAAATATATGTTCCAGTTGTTGGTGACACAATTCTGAGTTGGCCACATCAGAAGATGCTTGGGATTATATTAAATCCCAATTCTATTCCTCAAGTATTAGTTCAAAATGTTTGCAGCATCAAAGACGACATCATAGGTGAATTTTCTGATGTATTTTCTTCTAAAGTAGGGTGCGTTACGGGATACAAACATCGTATTTGTCTTAAGGAGGGTGTCAGCCCTGTAGCGTGCAAAGTAAGAAAAATTCCTTTCACTTTACAAGACAAGGTTAAATCTGAATTACAAAGGTTACAATCTGAAGGCATCATTGAAGAAGTCGAGGCTGCACAATGGGTCGCCCCCATTGTTGTTGCTGTGAAGAAATCGGGAGATATTAGACTTTGTGTGGACCTTAGACATCTCAACAAAGCTGTGATTGAAGACAAATTTCCTTTACCAAACATAAATGAAATGGTCTGTCTTTTAGGAGAGGCAAAATATTTTACGACATTAGATTTGAGTTCAGCTTATCACCAAGTTCAATTGTGTGAAGAATCAAAATTGTTGACATCTTTCATCACTCCCTTTGGTGTGTTTAAGTTTAATAGGATGCCATTTGGTTTGTGCTCTGCTGCTTCTGTATTTCAAAGACTAATGTATCATATTCTTGGGAAAACTGATGGTGTTAGATTTTTTCAAGATGATGTTCTCATTTTTTCTAACACTCTTGAACAACATCTTTCCAAAGTTAGAGAAGTCTTAAAACAATTTCGTAGTAAGGGAATCACACTCAAGGGAGAAAAATGCAAGTTTGCATGTTCAGATATCACGTATTTAGGACATGTAATTTCTTCTCAAGGTGTTAAACCGAAAGAGGATCTAGTTAAAACTGTAGTTAATTTTGCGGATCCTGTTATAAGAGAAGATGTACAAGTTTTCTAAGGCATGGCGGAATTTTATTCCAAATTTGTTCCTAATTTTGCCAGTAGGTCTTGCTGCATTAGAGAGTTACTTAAGAAAGGTGTTGATTTTGTATGGTCAGAGGCTTGCAAGAAAGAATTTGAGGATCTAAAAAATGCACTATCTTCTGCTCAATGTCTCAACAGTTTTCGCCCAGGGTTTCCCTGTTGGATTATAACTGATGCCTCAGATAAGGGTTTAGGAAGTGTTCTTAAGCAAAAGTATGATGGTAAGGATGTTACTATTGCATTTGCTTCCAGAGCGTTAAGGGGAGCGGAGTCGAGGTATTCCACCATTGAAAAAGAAGCACTAGCTATCTACTGGGCTATAAAGAAGTTTAAACAGTTTCTATGGGGATCTAGGTTTGTTGTGCAATCTGATCATAAGCCTTTACAAGAGATTTTTGATAAGAAGGGTCTAGACTGTATTTCTTCACGTATTTGCAAGTAGATTGTTGGTCTTCAAGACTTTCAATTTTCTGTCAGATATGTCCCTGGATGTGAGAACCGCACAGCTGACTGTTTGTCAAGGTTAAGATCTTTTAGCTGGGACCAAGATACGGATTGTAGCACATGGTGGGTTGATGAGGATGTGAAAGTGTGCATTTTGACTGATGTATCACGGAAGATGAGTGGTTAACGGAGTTTAGTAATGATACTAGCTTGAAACGGGTAAAGGATTTGATCGAATCTAATTGTGTTCCTGCTGACTGTGATGAAGAGAATGTGTATAAAAAAATTTGGAATGAACTTTCAGTTGAGAATGGTTTGGTTTTTAGGAGTGGAAGATTAGTACCTCCATCTGGTTTGCGTGAAAGAT
This sequence comes from Pleurodeles waltl, assembly GCF_031143425.1. Lineage (NCBI taxonomy): Eukaryota > Metazoa > Chordata > Amphibia > Caudata > Salamandridae > Pleurodeles > Pleurodeles waltl. The sequence goes on along the minus strand of NW_027150384.1, from coordinate 944,139 downwards.
TGTTACATCTAGCTCATTTGGGTCACTATGGTATTTGCAAGACAAAAGAACGGTTGAGAGAATTTTATTGGTGGCCGAGAATGGATTTAGCGTTGGAAAGAGTTGTTCGCGACTGTGTGGAATGCAAATTTGCAGATAAAACTTTCAAGTGTAGTTCACGTCCATTAGAAATCAGGAAAATTCCTAATGAAGTGTGGGAGGATGTTGCAATGGATATTATGGGTCCTGTTGTGTGTGGTTCAACTTCTAAGTATATTGTTGTTGTAATGGACATGTTGTCTCATTGGCCAGAATCAATTACTAATTTTCTTTCAGGGGTATTTTCTAGAGAAGGATATCCCAAATGCATCATAACAGATAATGGGGTTCAATTCACCTCTAAGCACATGTCTGAGTTTTTAGCATCTAGAGGCATATTGCATAAGAAAAGTGCTCTATCTCATCCTGAAACTAATGGTATGGTTGAGCGCTTTAACAGGACATTGAAGGAAACTATTCAAGTAGCAAGATTAACAGGATGTAATTGGATGGAAGCTGTTAAATCTAAAGTTGAGAGTTATAGGTTTACACCACATTCCAGTACTGGCCAATCTCCATTTGTATTGTTCAAGAAAAGAGTGCCTAACACTAGCATAAATCCTTCACGGGTGAATAAATATGTTAGTAAAGAGTTGAACCATGAGAAAATTAAAGAACTAGCTGTGACCAGGGATGAGATTTTACAGGAAAAAAGGAAATTGACATATGATCGTCGTAAAGCAGTCAAACCTCTTGTTGTTGCAGTTGGTGATTCTGTAAAGATTAAGTTGCCGAAAATAAATTGTGCAACATTTTCTCATTATAGTAAAATCTTTAAAGTTATCAAAGTGTTTAAAGGTGCTATTAAAGTGGATGATGGGTGTATTTGGAATTTGAATAGAGTTGTGAAGATGTAAAAAAAAATATATATATATATGTATTTATTTATAATTTAGGGGGAAGATAGTGTGGTGTTATCACTATTTCTTTATTGTGTTTATCTCAGCATGGTTTCCCTTTATATGTATTGTGTTTCTTTTAGTTATGTATTTCTCTTAGTTGGTTTCTCCCAATGCTTCCCCTGCCTTCCTTTAGGCTCATAGACTCTCTGGAATTTGGAATGCTGGGGGAGTCTGGGAAGGAGCTGTGAGGAGATTGGAGGATCTTGACTTGTGGGTGGATGAAGTTTCTTTTATGCATCAAACTGGAAATAAACGTACATTTAATCAACTACAAGTGTCAACTTGAATTTCTGCCTTGGATGACAGACAGTGGTGTAAAGTGGTGAAGAGTAATGTGGTGTGGAGAAGAGGGACAAAGAGGACACTGGTGTAGAGTGGTGGATTGAAGAGTGTAGTGGTGTAGAGTAAAGTGGTGCAGTGTAGAGTAGAGTGCAGTGGTGTAGAGTAGAGTGGTGCGGAGTAGAGTGCAGTGGTGTAGAGTAGAGTGGTGCAGAGTAGAGTGCAGTGGTGTACAGTAGAGTGTGCAGAGCAGAGTGCTGAAGAGTAGAGTGCAGTGGCATACAGTGCATTGGCATAGAGTAGAGTGCAGGAGTGTAGAGTAGAGGGGTGCAGAGCAGAGTGTTGAAGAGTAGAGTGCAGTGGCATACAGTACAGTGACATACAATGCAGTGGAATACAGTGAGGTGGCATACAGTGCAGTGGCATACATTGCATTGGCATACAGTGCATTGGCATTGAGCAGTGTGCAGGGGTGTAGAGTAGAGGGTGGGAGTGAAAAGAAGCAACACAGAGGGGTAGAAAAGAATGGAAGCAATATAGAAGGGGTGGGTGGGAGGGAATAGAAGCTACATAGATGGTGACTGGGGAGATGGACTGGAAACACCAGCACTAATATGGAGTGCTTGAACAAAGAAAATTAGCACCAAAAACAGGAGCAGTGGATGGACACAAGTACTTGGTACATGCTCCAAGGGAGGGCCAAAAACAAGAAGAGGAAGTGAGGCCTACATGTTGTGACAAATGGGGATGAAGGACTTGTCTTTTCTAATGGTTTGCACTCTATGGTTATATGCGTTCTAACCAGGGCAATGTGTGTGTGGTGGGTTATGGGATATTAAGTATGGGGCTGCCTGTGTCGTACGCAACACAACAATTTAGGCGTGCAGGGGCTTAGTACCTCATTCCTCTGTCCTACGGCACACTCCCTCACCCCCATGACCACGTTGCCTGGGGGGGTCTAAGATGTTAGAAAAGGGACCTGTCCACTCTCCCTGGGCTGCAGGCGTCCAGTGGTAGTGGGCAGCTGGGAAGGGGCAAAGGGTTAAATACCTGTTGACCTTGGCTCCCATCCTCTTTTGACAGTTTCTAGACAATACCCATCCTACCCTCACCCACTGGATTTATTTAAAGAGTATGATTGCCTGTATATTGGCAACGTTTTTTTCCATTGTTTTGTTTCGCAGCCTGAGTTACAGGGCGATCCAAAGGAATTTGGTGCAGAAAGCAATCATGGCGGAGCACAAAGGGGATGCTCCATGCCAGCTCCTGGGGAATCTTTACGGCAGGACCGCGGGATGAAAGCAACAGTGCCCCGTTAGTCCAATGGACAGTTGTAAATCTGAGCAACCGGGGCCTTGCCTTGGACAGCTTTGTCACTACACGTGAGTTTGGTTTTATCGGATTTACAGTGTGGGAAACCCCCAAAAATGTATAACTCTTGATGGTGTGTAGTCCAGGCACTCATTGTCTAATCAGGTGAGTGATGAGCATAGGTTTCTCATCCAATGGCTGCGCTTGGATCATCAGTAAGTTAACCCAATTTTGTCTTGCCTACATAAGCAATAATAAACCTGCAGTCAACTTCTCTCCAACAACTGGTGTGGCCTTGTCTTTTCTTATGGTTTGCAATCTATGGTTATATGCGTTTCAGCCAAGGCAGTATGTGTGTGGTGGGCTATGGGATCCCGGGGCTGTGAGGGAAACGCTGAAGCTAACAAATGATAAGCTGTGGGCGGGCTGTAAGCCCACTGAATGTAAACAACATGTCTCACAGAGACAGGGCATGTGATGTCCAGGTGGAACCTAAAAAGGACCTGGACTGCTCATCTGGACTCATGGAGTTCTGAACGTCCATGGCCAGACTTTATTTGAGAAGTCACTAAAACAGCTCTCTATGTATACTGGTCCTAGAGATGAGAAGTAACGTGATATGGATCTAAAGTGGTCAGATTACTTAACATTCGGAAAACTTGTTAAATAGCACCCACGTGGCGTGGGAGAGTTGTGAGGGCCTCTAGTAAACCCTAACTTTTTTGTAGTTTTACATAGCGCCAACGTAGCACGGGGCATTGCAGCGCTTTACATGAACACCGGATTACTTACAGTAGGTCAGAATTTAAGTATTAATTAAGTGATAATTTCTCTGAAAGAGTGCTGTCCAGTGCCCACTAACTGTTATTTATTTACAACACTGAGAATATCTATTCAAGTTATTTCAGTAGGTTATGTCATTCATTTCTGAATCTGAATTCTTGTCTGAAGATAAAGTGCCACCTTGCGGCTGGAAAATGAATGGTTGCTAGAAAGAAAAAGATAAACAGCGGCTCTGGGCAACAGCCTGAACATTTGTGCAACTGTCAGAGAAATATAATTTGGTTGGGACAAAATGTACACTCACGGTTTACGATGTCACTTCCCAAATCATTTTCTAAATACAAATGTATTCGATCTTTTCGAGTTCCTTACTCGAACTATTTATTGTTCAATAGAAAGATAAATCTTACACTTTGCTTACAAACTTGAATGCATAGCACTCTCAATTGTGACTTCCACCCGTGTTTCTACATGCAGACAGCCAGAACACACATGAAAATGTATAATATTCCAAAAGGGATGGTTGTGTCAGAAGTGGGATTCGAACCCACGCCTCCAGGGGAGACTGCGACCTGAACGCAGCGGCTTAGACCGCTCGGCCATCCTGACAGATGTACATAGCTCTTTCAAGTCGTTTTATAATATGTCACAAGAACCAAGAGTTCATGGATGGATTTCTTGTATCTGCGAACCACGACTGTCCCTTCAGACGCCTTTGTGTGTCTGAATTGTACTCCGAGGGGGAGCCCCCCACTCTTTCAGCAGGTGCACGAGCCAGGCTGCCTTTGCTCATATCAGCTTCAGCCTCCTTCAAAACCTTCGCAAAAGAGACTGCCAGGGGTGTCCCTGAGGTGAGAGGAGTCAATTAGAAGGTGGCTGGGCTGCGCTAACAAGAGTAACAGATGGGGTGAGGGCAGGGTGGGATTGGTAAGGAGGGCAATGGCCGAAGGGTCCGTGTCAGTTGCAGTTGTGGGGTGCGCTTTTTAGGGCAGAGTGGGGGCCGATTTGAGATCCATTTCTGCCTGTTCAGATGCTACCAGCGGCCCAGTGGGGGTCTAAGCGGCCTTTCTGGAGGCCTTGTTACCTTCCCTTCACCAACAGGACAGGAGTCATCAACCCCAGCACCCCCCACTCCACCCCAGGCCCGCACATTGATCCAAAAAGCTAACTTGGGCCGGCTACGGGCACATTAATGTATGCAGATTGAGCAGGGGGCCTGAACAGGAGTTGCCTCAATGATATTCAGCTGTGGTTCACTAGTGTAAAACAATCCATGCACCAGGAGTGCTGGCAAGGTTTACTTTTTTAAAAATCTCAGTGGAGCTAAGAAAACAAAAGTTATACTCATAGATCTTGACAGCTAGACAGATCATTCTGTTTATCCTAGGAGATTGATTTTAAATGATGGTACGTACTCAGTGCTTAATTTGTGCTTGTTGTTTCCGGTGTGGGGCGCCGGCACTTATTTTTGAGGGTCAGCACTTATTTTGTCTGCCTCAAGCATTGACTGCGAGCAAAAGACATATGGGAAAGACGGAGGAAGAGGAAAACGAAAAAGCATCACGAAAGGAGAAAGCAGAAAGCTGCAAGAGTGAGCTGAAGGGGCAGGGAGTGGCTGTAAATAGATTGAAGAGGCCCGAGGTGGCTTCAGGATTACGCTGCCTCAGTATTCCATCTTCGCACATTTAATTGCAGCAGCCACGTGTTTTCGAGGAGAGCTTTGAGCACAGGCATGTTTTTATTTACAAATTAAGCACTGTACATAGTATTTATACACTCTCACTTTCTCATGTACCTTAGGCTCCTATGTTAATGTTGCTTTAAGCTAGTGCCCAATAGAGTGTATGGTACCTCCTTATCTGAAGAAAATGATTTGAAATGTAGTATGCATTTCTTATGCACTTTACTTGCCTATCCTATGAGGATGATATGAATGATGGAATGTACTGTTTATGCACTTTCACTTTTTCATCGATTCTAGGTTTTTATGATAGTGCCGGATAATGCGCCATTTATCATCTCATGGCGGCGGGTGAATTGCTACGAGGTATTCATCTTAAAGGAGGTGGCTGACTTCATCATAATGAAATACGGCACTTTACTAACAGTGTAGCATGTTCACTCCTGATAGCAGCTCTTCTCGCAACTTTTTCCTCCGATTGCTGACAGGTGAGCTGTCCTAGAGTGGTCATCCTTAATTGCTTATACATAGGTAAATGGTGATTTATGATGAGAGAATGTATCTCTGTTTGTATATTTAACCTACATAATCTGTTTGATTTTATTTTGTTCTACTTGTGCAATATAGTGTTTTAGATATGGGCAGAAGATGATTTTTGATGTGGGGATGCGCCTTTGGTCGCATATATCACTTTTCTTATCTTCTTTTAATGTTTTGCCTGTGCAATTATTTTAAGTAATCACAATAAAGCTCATTACACACTTTTCTCAGTAAGGAGTCACACCTCGCTCTTAATAGGGTGGGAGGGAAACAAGAGAATCAGTGTGCCAGCCTGGCTGTAAAGTGCTGGGCCGGGGGCTGGCATCTGCCCACAATGCCCACGCCTAGCGCCCGCCCTGCGTCATTACATAATCACAGCAGACCTAAGTGCATGGCATAAGAGGGAGCCGAGAGAGGTGCCTTGCTTTGTAGGAAAGCACCCCAGATTCTGATTGGCTAGAGATAACAGACTCAACCCTCACAACCAGGGAAGAGGGGGTGAATTCTGAGAGACCAGATAAGTAGACGCCCCCTGGCGGAGAGGTCGGGCATTGCACCTATAAGTGCTCCTTAAACCCTGTCGCCCTTTCATGCTGCTCTGGAGCAAACACCAGTCCAGCCCTGACCGGGCATTATCTCTCATTAATGCTATACCCTGACGTCATAACTATTTGGTGTCCGTGTCTATATCGAATTTATGTGGTCAAAAACCCCAACTCATCTGTGACTGACCTCTAAATAATTTACAAATATCTCTGAAAGAGAAACACATTTGTCTTTTTCTAATAAAAACCTTTAAGGCCCGGGTGAAATAGGGATTAGAGTTGCATTAAATTAACAGGCTCAGACCGTCGCAAGTAATAATGTGTGTAGAGTTGTGTGAAGGCTGTTGCCTTTCTCTCTGCAGCTTTGAATAAAAGGAATCAGATATTTCCTAAAATGAGACTCTCTGTGTCAGAAAACCAACCTCCTCCTCCTGTTCTCTGGGATTGCCAGGCTGTGTCCAAGGGAAATACGGACAAAAATAATATTCAGAATACTGTACATCACGAGGGATGGTGAACACAACACATCCCACATAACTCTCACACACATCTGGCTCGTTGGTCTAGGGGTATGATTCTCGCTTAGGGTGCGAGAGGTCCCGTTTTTAAATCCCGGACGAGCCCTTTAATATTTTATCATATCACTAAATGGATAATTTGAAAAGTAACAAACTAAAAAACAAGCGCTTTTAAGATAAAATACCCTGGGACGGTTTTGTATTTTAAGCCATCACGTGTCGCGCTGCAAGGAAGAAACGGAGCCCTGGACCAAGAGGCAGCTGCAGGGGCCGCCGGGAGGCAGGTCTCCATCACTGCCACATCAGCACCCGGGACATTTGTTAATGTTGCTTGGAGACGAATCTTATTACACCGGGGGCTGCACGTCTTTTGTTAAACCACACTGTGGGAGACAGCAGGGTGAGACGTGGGAGTGCACGAGTGTGAGACACACTGGGCAGGGGGAGGGGATTGTGAGGTCACCAGCAGCAGGGCAGAGACCCGGGGCACAAGCTGGGGTGGGCGCGGGTGAACGGAGCCCCCACACTGTTTTTAGAGCGTGGGCTCCGTTCCCTGTACCGGAGGCTGGCAGAGGCCGAATAGTGCCACCTTGGACTCCATTAAATTAATTGTACAACTTTACTTTGGCACAGAAGTTTTGAATGAAGTGCTTAGAGGCTCCGTCGTTCTGTTTAGCACAGTTAATTTGACGGGTATCTTTGGTGGCACAGCGATGGCAGAGGCTTATTTAGAGGTTTATTATGTAGCACGTCTTTGTGAGGGGTATATTTCGGGGCACAATAATGACACCAGGAATACTTCGAAGTGTTAGTCCGTGGCAGTGGTTGTGATGGGCATATTCTGGGCAAAATGATTCTAATCTGATATTCTGTCTCACTCTCCTGCCATTGAGTGTGGGCGGAGGGGTCCCCCATAGCGGCCACGTTTTCCAGACCCATCGTGATGTGTTGCTCCAGTCCAGTTTTATTTCTTTGAATTCTCGGACTTGTAGTCCTGTTTTATCATAGACTAAAAAAGACTACAAGTCCCAGAAGTCAAAGGAAAAATATGGCCTGGAGCAGGAGATGACGCATGGACCTTGGGAACTTGACAGGGCTGGTATCGACTTCCTCCACTGTCAGAGGGCCACTCAGGTACCTGGACCGTTGCAATGGACCCCTGGCTGAAGCGGGCACCCAGACCTCTGTGGAGAAATGTGTCTAGTAGGCTGTCTCCGGATGCTTGAGGGGGTGTCGCCTCTCTCACGCCCCCTGGGCTCTAGGATGGATCTACATTACCTGAAGAGTTTATATATAGCCAGCTAAAAAGAAATAGCAATGATGGAAGGAGACAATAGACCCTACAATTTAAATTCTCGAAACTTCCTCGTGCCTGATAAGAGGACGGTGTGATCCATGACCTGCCTGCTCGTGAGACGCACGTGTAATACATATGACCCGTACTGCCCTGCTCTGCCCCCTCGCGAGTGTCTGTACTTATACACATGGGCACTGGAGTAACAAAGGCCCCCGCGGTGAAGAGGGAGAGCGAGCTCTAGGGGGCCCTAGAGCTCCCGCGTGAGTCCGGAGGGGGCCCCTGCGTGCACTGTGCAGGGAAGTACGGGAGGGGGCATGAAAGGGTGGTCCCGTGCAGGGAGAGGTCAGACACCTGTGAGGCTGGCGGCACCGGCAGGTGATGCTGGAGTCAGCTGGTGACTGAGGTCCGATGACAGAGCAGCCCTCCCGGCCAGGCTTTTTAGGGGGGGGCGGAGGGGGGAACCTGTAAACTCTTCACTACTGCACTGGACCTCCGGGGTGTTTTTCATGGGATCAGCACAGTCATTAAATGCGATCACAGGCCGCCGAAATAGCTCAGTTGGGAGAGCGTTAGACTGAAGATCTAAAGGTCCCTGGTTCGATCCCGGGTTTCGGCAGAAAGCTTGAATGAAAAACTTAGAAATATAAGACATTGTTTAAACAACAATAATATTATTTCTCTGTCGTGTCCCAGCTCCTCATTGGTTTGTGTCCTTCCTCCTTTGCCCCATCCCTTGTTCTTTCTTCCTTTTCTTTGCGCTCTCCCTTCCTCCTTCCCGGCCTTCCTTCCTTCGCTTCTCACCGCCCTCATTTCGTTATTTACACGTTTCTCATAATTCTGTCTCCCTCCGTCTCACCCCCATCGTTGTGCGTGCGCCTCACACCAGCGGCCCCATCACACTAAATGCGTGACAGATGTGCACCTAGGAGCTCAGTGCCACGTGCTGTGACGTTCACACCGTGGAGCACATTCCCCCTCCTGGGAGTAAAGTACACTCATGACATGCAGATCTGTAACAGCGGAGGGTGATCTCACGTGTGCCCTGTGACTGAGGACTGTAGGAAGTTGGCTCTGTATGTGCTATTTCAAAGTAAGGAATAGCATGCACAGAGTCCAAGGGTTCCCCTTAGAGGTAAAATAGTGGTAAAAAAGAGATAATACTAATGCTCTATTTTGTGGTAGTGTGGTCGAGCAGTAGGCTTATCCAAGGAGTAGTGTTAAGCATTTGTTGTACATACACATAGACAATAAATGAGGTACACACACTCAGAGACAAATCCAGCCAATAGGTTTTTATATAGAAAAATATCTTTTCTTAGTTTATTTTAAGAACCACAGGTTCAAATTCTACATGTAATATCTCATTCGAAAGGTATTGCAGGTAAGTACTTTAGGAACTTCAAATCATCAAAATTGCATGTATACTTTTCAAGTTATTCACAAATAGCTGTTTTAAAAGTGGACACTTAGTGCAATTTTCACAGTTCCTAGGGGAGGTAAGTTTTTGTTAGGTTAACCAGGTAAGTAAGACACTTACAGGGCTTAGTTCTTGGTCCAAGGTAGCCCACCGTTGGGGGTTCAGAGCAACCCCAAAGTCACCACACCAGCAGCTCAGGGCCGGTCAGGTGCAGAGTTCAAAGTGGTGCCCAAAACACATAGGCTAGAATGGAGAGAAGGGGGTGCCCCGGTTCCGGTCTGCTTGCAGGTAAGTACCCGCGTCTTCGGAGGGCAGACCAGGGGGGTTTTGTAGGGCACCGGGGGGGACACAAGCCCACACAGAAATTTCACCCTCAGCAGCGCGGGGGCGGCCGGGTGCAGTGTAGAAACAAGCGTCGGGTTTGTAATGGAAGTCAATGGGAGATCTAGGGATCTCTTCAGCGCTGCAGGCAGGCAAGGGGGGGGTTCCTCGGGGAAACCTCCACTTGGTCAAGGGAGAGGGACTCCTGGGGGTCACTCCTACAGTGAAAGTCCGGTCCTTCAGGTCCTGGGGGCTGCGGGTGCAGGGTCTCTCCCAGGTGTCGGGACTTAGGATTCAAAGAGTCGCGGTCAGGGGAAGCCTCGGGATTCCCTCTGCAGGCGGCGCTGTGGGGGCTCAGGGGGGACAGGTTTTTGTACTCACAGTCTTAGAGTAGTCCTGGGGTCCCTCCTGAGGTGTTGGATCGCCACCAGCCGAGTCGGGGTCGCCGGGTGCAGTGTTGCAAGTCTCACGCTTCTTGCGAGGAGCTTGCAGGGTTCTTTAAAGCTGCTGGAAACAAAGTTGCAGCTTTTCTTGGAGCAGGTCCGCTGTCCTCGGGAGTTTCTTGTCTTTTCGAAGCAGGGGCAGTCCTCAGAGGATGTCGAGGTCGCTGGTCCCTTTGGAAGGCGTCGCTGGAGCAGGATCTTTGGAAGGCAGGAGACAGGCCGGTGAGTTTCTGGAGCCAAGGCAGTTGTCGTCTTCTGGTCTTCCTCTGCAGGGGTTTTCAGCTAGGCAGTCCTTCTTCTTGTAGTTGCAGGAATCTAATTTTCTAGGGTTCAGGGTAGCCCTTAAATACTAAATTTAAGGGCGTGTTTAGGTCTGGGGGGTTAGTAGCCAATGGCTACTAGCCCTGAGGGTGGGTACACCCTCTTTGTGCCTCCTCCCAAGGGGAGGGGGTCACAATCCTAACCCTATTGGGGGAATCCTCCATCTGCAAGATGGAGGATTTCTAAAAGTTAGAGTCACCTCAGCTCAGGACACCTTAGGGGCTGTCCTGACTGGCCAGTGACTCCTCCTTGTTATTCTCATTATTTTCTCCGGCCTTGCCGCCAAAAGTGGGGCCTGGCCGGAGGGGGCGGGCAACTCCACTAGCTGGAGTGTCCTGCTGGGTTGGCACAAAGGAGGGGAGCCTTTGAGGCTCACCGCCAGGTGTGACAATTCCTGCCGGGGAGAGGTGTTAGCATCTCCACCCAGTGCAGGCTTTGTTACTGGCCTCAGAGTGACAAAGGCACTCTCCCCATGGGGCCAGCAACATGTCTCGGTTTGTGGCAGGCTGCTAAAACTAGTCAGCCTACACAGATAGTCGGTTAAGTTTCAGGGGGCACCTCTAAGGTGCCCTCTGTGGTGTATTTTACAATAAAATGTACACTGGCATCAGTGTGCATTTATTGTGCTGAGAAGTTTGATACCAAACTTCCCAGTTTTCAGTGTAGCCATTATGGTGCTGTGGAGTTCGTGTTTGACAGACTCCCAGACCATATACTCTTATGGCTACCCTGCACTTACAATGTCTAAGGTTTTATTTAGACACTGTAGGGGTACCATGCTCATGCACTGGTACCCTCACCTATGGTATAGTGCACCCTGCCTTAGGGCTGTAAGGCCTGCTAGAGGGGTGTCTTACCTATACTGCATAGGCAGTGAGAGGCTGGCATGGCACCCTGAGAGGAGTGCCATGTCGACTTACTCGTTTTGTCCTCACTAGCACACACAAGCTGGCAAGCAGTGTGTCTGTGCTGAGTGAGAGGTCTCCAGGGTGGCATAAGACATGCTGCAGCCCTTAGAGACCTTCCTTGGCATCAGGGCCCTTGGTACTAGAAGTACCAGTTACAAGGGACTTATCTGGATGCCAGGGTCTGCCAATTGTGGATACAAAAGTACAGGTTAGGGAAAGAACACTGGTGCTGGGGCCTGGTTAGCAGGCCTCAGCACACTTTCAATTGTAAACATAGCATCAGCAAAGGCAAAAAGTCAGGGGGCAACCATGCCAAGGAGGCATTTCCTTACACAACCCCCCCCCAAACGAAAGAGGATGAGACTAACCTTTCCCAAGAGAGTCTTCATTTTCTAAGTGGAAGAACCTGGAAAGGCCATCTGCATTGGCATGGGCAGTCCCAGGTCTGTGTTCCACTATAAAGTCCATTCCCTGTAGGGAGATGGACCACCTCAACAGTTTAGGATTTTCACCTTTCATTTGCATCAGCCATTTGAGAGGTCTGTGGTCAGTTTGAACTAGGAAGTGAGTCCCAAAGAGGTATGGTCTCAGCTTCTTCAGGGACCAAACCACAGCAAAGGCCTCCCTCTCAATGGCACTCCAACGCTGCTCCCTGGGGAGTAACCTCCTGCTAATGAAAGCAACAGGCTGGTCAAGGCCATCATCATTTGTTTGGGACAAAACTGCCCCTATCCCATGTTCAGAGGCATCAGTCTGCACAATGAACTGCTTAGAATAATCTGGAGCTTTTAGAACTGGTGCTGAGCACATTGCCTGTTTCAGGGTGTCAAAGGCCTGTTGGCATTCCACAGTCCAGTTTACTTTCTTGGGCATTTTCTTGGAGGTGAGTTCAGTGAGGGCTGTCACAATGGATCCATATCCCTTCACAAACCTCCTGTAATACCCAGTCAAGCCAAGGAATGCCCTGACTTGAGTCTGGGTTTTTGGAGCTACCCAGTCCAGAATAGTCTGGATCTTGGGTTGGAGTGGCTGAACTTGGCCTCCACCTACAAGGTGTCCCAAGTAAACCACAGTTCCCTGCCCTATCTGGCATTTGGATGCCTTGATAGAGAGGCCTGCAGATTGCAGAGCCTTCAAAACCTTCCTCAGGTGGACCAGGTGATCCTGCCAGGTGGAGCTAAAGACAGCAATATCATCAAGATAAGCTGTGCTAAAGGACTCCAAGCCAGCAAGGACTTGATTCACCAACCTTTGGAAGGTGGCAGGGGCATTCTTTAAACCAAAGGGCATAACAGTAAACTGATAATGCCCATCAGGTGTGGAGAATGCTGTCTTTTCTTTTGCTCCAGGTGCCATTTTTATTTGCCAGTACCCTGCTGTCAAGTCAAAGGTACTTAGAAATTTGGCAGCACCTAGTTTATCAATGAGCTCATCAGCTCTTGGAATTGGATGGGCATCTGTCTTGGTGACAGAATTGAGCCCTCTGTAGTCCACACAAAACCTCATCTCTTTCTTTCCATCTTTGGTGTGAGGTTTGGGGACTAAGACCACTGGGCTAGCCCAGGGGCTGTCAGAGCGCTCAATTACTCCCAATTCCAGCATCTTGTGGACTTCCACCTTGATGCTTTCCTTAACATGGTCAGACTGTCTAAAGATTTTGTTCTTGACAGGCATGCTGTCTCCTGTGTCCACATCATGGGTACACAGGTGTGTCTGACCAGGGGTTAAGGAGAAGAGTTCAGGAAACTGTTGTAGGACTCTCCTACAATCAGCTTGCTGTTGGCCAGAGAGGGTGTCTGAGTAGATCACTCCATCTACTGTACCATCTTTTGGGTCTGATGACAGAAGATCAGGGAGAGGTTCACTCTCTGCCTCCTGATCCTCATCTGTTACCATCAACAGATTGACATCAGCCCTGTCGTGGAAGAGCTTAAGGCGGATTACATGGATCACCCTCTTGGGGCTCCTGCTTGTGCCCAGGTCCACCAAGTAGGTGACCTGACTCTTCCTTTCTAGTACTGGGTAAGGGCCACTCCATTTGTCCTGGAGTGCCCTGGGAGCCACAGGCTCCAGAACCCAGACTTTCTGCCCTGGTTGGAACTCAACCAGTGCAGCCTTTTGGTCATACCAAAACTTCTGGAGCTGTTGGCTGGCCTCAAGGTTTTTGGTTGCCTTTTCCATGTACTCTGCCATTCTAGAGCGAAGGCCAAGTACATAGTCCACTATGTCCTGTTTAGGCTCATGGAGAGGCCTCTCCCAGCCTTCTTTAACAAGGGCAAGTGGTCCCCTTACAGGATGACCAAACAGAAGTTCAAAGGGTGAGAATCCTACTCCCTTCTGTGGCACCTCTCTGTAAGCGAAAAGCAGACATGGCAAGAGGACATCCCATCTCCTTTTGAGCTTTTCTGGGAGCCCCATGATCATGCCTTTTAATGTCTTGTTGAATCTCTCAACCAAGCCATTAGTTTGTGGATGGTATGGTGTAGTGAATTTATAAGTCACTCCACACTCATTCCACATGTGCTTTAGGTATGCTGACATGAAGTTGGTACCTCTGTCAGACACCACCTCCTTAGGGAAACCCACTCTGGTAAAGATACCAATGAGGGCCTTGGCTACTGCAGGGGCAGTAGTCGACCTAAGGGGAATAGCTTCAGGATACCTGGTAGCATGATCCACTACTACCAGGATATACATATTTCCCGAGGCTGTGGGAGGTTCCAGTGGACCAACTATGTCCACACCCACTCTTTCAAAGGGAACCCCCACCACTGGAAGTGGAATGAGGGGGGCCTTTGGATGCCCACCTGTCTTACCACTGGCTTGACAGGTGGGGCAGGAGAGGCAAAACTCCTTAACCATGTTGGACATATTGGGCCAGTAGAAGTGGTTGACTAACCTCTCCCACGTCTTGGTTTGTCCCAAATGTCCAGCAAGGGGAATGTCATGGTCCAATGTTAGGATGAACTCTCTGAACAGCTGAGGCACTACCACTCTCCTAGTGGCACCAGGTTTGGGGTCTCTGGCCTCAGTGTACAGGAGTCCATCCTCCCAATAGACCCTATGCGTTCCATTTTTCTTGCCTTTGGACTCTTCAGCAGCTTGCTGCCTAAGGCCTTCAAGAGAGGGACAGGTTTCTTGTCCCTTACACAGCTCCTCCCTGGAGGGTCCCCCTGGGCCTAAGAGCTCAACCTGGTAAGGTCCAAGCTCCAAAGGCTCAGTTCCCTCAGAGGGCAGAACTTCTTCCTGAGAAGAGAGGTTCCCTTTCTTTTGCTGTGTTGCAGTTGGTTTCCCAACTGACTTTCCTGTTCTCTTGGTAGGCTGGGCCATTTTTCCAGACTCCAGCTCTACTTTTTCACCCTGTGCCTTGCATTGTGCTCTTGTTTTCACACACACCAGTTCAGGGATACCCAGCATTGCTGCATGGGTTTTTAGTTCTACCTCAGCCCATGCTGAGGACTCCAGGTCATTTCCAAGCAGACAGTCCACTGGGATATTTGAGGAGACCACCACCTGTTTCAGGCCATTGACCCCTCCCCATTCTAAAGTAACCATTGCCATGGGATGTACTTTTCTCTGATTGTCAGCGTTGGTGACTGTGTAAGTTTTTCCAGTCAGGTATTGGCCAGGGGAAACCAGTTTCTCTGTCACCATGGTGACACTGGCACCTGTATCCCTCAGGCCCTCTATTCTAGTCCCATTAATTAAGAGTTGCTGTCTGTATTTTTGCATGTTAGGCGGCCAGACAGCTAGTGTGGCTAAATCCACCCCACCCTCAGAAACTAGAGTAGCTTCAGTGTGGACCCTGATTTGCTCTGGGCACACTGTTGATCCCACTTGGAGACTAGCCATACCAGTGTTACCTGGATGGGAGTTTGGAGTGGAACCTTTCTTGGGACAGGCCTTGTCTCCAGTTTGGTGTCCATGCTGTTTACAGCTATGACACCAGGCCTTTTTGGGATCAAAGTTTTTACCCTTGTACCCATTGTTTTGTGAAGAGGCTCTGGGCCCACCCTCCTGTGCAGGTTTTTGGGGGCCTGTAGAAGACTCTTTACTATTTTTAGTTTTGGTTGTCTCATCACCCTTCCCCTGGGGAGTCTTTGTGACCCCTTTCTTTTGGTCACCCCCTGTTGAAGTCTTGGACACCCTTGTCTTGACCCAATGGTCCGCCTTCTTTCCCAATTCTTGGGGAGAAATTGGTCCTAGGTCTACCAGATGCTGATGCAGTTTATCATTGAAACAATTACTTAACAGGTGTTCTTTCACAAATAAATTGTACAGCCCATCATAATTACTTACACCACTGCCTTGAATCCAACCATCTAGTGTTTTCACTGAGTAGTCAACAAAGTCAACCCAGGTCTGGCTCGAGGATTTTTGAGCCCCCCTGAACCTAATCCTGTACTCCTCAGTGGAGAATCCAAAGCCCTCAATCAGGGTACCCTTCATGAGGTCATAAGATTCTGCATCTTTTCCAGAGAGTGTGAGGAGTCTATCCCTACACTTTCCAGTGAACATTTCCCAAAGGAGAGCACCCCAGTGAGATCTGTTCACTTTTCTGGTTACACAAGCCCTCTCAAAAGCTGTGAACCACTTGGTGATGTCATCACCATCTTCAAATTTTGTCACAATCCCTTTGGGGATTTTTAACATGTCAGGAGAATCTCTGACCCTATTTATATTGCTGCCACCATTGATGGGTCCTAGGCCCATCTCTTGTCTTTCCCTTTCTATGGCTAGGATCTGTCTTTCCAAAGCCAATCTTTTGGCCATCCTGGCTAACTGGATGTCCTCTTCACTGGGGCTATCCTCAGTGATTTCAGAGGTGTTGGTCTCTCCTGTGAGGGAACCAGCATCTCTGACTATTATTTTAGGAGTCAGGGTTTGAGGGACCCTGTTCTCCCTAGATAGGACTGGTAGGGGGGAATTGTCCTCCAAGTCACTATCCTCTTCCTCTGAGTTGCCACCCTCAGAGGGGTTGGCCTTTTCAAACTCTGCCAAAAGCTCCTGGAGCTGTATTTTGGTAGGTTTGGGGCCCATTGTTATTTTCTTTATTTTACAGAGTGACCTTAGCTCCCTCATCTTAAGATGGAGGTAAGGTGTGGTGTCGAGTTCCACCACAGTCACATCTGTGCTAGACATTTTGCTTCTAAAAGTTGGAATACTTTTTAAGAATCTAAAACTGGTTCTAGAATCTAATTCAAACTTTTACAAACTTTTAAACTCTAAAAGAAATGCTAAACAGGATCTAACACAAGGCCCTAGCAGGTCTTTTAAGAATTTAGAAAACTTTTCAAATTGCAAAAATCAATTTCTAATGACAATTTTGGAATTTGTCGTGTGATCAGGTATTGGCTGAGTAGTCCAGCAAATGCAAAGTCTTGTACCCCACCGCTGATCCACCAATGTAGGAAGTTGGCTCTGTATGTGCTATTTCAAAGTAAGGAATAGCATGCACAGAGTCCAAGGGTTCCCCTTAGAGGTAAAATAGTGGTAAAAAAGAGATAATACTAATGCTCTATTTTGTGGTAGTGTGGTCGAGCAGTAGGCTTATCCAAGGAGTAGTGTTAAGCATTTGTTGTACATACACATAGACAATAAATGAGGTACACACACTCAGAGACAAATCCAGCCAATAGGTTTTTATATAGAAAAATATCTTTTCTTAGTTTATTTTAAGAACCACAGGTTCAAATTCTACATGTAATATCTCATTCGAAAGGTATTGCAGGTAAGTACTTTAGGAACTTCAAATCATCAAAATTGCATGTATACTTTTCAAGTTATTCACAAATAGCTGTTTTAAAAGTGGACACTTAGTGCAATTTTCACAGTTCCTAGGGGAGGTAAGTTTTTGTTAGGTTAACCAGGTAAGTAAGACACTTACAGGGCTTAGTTCTTGGTCCAAGGTAGCCCACCGTTGGGGGTTCAGAGCAACCCCAAAGTCACCACACCAGCAGCTCAGGGCCGGTCAGGTGCAGAGTTCAAAGTGGTGCCCAAAACACATAGGCTAGAATGGAGAGAAGGGGGTGCCCCGGTTCCGGTCTGCTTGCAGGTAAGTACCCGCGTCTTCGGAGGGCAGACCAGGGGGGTTTTGTAGGGCACCGGGGGGGACACAAGCCCACACAGAAATTTCACCCTCAGCAGCGCGGGGGCGGCCGGGTGCAGTGTAGAAACAAGCGTCGGGTTTGTAATGGAAGTCAATGGGAGATCTAGGGATCTCTTCAGCGCTGCAGGCAGGCAAGGGGGGGGTTCCTCGGGGAAACCTCCACTTGGTCAAGGGAGAGGGACTCCTGGGGGTCACTCCTACAGTGAAAGTCCGGTCCTTCAGGTCCTGGGGGCTGCGGGTGCAGGGTCTCTCCCAGGTGTCGGGACTTAGGATTCAAAGAGTCGCGGTCAGGGGAAGCCTCGGGATTCCCTCTGCAGGCGGCGCTGTGGGGGCTCAGGGGGGACAGGTTTTTGTACTCACAGTCTTAGAGTAGTCCTGGGGTCCCTCCTGAGGTGTTGGATCGCCACCAGCCGAGTCGGGGTCGCCGGGTGCAGTGTTGCAAGTCTCACGCTTCTTGCGAGGAGCTTGCAGGGTTCTTTAAAGCTGCTGGAAACAAAGTTGCAGCTTTTCTTGGAGCAGGTCCGCTGTCCTCGGGAGTTTCTTGTCTTTTCGAAGCAGGGGCAGTCCTCAGAGGATGTCGAGGTCGCTGGTCCCTTTGGAAGGCGTCGCTGGAGCAGGATCTTTGGAAGGCAGGAGACAGGCCGGTGAGTTTCTGGAGCCAAGGCAGTTGTCGTCTTCTGGTCTTCCTCTGCAGGGGTTTTCAGCTAGGCAGTCCTTCTTCTTGTAGTTGCAGGAATCTAATTTTCTAGGGTTCAGGGTAGCCCTTAAATACTAAATTTAAGGGCGTGTTTAGGTCTGGGGGGTTAGTAGCCAATGGCTACTAGCCCTGAGGGTGGGTACACCCTCTTTGTGCCTCCTCCCAAGGGGAGGGGGTCACAATCCTAACCCTATTGGGGGAATCCTCCATCTGCAAGATGGAGGATTTCTAAAAGTTAGAGTCACCTCAGCTCAGGACACCTTAGGGGCTGTCCTGACTGGCCAGTGACTCCTCCTTGTTATTCTCATTATTTTCTCCGGCCTTGCCGCCAAAAGTGGGGCCTGGCCGGAGGGGGCGGGCAACTCCACTAGCTGGAGTGTCCTGCTGGGTTGGCACAAAGGAGGGGAGCCTTTGAGGCTCACCGCCAGGTGTGACAATTCCTGCCGGGGAGAGGTGTTAGCATCTCCACCCAGTGCAGGCTTTGTTACTGGCCTCAGAGTGACAAAGGCACTCTCCCCATGGGGCCAGCAACATGTCTCGGTTTGTGGCAGGCTGCTAAAACTAGTCAGCCTACACAGATAGTCGGTTAAGTTTCAGGGGGCACCTCTAAGGTGCCCTCTGTGGTGTATTTTACAATAAAATGTACACTGGCATCAGTGTGCATTTATTGTGCTGAGAAGTTTGATACCAAACTTCCCAGTTTTCAGTGTAGCCATTATGGTGCTGTGGAGTTCGTGTTTGACAGACTCCCAGACCATATACTCTTATGGCTACCCTGCACTTACAATGTCTAAGGTTTTATTTAGACACTGTAGGGGTACCATGCTCATGCACTGGTACCCTCACCTATGGTATAGTGCACCCTGCCTTAGGGCTGTAAGGCCTGCTAGAGGGGTGTCTTACCTATACTGCATAGGCAGTGAGAGGCTGGCATGGCACCCTGAGAGGAGTGCCATGTCGACTTACTCGTTTTGTCCTCACTAGCACACACAAGCTGGCAAGCAGTGTGTCTGTGCTGAGTGAGAGGTCTCCAGGGTGGCATAAGACATGCTGCAGCCCTTAGAGACCTTCCTTGGCATCAGGGCCCTTGGTACTAGAAGTACCAGTTACAAGGGACTTATCTGGATGCCAGGGTCTGCCAATTGTGGATACAAAAGTACAGGTTAGGGAAAGAACACTGGTGCTGGGGCCTGGTTAGCAGGCCTCAGCACACTTTCAATTGTAAACATAGCATCAGCAAAGGCAAAAAGTCAGGGGGCAACCATGCCAAGGAGGCATTTCCTTACACAACCCCCCCCCAAACGAAAGAGGATGAGACTAACCTTTCCCAAGAGAGTCTTCATTTTCTAAGTGGAAGAACCTGGAAAGGCCATCTGCATTGGCATGGGCAGTCCCAGGTCTGTGTTCCACTATAAAGTCCATTCCCTGTAGGGAGATGGACCACCTCAACAGTTTAGGATTTTCACCTTTCATTTGCATCAGCCATTTGAGAGGTCTGTGGTCAGTTTGAACTAGGAAGTGAGTCCCAAAGAGGTATGGTCTCAGCTTCTTCAGGGACCAAACCACAGCAAAGGCCTCCCTCTCAATGGCACTCCAACGCTGCTCCCTGGGGAGTAACCTCCTGCTAATGAAAGCAACAGGCTGGTCAAGGCCATCATCATTTGTTTGGGACAAAACTGCCCCTATCCCATGTTCAGAGGCATCAGTCTGCACAATGAACTGCTTAGAATAATCTGGAGCTTTTAGAACTGGTGCTGAGCACATTGCCTGTTTCAGGGTGTCAAAGGCCTGTTGGCATTCCACAGTCCAGTTTACTTTCTTGGGCATTTTCTTGGAGGTGAGTTCAGTGAGGGCTGTCACAATGGATCCATATCCCTTCACAAACCTCCTGTAATACCCAGTCAAGCCAAGGAATGCCCTGACTTGAGTCTGGGTTTTTGGAGCTACCCAGTCCAGAATAGTCTGGATCTTGGGTTGGAGTGGCTGAACTTGGCCTCCACCTACAAGGTGTCCCAAGTAAACCACAGTTCCCTGCCCTATCTGGCATTTGGATGCCTTGATAGAGAGGCCTGCAGATTGCAGAGCCTTCAAAACCTTCCTCAGGTGGACCAGGTGATCCTGCCAGGTGGAGCTAAAGACAGCAATATCATCAAGATAAGCTGTGCTAAAGGACTCCAAGCCAGCAAGGACTTGATTCACCAACCTTTGGAAGGTGGCAGGGGCATTCTTTAAACCAAAGGGCATAACAGTAAACTGATAATGCCCATCAGGTGTGGAGAATGCTGTCTTTTCTTTTGCTCCAGGTGCCATTTTTATTTGCCAGTACCCTGCTGTCAAGTCAAAGGTACTTAGAAATTTGGCAGCACCTAGTTTATCAATGAGCTCATCAGCTCTTGGAATTGGATGGGCATCTGTCTTGGTGACAGAATTGAGCCCTCTGTAGTCCACACAAAACCTCATCTCTTTCTTTCCATCTTTGGTGTGAGGTTTGGGGACTAAGACCACTGGGCTAGCCCAGGGGCTGTCAGAGCGCTCAATTACTCCCAATTCCAGCATCTTGTGGACTTCCACCTTGATGCTTTCCTTAACATGGTCAGACTGTCTAAAGATTTTGTTCTTGACAGGCATGCTGTCTCCTGTGTCCACATCATGGGTACACAGGTGTGTCTGACCAGGGGTTAAGGAGAAGAGTTCAGGAAACTGTTGTAGGACTCTCCTACAATCAGCTTGCTGTTGGCCAGAGAGGGTGTCTGAGTAGATCACTCCATCTACTGTACCATCTTTTGGGTCTGATGACAGAAGATCAGGGAGAGGTTCACTCTCTGCCTCCTGATCCTCATCTGTTACCATCAACAGATTGACATCAGCCCTGTCGTGGAAGAGCTTAAGGCGGATTACATGGATCACCCTCTTGGGGCTCCTGCTTGTGCCCAGGTCCACCAAGTAGGTGACCTGACTCTTCCTTTCTAGTACTGGGTAAGGGCCACTCCATTTGTCCTGGAGTGCCCTGGGAGCCACAGGCTCCAGAACCCAGACTTTCTGCCCTGGTTGGAACTCAACCAGTGCAGCCTTTTGGTCATACCAAAACTTCTGGAGCTGTTGGCTGGCCTCAAGGTTTTTGGTTGCCTTTTCCATGTACTCTGCCATTCTAGAGCGAAGGCCAAGTACATAGTCCACTATGTCCTGTTTAGGCTCATGGAGAGGCCTCTCCCAGCCTTCTTTAACAAGGGCAAGTGGTCCCCTTACAGGATGACCAAACAGAAGTTCAAAGGGTGAGAATCCTACTCCCTTCTGTGGCACCTCTCTGTAAGCGAAAAGCAGACATGGCAAGAGGACATCCCATCTCCTTTTGAGCTTTTCTGGGAGCCCCATGATCATGCCTTTTAATGTCTTGTTGAATCTCTCAACCAAGCCATTAGTTTGTGGATGGTATGGTGTAGTGAATTTATAAGTCACTCCACACTCATTCCACATGTGCTTTAGGTATGCTGACATGAAGTTGGTACCTCTGTCAGACACCACCTCCTTAGGGAAACCCACTCTGGTAAAGATACCAATGAGGGCCTTGGCTACTGCAGGGGCAGTAGTCGACCTAAGGGGAATAGCTTCAGGATACCTGGTAGCATGATCCACTACTACCAGGATATACATATTTCCCGAGGCTGTGGGAGGTTCCAGTGGACCAACTATGTCCACACCCACTCTTTCAAAGGGAACCCCCACCACTGGAAGTGGAATGAGGGGGGCCTTTGGATGCCCACCTGTCTTACCACTGGCTTGACAGGTGGGGCAGGAGAGGCAAAACTCCTTAACCATGTTGGACATATTGGGCCAGTAGAAGTGGTTGACTAACCTCTCCCACGTCTTGGTTTGTCCCAAATGTCCAGCAAGGGGAATGTCATGGTCCAATGTTAGGATGAACTCTCTGAACAGCTGAGGCACTACCACTCTCCTAGTGGCACCAGGTTTGGGGTCTCTGGCCTCAGTGTACAGGAGTCCATCCTCCCAATAGACCCTATGCGTTCCATTTTTCTTGCCTTTGGACTCTTCAGCAGCTTGCTGCCTAAGGCCTTCAAGAGAGGGACAGGTTTCTTGTCCCTTACACAGCTCCTCCCTGGAGGGTCCCCCTGGGCCTAAGAGCTCAACCTGGTAAGGTCCAAGCTCCAAAGGCTCAGTTCCCTCAGAGGGCAGAACTTCTTCCTGAGAAGAGAGGTTCCCTTTCTTTTGCTGTGTTGCAGTTGGTTTCCCAACTGACTTTCCTGTTCTCTTGGTAGGCTGGGCCATTTTTCCAGACTCCAGCTCTACTTTTTCACCCTGTGCCTTGCATTGTGCTCTTGTTTTCACACACACCAGTTCAGGGATACCCAGCATTGCTGCATGGGTTTTTAGTTCTACCTCAGCCCATGCTGAGGACTCCAGGTCATTTCCAAGCAGACAGTCCACTGGGATATTTGAGGAGACCACCACCTGTTTCAGGCCATTGACCCCTCCCCATTCTAAAGTAACCATTGCCATGGGATGTACTTTTCTCTGATTGTCAGCGTTGGTGACTGTGTAAGTTTTTCCAGTCAGGTATTGGCCAGGGGAAACCAGTTTCTCTGTCACCATGGTGACACTGGCACCTGTATCCCTCAGGCCCTCTATTCTAGTCCCATTAATTAAGAGTTGCTGTCTGTATTTTTGCATGTTAGGCGGCCAGACAGCTAGTGTGGCTAAATCCACCCCACCCTCAGAAACTAGAGTAGCTTCAGTGTGGACCCTGATTTGCTCTGGGCACACTGTTGATCCCACTTGGAGACTAGCCATACCAGTGTTACCTGGATGGGAGTTTGGAGTGGAACCTTTCTTGGGACAGGCCTTGTCTCCAGTTTGGTGTCCATGCTGTTTACAGCTATGACACCAGGCCTTTTTGGGATCAAAGTTTTTACCCTTGTACCCATTGTTTTGTGAAGAGGCTCTGGGCCCACCCTCCTGTGCAGGTTTTTGGGGGCCTGTAGAAGACTCTTTACTATTTTTAGTTTTGGTTGTCTCATCACCCTTCCCCTGGGGAGTCTTTGTGACCCCTTTCTTTTGGTCACCCCCTGTTGAAGTCTTGGACACCCTTGTCTTGACCCAATGGTCCGCCTTCTTTCCCAATTCTTGGGGAGAAATTGGTCCTAGGTCTACCAGATGCTGATGCAGTTTATCATTGAAACAATTACTTAACAGGTGTTCTTTCACAAATAAATTGTACAGCCCATCATAATTACTTACACCACTGCCTTGAATCCAACCATCTAGTGTTTTCACTGAGTAGTCAACAAAGTCAACCCAGGTCTGGCTCGAGGATTTTTGAGCCCCCCTGAACCTAATCCTGTACTCCTCAGTGGAGAATCCAAAGCCCTCAATCAGGGTACCCTTCATGAGGTCATAAGATTCTGCATCTTTTCCAGAGAGTGTGAGGAGTCTATCCCTACACTTTCCAGTGAACATTTCCCAAAGGAGAGCACCCCAGTGAGATCTGTTCACTTTTCTGGTTACACAAGCCCTCTCAAAAGCTGTGAACCACTTGGTGATGTCATCACCATCTTCAAATTTTGTCACAATCCCTTTGGGGATTTTTAACATGTCAGGAGAATCTCTGACCCTATTTATATTGCTGCCACCATTGATGGGTCCTAGGCCCATCTCTTGTCTTTCCCTTTCTATGGCTAGGATCTGTCTTTCCAAAGCCAATCTTTTGGCCATCCTGGCTAACTGGATGTCCTCTTCACTGGGGCTATCCTCAGTGATTTCAGAGGTGTTGGTCTCTCCTGTGAGGGAACCAGCATCTCTGACTATTATTTTAGGAGTCAGGGTTTGAGGGACCCTGTTCTCCCTAGATAGGACTGGTAGGGGGGAATTGTCCTCCAAGTCACTATCCTCTTCCTCTGAGTTGCCACCCTCAGAGGGGTTGGCCTTTTCAAACTCTGCCAAAAGCTCCTGGAGCTGTATTTTGGTAGGTTTGGGGCCCATTGTTATTTTCTTTATTTTACAGAGTGACCTTAGCTCCCTCATCTTAAGATGGAGGTAAGGTGTGGTGTCGAGTTCCACCACAGTCACATCTGTGCTAGACATTTTGCTTCTAAAAGTTGGAATACTTTTTAAGAATCTAAAACTGGTTCTAGAATCTAATTCAAACTTTTACAAACTTTTAAACTCTAAAAGAAATGCTAAACAGGATCTAACACAAGGCCCTAGCAGGTCTTTTAAGAATTTAGAAAACTTTTCAAATTGCAAAAATCAATTTCTAATGACAATTTTGGAATTTGTCGTGTGATCAGGTATTGGCTGAGTAGTCCAGCAAATGCAAAGTCTTGTACCCCACCGCTGATCCACCAATGTAGGAAGTTGGCTCTGTATGTGCTATTTCAAAGTAAGGAATAGCATGCACAGAGTCCAAGGGTTCCCCTTAGAGGTAAAATAGTGGTAAAAAAGAGATAATACTAATGCTCTATTTTGTGGTAGTGTGGTCGAGCAGTAGGCTTATCCAAGGAGTAGTGTTAAGCATTTGTTGTACATACACATAGACAATAAATGAGGTACACACACTCAGAGACAAATCCAGCCAATAGGTTTTTATATAGAAAAATATCTTTTCTTAGTTTATTTTAAGAACCACAGGTTCAAATTCTACATGTAATATCTCATTCGAAAGGTATTGCAGGTAAGTACTTTAGGAACTTCAAATCATCAAAATTGCATGTATACTTTTCAAGTTATTCACAAATAGCTGTTTTAAAAGTGGACACTTAGTGCAATTTTCACAGTTCCTAGGGGAGGTAAGTTTTTGTTAGGTTAACCAGGTAAGTAAGACACTTACAGGGCTTAGTTCTTGGTCCAAGGTAGCCCACCGTTGGGGGTTCAGAGCAACCCCAAAGTCACCACACCAGCAGCTCAGGGCCGGTCAGGTGCAGAGTTCAAAGTGGTGCCCAAAACACATAGGCTAGAATGGAGAGAAGGGGGTGCCCCGGTTCCGGTCTGCTTGCAGGTAAGTACCCGCGTCTTCGGAGGGCAGACCAGGGGGGTTTTGTAGGGCACCGGGGGGGACACAAGCCCACACAGAAATTTCACCCTCAGCAGCGCGGGGGCGGCCGGGTGCAGTGTAGAAACAAGCGTCGGGTTTGTAATGGAAGTCAATGGGAGATCTAGGGATCTCTTCAGCGCTGCAGGCAGGCAAGGGGGGGGTTCCTCGGGGAAACCTCCACTTGGTCAAGGGAGAGGGACTCCTGGGGGTCACTCCTACAGTGAAAGTCCGGTCCTTCAGGTCCTGGGGGCTGCGGGTGCAGGGTCTCTCCCAGGTGTCGGGACTTAGGATTCAAAGAGTCGCGGTCAGGGGAAGCCTCGGGATTCCCTCTGCAGGCGGCGCTGTGGGGGCTCAGGGGGGACAGGTTTTTGTACTCACAGTCTTAGAGTAGTCCTGGGGTCCCTCCTGAGGTGTTGGATCGCCACCAGCCGAGTCGGGGTCGCCGGGTGCAGTGTTGCAAGTCTCACGCTTCTTGCGAGGAGCTTGCAGGGTTCTTTAAAGCTGCTGGAAACAAAGTTGCAGCTTTTCTTGGAGCAGGTCCGCTGTCCTCGGGAGTTTCTTGTCTTTTCGAAGCAGGGGCAGTCCTCAGAGGATGTCGAGGTCGCTGGTCCCTTTGGAAGGCGTCGCTGGAGCAGGATCTTTGGAAGGCAGGAGACAGGCCGGTGAGTTTCTGGAGCCAAGGCAGTTGTCGTCTTCTGGTCTTCCTCTGCAGGGGTTTTCAGCTAGGCAGTCCTTCTTCTTGTAGTTGCAGGAATCTAATTTTCTAGGGTTCAGGGTAGCCCTTAAATACTAAATTTAAGGGCGTGTTTAGGTCTGGGGGGTTAGTAGCCAATGGCTACTAGCCCTGAGGGTGGGTACACCCTCTTTGTGCCTCCTCCCAAGGGGAGGGGGTCACAATCCTAACCCTATTGGGGGAATCCTCCATCTGCAAGATGGAGGATTTCTAAAAGTTAGAGTCACCTCAGCTCAGGACACCTTAGGGGCTGTCCTGACTGGCCAGTGACTCCTCCTTGTTATTCTCATTATTTTCTCCGGCCTTGCCGCCAAAAGTGGGGCCTGGCCGGAGGGGGCGGGCAACTCCACTAGCTGGAGTGTCCTGCTGGGTTGGCACAAAGGAGGGGAGCCTTTGAGGCTCACCGCCAGGTGTGACAATTCCTGCCGGGGAGAGGTGTTAGCATCTCCACCCAGTGCAGGCTTTGTTACTGGCCTCAGAGTGACAAAGGCACTCTCCCCATGGGGCCAGCAACATGTCTCGGTTTGTGGCAGGCTGCTAAAACTAGTCAGCCTACACAGATAGTCGGTTAAGTTTCAGGGGGCACCTCTAAGGTGCCCTCTGTGGTGTATTTTACAATAAAATGTACACTGGCATCAGTGTGCATTTATTGTGCTGAGAAGTTTGATACCAAACTTCCCAGTTTTCAGTGTAGCCATTATGGTGCTGTGGAGTTCGTGTTTGACAGACTCCCAGACCATATACTCTTATGGCTACCCTGCACTTACAATGTCTAAGGTTTTATTTAGACACTGTAGGGGTACCATGCTCATGCACTGGTACCCTCACCTATGGTATAGTGCACCCTGCCTTAGGGCTGTAAGGCCTGCTAGAGGGGTGTCTTACCTATACTGCATAGGCAGTGAGAGGCTGGCATGGCACCCTGAGGGGAGTGCCATGTCGACTTACTCGTTTTGTCCTCACTAGCACACACAAACTGGCAAGCAGTGTGTCTGTGCTGAGTGAGAGGTCTCCAGGGTGGCATAAGACATGCTGCAGCCCTTAGAGACCTTCCTTGGCATCAGGGCCCTTGGTACTAGAAGTACCAGTTACAAGGGACTTATCTGGATGCCAGGGTCTGCCAATTGTGGATACAAAAGTACAGGTTAGGGAAAGAACACTGGTGCTGGGGCCTGGTTAGCAGGCCTCAGCACACTTTCAATTGTAAACATAGCATCAGCAAAGGCAAAAAGTCAGGGGGCAACCATGCCAAGGAGGCATTTCCTTACAAGGACACACTCGACTCTCACTCACCGTGTGTCTGTAATTCAGGACACCCTCTACTCTCACTCACTGTGTGTTTGTGTACTTAAGGACACACTCCGCTCTCACTCACTGTGTGCCTATAACTCAGGACACACTCTACTCTCACTCACTGTGTGCGTCTATAACTCAAGACACACTCTGCTCTCACTCACTGTGTGTCTGTGTACTTAAGGACACACTCTGCTCTCACTCACTGTGTGCGTCTATAACTCAGGACACACTACTCTCACTCACTGTGTGTCTATAACTCAGGACACACTCTGCTCTCACTCGCTGTGCGTCTATAACTCAGGACACACTCTGCTCTCACTCACTGTGTGCGTCTATAACTCAGGACAGACACTGCTCTCACTCACTGTGCGTCTATAACTCAGAACACACTCTACTCTCACTCAGGAGACACTCTACTCTCACTGTGTGTCTATAACTCGTGACACACTACTCTCACTCACTGTGCGTCTATAACTCGGGACACACTCTACTCTCACTCACTGTGCATCTATAACTCAGGACACACTCTACTCTCACTCACTGTGTGCATCTGCTGTCACTCACTGTGCGTCTATAACTCAGGACACACTCTACTCTCACTCACTGCGTGTCTATAACTCAGGACACACTCTACTCTCACTCACTGCGTGTCTATAACTCAGGACACACTCTACTCTCACTCACTGTGTGTCTATAACTCAGGACACACTCTGCTCTCACTCACTGTGTGCGTCTATAACTCGTGACGCACTCTGCTCTCACTCACTGTGTGCGTCTATAACATGTGACACACTCTGCTCTCACTCACTGTGTCTATAACTCAGGACACCCTCTACTCTCACTCACTGTGTGTCTATAACTCAGGACACACTCTGCTCTCACTCACTGTGCGTCTATAACTCAGGACACACTCTACTCTCACTCACTGTGTGTCTATAACTCAGGACACACTCTGCTCTCACTCACTGTGCGTCTATAACTCAGAACACACTCTACTCTCACTCACTGTGTCTATAACTCAGGACACCCTCTACTCTCACTCAGGCCACACTCTACTCTCACTGTGTGTCTATAACTCGTGACACACTACTCTCACTCACTGTGCATCTATAACTCAGGACACATTCTACTCTCACTCACTGTGCGTCTATAACTCAGGACACACTCTACTCTCACTCACTGTGTGTCTATAACTCAGGACACACTCTGCTCTCACTCACTGTGCATCTATAACTCAGGACACACTCTGCTCTCACTCGCTGTGTGCATCTATAACTCAGGACAGACTCTGCTCTCACTCACTGTATGTCTATAACTCAGGACACACTCTGCTCTCACTCACTGTGTGTCTATAACTCAGGACACACTCTGCTCTCACTCACTGTGTGTCTGTAACTCAAGACACACTCTGCTCTCACTCACTGTGCGTCTGTAACTCAGGACACCCTCTGCTCTCACTCACTGTGTGTCTGTGTACTTAAGGACACACTCTACTCTCACTCGCTGTGTGCATCTATAACTCAGGACACACTCTACTCTTACTCACTGTGCGTCTATAACTCAGGACACACTCTACTCTCACTCACTGTGTGTCTATAACTCAGGACACCCTCTGCTCTCACTCACTGTGCGTCTATAACTCAGGACACACTCTGCTCTCACTCACTGTGCATCTATAACTCAGGACACATTCTACTCTCACTCACTGTGCGTCTATAACTCAAGACACACTCTACTCTCACTCACTGTGTGTCTATAACTCAGGACACACTCTACTCTCACTCAGGCCACACTCTACTCTCACTGTGTGTCTATAACTCGTGACACACTACTCTCACTCACTGTGCGTCTATAACTCAGGACACACACTGCTCTCACTCACTGTGCGTCTGTAACTCAGGACACACACTGCTCTCACTCACTGTGTGTGTGTAGTGTACACTGATGCACACTTTTAAGCATCGATTCTTCTATTTGCACTAGTGTTTCTTTTACCTCGTGGTACAGAGTATGCAGATCCCTGTGCCCAGAATATGCCCATCACAGCACCGTGGTTCAGAATAACCCTATATAGTGTGCGGGACAATTACTGTGGCACCAAATATACAGGGACCGGAATGGAAACCAGGATCAGCTCAGTCTGGGCAAAAAGTTCAAGCCAAACCCTTTCCCATGCAGCCCGCATGGCAGTGCCAGGGGACCAAGCGGGCAGTCCGGCCCTGGCACATGCCTAGCAAGAGGACTGCTCTGCGGAATAACCCCAGGAAGCGCATCTACGGGGGTTATTGTGCCACCCAATGCACCCCGACGTTGGCACGGCACCTGCCAATCGGAACGGACACGTTCACCAGAATGATTGTGTCATTTCACCTTTAATGTGCCACGGAGGACGCCCCGGACAGCTGCACCGTGGAATGCACCATTCAGAGTTACCGTCGGTGGCACAGAAAATGCCCCTTTTAAATACGGTCATAAAAGTTATAACTTTGGCAGGTCTCAGAGGAGCGCCCCCTGTAGGAGGAGGGCCTCTGCTGCTCTTACTGTCCAGCCAGTGCTTAATTTGTAAATAAAAAGGTGCCGGTGCCCAAGCCCTCCTCTTAAATACGCGGCTGCAGCGTAATCCTGAACCCATCTCAGGCCTCTTCAATCCATATAAAGCCACTTCCTGCCCCTTCAGCTCACTCTTGCAGCTTTCTCCCTTTGTGACACTTTTTCGTTGTTCCCTTCCTTCGTCTTCCTCATTTGTGTCTTTTTCTCGCAGCAAATGCTAGAGGCAGAAGAATAAGCCCCGGCCCTCAAAAATAAGTGTCGGTGCTCAGCACCGGAAACAACAAGCACAAATTAAGCACTGTGTCCAGCGCACTTTTCCTAGTGTGGCTCGCACTCACGTGCGCCCCCACAGCCCACTCAACAGCTCCACGAAGTGTAGCGCCCACAGTGAGTTTCAACTGCATGTAAGAGAAATCCTCTCTTCCCTGCTGATGTGGCAGGTGTAGGCACCCCCGCCCCCCACCCAACACACACACACACACATCTGAGTGTTGGGATGAGTGCGACATATTCTGGATTAAAATCCGAAACCAGGCCAGGGTCTTTTTAAAAGATGATGTTGTTTGATTAACCACTTGAAGCATCTGCTTTTTTTTAATTTAAAAAAAGAATTCCAAGGAGGGCTCGTCCGGGATTTGAACCCGGGACCTCTCGCACCCGAAGCGAGAATCATACCCCTAGACCAACGAGCCACTCATATGTCATTGGAATGTGGACGTGTGTGAGGTAGGGTACCGAGCTCCAGATAGCAGCACTTCTGTTTTCACAAGGTGTCGGTTTCCTTTTATTCAAAAGCCGAAGGAGAAGGAAACTTCAATCATGTACCAAGAACACTGTGCGAGAGGCCTCCCCGTGGGTCTGTCACCTTCATACATGTGTGGCCCCATTTCACCTGGAACCCAAGGGTTTCCGAGGAGCAAATATGAAAATGTATTCCACCTACAGGGGTGTATTAAACTATTGCCCACTGGCATCAGAAGTGTTTCTCTTTTCTGCGGCTCACAGTACTTTTCAGTCTCTTAAAGACCACAGGCACCAAATAATGATACGTCACACTCACGGTGTGACACTAATGAGGGATAATGCCCGGTCCGGGGTGGGGCAGATGTGTTTGTTCCAGAGCAGCTGAAAGGGCATCAAGGTTTATGGCACAGGAAGAGGCGCAGTGTCCGAGCTCCCCGCCAGGGGGCGCCTACTTCTCTGGGGGGTTCGGATTCTTGCTCACTGTGAGGCCGTGTGACAGGTTGTGTCTGTCCTCTTTGGTCAGTCAGTGTCTGGGGAACGCCTGAAAGAGAAAGTCCCCTCTGCGGGGGTGGTGGGGACATCACACCTCCTGTTACACTGGACATCCCCACGCGTACACCCCGGAGGCAATGACGAGGGCCGAAAAGGACAGAGGCCGGGCCGTTATCGACGGTGGGTTCGATGCTTGAATCACCCGTGGAGTGAGATCTGACGAGTCAGACACCCAACGGGCCTGGTGAGAAGGGGGCGGTGTGGAGGGTCTGAGTAAGATCAGACACCGAAGGGGCCCTGGAGAGAAGGCGGCCAATGTGGAGGTTACTGAGTGAGGTCTGACGGGTCAGACACCGAAGGGGCCCATGAGAGAAGGGGTCAGTGTTGAAGGACTGAGTGAAGTCTGACGAGTCAGACACCGAAGGGGCCCTGGTGAGAAGGCGGCTAGTGTGGAGGTTACTGAGTGAGGTCTGACGGGTCAGACACCGAGGGGCCCTGGAGAGAAGGGGTCAGTGTTGAAGGACTGAGTGAGGTCTGACGAGTCAGACACCGAAGGGGCCCTGGTGAGAAGGCGGCCAGTGTGGAGGTTACTGAGTGAGTTCTGACGGGTCAGACACCAACCGGGCCCTGGTGAGAAGGCGGCGCGGAATGGAGGGGCTGAGTGAGGTCTGACGGGTCAGACACCGAATTGGCCCTGGAGAGAAGGGGGCAATGTGGAGGTTACAGAGTGAGGTCTCCGAGGGTCCCATGGAGGGGAAGGCGTCGGTGTGCAAGCAACGAGTGAGGTCTCTGAGGGTCCCGATGGAGGGGAAGAGGGGCCGGGGTTAGGTCAGGGGCAGTTTCTCCTGCTCGGATGTGGTTGATCTTCGGGAAGAGTCAGAGCATCGATGGAGTTACCGCTTAAAATGTCAGCTCAGTCTCTGGTCTTCAGTGCTGGGAGGAGGCAGCGACCCCCGGCGAGGCTTGTCAGTGTAAGGGAGGGAGTGATGGTGGTGGTGGATGAGTCCTGTGACACTAGGGGTGAACCCTGTGACCCTGGAGTGAGAATTGTGACCCTGGGGATGATACCTTTGAATCTGGGGTGAGACCCGTGTACGTGGGGTGAGACCTCTGAACCTGGGGCTGAGTCCTGTGACCCTGGGGAGGAGACCTGTGGCCCTGGTAATGAGCTCTCTGACCCTGGCGGAGAGTCCTGTGACCCTGGCGACGAGTCCTGTGCGTCTGGGGTAAAACCTGTGAACTCTTTAGTCCTGTACATGCCCCCCACGGTATCTGCAGTAAAATCATTATGATCACAGAGAAATACGTGGCCGCCGAAATAGCTCAGTTGGGAGAGCGTTAGACTGAAGATCTAAAGGTCCCGGGTTTCGGCAGAAGTGTTTTATCTGTTCTTATCAGGCAAACATTGCATCACATTATTAGAAACCTGGAGAACAACAGGCTCTCGTATTCCACCTGTGCCCTCCTTCCACGCCTCTCGCTTCTTCCCTTCTTTATCCCTCTTCCTCCCCACCTTCCTTATCTGCACTCCCTCGCTTCCCGCCCTTCATTCCTCCCGCCCTCATTGTCATTATTTCAGTCTCATCAACTTGTATCATTCCGGCACAATCATACTGCTAGCTTGGGAGTTTCCAGGTCTCCAGACACTGTATGCACACTCACGAGGAGTGAGTGACTCCACAGTCCCACTCTTGATGTGACTCACACACTGCAGGCACACTCACACCCAGAGTGACTCCACAGTCCCACTGTCTGCGATGTGACTCACACACTGCGGGTGCACTCACTCCCAGTGAGTGACTCCACAGTCCCACTGTCTGCGATGTGACTCACACACTGCGGGTGCACTCACTTCCAGTGAGTGACTCCACAATCCCACTCTCTGTGGTGTGATCCGACACTGCGGGCGCACTCAACCAGGAGCGGATGCGTGGCTGGGTGGGGCAGCAGGGATGGGGGGAGGGGATGAGGGTGAGGTGGGGGAGGGGGGGGACACGGGAAAAATAATCAAAGAATATTTTTTTTTTTTTAAACGTACCTCTGCTCCCGTGCCATGCGCCGCTCCTCTCCCGTCGCTGCTGCAGACACAGGCTCCCAGCCTGCCCTGCGCCGATCCTGACAGCACTGGCTGGGAGCGCCCTTGGAAGCGCCCAGCCAGGGCGCTTCCTGGCAGACTGGGAGATTGTGCTGCTCTCCAGCCTGGCAGCAGTGCGCATGTGTGTTTGGCCGCCTGAGACGGCTGGCTACACATACCTGGGCAGTGAGGGGGAGTGCACAGAGCACTCCCCTCGGCCCGTCACCCCCCAGTGCCCCGCCCCTTTTACACAGAAAGGATAATAAACCGAGTTTATCATCCTTCCCCTGTAAAAGGATTTGCAGCGGTTGCTGCTGGCGGGGGGATGCTCCTCCCCATACTGAGGAGCCGCCCCATGTTTTCTTTTGCATTTGGATAAATTAAAGATTAAACAAAATCTGTGTAGTCCGTGTTTTATGAATGATATATGCAACATTTCGGACAGTAACTATGCATTGGTCCCTCAACAACCTCGCTTATTACAGACCCGTCTCACACGGTGAGATCTCACACATTTGAGCTGTGTCTGTGGTGGGCCTTCGGAGAGGGTTCAGCATCCTCCAGAACCGGGGGTCTCACTGTAACGCAGCCCCCGCAGTTTCTGCATCTTCATCCCCCAGACCGCCCTTTAACCACCCACTGAACATCTAAACGCCGAGGAAAACACGTGCAGGTTTGCAGAGCCAGGATCCATCCATCTCTCACTATTACAAATAATGGTGGTTTTACCATTTGTTTTTTGACACTCAAACCGCCAGGCACTCAGTCCTGGTCATATGTGAGGCTTTCATCCTACCTGACTTTTTTGTTTTACAAGCATGATTTTTCTTTCTGGGAATTGCACTTTCTTACATTATTATGTGTTTATTTTTTATCGTTATAATGATTATTTGTTTGCTAAGGGCACGTGGCTTAACATTAGCTGATGGGACCAGTTTAAGGTTGTACAGGCCACTGTTGTTTCACAAATCATTGAAAACAGAGCTCTCAAGTCTCCCACTGTGCTCTAAGTGATGCTCTAGGCCGGGCCTTCTTCCCGTTGTAATGTCAAACTCATTATAAAGAGACATTGGCAAAGCCAGTGGGTCTCACCCATGCACGAGCTATTGACTTTGCCAATGTGTTTTTCATCCATAATGTACATCAGCATGGCTGCTGTTCAGCATGGCTAAGTTAGTGCCAAAGAGGAGCGTGGCGTGGAGTGGCGTGGAGTGGCGTGGCATAGTGTGGAGCAAAGTGTCATAGAGTGTAGTGGTGTAGCATGGAGTGGAACGACGTAGAGTAAAGTGGCCAAGAGACTAGTGTCGTAGAGTGTCATGGAGTGTGGCAGGATGGAGAGGACTAGAGTCAAGTGGCGTAGAGTGTCATAGAGTGGAGAGAGGTAGAATGTCATAGAATGGAGTGGAATAGTGTGGAGTGGCATAGAGTGAAGTAAAGTAGCATAGAGTGTCATAGAGTGGAGGGGTGTAAAGTGGCATATAGGGTCATAGAGTGGGGTGTTTTAGAGTGGAGTGTAATAGAGTGGAGTGCAGTGGCCTAGTAGAGTGGAGTAGAGTGTCATGGAATAGAGTGTCGTAGAGTGGAGGGGCGTAGAGTGGAGAAGAATGTCGGAGATTAGAGTGGAGTGGAGTAGAGAGTTGTATAGTGTTAAGGAGTGGTTTAGGTGGAGAAGAATGTCATATAGTGGAGTGGCATAGAGGGGCATGGCATAGAGTGAAGTGTCATTGAGTGGAGGGAGGTCATAGATTGTCCTGGAGTTGCGTAGAGTGGCAAAGAAAGGAGTAGAGTAGAGTAGAATGGAGTAGAATGTCATAGAGTGGAGTGGCATAGAGTAGCATAGCATAGAGTGGAGTGTCATTGAGTGGAGGGCTCTCATAGATTGTCCTGGAGTTGCGTATAGTGGTGTAGAGTGGTATAGAGTGGAGTGTCATAGAGTAAAGTGTCATATAGTGGAGTGGAGTAGAGTGCCATAGAGTGTTGTGGAGAGTCATATAGTAGAAGATCATAGAGTATAGTGGCGTAAAGTGAAGCAGAGTGGCGTAGAGTGGAATAGAGTGACAGAGTGTTGAGTGGAGTACAATGGAGTGGCATAGAGAGGCATAGAGTGGAGTAGAGTGGAGTGGCATTGAGTGGAGGGAGGTCATAGATTGTCCTGGAGTTGTGTAGAGTGGCATAGGTAGAGTAGAATGGAGTAGAATGGCATAGAGTGGAGTGTGGTAGAGTAAAGTGTCATGGAGTGGAGTAGAGTAAAGTGTCAGAGTGGAGTGGAGTAGAGTGCCATAGAATGTTGTGGAGAGTCATATAGTAAAGGATCATAGAGTAGAGTGGCTTAAAGTGAAGCAGAGTGGCGTAGAGTGGAATAGAGTGACATAGTGTTGAGTGGAGTACAATGGAGTGGCATAGAGTGGCATAGAGTGTAGTAGAATGGAGGCGAATAGAGTGGAGTGGAGTGTCATAGATGGAGTGGAGTGATGCAGAGTGGAGTAGAGTGAAGTGGTGTACAGTGGCATAGAGTGTCGAAGAGTGTTTGAGAGTGGAGTAGTGTAGAGTGGAGGGGCAAAAAGCGGCATAATGTAAACTGAAGTTAAGAGTCATAGATTGGAGTAAAGTGTTGTGCAGTGGAGTGGCAAAGCGTAGAATGTAGTAAGGTGCTAGAGTGGCCTAGAATGCGTGGAGTGGAGTAAAGTGGCACAGAGTGTCTCTGAGTGGAGTGTCGTAGAGTGGCGTAGAGTGGAGTGACATAGAGTGCTGTGGAGTGCCATTGAGTGGAATGTCGTAGGATAAAGCGGAATAGACGGAAATAGGATCTAGTAGGGTGGCCTTGAGTCATATGGCATAGAGTCAAGCAGAGTGTCGTAGAGTGTCATATAGTGGAGTAGAGTGGAATGGAGAAGAGTCTCGTGGAGTGGAGTGGTGTGTCGTATACTAGAGTAGAGAATAGTAGTAAAATATAATTGAACTATCCATCTTTTGTCAAATTAATTTGGGAACTTCCCCTGTAAAATGACATTTAAATTGTATTTAGTTTCCACCCCTATTGCAGCCCTAAAATGTTTAAAATAAACTATTTGCCGCTATTTCCCTAAAATGTATTTGATGGAAATGCTCCAAGGTCCCTGTGAAGTTATATTACATTTGTGGTGAGTTAAATGAAGACTTAATTTATGAAGTTGGGCGGGATTAGGAAACTCCACACTTTTCAGAGTAGGTTAAGTCTCCTAACTTTACTTGAGATAAGGTTTATCCTTTGTGGCCTTCCATGTATGATGTCCTGATGCAGAATGTCTGATGTAGGACATCCTCCAGCAAACACATGGAGGCAGGGCACCCAGGACTCAGGTAAGAGGAGTGGGATGGAGGGCTCTGAGCTGAGGCCAACTTACATTTATTTGTTTAAAGAACTTCATAAGCTTTGTATTTCGCAAAGCTGGAACAGTTTAGAAAATACACAAAATTGCAAATTAGCTGGCTACAACTGAGTCGTGCAGAATAGTCTAGTTGTGTAAAGTGCAGTGGCATAGAGTGGTGCGGAGTGGAGTAGTGTGGTGTGCAGCTGTGTAGAGTGGTGAAAAGAGCAGAGTGGTTGTGGTGTTATTACTATTTCTTTATTGTGTTTATCTCAGCATCTTTTCCCTTTATATGTATTGTGTTTCTTTTAGTTATGTATTTCTCTTAGTTGGTTTCTCCCAATGCTTCCCCTGCCTTCCTTTAGGCTCATAGACTCTCTGGAATTTGGAATGCTGGGGGAGTCTGGGAAGGAGATGTGAGGAGATTGGAGGATCTTGACTTGTGGGTGGATGAAGTTTCTTTTACGCATCAAACTGGAAATAAACGTACATTTAATCAACTACAAGTGTCAACTTGAATTTCTGCCTTGGATGACAGATTCACTACATGTTGGCGACAAGGGTGGTTCGAGACTTCTGAAACTGTACCTTGGAAACTTCAACATCTTCATTTATTCAGCTTCTAACGTTAAGAAAAAAAAAGGTACTGTAATTTCTTTTTCCTCTGTTTTTTGTGGCTCACATTTTTTTTATTTTTATTTTTTCAACCTGTTTTTGAGCCACATGGTAATTCTTTTCATGTCTATTTATAAATTTAATAGACGCGTCTTTCAACTGTCTCCTTTCCTCGTGCCTCTGGAGACGCGTGCTGTTGATTTTGTTGCCAAAGCAACGTGAACGCAAGCCTTTCTTTCCCGGCCGCGCTCTCTTGAGATACACGCGCTGTTTATTTACCTGCTGTTGAATTTGTTGCCATGGCAACGTGAACGCGTGCCTTTATTTCCCGGCCGCGCTCTCTTGAGATACACACGCTGTTTATTTACTCGGCTGTATTCAAGGGAAACACGCTCCACAGGGGATACGACGACTCGTTTTTCAACTCGAGTTATTCAACAAATAAACAGAGTTTAGCTCTAAATTATCCGTTTAAAACTGCTATTTTATTACGTTTATTTTTGGAAACAAGTTGGCTCTGTCATTGTTTTTTTCTGGATATTTTATTTCTTTTAAGTGGCACTTCATTTTCTGTGTTACATTTTTTTGTAAAAAATTTTTTCTTTCCCTGCAATAATAAGTGATTATGCAGAACATTACACCTCTACCATTTTTTCTTGCGCTTCCTGGAGAACCTCCTATATCGTGGCAAAAATGGAAAAAGGTTTTCCTGACTTACATGCACGTCTGTGGCAGCAACCTATCCTCTGAAAGAAAGACTTCTGTTTTACAACATTGTCTTGGTGCGGAGGGTCAAGAAATCTTGGAAACTTTACCTGCAATAACAACATCAGATGGTGCGGAAGGTGACAACTCTTTGAATGAATTTGATTCTACTTTACTTAGACTGGACAATCACTTTCTTCCCAAAGTTTCTATCATTTTACAACGTTACTATTTTGGGAAACGTAAGCAGATGGATGATGAATCTATTGAAGATTTTGTCACAGCTTTACGCAAACTAGCTTCATCATGTAACTTCGGAGAAAATCTAGAAGAACGTATTAGAGACCGATTCATGCTTGAATGTAAATGCGACAAAGTAAGAGAAGCATTATGGGTCAAAAGTGATCCATCACTAGATGAAGTGTTAATCATTGCTAAGCAAGTTGAACATTCGATGGCTTGTATTGATAATTTGAGGAAATCCAAAGGTGTTTCTATGGAGGTCCAAGCTATAAATACAAAAACTAATAACAAGTTTCAAGCAAACATTAGAGCAAAACTGATGTGTTTTAGGTGTGGTTCTACAACTCATTTAGCTAATAGCCAAGATTGTCCTGCTATTCATATTATTTGTAACAAATGTTCCAAGAAGGGACATTTTGCTAAGTATTGCAAATCATTTTCTAAGTCTAAAGTCAAAGTTCAGGAAATTGATTGTAATGATGATCGAGATTTTGTTCTTCAGATTATTTATGATGTTAATTGTGTCGCCAATAATACTTGTCAGTACCCTTCGGATTTTGTGGATGTCAACGGAACATCTATTTCTATGATGATGGATTCGGGCGCGAAACTTTCCTTAGTATCAGTTTCGGATTTCACTAAGCATTTTATGGGAAGAGTTTCTTTACTGGATCCTGATATCATTCCCTACAGTTATGGCGGTAAACCTATTGAGCTCAAGGGTTACTTTGAAGCCGTCATAACCTTTAAAGGGAACACAATTTCAGAGAAAATATATGTTCCAGTTGTTGGTGACACAATTCTGAGTTGGCCACATCAGAAGATGCTTGGGATTATATTAAATCCCAATTCTATTCCTCAAGTATTAGTTCAAAATGTTTGCAGCATCAAAGACGACATCATAGGTGAATTTTCTGATGTATTTTCTTCTAAAGTAGGGTGCGTTACGGGATACAAACATCGTATTTGTCTTAAGGAGGGTGTCAGCCCTGTAGCGTGCAAAGTAAGAAAAATTCCTTTCACTTTACAAGACAAGGTTAAATCTGAATTACAAAGGTTTCAATCTGAAGGCATCATTGAAGAAGTCGAGGCTGCACAATGGGTCGCCCCCATTGTTGTTGCTGTGAAGAAATCGGGAGATATTAGACTGTGTGGACCTTAGACATCTCAACAAAGCTGTGATTGAAGACAAATTTCCTTTACCAAACATAAATGAAATGGTCTGTCTTTTAGGAGAGGCAAAATATTTTACGACATTAGATTTGAGTTCAGCTTATCACCAAGTTCAATTGTGTGAAGAATCAAAATTGTTGACATCTTTCATCACTCCCTTTGGTGTGTTTAAGTTTAATAGGATGCCATTTGGTTTGTGCTCTGCTGCTTCTGTATTTCAAAGACTAATGTATCATATTCTTGGGAAAACTGATGGTGTTAGATTTTTTCAAGATGATGTTCTCATTTTTTCTAACACTCTTGAACAACATCTTTCCAAAGTTAGAGAAGTCTTAAAACAATTTCGTAGTAAGGGAATCACACTCAAGGGAGAAATATGCAAGTTTGCATGTTCAGATATCACGTATTTAGGACATGTAATTTCTTCTCAAGGTGTTAAACCGAAAGAGGATCTAGTTAAAACTGTAGTTAATTTTGCGGATCCTGTTAAAAGAGAAGATGTACAAGTTTTCTAAGGCATGGCGGAATTTTATTCCAAATTTGTTCCTAATTTTGCCAGTAGGTCTTGCTGCATTAGAGAGTTACTTAAGAAAGGTGTTGATTTTGTATGGTCAGAGGCTTGCAAGAAAGAATTTGAGGATCTAAAAAATGCACTATCTTCTGCTCAATGTCTCAACAGTTTTCGCCCAGGGTTTCCCTGTTGGATTATAACTGATGCCTCAGATAAGGGTTTAGGAAGTGTTCTTAAGCAAAAGTATGATGGTAAGGATGTTACTATGGCATTTGCTTCCAGAGCGTTAAGGGGAGCGGAGTCGAGGTATTCCACCACTGAAAAAGAAGCACTAGCTATCTACTGGGCTATAAAGAAGTTTAAACAGTTTCTATGGGGATCTAGGTTTGTTGTGCAATCTGATCATAAGCCTTTACAAGAGATTTTTGATAAGAAGGGTCTAGACTGTATTTCTTCACGTATTTGCAAGTAGATTGCTGGTCTTCAAGACTTTCAATTTTCTGTCAGATATGTCCCTGGATGTGAGAACCGCACAGCTGACTGTTTGTCAAGGTTAAGATCTTTTAGCTGGGACCAAGATATGGATTGTAGCACATGGTGGGTTGATGAGGATGTGAAAGTGTGCATTTTGACTGATGGTTGTATCACGGAAGATGAGTGGTTAACGGAGTTTAGTAATGATACTAGCTTGAAACGGGTAAAGGATTTGATCGAATCTAATTGTGTTCCTGCTGACTGTGATGAAGAGAATGTGTATAAAAAAATTTGGAATGAACTTTCAGTTGAGAATGGTTTGGTTTTTAGGAGTGGAAGATTAGTACCTCCATCTGGTTTGCGTGAAAGATTTGCAAGACAAAAGAACGGTTGAGAGAATTTTATTGGTGGCCGAGAATGGATTTAGCGTTGGAAAGAGTTGTTCGCGACTGTGTGGAATGCAAATTTGCAGATAAAACTTTCAAGTGTAGGTCACGTCCATTAGAAATCTGGAAAATTCCTAATGAAGTGTGGGAGGATGTTGCAATGGATATTATGGGTCCTGTTGTGTGTGGTTCAACTTCTAAGTATATTGTTGTTGTAATGGACATGTTGTCTCATTGGCCAGAATCAATTACTAATTTTCTTTCAGGGGTATTTTCTAGAGAAGGATATCCCAAATGCATCATAACAGATAATGGGGTTCAATTCACCTCTAAGCACATGTCTGAGTTTTTAGCATCTAGAGGCATATTGCATAAGAAAAGTGCTCTATATCATCCTGAAACTAATGGTATGGTTGAGCGCTTTAACAGGACATTGAAGGAAACTATTCAAGTAGCAAGATTAACAGGATGTAATTGGATGGAAGCTGTTAAATCTAAAGTTGAGAGTTATAGGTTTACACCACATTCCAGTACTGGCCAATCTCCATTTGTATTGTTCAAGAAAAGAGTGCCTAACACTAGCATAAATCCTTCACGGGTGAATAAATATGTTAGTAAAGAGTTGAACCATGAGAAAATTAAAGAACTAGCTGTGACCAGGGATGAGATTTTACAGGAAAAAAGGAAATTGACATATGATCGTCGTAAAGCAGTCAAACCTCTTGTTGTTGCAGTTGGTGATTCTGTTAAGATTAAGTTGCCGAAAATAAATTGTGGAACATTTTCTCATTATAGTAAAATCTTTAAAGTTATCAAAGTGTTTAAAGGTGCTATTAAAGTGGATGATGGGTGTATTTGGAATTTGAATAGAGTTGTGAAGATGTAAAAAACAAAATGTATATATATGTATTTATTTATAATTTAGGGGGAAGATAGTGTGGTGTTATCACTATTTCTTTATTGTGTTTATCTCAGCATGGTTTCCCTTTATATGTATTGTGTTTCTTTTAGTTATGTATTTCTCTTAGTTGGTTTCTCCCAATGCTTCCCCTGCCTTCCTTTAGGCTCATAGACTCTCTGGAATTTGGAATGCTGGGGGAGTCTGGGAAGGAGATGTGAGGAGATTGGAGGATCTTGACTTGTGGGTGGATGAAGTTTCTTTTATGCATCAAACTGGAAATAAACGTACATTTAATCAACTACAAGTGTCAACTTGAATTCCTGCCTTGGATGACAGATTCACTACAGTGGTGTAAAGTGGTGAAGAGTAATGTGGTGTGGAGAAGAGGGGCAAAGAGGACACTGGTGTAGAGTGGTGGATTGAAGAGTGTAGTGGTGTAGAGTAAAGTGGTGCAGTGTAGAGTAGAGTGCAGTGGTGTAGAGTAGAGTGGTGCGGAGTAGAGTGCAGTGGTGTAGAGTAGAGTGGTGCAGAGTACAGTGCAGTGGTGTACAGTAGAGTGGTGCAGAGCAGAGTGCTGAAGAGTAGAGTGCAGTGGCATACAGTGCATTGGCATAGAGTAGAGTGCAGGGGTGTAGAGTAGAGGGGTGCAGAGCAGAGTGTTGAAGAGTAGAGTGCAGTGGCATACAGTACAGTGACATACAATGCAGTGGAATACAGTGAGGTGGCATACAGTGCAGTGGCATACATTGCATTGGCATACAGTGCATTGGCATTGAGCAGTGTGCAGGGGTGTAGAGTAGAGGGTGGGAGTGAAAAGAAGCAACACAGAGGGGTAGAAAAGAATGGAAGCTATATAGAAGGGGTGGGTGGGAGGGAATAGAAGCTACATAGATGGTGACTGGGGAGATGGACTGGAAACACCAGCACTAATATGGAGTGCTTGAACAAAGAAAATTAGCACCAAAAACAGGAGCAGTGGATGGACACAAGTACTTGGTACATGCTCCAAGGGAGGGCCAAAAACAAGAAGAGGAAGTGAGGCCTACATGTTGTGACAAATGGGGATGAAGGACTTGTCTTTTCTTATGGTTTGCACTCTATGGTTATATACGTTCTAACCAGGGCAATGTGTGTGTGGTGGGTTATGGGATATTAAGTATGGGGCTGCCTGTGTCGTACGCAACACAACAATTTAGGCGTGCAGGGGCTTAGTACCGCATTCCTCTGTCCTACGGCACACTCCCTCACCCCCATGACCACGTTGCCTGGGGGGGTCTAAGATGTTAGAAAAGGGACCTGTCCACTCTCCCTGGGCTGCAGGCGTCCAGTGGTAGTGGGCAGCTGGGAAGGGGCAAAGGGTTAAATACCTGTTGACCTTGGCTCCCATCCTCTTTTGACAGCTTCTAGACAATACCCATCCTACCCTCACCCACTGGATTTATTTAAAGAGTATGATTGCCTGTATATTGGCAAGGTTTTTTTCCATTGTTTTGTTTCGCAGCCTGAGTTACAGGGCGATCCAAAGGAATTTGGTGCAGAAAGCAATCATGGCGGAGCACAAAGGGGATGCTCCATGCCAGCTCCTGGGGAATCTTTACGGCAGGACCGCGGGATGAAAGCAACAGTGCCCCGTTAGTCCAATGGACAGTTGTAAATCTGAGCAACCGGGGCCTTGCCTTGGACAGCTTTGTCACTACACGTGAGTTTGGTTTTATCGGATTTACAGTGTGGGAAACCCCCAAAAATGTATAACTCTTGATGGTGTGTAGTCCAGGCACTCATTGTCTAATCAGGTGAGTGATGAGCATAGGTTTCTCATCCAATGGCTGCGCTTGGATCATCAGTAAGTTAACCCAATTTTGTCTTGCCTACATAAGCAATAATAAACCTGCAGTCAACTTCTCTCCAACAACTGGTGTGGCCTTGTCTTTTCTTATGGTTTGCAATCTATGGTTATATGCGTTTCAGCCAAGGCAGTATGTGTGTGGTGGGCTATGGGATCCCGGGGCTGTGAGGGAAACGCTGAAGCTAACAAATGATAAGCTGTGGGCGGGCTGTAAGCCCACTGAATGTAAACAACATGTCTCACAGAGACAGGGCATGTGCTGTCCAGGTGGAACCTAAAAAGGACCTGGACTGCTCATCTGGACTCATGGAGTTCTGAACGTCCATGGCCAGACTTTATTTGAGAAGTCACTAAAACAGCTCTCTATGTATACTGGTCCTAGAGATGAGAAGTAACGGAATATGGATCTAAAGTGGTCAGATTACTTAACGTTCGGAAAACTTGTTAAATAGCACCCACGTGGCGTGGGAGAGTTGTGAGGGCCTCTAGTAAACCCTAACTTTTTTGTAGTTTTACATAGCGCCAACGTAGCACGGGGCATTGCAGCGCTTTACATGAACACCGGATTACTTACAGTAGGTCAGAATTTAAGTATTAATTAAGTGATAATTTCTCTGAAAGAGTGCTGTCCAGTACCCACTAACTGTTATTTATTTACAACACTGAGAATATCTATTCAAGTTATTTCAGTAGGTTATGTCATTCATTTCTGAATATGAATTCTTGTCTGAAGATAAAGTGCCACCTTGCGGCTGGAAAATGAATGGTTGCTAGAAAGAAAAAGATAAACAGCGGCTCTGGGCAACAGCCTGAACATTTGTGCAACTGTCAGAGAA
Source organism: Pleurodeles waltl (assembly GCF_031143425.1). Classification (NCBI taxonomy): domain Eukaryota; kingdom Metazoa; phylum Chordata; class Amphibia; order Caudata; family Salamandridae; genus Pleurodeles; species Pleurodeles waltl. Next base: position 900,018 of record NW_027150384.1, on the reverse strand, counting down.
ATATAATTTGGTTGGGACAAAATGTACACTCACGGTTTACGATGTCACTTCCCAAATCATTTTCTAAATACAAATTTATTCGATCTTTTCGAGTTCCTTACTCGAACTATTTATTGTTCAATAAAAAGATAAATCTTACACTTTGCTTACAAACTTGAATGCATAGCACTCTCAATTGTGACTTCCACCCGTGTTTCTACATGCAGACAGCCAGAACACACATGAAAATTTATAATATTCCAAAAGGGAAGGTTGTGTCAGAAGTGGGATTCGAACCCACGCCTCCAGGGGAGACTGCGACCTGAACGCAGCGCCTTAGACCGCTCGGCCATCCTGACAGATGTACATAGCTCTTTCAAGTCGTTTTATAATATGTCACAAGAACCAAGAATTCATGGATGGATTTCTTGTATCTGCGAACCACGACTGTCCCTTCAGAGGCCTTTGTGTGTCTGAATTGTACTCGGAGAAGGAGCCCCCCACTCTTTCAGCAGGTGCACGAGCCAGGCTGCCTTTGCTCATATCAGCTTCAGCCTCCTTCAAAACCTTCGCAAAAGAGACTGCCAGGGGTGTCCCTGAGGTGAGAGGAGTCAATTAGAAGGTGGCTGGGCTGTGCTAACAAGAGTAACAGATGGGGTGGGGGCAGGGTGGGATTGGTCAGGCGGGCAATGGCCAAAGGGCCTGTGTGGGTTGTAGTTGTGGGGGCCGCTTTTTAGGGCAGAGTGGGGGCCGATTTGAGATCCATTTCTGCCTGTTCAGATGCTACCAGCGGCCCAGTGGGGGTCTAAGCGGCCTTTCTGGAGGCCTTGTTACCTTCCCTTCACCAACAGGACAGGAGTCATCAACCCCAGCACCCCCCACTCCACCCCAGGCCCGCACATTGATCCAAAAAGCTAACTTGGGCCGGCTACGGGCACATTAATGTATGCAGATTGAGCAGGGGGCCTGAACAGGAGTTGCCTCAATGATATTCAGCTGTGGTTCACTAGTGTAAAACAATCCATGCACCAGGAGTGCTGGCAAGGTTTACTTTTTTAAAAATCTCAGTGGAGCTAAGAAAACAAAAGTTATACTCATAGATCTTGACAGCTAGACAGATCATTCTGTTTATCCTAGGAGATTGATTTTAAATGATGGTACGTACTCAGTGCTTAATTTGTGCTTGTTGTTTCCGGTGTGGGGCGCCGGCACTTATTTTTGAGGGTCAGCACTTATTTTGTCTGCCTCAAGCATTGACTGCGAGCAAAAGACATATGGGAAAGACGGAGGAAGAGGAAAACGAAAAAGCATCACGAAAGGAGAAAGCAGAAAGCTGCAAGAGTGAGCTGAAGGGGCAGGGAGTGGCTGTAAATAGATTGAAGAGGCCCGAGGTGGCTTCAGGATTACGCTGCCTCAGTATTCCATCTTCGCACATTTAATTGCAGCAGCCACGTGTTTTCGAGGAGAGCTTTGAGCACAGGCATGTTTTTATTTACAAATTAAGCACTGTACATAGTATTTATACACTCTCACTTTCTCATGTACCTTAGGCTCCTATGTTAATGTTGCTTTAAGCTAGTGCCCAATAGAGTGTATGGTACCTCCTTATCTGAAGAAAATGATTTGAAATGTAGTATGCATTTCTTATGCACTTTACTTGCCTATCCTATGTGGATGATATGAATGATGGAATGTACTGTTTATGCACTTTCACTTTTTCATCGATTCTAGGTTTTTATGATAGTGCCGGATAATGCGCCATTTATCATCTCATGGCGGCGGGTGAATTGCTACGAGGTATTCATCTTAAAGGAGGTGGCTGACTTCATCATAATGAAATACGGCACTTTACTAACAGTGTAGCATGTTCACTCCTGATAGCAGCTCTTCTCACAACTTTTTCCACCGATTGTTGACAGGTGAGCTGTCCTAGAGTGGTCATCCTTAATTGCTTATATATAGGTAAATGGTGATTTATGATGAGAAAATGTATCTCTGTTTGTATATTTAACCTACATAATCTGTTTGATTTTATTTTGTTCTACTTGTGCAATATAGTGTTTTAGATATGGGCAGAAGATGATTTTTGATGTGGGGATGCGCCTTTGGTCGCATATATCACTTTTCTTATCTTCTTTTAATGTTTTGCCTGTGCAATTATTTTAAGTAATCACAATAAAGCTCATTACACACTTTTCTCAGTAAGGAGTCACACCTCGCTCTTAATAGGGTGGGAGGGAAACAAGAGAATCAGTGTGCCAGCCTGGCTGTAAAGTGCTGGGCCGGGGGCTGGCATCTGCCCACAATGCCCACGCTAAGCGCCCGCCCTGCGTCATTACATAATCACAGCAGACCTAAGTGCATGGCATAAGAGGGAGCCGAGAGAGGTGCCTTGCTTTGTAGGACAGCACCCCAGATTCTGATTGGCTAGAGATAACAGACTCAACCCTCACAACCAGGGAAGAGGGGGTGAATTCTGAGAGACCAGATAAGTAGACGCCCCCTGGCGGAGAGGTCGGGCATTGCACCTATAAGTGCTCCTTAAACCCTGTCGCCCTTTCATGCTGCTCTGGAGCAAACACCGGTCCAGCCCTGACCGGGCATTATCTCTCATTAATGCTATACCCTGACGTCATAACTATTTGGTGTCCGTGTCTATATCGAATTTATGTGGTCAAAAACCCCAACTCATCTGTGACTGACCTCTAAATAATTTACAAATATCTCTGAAAGAGAAACACATTTGTCTTTTTCTAATAAAAACCTTTAAGGCCCGGGTGAAATAGGGATTAGAGTTGCATTAAATTAACAGGCTCAGACCGTCGCAAGTAATAATGTGTGTAGAGTTGTGTGAAGGCTGTTGCCTTTCTCTCTGCAGCTTTGAATAAAAGGAATCAGATATTTCCTAAAATGAGACTCTCTGTGTCAGAAAACCAACCTCCTCCTCCTGTTCTCTGGGATTGCCAGGCTGTGTCCAAGGGAAATACGGACAAAAATAATATTCAGAATACTGTACATCACGAGGGATGGTGAACACAACACATCCCACATAACTCTCACACACATCTGGCTCGTTGGTCTAGGGGTATGATTCTCGCTTAGGGTGCGAGAGGTCCCGTTTTTAAATCCCGGACGAGCCCTTTAATATTTTATCATATCACTAAATGGATAATTTGAAAAGTAACAAACTAAAAAACAAGCGCTTTTAAGATAAAATACCCTGGGACGGTTTTGTATTTTAAGCCATCACGTGTCGCGCTGCAAGGAAGAAACGGAGCCCTGGACCAAGAGGCAGCTGCAGGGGCCGCCGGGAGGCAGGTCTCCATCACTGCCACATCAGCACCCGGGACATTTGTTAATGTTGCTTGGAGACGAATCTTATTACACCGGGGGCTGCACGTCTTTTGTTAAACCACACTGTGGGAGACAGCAGGGTGAGACGTGGGAGTGCACGAGTGTGAGACACACTGGGCAGGGGGAGGGGATTGTGAGGTCACCAGCAGCAGGGCAGAGACCCGGGGCACAAGCTGGGGTGGGCGCGGGTGAACGGAGCCCCCACACTGTTTTTAGAGCGTGGGCTCCGTTCCCTGTACCGGAGGCTGGCAGAGGCCGAATAGTGCCACCTTGGACTCCATTAAATTAATTGTACAACTTTACTTTGGCACAGAAGTTTTGAATGAAGTGCTTAGAGGCTCCGTCGTTCTGTTTAGCACAGTTAATTTGACGGGTATCTTTGGTGGCACAGCGATGGCAGAGGCTTATTTAGAGGTTTATTATGTAGCACGTCTTTGTGAGAGGTATATTTCAGGGCACAATAATGACACCAGGAATACTTCGAAGTGTTAGTCCGTGGCAGTGGTTGTGATGGGCATATTCTGGGCAAAATGATTCTAATCTGATATTCTGTCTCACTCTCCTGCCATTGAGTGTGGGCGGAGGGGTCCCCCATAGCGGCCACGTTTTCCAGACCCATCGTGATGTGTTGCTCCAGTCCAGTTTTATTTCTTTGAATTCTCGGACTTGTAGTCCTGTTTTATCATAGACTAAAAAAGACTACAAGTCCCAGAAGTCAAAGGAAAAATATGGCCTGGGGCAGGAGATGAAGCATGGACCTTGGGAACTTGACAGGGCTGGTATCGACTTCCTCCACTGTCAGAGGGCCACTCAGGTACCTGGACCGGTGCAATGGACCCCTGGCTGAAGCGGGCACCCAGACCTCTGTGGAGAAATGTGTCTAGTAGGCTGTCTCCGGATGCTTGAGGGGGTGTCGCCTCTCTCACGCCCCCTGGGCTCTAGGATGGATCTACATAACCTGAAGAGTTTATATATAGCCAGCTAAAAAGAAATAGCAATGATGGAAGGAGACAATAGACCCTACAATTTAAATTCTCGAAACTTCCTCGTGCCTGATAAGAGGACGGTGTGATCCATGACCTGCCTGCTCGTGAGACGCACGTGTAATACATATGACCCGTACTGCCCTGCTCTGCCCCCTCGCGAGTGTCTGTACTTATACACATGGGCACTGGAGTAACAAAGGCCCCCGCGGTGAAGAGGGAGAGCGAGCTCTAGGGGGCCCTAGAGCTCCCGCGTGAGTCCGGAGGGGGCCCCTGCGTGCACTGTGCAGGGAAGTACGGGAGGGGGCATGAAAGGGTGGTCCCGTGCAGGGAGAGGTCAGACACCTGTGAGGCTGCGGCACCGGCAGGTGATGCTGGAGTCAGCTGGTGACTGAGGTCCGATGACAGAGCAGCCCTCCCGGCCAGGCTTTTTAGGGTGGGTTGGGGGGGGGGGGCACCTGTAAACTCTTCACTACTGCACTGGACCTCCAGGGTGTTTTTCATGCGGATCAGCACAGTCACTAAATGCGATCAAAGGCCGCCGAAATAGCTCAGTTGGGAGAGCGTTAGACTGAAGATCTAAAGGTCCCTGGTTCGATCCCGGGTTTCGGCAGAATATTTTTTTTTATTGAATGAAAAACTTAGAAATATAAGACATTGTTTAAACAACAATAATATTATTTCTCTGTCGTGTCCCAGCTCCTCATTGGTTTGTGTCCTTCCTCCTTTGCCCCATCCCTTGTTCTTTCTTCCTTTTCTTTGCGCTCTCCCTTCCTCCTTCCCGGCCTTCCTTCCTTCGCTTCTCACCGCCCTCATTTCGTTATTTACACGTTTCTCATAATTCTGTCTCCCTCCGTCTCACCCCCATCGTTGTGCGTGCGCCTCACACCAGCGGCCCCATCACACTAAATGCGTGACAGATGTGCACCTAGGAGCTCAGTGCCACGTGCTGTGACGTTCACACCGTGGAGCACATTCCCCCTCCTGGGAGTAAAGTACACTCATGACATGCAGATCTGTAACAGCGGAGGGTGATCTCACGTGTGCCCTGTGACTGAGGACACACTCGACTCTCACTCACCGTGTGTCTGTAATTCAGGACACCCTCTACTCTCACTCACTGTGTGTCTGTGTACTTAAGGACACACTCCGCTCTCACTCACTGTGTGCCTATAACTCGGGACACACTCTACTCTCACTCACTGTGTGCGTCTATAACTCAAGACACACTCTGCTCTCACTCACTGTGTGTCTGTGTACTTAAGGACACACTCTGCTCTCACTCACTGTGTGCGTCTATAACTCAGGACACACTACTCTCACTCACTGTGTGTCTATAACTCAGGACACACTCTGCTCTCACTCGCTGTGCGTCTATAACTCAGGACACACTCTGCTCTCACTCACTGTGTGCGTCTATAACTCAGGACACACACTGCTCTCACTCACTGTGCGTCTATAACTCAGAACACACTCTACTCTCACTCAGGAGACACTCTACTCTCACTGTGTGTCTATAACTCGTGACACACTACTCTCACTCACTGTGCGTCTATAACTCGGGACACACTCTACTCTCACTCACTGTGCGTCTATAACTCAGGACACACTCTACTCTCACTCACTGTGTGCATCTGCTGTCACTCACTGTGCGTCTATAACTCAGGACACACTCTACTCTCACTCACTGCGTGTCTATAACTCAGGACACACTCTACTCTCACTCACTGCGTGTCTATAACTCAGGACACACTCTACTCTCACTCACTGTGTGTCTATAACTCAGGACACACTCTGCTCTCACTCACTGTGTGCGTCTATAACTCGTGACACACTCTGCTCTCACTCACTGTGTGCGTCTATAACATGTGACACACTCTGCTCTCACTCACTGTGTCTATAACTCAGGACACCCTCTACTCTCACTCACTGTGTGTCTATAACTCAGGACACACTCTGCTCTCACTCACTGTGCGTCTATAACTCAGGACACACTCTACTCTCACTCACTGTGTGTCTATAACTCAGGACACACTCTGCTCTCACTCACTGTGCGGCTATAACTCAGAACACACTCTACTCTCACTCACTGTGTCTATAACTCAGGACACCCTCTACTCTCACTCAGGCCACACTCTACTCTCACTGTGTGTCTATAACTCGTGACACACTACTCTCACTCACTGTGCATCTATAACTCAGGACACATTCTACTCTCACTCACTGTGCGTCTATAACTCAGGACACACTCTACTCTCACTCACTGTGTGTCTATAACTCAGGACACACTCTGCTCTCACTCACTGTGCATCTATAACTCAGGACACACTCTGCTCTCACTCGCTGTGTGCATCTATAACTCAGGACAGACTCTGCTCTCACTCACTGTATGTCTATAACTCAGGACACACTCTGCTCTCACTCACTGTGTGTCTATAACTCAGGACATACTCTGCTCTCACTCACTGTGTGTCTGTAACTCAAGACACACTCTGCTCTCACTCACTGTGCGTCTGTAACTCAGGACACCCTCTGCTCTCACTCACTGTGTGTCTGTGTACTTAAGGACACACTCTACTCTCACTCGCTGTGTGCATCTATAACTCAGGACACACTCTACTCTTACTCACTGTGCGTCTATAACTCAGGACACACTCTACTCTCACTCACTGTGTGTCTATAACTCAGGACACCCTCTGCTCTCACTCACTGTGCGTCTATAACTCAGGACACACTCTGCTCTCACTCACTGTGCATCTATAACTCAGGACACATTCTACTCTCACTCACTGTGCGTCTATAACTCAAGACACACTCTACTCTCACTCACTGTGTGTCTATAACTCAGGACACACTCTACTCTCACTCAGGCCACACTCTACTCTCACTGTGTGTCTATAACTCGTGACACACTACTCTCACTCACTGTGCGTCTATAACTCAGGACACACACTGCTCTCACTCACTGTGCGTCTGTAACTCAGGACACACACTGCTCTCACTCACTGTGTGTGTGTAGTGTACACTGATGCACACTTTTAAGCATCGATTCTTCTATTTGCACTAGTGTTTCTTTTACCTCGTGGTACAGAGTATGCAGATCCCTGTGCCCAGAATATGCCCATCACAGCACCGTGGTTCAGAATAACCCTATATAGTGTGCGGGACAATTACTGTGGCACCAAATATACAGGGACCGGAATGGAAACCAGGATCAGCTCAGTCTGGGCAAAAAGTTCAAGCCAAACCCTTTCCCATGCAGCCCGCATGGCAGTGCCAGGGGACCAAGCGGGCAGTCCGGCCCTGGCACATGCCTAGCAAGAGGACTGCTCTGCGGAATAACCCCAGGAAGCGCATCTACGGGGGTTATTGTGCCACCCAATGTACTCCGACGTTGGCACGGCACCTGCCAATCAGAACGGACACGTTCACCAGAATGATTGTGTCATTTCACCTTTAATGTGCCACGGAGGACGCCCCGGACAGCTGCACCGTGGAATGCACCATTCAGAGTTACCGTCGGTGGCACAGAAAATGCCCCTTTTAAATACGGTCATAAAAGTTATAACTTTGGCAGGTCTCAGAGGAGCGCCCCCTGTAGGAGGAGGGCCTCTGCTGCTCTTACTGTCCAGCCAGTGCTTAATTTGTAAATAAAAAGGTGCCGGTGCCCAAGCCCTCCTCTTAAATACGCGGCTGCAGCGTAATCCTGAACCCATCTCAGGCCTCTTCAATCCATATAAAGCCACTTCCTGCCCCTTCAGCTCACTCTTGCAGCTTTCTCCCTTTGTGACACTTTTTCGTTGTTCCCTTCCTTCGTCTTCCTCATTTGTGTCTTTTTCTCGCAGCAAATGCTAGAGGCAGAAGAATAAGCCCCGGCCCTCAAAAATAAGTGTCGGTGCTCAGCACCGGAAACAAGCACAAATTAAGCACTGTGTCCAGCGCACTTTTCCTAGTGTGGCTCGCACTCACGTGCGCCCCCACAGCTCACTCAACAGCTCCACGAAGTGTAGCGCCCACAGTGAGTTTCAACTGCATGTAAGAGAAATCCTCTCTTCCCTGCTGATGTGGCAGGTGTAGGCACCCCCGCCCCCCACCACCACACACACACATCTGAGTGTTGGGATGAGTGCGACATATTCTGGATTAAAATCCGAAACCAGGCCAGGGTCTTTTTAAAAAATGATGTTGTTTGATTAACCACTTAAAGCATCTGCTTTTTTTAATTAAATTAAAATATTCCCAGGAGGGGTCGTCCGGGATTTGAACCCGGGACCTCTCGCACCCGAAGCGAGAATCATAACCCTAGACCAACGAGCCACTCATATGTCATTGGAATGTGGACATGTGTTAAGTATGGTACAGAGCTCCTGATAGCAGCACTTCTGTGTTCACAAGGTGTCTGTTTCCTTTTATTCAAAAGCCGAAGGAGAAGGAAACATCAATCATGTACCACGAACACTGTGCGAGAGGCCTCCCCGTGGGTCTGTCACCTTCATACATGTGTGGCCCCATTTCACCTGGAACCCAAGGGATTCCGAGGAGCAAATATGAAAATGTATTCCACCTACAGGGGTGTATTAAACTATTGCCCACTGGCATCAGAAGTGTTTCTCTTTTCTGCGGCTCACAGTACTTTTCAGTCTCTTAAAGACCACAGGCACCAAATAATGAATACGTCACACCCACGGTGTGACACTAATGAGGGATAATGCCCGGTCGGGGGTGGGGCAGATGTGTTTGTTCCAGAGCAGCTGAAAGGGCATCAAGGTTTATGGCACAGGAAGAGGCGCAGTGTCCGAGCTCCCCGCCAGGGGGCGCCTACTTCTCTGGGGGGTTCGGATTCACATCGACCCCCTGGTTGTGTGCTCACTGTGAGGCCGTGTGACAGGTTGTGTCTGTCCTCTTTGGTCAGTCAGTGTCTGGGGAACGCCTGAAAGAGAAAGTCCCCTCTGCGGGGGTGGTGGGGACATCACACCTCCTGTTACCCTGGACATCCCCACGCTTACACCCCGGAGGCAATGACGAGGGCCGAAAAGGACAGAGGCCGGGCCGTTATCGACGGTGGGTTCGATGCTTGAATCACCCGTGGAGTGAGATCTGACGAGTCAGACACCAACCGGGCCCTGGTGAGAAGGGGGCGGTGTGGAGGGTCTGAGTAAGATCAGACACCGAAGGGGCCCAGGAGAGAAGGCGGCCAGTGTGGAGGTTACTGAGTGAGGTCTGACGGGTCAGACACCGAAGGGGCCCATGAGAGAAGGGGTCAGTGTTGAAGGACTGAGTGAAGTCTGACGAGTCAGACACCGAAGGGGCCCTGGTGAGAAGGCGGCCAGTGTGGAGGTTACTGAGTGAGTTCTGACGGGTCAGACACCAACCGGGCCCTGGTGAGAAGGCGGCGCGGAATGGAGGGGCTGAGTGAGGTCTGACGGGTCAGACACCGAATTGGCCCTGGAGAGAAGGGGGCAATGTGGAGGTTACAGAGTGAGGTCTCCGAGGGTCCCATGGAGGGGAAGGCGTCGGTGTGCAAGCACCGAGTGAGGTCTCTGAGGGTCCCGATGGAGGGGAAGAGGGGCCGGGGTTAGGTCAGGGGCAGTTTCTCCTGCTCGGATGTGGTTGATCTTCGGGAAGTGTCGGAGCATCGATGGAGTTACCGCTTAAAATGTCAGCTCAGTCTCTGGTCTTCAGTGCTGGGAGGAGGCAGCGACCCCCGGCGAGGCTTGTCAGTGTAAGGGAGGGAGTGATGGTGGTGGTGGATGAGTCCTGTGACACTAGGGGTGAACCCTGTGACCCTGGAGTGAGAATTGTGACCCTGGGGATGATACCTTTGAATCTGGGGTGAGACCCGTGTACGTGGGGTGAGACCTCTGAACCTGGGGCTGAGTCCTGTGACCCTGGGGAGGAGACCTGTGGCCCTGGTAATGAGCTCTCTGACCCTGGCGGAGAGTCCTGTGACCCTGGCGACGAGTCCTGTGCGTCTGGGGTAAAACCTGTGAACTCTTTAGTCCTGTACCTGCCCCCCACGGTATCTGCAGTACAATCATTATGATCACAGAGGAATACGTGGCCGCCGAAATAGCTCAGTTGGGAGAGCGTTAGACTGAAGATCTAAAGGTCCCTGGTTCGATCCCGGGTTTCGGCAGAAGTGTTTTATCTGTTCTTATCAGGCAAACATTGCATCACATTATTAGAAACCTGGAGAACCACAGGCTCTCGTATTCCACCTGTGCCCTCCTTCCACGCCTCTCGCTTCTTCCCTTCTTTATCCCTCTTCCTCCCCACCTTCCTTATCTGCACTCCCTCGCTTCCCGCCCTTCATTCCTCCCGCCCTCATTGTCATTATTTCAGTCTCATCAACTTGTATCATTCCGGCACAATCATACTGCTAGCTTGGGAGTTTCCAGGTCTCCAGACACTGTATGCACACTCACGAGGAGTGAGTGACTCCACAGTCCCACTCTTGATGTGACTCACACACTGCAGGCACACTCACACCCAGAGTGACTCCACAGTCCCACTGTCTGCAATGTGACTCACACACTGCGGGTGCACTCACTCCCAGTGAGTGACTCCACAGTCCCACTGTCTGCGATGTGACTCACACACTGCGGGTGCACTCACTTCCAGTGAGTGACTCCACAATCCCACTCTCTGTGGTGTGATCCGACACTGCGGGCGCACTCAACCAGGAGCGGATGCGTGGCTGGGTGGGGCAGCAGGGATGGGGGGAGGGGATGAGGGTGAGGTGGGGGAGGGGGGGGGACACGGGAAAAATAATCAAAGAATAATTTTTTTTTTTTAAAACGTACCTCTGCTCCCGTGCCATGCGCCGCTCCTCTCCCGTCGCTGCTGCAGACACAGGCTCCCAGCCTGCCCTGCGCCGATCCTGACAGCACTGGCTGGGAGCGCCCTTGGAAGCGCCCAGCCAGGGCTCTCCCTGGCAGACTGGGAGATTGTGCTGCTCTCTCCATCCTGGCAGCAGTGCGCATGTGTGTTTGGCCGCCTGAGACGGCTGGCTACACATACCTGGGCAGTGAGGGGGAGTGCACAGAGCACTCCCCTCGGCCCGTCACCCCCCAGTGCCCCGCCCCTTTTACACAGAAAGGATAATAAACCGAGTTTATCATCCTTCCCCTGTAAAAGGATTTGCAGCGGTTGCTGCTGGCGGGGGGGATGCTCCTCCCCATATTGAGGAGCCGCCCCATGTTTTCTTTTGCATTTGGATAAATTAAAGATTAAAAAAAATCTGTGTAGTCCGTGTTTTATGAATGATATATGCAACATTTCGGACAGTAACTATGCATTGGTCCCTCAACAACCTCGCTTATTACAGACCCGTCTCACACGGTGAGATCTCACACATTTGAGCTGTGTCTGTGGTGGGCCTTGGGAGAGGGTTCAGCATCCTCCAGAACCGGGGGTCTCCCTGTAACGCAGCCCCCGCAGTTTCTGCATCTTCATCCCCCAGACCGCCCTTTAACCACCCACTGAACATCTAAACGCCGAGGAAAACACGTGCAGGTTTGCAGAGCCAGGATCCATCCATCTCTCACTATTACAAATAATGGTGGTTTTACCATTTGTTTTTTGACACTCAAACCGCCAGGCACTCAGTCCTGGTCATATGTGAGGCTTTCATCCTACCAGACTTTTTGTTTTACAAGCATGATTTTTCTTTCTGGGAATTGCACTTCCTTACATTATTATGTGTTTATTTTTTATCGTTATAATGATTATTTGTTTGCTAAGGGCACGTGGCTTAACATTAGCTGATGGGACCAGTTTAAGGTTGTACAGGCCACTGTTGTTTCACAAATCATTGAAAACAGAGCTCTCAAGTCTCCCACTGTGCTCTAAGTGATGCTCTAGGCCGGGCCTTCTTCCCGTTGTAATGTCAAACTCATTATAAAGAGACATTGGCAAAGCCAGTGGGTCTCACCCATGCACGAGCTATTGACTTTGCCAATGTGTTTTTCATCCATAATGTACATCAGCATGGCTGCTGTTCAGCATGGCTAAGTTAGTGCCAAAGAGGAGAGTGGCGTGGAGTGGCGTGGAGTGGCGTGGCATAGTGTGGAGCAAAGTGTCATAGAGTGTAGTGGTGTAGCATGGAGGGGAACGACGTAGAGTAAAGTGGCCAAGAGACTAGTGTCGTAGAGTGTCATGGAGTGTGGCAGGATGGAGAGGACTAGAGTCAAGTGGCGTAGAGTGTCATAGAGTGGAGAGAGGTAGAATGTCATAGAATGGAGTGGAATAGTGTGGAGTGGCATAGAGTGAAGTAAAGTAGCATAGAGTGTCATAGAGTGGAGGGGTGTAAAGTGGCATATAGGGTCATAGAGTGGGGTGTTTTAGAGTGGAGTGTAATAGAGTGGAGTGCAGTGGCCTAGTAGAGTGGAGTAGAGTGTCATGGAATAGAGTGTCGTAGAGTGGAGGGGCGTAGAGTGGAGAAGAATGTCGGAGATTAGAGTGGAGTGGAGTAGAGAGTTGTATAGTGTTAAGGAGTGGTTTAGGTGGAGAAGAATGTCATATAGTGGAGTGGCATAGAGAGGCATGGCATAGAGTGAAGTGTCATTGAGTGGAGGGAGGTCATAGATTGTCCTGGAGTTGCGTAGAGTGGCAAAGAAAGGAGTAGAGTAGAGTAGAATGGAGTAGAATGTCATAGAGTGGAGTGGCATAGAGTAGCATAGCATAGAGTGGAGTGTCATTGAGTGGAGGGCTCTCATAGATTGTCCTGGAGTTGCGTATAGTGGTGTAGAGTGGTATAGAGTGGAGTGTCATAGAGTAAAGTGTCATATAGTGGAGTGGAGTAGAGTGCCATAGAGTGTTGTGGAGAGTCATATAGTAGAAGATCATAGAGTATAGTGGCGTAAAGTGAAGCAGAGTGGCGTAGAGTGGAATAGAGTGACAGAGTGTTGAGTGGAGTACAATGGAGTGGCATAGAGAGGCATAGAGTGGAGTAGAGTGGAGTGGCATTGAGTGGAGGGAGGTCATAGATTGTCCTGGAGTTGTGTAGAGTGGCATAGGTAGAGTAGAATGGAGTAGAATGGCATAGAGTGGAGTGTGGGAGAGTAAAGTGTCATGGAGTGGAGTAGAGTAAAGTGTCAGAGTGGAGTGGAGTAGAGTGCCATAGAGTGTTGTGGAGAGTCATATAGTAGAGGATCATAGAGTAGAGTGGCTTAAAGTGAAGCAGAGTGGCGTAGAGTGGAATAGAGTGACATAGTGTTGAGTGGAGTACAATGGAGTGGCATAGAGTGGCATAGAGTGTAGTAGAATGGAGGCGAATAGAGTGGAGTGGAGTGTCATAGATGGAGTGGAGTGATGCAGAGTGGAGTAGAGTGAAGTGGTGTACAGTGGCATAGAGTGTCGAAGAGTGTTTGAGAGTGGAGTAGTGTAGAGTGGAGGGGCAAAAAGCGGCATAATGTAAACTGAAGTTAAGAGTCATAGATTGGAGTAAAGTGTTGTGCAGTGGAGTGGCAAAGCGTAGAATGTAGTAAGGTGCTAGAGTGGCCTAGAATGCGTGGAGTGGAGTAAAGTGGCACAGAGTGTCTCTGAGTGGAGTGTCGTAGAGTGGCGTAGAGTGGAGTGACATAGAGTGCTGTGGAGTGCCATTGAGTGGAATGTCGTAGGATAAAGCGGAATAGACGGAAATAGGATCTAGTAGGGTGGCCTTGAGTCATATGGCATAGAGTCAAGCAGAGTGTCGTAGAGTGTCATATAGTGGAGTAGAGTGGAATGGAGAAGAGTGTCGTGGAGTGGAGTGGTGTGTCGTATACTAGAGTAGAGAATAGTAGTAAAATATAATTGAACTATCCATCTTTTGTCAAATTAATTTGGGAACTTCCCCTGTAAAATGACATTTAAATTGTATTTAGTTTCCACCCCTATTGCAGCCCTAAAATGTTTAAAATAAACTATTTGCCGCTATTTCCCTAAAATGTATTTGATGGAAATGCTCCAAGGTCCCTGTGAAGTTATATTAAATTTGTGGTGAGTTAAATGAAGACTTAATTTATGAAGTTGGGCGGGATTAGGAAACTCCACACTTTTCAGAGTAGGTTAAGTCTCCTAACTTTACTTGAGATAAGGTTTATCCTTTGTGGCCTTCCATGTATGATGTCCTGATGCTGAGTGTCTCATGTAGGACATCCTCCAGCAAACACATGGAGGCAGGGCACCCAGGACTCAGGTAAGAGGAGTGGGATGGAGGGCTCTGAGCTGAGGCCAACTTACATTTATTTGTTTAAAGAACTTCATAAGCTTTGTATTTCGCAAAGCTGGAACAGTTTAGAAAATACACAAAATTGCAAATTAGCTGGCTACAACTGAGTCGTGCAGAATAGTCTAGTTGTGTAAAGTGCAGTGGCATAGAGTGGTGCGGAGTGGAGTAGTGTGGTGTGCAGCTGTGTAGAGTGGTGAAAAGAGCAGAGTGGTTGTGGTGTTATTACTATTTCTTTATTGTGTTTATCTCAGCATGGTTTCCCTTTATATGTATTGTGTTTCTTTTAGTTATGTATTTCTCTTAGTTGGTTTCTCCCAATGCTTCCCCTGCCTTCCTTTAGGCTCATAGACTCTCTGGAATTTGGAATGCTGGGGGAGTCTGGGAAGGAGATGTGAGGAGATTGGAGGATCTTGACTTGTGGGTGGATGAAGTTTCTTTTACGCATCAAACTGGAAATAAACGTACATTTAATCAACTACAAGTGTCAACTTGAATTTCTGCCTTGGATGACAGATTCACTACATTTTGGCGACAAGGGTGGTTCGAGACTTCTGAAACTGTACCTTGGAAACTTCAACATCTTCATTTATTCAGCTTCTAACGTTAAGAAAAAAAAAGGTACTGTAATTTTTTTTTCCTCTGTTTTTTGTGGCTCACATTTTTTTTATTTTTATTTTTTCAACCTGTTTTTGAGCCACATGGTAATTCTTTTTGTGTCTATTTATAAATTTAATAGACGCGTCTTTCAACTGTCTCCTTTCCTCGTGCCTCTGGAGACGCGTGCTGTTGATTTTGTTGCCAAAGCAACGTGAACGCAAGCCTTTCTTTCCCGGCCGCGCTCTCTTGAGATACACGCGCTGTTTATTTACCTGCTGTTGAATTTGTTGCCATGGCAACGTGAACGCGTGCCTTTATTTCCCGGCCGCGCTCTCTTGAGATACACGCGCTGTTTATTTACTCGGCTGTATTCAAGGGAAACACGCTCCACAGGGGATACGACGACTCGTTTTTCAACTCGAGTTATTCAACAAATAAACAGAGTTTAGCTCTAAATTATCCGTTTAAAACTGCTATTTTATTACGTTTATTTTTGGAAACAAGTTGGCCTGCTCTACTCTGTCATTGTTTTTTTCTGGATATTTTATTTCTTTTAAGTGGCACTTCATTTTCTGTGTTACATTTTTTTGTAAATTTTTTTTTCTTTCCCTGTAATAATAAGTGATTATGCAGAACATTACACCTCCACCATTTTTTCTTGCGCTTCCTGGAGAACCTCCTATATCGTGGCAAAAATGGAAAAAGGTTTTCCTGACTTACATGCACGTCTGTGGCAGCAACCTATCCTCTGAAAGAAAGACTTCTGTTTTACAACATTGTCTTGGTGTGGAGGGTCAAGAAATCTTGGAAACTTTACCTGCAATAACAACATCAGATGGTGCGGAAGGTGACAACTCTTTGAATGAATTTGATTCTACTTTACTTAGACTGGACAATCACTTTCTTCCCAAAGTTTCTATCATTTTACAACGTTACTATTTTGGGAAACGTAAGCAGATGGATGATGAATCTATTGAAGATTTTGTCACAGCTTTACGCAAACTAGCTTCATCATGTAACTTCGGAGAAAATCTAGAAGAACGTATTAGAGACCAATTCATGCTTGAATATAAATGCGACAAAGTAAGAGAAGCATTATGGGTCAAAAGTGATCCATCACTAGATGAAGTGTTAATCATTGCTAAGCAAGTTGAACATTCGATGGCTTGTATTGATAATTTGAGGAAATCCAAAGGTGTTTCTATGGAGGTCCAAGCTATAAATACAAAAACTAATAACAAGTTTCAAGCAAACATTAGAGCAAAACTGATGTGTTTTAGGTGTGGTTCTACAACTCATTTAGCTAATAGCCAAGATTGTCCTGCTATTCATATTATTTGTAACAAATGTTCCAAGAAGGGACATTTTGCTAAGTATTGCAAATCATTTTCTAAGTCTAAAGTCAAAGTTCAGGAAATTGATTGTAATGATGATCGAGATTTTGTTCTTCAGATTATTTATGATGTTAATTGTGTGCCAATAATACTTGTCAGTACCCTTCGGATTTTGTGGATGTCAACGGAACATCTATTTCTATGATGATGGATTCGGGCGCGAAACTTTCCTTAGTATCAGTTTCGGATTTCACTAAGCATTTTATGGGAAGAGTTTCTTTACTGGATCCTGATATCATTCCCTACAGTTATGGCGGTAAACCTATTGAGCTCAAGGGTTACTTTGAAGCCGCCATAACCTTTAAAGGGAACACAATTTCAGAGAAAATATATGTTCCAGTTGTTGGTGACACAATTCTGAGTTGGCCACATCAGAAGATGCTTGGGATTATATTAAATCCCAATTCTATTCCTCAAGTATTAGTTCAAAATGTTTGCAGCATCAAAGACGACATCATAGGTGACTTTTCTGATGTATTTTCTTCTAAAGTAGGGTGCGTTACGGGATACAAACATCGTATTTGTCTTAAGGAGGGTGTCAGCCCTGTAGCGTGCAAAGTAAGAAAAATTCCTTTCACTTTACAAGACAAGGTTAAATCTGAATTACAAAGGTTACAATCTGAAGGCATCATTGAAGAAGTCGAGGCTGCACAATGGGTCGCCCCCATTGTTGTTGCTGTGAAGAAATCGGGAGATATTAGACTGTGTGGACCTTAGACATCTCAACAAAGCTGTGATTGAAGACAAATTTCCTTTACCAAACATAAATGAAATGGTCTGTCTTTTAGGAGAGGCAAAATATTTTACGACATTAGATTTGAGTTCAGCTTATCACCAAGTTCAATTGTGTGAAGAATCAAAATTGTTGACATCTTTCATCACTCCCTTTGGTGTGTTTAAGTTTAATAGGATGCCATTTGGTTTGTGCTCTGCTGCTTCTGTATTTCAAAGACTAATGTATCATATTCTTGGGAAAACTGATGGTGTTAGATTTTTTCAAGATGATGTTCTCATTTTTTCTAACACTCTTGAACAACATCTTTCCAAAGTTAGAGAAGTCTTAAAACAATTTCGTAGTAAGGGAATCACACTCAAGGGAGAAAAATGCAAGTTTGCATGTTCAGATATCACGTATTTAGGACATGTAATTTCTTCTCAAGGTGTTAAACCGAAAGAGGATCTAGTTAAAACTGTAGTTAATTTTGCGGATCCTGTTAAAAGAGAAGATGTACAAGTTTTCTTAGGCATGGCGGAATTTTATTCCAAATTTGTTCCTAATTTTGCCAGTAGGTCTTGCTGCATTAGAGAGTTACTTAAGAAAGGTGTTGATTTTGTATGGTCAGAGGCTTGCAAGAAAGAATTTGAGGATCTAAAAAATGCACTATCTTCTGCTCAATGTCTCAACAGTTTTCGTCCAGGGTTTCCCTGTTGGATTATAACTGATGCCTCAGAAAAGGGTTTAGGAAGTGTTCTTAAGCAAAAGTATGATGGTAAGGATGTTACTATGGCATTTGCTTCCAGAGCGTTAAGGGGAGCGGAGTCGAGGTATTCCACCATTGAAAAAGAAGCACTAGCTATCTACTGGGCTATAAAGAAGTTTAAACAGTTTCTATGGGGATCTAGGTTTGTTGTGCAATCTGATCATAAGCCTTTACAAGAGATTTTTGATAAGAAGGGTCTAGACTGTATTTCTTCACGTATTTGCAAGTAGATTGTTGGTCTTCAAGACTTTCAATTTTCTGTCAGATATGTCCCTGGATGTGAGAACCGCACAGCTGACTGTTTGTCAAGGTTAAGATCTTTTAGCTGGGACCAAGATACGGATTGTAGCACATGGTGGGTTGATGAGGATGTGAAAGTGTGCATTTTGACTGATGGTTGTATCACGGAAGATGAGTGGTTAACGGAGTTTAGTAATGATACTAGCTTGAAACGGGTAAAGGATTTGATCGAATCTAATTGTGTTCCTGCTGACTGTGATGAAGAGAATGTGTATAAAAAAATTTGGAATGAACTTTCAGTTGAGAATGGTTTGGTTTTTAGGAGTGGAAGATTAGTACCTCCATCTGGTTTGCGTGAAAGATTTGCAAGACAAAAGAATGGTTGAGAGAATTTTATTGGTGGCCGAGAATGGATTTAGCGTTGGAAAGAGTTGTTCGCGACTGTGTGGAATGCAAATTTGCAGATAAAACTTTCAAGTGTAGGTCACGTCCATTAGAAATCAGGAAAATTCCTAATGAAGTGTGGGAGGATGTTGCAATGGATATTATGGGTCCTGTTGTGTGTGGTTCAACTTCTAAGTATATTGTTGTTGTAATGGACATGTTGTCTCATTGGCCAGAATCAATTACTAATTTTCTTTCAGGGGTATTTTCTAGAGAAGGATATTCCAAATGCATCATAACAGATAATGGGGTTCAATTCACCTCTAAGCACATGTCTGAGTTTTTAGCATCTAGAGGCATATTGCATAAGAAAAGTGCTCTATATCATCCTGAAACTAATGGTATGGTTGAGCGCTTTAACAGGACATTGAAGGAAACTATTCAAGTAGCAAGATTAACAGGATGTAATTGGATGGAAGCTGTTAAATCTAAAGTTGAGAGTTATAGGTTTACACCACATTCCAGTACTGGCCAATCTCCATTTGTATTGTTCAAGAAAAGAGTGCCTAACACTAGCATAAATCCTTCACGGGTGAATAAATATGTTAGTAAAGAGTTGAACCATGAGAAAATAAAAGAACTAGCTGTGACCAGGGATGAGATTTTACAGGAAAAAAGGAAATTGACATATGATCGTCGTAAAGCAGTCAAACCTCTTGTTGTTGCAGTTGGTGATTCTGTTAAGATTAAGTTGCCGAAAATAAATTGTGGAACATTTTCTCATTATAGTAAAATCTTTAAAGTTATCAAAGTGTTTAAAGGTGCTATTAAAGTGGATGATGGGTGTATTTGGAATTTGAATAGAGTTGTGAAGATGTAAAAAAAAAATGTATATATATGTATTTATTTATAATTTAGGGGGAAGATAGTGTGGTGTTATCACTATTTCTTTATTGTGTTTATCTCAGCATGGTTTCCCTTTATATGTATTGTGTTTCTTTTAGTTATGTATTTCTCTTAGTTGGTTTCTCCCAATGCTTCCCCTGCCTTCCTTTAGGCTCATAGACTCTCTGGAATTTGGAATGCTGGGGGAGTCTGGGAAGGAGATGTGAGGAGATTGGAGGATCTTGACTTGTGGGTGGATGAAGTTTCTTTTATGCATCAAACTGGAAATAAACGTACATTTAATCAACTACAAGTGTCAACTTGAATTTCTGCCTTGGATGACAGATTCACTACAGTGGTGTAAAGTGGTGAAGAGTAATGTGGTGTGGAGAAGAGGGGCAAAGAGGACACTGGTGTAGAGTGGTGGATTGAAGAGTGTAGTGGTGTAGAGTAAAGTGATGCAGTGTAGAGTAGAGTGCAGTGGTGTAGAGTAGAGTGGTGCGGAGTAGAGTGCAGTGGTGTAGAGTAGAGTGGTGCAGAGTACAGTGCAGTGGTGTACAGTAGAGTGGTGCAGAGCAGAGTGCTGAAGAGTAGAGTGCAGTGGCATACAGTGCATTGGCATAGAGTAGAGTGCAGGGGTGTAGAGTAGAGGGGTGCAGAGCAGAGTGTTGAAGAGTAGAGTGCAGTGGCATACAGTACAGTGACATACAATGCAGTGGAATACAGTGAGGTGGCATACAGTGCAGTGGCATACATTGCATTGGCATACAGTGCATTGGCATTGAGCAGTGTGCAGGGGTGTAGAGTAGAGGGTGGGAGTGAAAAGAAGCAACACAGAGGGGTAGAAAAGAATGGAAGCAATATAGAAGGGGTGGGTGGGAGGGAATAGAAGCTACATAGATGGTGACTGGGGAGATGGACTGGAAACACCAGCACTAATATGGAGTGCTTGAACAAAGAAAATTAGCACCAAAAACAGGAGCAGTGGATGGACACAAGTACTTGGTACATGCTCCAAGGGAGGGCCAAAAACAAGAAGAGGAAGTGAGGCCTACATGTTGTGACAAATGGGGATGAAGGACTTGTCTTTTCTTATGGTTTTCACTCTATGGTTATATGCGTTCTAACCAGGGCAATGTGTGTGTGGTGGTTTATGGGATATTAAGTATGGGGCTGCCTGTGTCGTACGCAAAACAACAATTTAGGGGTGCAGGGGCTTAGTACCGCATTCCTCTGTCCTACGGCACACTCCCTCACCCCCATGACCACGTTGCCTGGGGGGGTCTAAGATGTTAGAAAAGGGACCTGTCCACTCTCCCTGGGCTGCAGGCGTCCAGTGGTAGTGGGCAGCTGGGAAGGGGCAAAGGGTTAAATACCTGTTGACCTTGGCTCCCATCCTCTTTTGACAGCTTCTAGACAATACCCATCCTACCCTCACCCACTGGATTTATTTAAAGAGTATGATTGCCTGTATATTGGCAACGTTTTTTTCCATTGTTTTGTTTCGCAGCCTGAGTTACAGGGCGATCCAAAGGAATTTGGTGCAGAAAGCAATCATGGCGGAGCACAAAGGGGATGCTCCATGCCAGCTCCTGGGGAATCTTTACGGCAGGACCGCGGGATGAAAGCAACAGTGCCCCGTTAGTCCAATGGACAGTTGTAAATCTGAGCAACCGGGGCCTTGCCTTGGACAGCTTTGTCACTACACGTGAGTTTGGTTTTATCGGATTTACAGTGTGGGAAACCCCCAAAAATGTATAACTCTTGATGGTGTGTAGTACAGGCACTCATTGTCTAATCAGGTGAGTGATGAGCATAGGTTTCTCATCCAATGGCTGCGCTTGGATCATCAGTAAGTTAACCCAATTTTGTCTTGCCTACATAAGCAATAATAAACCTGCAGTCAACTTCTCTCCAACAACTGGTGTGGCCTTGTCTTTTCTTATGGTTTGTAATCTATGGTTATATGCGTTTCAGCCAAGGCAGTATGTGTGTGGTGGGCTATGGGATCCCGGGGCTGTGAGGGAAACGCTGAAGCTAACAAATGATAAGCTGTGGGCGGGCTGTAAGCCCACTGAATGTAAACAACATGTCTCACAGAGACAGGGCATGTGCTGTCCAGGTGGAACCTAAAAAGGACCTGGACTGCTCATCTGGACTCATGGAGTTCTGAACGTCCATGGCCAGACTTTATTTGAGAAGTCACTAAAACAGCTCTCTATGTATACTGGTCCTAGAGATGAGAAGTAACGGGATATGGATCTAAAGTGGTCAGATTACTTAACATTCGGAAAACTTGTTAAATAGCACCCACGTGGCGTGGGAGAGTTGTGAGGGCCTCTAGTAAACCCTAACTTTTTGGTAGTTTTACATAGCGCCAACGTAGCACGGGGCATTGCAGCGCTTTACATGAACACCGGATTACTTACAGTAGGTCAGAATTTAAGTATTAATTAAGTGATAATTTCTCTGAAAGAATGCTGTCCAGTGCCCACTAACTGTTATTTATTTACAACACTGAGAATATCTATTCAAGTTATTTCAGTAGGTTATGTCATTCATTTCTGAATCTGAATTCTTGTCTGAAGATAAAGTGCCACCTTGCGGCTGGAAAATGAATGGTTGCTAGAAAGAAAAAGATAAACAGCGGCTCTGGCAACAGCCTGAACATTTGTGCAACTGTCAGAGAAAAATAATTTGGTTGGGACAAAATGTACACTCACGGTTTACGATGTCACTTCCCAAATCATTTTCTAAATACAAATTTATTCGATCTTTTCGAGTTCCTTACTCGAACTATTTATTGTTCAATAAAAAGATAAATCTTACACTTTGCTTACAAACTTGAATGCATAGCACTCTCAATTGTGACTTCCACCCGTGTTTCTACATGCAGACAGCCAGAACACACATGAAAATTTATAATATTCCAAAAGGGATGGTTGTGTCAGAAGTGGGATTCGAACCCACGCCTCCAGGGGAGACTGCGACCTGAACGCAGCGCCTTAGACCGCTCGGCCATCCTGACAGATGTACATAGCTCTTTCAAGTCGTTTTATAATATGTCACAAGAACCAAGAGTTCATGGATGGATTTCTTGTATCTGCGAACCACGACTGTCCCTTCAGAGGCCTTTGTGTGTCTGAATTGTACTCGGAGAAGGAGCCCCCCACTCTTTCAGCAGGTGCACGAGCCAGGCTGCCTTTGCTCATATCAGCTTCAGCCTCCTTCAAAACCTTCGCAAAAGAGACTGCCAGGTGTGAACCTGAGGTGAGTGGAGTCAATTAGAAGGTGGCTGGGCTGTGCTAACAAGAGTAACAGATGGGGTGGGGGCAGGGTGGGATTGGTCAGGCGGGCAATGGCCAAAGGGCCTGTGTGAGTTGTAGTTGTGGGGGCCGCTTTTTAGGGCAGAGTGGGGGCCGATTTGAGATCCATTTCTGCCTGTTCAGATGCTACCAGCGGCCCAGTGGGGGTCTAAGCGGCCTTTCTGGAGGCCTTGTTACCTTCCCTTCACCAACAGGACAGGAGTCATCAACCCCAGCACCCCCCACTCCACCCCAGGCCCGCACATTGATCCAAAAAGCTAACTTGGGCCGGCTACGGGCACATTAATGTATGCAGATTGAGCAGGGGGCCTGAACAGGAGTTGCCTCAATGATATTCAGCTGTGGTTCACTAGTGTAAAACAATCCATGCACCAGGAGTGCTGGCAAGGTTTACTTTTTTAAAAATCTCAGTGGAGCTAAGAAAACAAAAGTTATACTCATAGATCTTGACAGCTAGACAGATCATTCTGTTTATCCCAGGAGATTGATTTTAAATGATGGTACGTACTCAGTGCTTAATTTGTGCTTGTTGTTTCCGGTGTGGGGTGCCGGCACTTATTTTTGAGGGTCAGCACTTATTTTGTCTGCCTCAAGCATTTACTGCGAGCAAAAGACATATGGGAAAGACGGAGGAAGAGGAAAACGAAAAAGCATCACGAAAGGAGAAAGCAGAAAGCTGCAAGAGTGAGCTGAAGGGGCAGGGAGTGGCTGTAAATAGATTGAAGAGGCCCGAGGTGGCTTCAGGATTACGCTGCCTCAGTATTCCATCTTCGCACATTTAATTGCAGCAGTCACGTGTTTTAGAGGAGAGCTTTGAGCACAGGCATGTTTTTATTTACAAATTAAGCACTGTACATAGTATTTATACACTCTCACTTTCTCATGTACCTTAGGCTCCTATGTTAATGTTGCTTTAAGCTAGTGCCCAATAGAGTGTATGGTAACTCCTTATCTTAAGAAAATGATTTGAAATGTAGTATGCATTTCTTATGCACTTTACTTGCCTATCCTATGTGGATGATATGAATGATGGAATGTACTGTTTATGCACTTTCACTTTTTCATCGATTTTAGGTTTTTATGATAGTGCAGGATAATGCGCCCTTTATCATCTCATGGCGGCGGGTGAATTGCTACGAGGTATTCATCTTAAAGGAGGTGGCTGACTTCATCATAATGAAATACGGCACTTTGCTAACAGTGTAGCATGTTCACTCCTGATAGCAGCTCTTCTCACAACTTTTTCCACCGATTGTTGACAGGTGAGCTGTCCTAGAGTGGTCATCCTTAATTGCTTATACATAGGTAAATGGTGATTTATGATGAGAGAATGTATCTCTGTTTGTATATTTAACCTACATAATCTGTTTGATTTTATTTTGTTCTACTTGTGCAATATAGTGTTTTAGATATGGGCAGAAGATGATTTTTGATGTGGGGATGCGCCTTTGGTCGCATATATCACTTTTCTTATCTTCTTTTAATGTTTTGCCTGTGCAATTATTTTAAGTAATCACAATAAAGCTCATTACACACTTTTCTCAGTAAGGAGTCACACCTCGCTCTTAATAGGGTGGGAGGGAAACAAGAGAATCAGTGTGCCAGCCTGGCTGTAAAGTGCTGGGCCGGGGGCTGGCATCTGCCCACAATGCCCACGCCTAGCGCCCGCCCTGCGTCATTACATAATCACAGCAGACCTAAGTGCATGGCCTAAGAGGGAGCCGAGAGAGGTGCCTGGCTTTGTAGGAAAGCACCCCAGATTCTGATTGGCTAGAGATAACAGACTCAACCCTCACAACCAGGGAAGAGGGGGTGAATTCTGAGAGACCAGATAAGTAGACGCCCCCTGGCGGAGAGGTCGGGCATTGCACCTATAAGTGCTCCTTAAACCCTGTCGCCCTTTCATGCTGCTCTGGAGCACACACCGGTCCAGCCCTAACCGGGCATTATCTCTCATTAATGCTATACCCTGACGTCATAACTATTTGGTGTCCGTGTCTATATCGAATTTATGTGGTCAAAAACCCCAACTCATCTGTGACTGACCTCTAAATAATTTACAAATATCTCTGAAAGAGAAACACATTTGTCTTTTTCTAATAAAAACCTTTAAGGCCCGGGTGAAATAGGGATTAGAGTTGCATTAAATTAACAGGCTCAGACCGTCGCAAGTAATAATGTGTGTAGAGTTGTGTGAAGGCTGTTGCCTTTCTCTCTGCAGCTTTGAATAAAAGGAATCAGATATTTCCTAAAATGAGACTCTCTGTGTCAGAAAACCAACCTCCTCCTCCTGTTCTCTGGGATTGCCAGGCTGTGTCCAAGGGAAATACGGACAAAAATAATATTCAGAATACTGTACATCACGAGGGATGGTGAACACAACACATCCCACTTAACTCTCACACACATCTGGCTCGTTGGTCTAGGGGTATGATTCTCGCTTAGGGTGCGAGAGGTCCCGTTTTTAAATCCCGGACGAGCCCTTTAATATTTTATCATATCACTAAATGGATAATTTGAAAAGTAACAAACTAAAAAACAAGCGCTTTTAAGATAAAATACCCTGGGACGGTTTTGTATTTTAAGCCAGCACGTGTCGCGCTGAAAGGAAGAAACGGAGCCCTGGACCAAGAGGCAGCTGCAGGGGCCGCCGGGAGGCAGGTCTCCATCACTGCCACATCAGCACCCGGGACATTTGTTAATGTTGCTTGGAGACGAATCTTATTACACCGGGGGCTGCACGTCTTTTGTTAAACCACACTGTGGGACAGCGATGGCAGAGGCTTATTTAGAGGTTTAATTTGTAACAAGTCTTTGTGAGGGGTATATTTCGTGGCACAATAATGACACCAGGAATACTTCGAAGTGTTAGTCCGTGGCAGTGGTTGTGATGGGCATATTCTGGGCAAAATGATTTTAATCTGATATTCTGTCTCACTCTCCTGCCATTGGGTGTTGGGGGAGGGGTCCCGTATAGCTATCACGTTTCCCAGACCCATTCGTGATGTGTTGCTCCAGTCCAGTTTTATTCCTTTGAATTGTGGGACTTGTAGTCCTGTTTTATCATAGACTAAAAACGACTACAAGTCCCAGAAGTCAAAGGAAAAATCTGGCCTGGAGCAGGAGATGACGCATGGACCTTGGCATCGACTTCCTCCACTGTCAGAGGGCCACTCAGGTACCTGGACCGTTGCAATGGACCCCTGGCTGAAGCGGGCACCCAGACCTCTGTGGAGAAATGTGTCTAGTAGGCTGTCTCCGGATGCTTGAGGGGGTGTCGCCTCTCTCACGCCCCCTGGGCTCTAGGATGGATCTACATTACCTGAAGAGTTTATATATAGCCAGCTAAAAAGAAATAGCAATGATGGAAGGAGACAATAGACCCTACAATTTAAATTCTCGAAACTTCCTCGTGCCTGATAAGAGGACGGTGTGATCCATGACCTGCCTGCTCGTGAGACGCACGTGTAATACATATGACCCGTACTGCCCTGCTCTGCCCCCTCGCGAGTGTCTGTACTTATACACATGGGCACTGGAGTAACAAAGGCCCCCGCGGTGAAGAGGGAGAGCGAGCTCTAGGGGGCCCTAGAGCTCCCGCGTGAGTCCGGAGGGGGCCCCTGCGTGCACTGTGCAGGGAAGTACGGGAGGGGGCATGAAAGGGTGGTCCCGTGCAGGGAGAGGTCAGACACCTGTGAGGCTGGCGGCACCGGCAGGTGATGCTGGAGTCAGCTGGTGACTGAGGTCCGATGACAGAGCAGCCCTCCCGGCCAGGCTTTTTAGGGTGGGGGCACCTGTAAACTCTTCACTACTGCACTGGACCTCCAGGGTGTTTTTCATGGAATCAGCACAGTCACTGATAGCGATCAAAGGCCGCCGAAATAGCTCAGTTGGGAGAGCGTTAGACTGAAGATCTAAAGGTCCCTGGTTCGATCCCGGGTTTCGTCAGAAAGTGTTTTTATTGAATGAAAAACTTAGAAATATAAGATATTGTTTAAACAACAATAATATTTTTTCTCTGTCGTATCCCAGCTCCTCATTGGTTTGTGTCCTTCCTCCTTTGCCCCATCCCTTGTTCTTTCTTCATTTTCTTTGCGCTCTCCCTTCCTCCTTCCGGGCCTTCCTTCCTTCGCTTCTCACCGCCCTCATTTCGTTATTTACACGTTTCTCATAATTCTGTCTCCCTCCGTCTCACCCCCATCGTTGTGCGTGCGCCTCACACCAGCGGCCCCATCACACTAAATGCGTGACAGATGTGCACCTAGGAGATCAGTGCCACGTGCTGTGACGTTCACACCGTGGAGCACATTCCCCCTCCTGGGAGTAAAGTACACTCGTGACATGCAGATCTGTAACAGCGGAGGGTGATCTCACGTGTGCCCTGTGACTGAGGACACACTCGACTCTCACTCACCGTGTGTCTGTAAATCAGGACACCCTCTACTCTCACTCACTGTGTGTCTGTGTACTTAAGGACACACTCCGCTCTCACTCACTGTGTGCCTATAACTCAGGACACACTACTCTCACTCACTGTGTGTCTATAACTCAGGACACACTCTGCTCTCACTCACTGTGCGTCTGTAACTCAGGACACACTCTACTCTCACTCACTGTGTGTCTGTGTACTTAAGGACACACACTGCTCTCACTCACTGTGTGCCTATAACTCAGGACACACTCTGCTCTCACTCACTGTGCGTCTGTAACTCAGGACACATTCTACTCTCACTCACTGTGCGTCTATAACTCAAGACACACTCTACTCTCACTCACTGTGTGTCTGTGTACTTAAGGACACACTCTGCTCTCACTCACTGTGTGCGTCTATAACTCAGGACACACTCTGCTCTCACTCACTGTATGTCTATAACTCAGGACACACTACTCTCACTCACTGTGTGTCTGTGTACTTAAGGACACACTCTACTCTCACTCACTGTGTGTCTATAACTCTGGACACCCTCTGCTCTCACTTACTGTGCGTCTATAACTCAGGACACACTCTACTCTCACTCACTGTGTGCGTCTATAACTCAGGACACACTACTCTCACTCACTGTGTGTCTATAACTCGGGACACACTCTGCTCTCACTCGCTGTGCGTCTGTAACTCAGGACACACTCTACTCTCACTCACTGTGTGCGTCTATAACTCAGGACACACTACTCTCACTCACTGTGTGTCTATAACTCAGGACACACTACTCTCACTCACTGTGCGTCTGTAACTCAGGACACATTCTACTCTCACTCACTGTGCGTCTATAACTCAGGACACACTCTACTCTCACTCACTGTGTGTCTATAACTCTGGACACCCTCTGCTCTCACTTACTGTGCGTCTATAACTCAGGACACACTCTACTCTCACTCACTGTGTGCGTCTATAACTCAGGACACACTACTCTCACTCACTGTGTGTCTATAACTCTGGACACCCTCTTCTCTCACTTACTGTGCGTCTATAACTCAGGACACACTCTACTCTCACTCACTGTGTGCGTCTATAACTCAGGACACACTACTCTCACTCACTGTGTGTCTATAACTCGGGACACACTCTGCTCTCACTCGCTGTGCGTCTGTAACTCAGGACACATTCTACTCTCACTCACTGTGCGTCTATAACTCAGGACACACACTACTCTCACTCACTGTGTGTCTATAACTCAGGACACACTCTACTCCCACTCAGGACACACTCTACTCTCACTGTGTGTGTCTATAACTCAGAACACACTCTACTCTCACTCACTGCGTGTCTATAACTCAGGACACACTCTGCTCTCACTCACTGTGTGTCTATAACTCAGGACACACTCTACTCTCACTCACTGTGTGTCTATAACCGGGGACACACTCTACTCTCACTCACTGTGCGTCTATAACTCAGGACACACTCTGCTCTCACTCGCTGTGCGTCTATAAATCAGGACACACTCTACTCTCACTCACTGTGTGTCTATAACTCAGGACACACTCTACTCCCACTCAGGACACACTCTACTCTCACTGTGTGTGTCTATAACTCAGAACACACTCTACTCTCACTCACTGCGTGTCTATAACTCAGGACACACTCTGCTCTCACTCACTGTGTGCGTCTATAACTCGTGACACACTCTGCTCTCACTCACTGTGTGCGTCTATAACATGTGACACACTACTCTCACTCACTGTGTCTATAACTCAGGACACCCTCTACTCTCACTCACTGTGTACTTAAGGACACACTCTGCTCTCACTCACTGTGTGTGTCTATAAGTCAGGACACACTCTGCTCTCACTCACTTTATGTCTATAACTCAGGACACACTACTCTCACTCACTGTGTGTCTGTGTACTTAAGGACACACTCTACTCTCACTCACTGTGTGTCTATAACTCTGGACACCCTCTGCTCTCACTTACTGTGTGTCTATAACTCGGGACGCACTCTGCTCTCACTCACTGTGTGTCTATAACTTAGGACACACTCTGCTCTCACTCACTGTGTGTCTATAACTTAGGACACACTCTGCTCTCACTCACTGTGTGCGTCTATAACTCAGGACACACTACTCTCACTCACTGTGTGTCTATAACTCAGGACACACTCTGCTCTCACTCACTGTGTGTCTATAACTTAGGACACACTCTGCTCTCACTCACTGTGTGCGTCTATAACTCAGGGCACACTACTCTCACTCACTGTGTGTCTATAACTCAGGACACACTCTGCTCTCACTCACTGTGCATCTATAACTCAGGACACATTCTACTCTCACTCACTGTGTGTCTATAACTCAAGACACACACTACTCTCACTCACTGTGTGTCTATAACTCAGGACACACTCTGCTCTCACTCACTGTGCATCTATAACTCAGGACACATTCTACTCTCACTCACTTTGTGCCTATAACTCAGAACACACTCTACTCTCACTCAGGCCACACTCTACTCTCACTGTGTGTCTATAACTCGTGACACACTACTTTCACTCACTGTGTGTCTATAACTCAGGACACACTACTCTCACTCACTGTGTGTCTATAACTCAGGACACACTTTGCTCTCACTCACTGTGCGTCTATAACTCTGGACACCCTCTTCTCTCACTTACTGTGTGTCTATAACTCGGGACACACTCTGCTCTCACTCGCTGTGTGCATCTATAACTCAGGACACACTACTCTCACTCACTGTGTGTCTATAACTCAGGACACACTCTGCTCTCACTCACTGTGCGTCTATAACTCAGGACACATTCTACTCTCACTCACTGTGCGTCTATAACTCAGGACACACACTGCTCTCACTCACTTTGTGCCTATAACTCAGAACACACTCTACTCTCACTCAGGCCACACTCTACTCTCACTGTGTGTCTATAACTCAGGACACACTCTGCTCTCACTCACTGTGCGTCTGTAACTCAGGACACACACTGCTCTCACTCACTGTGTGTGTGTAGTGTACACTGATGCACACTTTTAAGCATCGATTCTTCTATTTGCACTAGTGTTTCTTTTACCTCGTGGTACAGAGTATGCAGATCCCTGTGCCCAGAATATGCCCATCACAGCACCGTGGTTCAGAATAACCCTATATAGTGTGCGTGACAATTACGGTGGCACCAAATATACAGGGACCGGAATGGAAACGAGGATCAGCTCAGTCTGGGCAAAAAGTTCAAGCCAAACTCTTTCCCATGCAGCCCGCATGGCAGTGCCAGGGGACCGAGCGGGCAGTCCGGCCCTGGCACATGCCTAGCAAGAGGACTGCTCTGCGGAATAGCCCCAGGAAGCGCATCTACGGGGGTTATTGTGCCACCCAATGTACCCCGACGTTGGCACGGCACCTGCCAATCGGAACGGACACGTTCACCAGAATGATTGTGTCATTTCACCTTTAATGTGCCACGGAGGACGCCCGGACAGCTGCACCGTGGAATGCACCATTCAGACTTACCGTCGGTGGCACAGAAAATGCCTCTTTTAAATACGGTCATAAAAGTTATAACTTTGGCAGGTCTCAGAGGAGCGCCCCCTGTAGGAGGAGGGCCTCTGCAGCTCTTACTGTCCAGCCAGTGCTTAATTTGTAAATAAAAAGCTGCCGGTGCCCACAGCCCTCCTCTTAAATACGCGGCTGCAGCGTAATCCTGAACCCATCTCAGGCCTCTTCAATCCATATAAAGCCACTTCCTGCCCCTTCAGCTCACTCTTGCAGCTTTCTCCCTTTGTGACACTTTTTCGTTGTTCCCTTCCTTCGTCTTCCTCATTTGTGTCTTTTTCTCGCAGCAAATGCTAGAGGCAGAAGAATAAGCCCCGGCCCTCAAAAATAAGTGTCGGTGCTCAGCACCGGAAACAAGCACAAATTAAGCACTGTGTCCAGCGCACTTTTCCTAGCGTGGCTCACACTCACGTGCGCCCACACAGCTCACTCAACAGCTCCACGAAGTGTAGCGCCCAAGGTGAGTTTCAACTGCATGTAAGAGAAATCCTCTCTTGGCTGCTGATGTGGCAGGTGTAGGCACCCCCGCCCCCCACCCAACACACACACACATCTGAGTGTTGGGATGAGTGTGACATATTCTGGATTAAAATCCGAAACCAGGCCAGGGTCTTTTTAAAAGATGATGTTGTTTGATAAACCACTTGAAGCATCTGCTTTTTTTAATTTAAAAAAAGAATTCCAAGGAGGGCTCGTCCGGGATTTGAACCCGGGACCTCTCGCACCCGAAGCGAGAATCATACCCCTAGACCAACGAGCCACTCAGATGTCAGTGGAATGTGGACATGTGTGAGGTAGGGTACAGAGCTCCAGACAGCAGCACTTCTGTTTTCACAAGGTGTCTGTTTCCTTTTATTCAAAAGCCGAAGGAGAAGGAAACTTCAATCATGTACCAAGAATACTGTGCGAGAGGCCTCCCTGTGGGTCTGTCACCTTCATACATGTGTGGCCCCATTTCACCTGGAACCCAAGGGATTCCGAGGAGCAAATATGAAAATGTATTCCACCTACAGGGGTGTATTAAACTATTGCCCACTGGCATCAGAAGTGTTTCTCTTTTCTGCGGCTCACAGTACTTTTCAGTCTCTTAAAGACCACAGGCACCAAATAATGAATACGTCACACTCACGGTGTGACACTAATAAGGGATAATGCCCGGTCGGGGGTGGGGCAGATGTGTTTGTTCCAGAGCAGCTGAAAGGGCATCAAGGTTTATGGCACAGGAAGAGGCGCAGTGTCCGAGCTCCCCGCCAGGGGGCTCCTACTTATCAGGGGGGTTCGGATTCACATCGACCCCCTGGTTGTGTGCTCACTGTGAGGCCGTGTGACAGGTTGTGTCTGTCCTCTTTGGTCAGTCAGTGTCTGGGGAACGTCTGAAAGAGAAAGTCCCCTCTGCGGGGGTGGTGGGGACATCACACCTCCTGTTACCCTGGACATCCCCACGCTTACACCCCGGAGGCAATGACGAGGGCCGAAAAGGACAGAGGCCGGGCCGTTATCGACGGTGGGTTCGATGCTTGAATCACCCGTGGAGTGAGATCTGACGAGTCAGACACCAACCGGGCCCTGGTGAGAAGGGGGCGGTGTGGAGGGTCTGAGTAAGATCAGACACCGAAGGGGCCCTGCAGAGAAGGCGGCCAGTGTGGAGGTTACTGAGTGAGGTCTGACAGGTCAGACACCTACCGGGCCCTGGTGAGAAGGGGTCAGTGTTGAAGGACTGAGTGAAGTCTGACGAGTCAGACACCGAAGGGGCCCTGGTGAGAAGGCGGCCAGTGTGGAGGTTACTGAGTGAGTTCTGACGGGTCAGACACCAACCGGGCCCTGGTGAGAAGGCTGCGCGGAATGGAGGGGCTGAGTGAGGTCTGACGGGTCAGACACCGAATTGGCCCTGGAGAGAAGGGGGGAATGTGGAGGTTACAGAGTGAGGTCTCCGAGGGTCCCATGGAGGGGAAGGGGTCGGTGTGCAAGCACCGAGTGAGGTCTCTGAGGGTCCCGATAGAGGGGAAGAGGGGCCGGGGTTAGGTCAGGGGCAGTTTCTCCTGCTCGGATGTGG
The DNA here is from genome assembly GCF_031143425.1 of Pleurodeles waltl. Lineage (NCBI taxonomy): Eukaryota > Metazoa > Chordata > Amphibia > Caudata > Salamandridae > Pleurodeles > Pleurodeles waltl. Next base: position 867,131 of record NW_027150384.1, on the reverse strand, counting down.
TTGATCTTCGGGAAGAGTCGGAGCATCGATGGAGTTACTGCTTAAAATGTCAGCTCAGTCTCTGGTCTTCAGTGCTGGGAGGAGGCAGCGACCCCCGGCGAGGCTTGTCAGTGTAAGGGAGGGAGTGATGGTGGTGGTGGATGAGTCCTGTGACACTAGGGGTGAACCCTGTGACCCTGGAGTGAGAATTGTGACCATGAGGATGATACCTTTGAATCTGGGGTGAGACCCGTGTACCTGGGGTGAGACCTCTGAACCTGGGGCTGTCCTGTGACCCTGGGGAGGAGACCTGTGGCCCTGGTAATGAGCTCTCTGACCCTGGCGGAGAGTCCTGTGACCCTGGCGGAGAGTCCTGTGCGTCTGGGGTAAAACCTGTGAACACTTTAGGCCTGTACATGCCCCCCACGGTATCTGCAGTAAAATCATTATGATCACACAGGAATACATGGTCGCCGAAATAGCTCAGTTGGGAGAGCGTTAGACTGAAGATCTAAAGGTCCCTGGTTCGATCCCGGGTTTCGGCAGAAGTCTTTTATCAGTTCTTATCAGGCAAACATTGCATCACATTATTAGAAACCTGGAGAACCACAGGCTCTCGTATTCCACCTGTGCCCTCCTTCCACGCCTCTCGCTTCTTCCCTTCTTTATCCCTCTTCCTCCCCACCTTCCTTATCTGCACTCCCTCTCTCCCTGCCCTTCATTCCTCCCCCCTCTGTCATTATTTCAGTCTCATCAACTTGTATCATTCCGGCACAATCATACTGCTAGCTTGGGAGTTTCCAGGTCTCCAGACACTGTATGCATACTCCACAGTCCCACTCTTGATGTGACTCACACACTGCAGGTACACTCACACCCAGAGTGACTCCACAGTCCCACTGTCTGCGATGTGACTCACACACTGCGGGTGCACTCACTCCCAGTGAGTGACTCCACAATCCCACTCTCTGTGGTGTGATCCGACACTGCGGGCGCACTCAACCAGGAGCGGATGCGTGGCTGGGTGGGGCAGCAGGGATGGGGGGAGGGGGTGAGGTGGGGGGGGGGGGCACGGGAAAAATAATCAAAGAATAATTTTTTTTTTTTAAAACGTACCTCTGCTCCCGTGCCGTGCGCCGCTCCTCTCCCGTCGCTGCTGCAGACACAGGCTCCCAGCCTGCCCTGCGCCGATCCTGACAGCACTGGCTGGGAGCGCTCTTGGAAGCGCCCAGCCAGGGCTCTCCCTGGCAGACTGGGAGATTGTGCTGCTCTCTCCAGCCCGGCAGCAGTGCGCATGTGTGTTTGGCCGCCTGAGACATGGGCAGTGAGGGGGAGCACTCGGCCCGTCACCCCCCAGTGCCACGCCACTTTTACACAGAAAGGATAATAAACCGAGTTTATCATCCTTCCCCTGTAAAAGGATTTGCAGCGGTTGCTGCTGGCGGGGGGGGATGCTCCTCCCCATACTGAGGAGCCGCCCCATGTTTTCTTTTGCATTTGGATAAATTAAAGATTAAAAAAAATCTGTGTAGTCCGTGTTTTATGAATGATATATGCAACATTTCGGACAGTAACTATGCATTGGTCCCTCAACAACCTCGCTTATTACAGACCCGTCTCACACGGTGAGATCTCACACATTTGAGCTGTGTCCGTGGTGGGCCTTGGGAGAGGGTTCAGCATCCTCCAGAACCGGGGGTCTCCCTGTAACGCAGCCCCCGCAGTTTCTGCATCTTCATCCCCCAGACCGCCCTTTAACCACCCACTGAACATCTAAACGCCGAGGAAAACACGTGCAGGTTTGCAGAGCCAGGATCCATCCATCTCTCACTATTACAAATAATTGTGGTTTTACCATTTGTTTTTTGACACTCAAACCGCCAGGCACTCAGTCCTGGTCATATGTGAGGCTTTCATCCTACCTGACTTTTTGTTTTACAAGCGCGATTTTTCTTTCTGGGAATTGCACTTTCTTACATTATTATGTGTTTATTTTTTATCTTTATAATGATTATTTGCTTGCTAAGTGCACGTGGTTTGAACATTAGCTGATGGGACCAGTTTAGGGTTGTACAGGCCACTGTTGTTTCACAAATCATTGAAAACAGAGCTCTCAAGTCTCCCACTGTGCTCTAAGTGATGCTCTAGGCCGGACCTTCTTCCCGTTGTAATGTCAAACTCATTATAAAGAGACATTGGCAAAGCCAGTGGGTCTCACCCATGCACGAGCTATTGACTTTGCCAATGTGTTTTTCATCCATAATGTACATCAGCATGGCTGCTGTTCAGCATGGCTAAGTTAGTGCCAAAGAGGAGAGTGGCGTGGAGTGGCATGGCATAGTGTGGAGCAAAGTGTCATAGAGTGTAGTGGTGTAGCATGGAGTGGAACGACGTAGAGTAAAGTGGCCAAGAGACTAGTGTCGTAGAGTGTCATGGAGTGTGGCAGGATGGAGAGGACTAGAGTCAAGTGGCGTAGAGTGTCATAGAGTGGAGAGAGGTAGAATGTCATAGAATGGAGTGGAATAGTGTGGAGTGGCATAGAGTGAAGTAAAGTAGCATAGAGTGTCATAGAGTGGAGGGGTGTAAAGTGGCATATAGGGTCATAGAGTGGGGTGTTTTAGAGTGGAGTGTAATAGAGTGGGGTGCAGTGGCCTAGTAGAGTGGAGTAGAGTGTCATGGAATAGAGTGTCGTAGAGTGGAGGGGCGTAGAGTGGAGAAGAATGTCGGAGATTAGAGAGGTATACAGTGGAGTGGCATCGAGTGGAGTAGAGAGTTGTATAGTGTTAAGGAGTGGTTTAGGTGGAGAAGAATGTCATATAGTGGAGTGGCATAGAGAGGCATGGCATAGAGTGAAGTGTCATTGAGTGGAGGGAGGTCATAGATTGTCCTGGAGTTGCGTAGAGTGGCAAAGAAAGGAGTAGAGTAGAGTAGAATGGAGTAGAATGTCATAGAGTGGAGTGGCATAGAGTAGCATAGCATAGAGTGGAGTGTCATTGAGTGGAGGGCTCTCATAGATTGTCCTGGAGTTGCGTATAGTGGTGTAGAGTGGTATAGAGTGGAGTGTCATAGAGTAAAGTGTCGTATAGTGGAGTGGAGTAGAGTGCCATAGAGTGTTGTGGAGAGTCATATAGTAGAAGATCATAGAGTATAGTGGCGTAAAGTGAAGCAGAGTGGCGTAGAGTGGAATAGAGTGACAGAGTGTTGAGTGGAGTACAATGGAGTGGCATAGAGAGGCATAGAGTGGAGTAGAGTGGAGTGGCATTGAGTGGAGGGAGGTCATAGATTGTCCTGGAGTTGTGTAGAGTGGCATAGGTAGAGTAGAATGGAGTAGAATGGCATAGAGTGGAGTGTGGTAGAGTAAAGTGTCATGGAGTGGAGTAGAGTAAAGTGTCAGAGTGGAGTGGAGTAGAGTGCCATAGAGTGTTGTGGAGAGTCATATAGTAGAGGATCATAGAGTAGAGTGGCTTAAAGTGAAGCAGAGTGGCGTAGAGTGGAATAGAGTGACATAGTGTTGAGTGGAGTACAATGGAGTGGCATAGAGTGGCATAGAGTGTAGTAGAATGGAGGCGAATAGAGTGGAGTGGAGTGTCATAGATGGAGTGGAGTGATGCAGAGTGGAGTAGAGTGAAGTGGTGTACAGTGGCATAGAGTGTCGAAGAGTGTTTGAGAGTGGAGTAGTGTAGAGTGGAGGGGCAAAAAGCGGCATAATGTAAACTGAAGTTAAGAGTCATAGATTGGAGTAAAGTGTTGTGCAGTGGAGTGGCAAAGCGTAGAATGTAGTAAGGTGCTAGAGTGGCCTAGAATGCGTGGAGTGGAGTAAAGTGGCACAGAGTGTCTCTGAGTGGAGTGTCATAGAGTGGCTTAGAGTGGAGTGACATAGAGTGCTGTGGAGTGCCATTGAGTGGAATGTCGTAGGATAAAGCGGAATAGACGGAAATAGGATCTAGTAGGGTGGCCTTGAGTCATATGGCATAGAGTCAAGCAGAGTGTCGTAGAGTGTCATATAGTGGAGTAGAGTGGAATGGAGAAGAGTGTCGTGGAGTGGAGTGGTGTGTCGTATACTAGAGTAGAGAATAGTAGTAAAATATAATTGAACTATCCATCTTTTGTCAAATTAATTTGGGAACTTCCCCTGTAAAATGACATTTAAATCGTATTTAGTTTCCACCCCTATTGCAGCCCTAAAATGTTTAAAATAAACTATTTGCCGCTATTTCCCTAAAATGTATTTGATGGAAATGCTCCAAGGTCCCTGTGAAGTTATATTAAATTTGTGGTGAGTTAAATGAAGACTTAATTTATGAAGTTGGGCGGGATTAGGAAACTCCACACTTTTCAGAGTAGGTTAAGTCTCCTAACTTTACTTGAGATAAGGTTTATCCTTTGTGGCCTTCCATGTATGATGTCCTGATGCAGAGTGTCTCATGTAGGACATCCTCCAGCAAAAACATGGAACGAGGGTACCCAGGACTCAGGTAAGAGGAGTGGGATGGAGGGCTCTGAGCTGAGGCCAACTTACATTTATTTGTTTAAAGAACTTCATAAGCTTTGTATTTCGCAAAGCTGGAACAGTTTAGAAAATACACAAAATTGCAAATTAGCTGGCTACAACTGAGTCGTGCAGAATAGTCTAGTGGTGTAAAGTGCAGTGGCATAGAGTGGTGCGGAGTGGAGTAGTGTGGTGTGCAGCTGTGTAGAGTGGTGAAAAGAGCAGAGTGGTTGTGGTGTTATTACTATTTCTTTATTGTGTTTATCTCAGCATGGTTTCCCTTTATATGTATTGTGTTTCTTTTAGTTATGTATTTCTCTTAGTTGGTTTCTCCCAATGCTTCCCCTGCCTTCCTTTAGGCTCATAGACTCTCTGGAATTTGGAATGCTGGGGGAGTCTGGGAAGGAGATGTGAGGAGATTGGAGGATCTTGACTTGTGGGTGGATGAAGTTTCTTTTACGCATCAAACTGGAAATAAACGTACATTTAATCAACTACAAGTGTCAACTTGAATTTCTGCCTTGGATGACAGATTCACTAAATTTTGGCGACGAGGGTGGTTCGAGACTTTTGAAACTGTACCTTGGAAACTTCAACATCTTCATTTATTCAGCTTCTAACGTTAAGAAAAAAAAAGGTACTGTAATTTTTTTTTCCTCTGTTTTTTGTGGCTCACATTTTTTTTATTTTTATTTTTTCAACCTGTTTTTGAGCCACATGGTAATTCTTTTCGTGTCTATTTATAAATTTAATAGACGCGTCTTTCAACTGTCTCCTTTCCTCGTGCCTCTGGAGACGCGTGCTGTTGATTTTGTTGCCAAAGCAACGTGAACGCAAGCCTTTCTTTCCCGGCCGCGCTCTCTTGAGATACACGCGCTGTTTATTTACCTGCTGTTGAATTTGTTGCCATGGCAACGTGAACGCGTGCCTTTATTTCCCGGCCGCGCTCTCTTGAGATACACGCGCTGTTTATTTACTCGGCTGTATTCAAGGGAAACACGCTCCACAGGGGATACGACGACTCGTTTTTCAACTCGAGTTATTCAACAAATAAACAGAGTTTAGCTCTAAATTATCCGTTTAAAACTGCTATTTTATTACGTTTATTTTTGGAAACAAGTTGGCCTGCTCTACTCTGTCATTGTTTTTTTCTGGATATTTTATTTCTTTTAAGTGGCACTTCATTTTCTGTGTTACATTTTTTTGTAAATTTTTTTTTCTTTCCCTGTAATAATAAGTGATTATGCAGAACATTACACCTCCACCATTTTTTCTTGCGCTTCCTGGAGAACCTCCTATATCGTGGCAAAAATGGAAAAAGGTTTTCCTGACTTACATGCACGTCTGTGGCAGCAACCTATCCTCTGAAAGAAAGACTTCTGTTTTACAACATTGTCTTGGTGCGGAGGGTCAAGAAATCTTGGAAACTTTACCTGCAATAACAACATCAGATGGTGCGGAAGGTGACAACTCTTTGAATGAATTTGATTCTACTTTACTTAGACTGGACAATCACTTTCTTCCCAAAGTTTCTATCATTTTACAACGTTACTATTTTGGGAAACGTAAGCAGATGGATGATGAATCTATTGAAGATTTTGGCACAGCTTTACGCAAACTAGCTTCATCATGTAACTTCGGAGAAAATCTAGAAGAACGTATTAGAGACCAATTCATGCTTGAATGTAAATGCGACAAAGTAAGAGAAGCATTATGGGTCAAAAGTGATCCATCACTAGATGAAGTGTTAATCATTGCTAAGCAAGTTGAACATTCGATGGCTTGGATTGATAATTTGAGGAAATCCAAAGGTGTTTCTATGGAGGTCCAAGCTATAAATACAAAAACTAATAACAAGTTTCAAGCAAACATTAGAGCAAAACTGATGTGTTTTAGGTGTGGTTCTACAACTCATTTAGCTAATAGCCAAGATTGTCCTGCTATTCATATTATTTGTAACAAATGTTCCAAGAAGGGACATTTTGCTAAGTATTGCAAATCATTTTCTAAGTCTAAAGTCAAAGTTCAGGAAATTGATTGTAATGATGATCGAGATTTTGTTCTTCAGATTATTTATGATGTTAACTGTGTCGCCAATAATACTTGTCAGTACCCTTCGGATTTTGTGGATGTCAACGGAACATCTATTTCTATGATGATGGATTTGGGCGCGAAACTTTCCTTAGTATCAGTTTCGGATTTCACTAAGCATTTTATGGGAAGAGTTTCTTTACTGGATCCTGATATCATTCCCTACAGTTATGGCGGTAAACCTATTGAGCTCAAGGGTTACTTTGAAGCCGCCATAACCTTTAAAGGGAACACAATTTCAGAGAAAATATATGTTCCAGTTGTTGGTGACACAATTCTGAGTTGGCCACATCAGAAGATGCTTGGGATTATATTAAGTCCCAATTCTATTCCTCAAGTATTAGTTCAAAATGTTTGCAGCATCAAAGACGACATCATAGGTGAATTTTCTGATGTATTTTCTTCTAAAGTAGGGTGCGTTACGGGATACAAACATCGTATTTGTCTTAAGGAGGGTGTCAGCCCTGTAGCGTGCAAAGTAAGAAAAATTCCTTTCACTTTACAAGACAAGGTTAAATCTGAATTACAAAGGTTACAATCTGAAGGCATCATTGAAGAAGTCGAGGCTGTACAATGGGTCGCCCCCATTGTTGTTGCTGTGAAGAAATCGGGAGATATTAGACTGTGTGGACCTTAGACATCTCAACAAAGCTGTGATTGAAGACAAATTTCCTTTACCAAACATAAATGAAATGGTCTGTCTTTTAGGAGAGGCAAAATATTTTACGACATTAGATTTGAGTTCAGCTTATCACCAAGTTCAATTGTGTGAAGAATCAAAATTGTTGACATCTTTCATCACTCCCTTTGGTGTGTTTAAGTTTAATAGGATGCCATTTGGTTTGTGCTCTGCTGCTTCTGTATTTCAAAGACTAATGTATCATATTCTTGGGAAAACTGATGGTGTTAGATTTTTTCAAGATGATGTTCTCATTTTTTCTAACACTCTTGAACAACATCTTTCCATAGTTAGAGAAGTCTTAAAACAATTTCGTAGTAAGGGAATCACACTCAAGGGAGAAAAATGCAAGTTTGCATGTTCAGATATCACGTATTTAGGACATGTAATTTCTTCTCAAGGTGTTAAACCGAAAGAGGATCTAGTTAAAACTGTAGTTAATTTTGCGGATCCTGTTAAAAGAGAAGATGTACAAGTTTTCTTAGGCATGGCGGAATTTTATTCCAAATTTGTTCCTAATTTTGCCAGTAGGTCTTGCTGCATTAGAGAGTTACTTAAGAAAGGTGTTGATTTTGTATGGTCAGAGGCTTGCAAGAAAGAATTTGAGGATCTAAAAAATGCACTATCTTCTGCTCAATGTCTCAACAGTTTTCGCCCAGGGTTTCCCTGTTGGATTATAACTGATGCCTCAGATAAGGGTTTAGGAAGTGTTCTTAAGCAAAAGTATGATGGTAAGGATGTTACTATGGCATTTGCTTCCAGAGCGTTAAGGGGAGCGGAGTCGAGGTATTCCACCATTGAAAAAGAAGCACTAGCTATCTACTGGGCTATAAAGAAGTTTAAACAGTTTCTATGGGGATCTAGGTTTGTTGTGCAATCTGATCATAAGCCTTTACAAGAGATTTTTGATAAGAAGGATCTAGACTGTATTTCTTCACGTATTTGCAAGTAGATTGTTGGTCTTCAAGACTTTCAATTTTCTGTCAGATATGTCCCTGGATGTGAGAACCGCACAGCTGACTGTTTGTCAAGGTTAAGATCTTTTAGCTGGGACCAAGATACGGATTGTAGCACATGGTGGGTTGATGAGGATGTGAAAGTGTGCATTTTGACTGATGGTTGTATCACGGAAGATGAGTGGTTAACGGAGTTTAGTAATGATACTAGCTTGAAACGGGTAAAGGATTTGATCGAATCTAATTGTGTTCCTGCTGACTGTGATGAAGAGAATGTGTATAAAAAAATTTGGAATGAACTTTCAGTTGAGAATGGTTTTTAGGAGTGGAAGATTAGAACCTCCATCTGGTTTGCGTGAAAGATTTGCAAGACAAAAGAACGGTTGAGAGAATTTTATTGGTGGCCGAGAATGGATTTAGCGTTGGAAAGAGTTGTTCGCGACTGTGTGGAATGCAAATTTGCAGATAAAACTTTCAAGTGTAGGTCACGTCCATTAGAAATCAGGAAAATTCCTAATGAAGTGTGGGAGGATGTTGCAATGGATATTATGGGTCCTGTTGTGTGTGGTTCAACTTCTAAGTATATTGTTGTTGTAATGGACATGTTGTCTCATTGGCCAGAATCAATTACTAATTTTCTTTCAGGGGTATTTTCTAGAGAAGGATATCCCAAATGCATCATAACAGATAATGGGGTTCAATTCACCTCTAAGCACATGTCTGAGTTTTTAGCATCTAGAGGCATATTGCATAAGAAAAGTGCTCTATATCATCCTGAAACTAATGGTATGGTTGAGCGCTTTAACAGGACATTGAAGGAAACTATTCAAGTAGCAAGATTAACAGGATGTAATTGGATGGAAGCTGTTAAATCTAAAGTTGAGAGTTATAGGTTTACACCACATTCCAGTACTGGCCAATCTCCATTTGTATTGTTCAAGAAAAGAGTGCCTAACACTAGCATAAATCCTTCACGGGTGAATAAATATGTTAGTAAAGAGTTGAACCATGAGAAAATTAAAGAACTAGCTGTGACCAGGGATGAGATTTTACAGGAAAAAAGGAAATTGACATATGATCGTCGTAAAGCAGTCAAACCTCTTGTTGTTGCAGTTGGTGATTCTGTTAAGATTAAGTTGCCGAAAATAAATTGTGGAACATTTTCTCATTATAGTAAAATCTTTAAAGTTATCAAAGTGTTTAAAGGTGCTATTAAAGTGGATGATGGGTGTATTTGGAATTTGAATAGAGTTGTGAAGATGTAAAAAAAAAAATGTATATATATGTATTTATTTATAATTTAGGGGGAAGATAGTGTGGTGTTATCACGATTTCTTTATTGTGTTTATCTCAGCATGGTTTCCCTTTATATGTATTGTGTTTCTTTTAGTTATGTATTTCTCTTAGTTGGTTTCTCCCAATGCTTCCCCTGCCTTCCTTTAGGCTCATAGACTCTCTGGAATTTGGAATGCTGGGGGAGTCTGGGAAGGAGATGTGAGGAGATTGGAGGATCTTGACTTGTGGGTGGATGAAGTTTCTTTTATGCATCAAACTGGAAATAAACGTACATTTAATCAACTACAAGTGTCAACTTGAATTTCTGCCTTGGATGACAGAATCACTACAGTGGTGTAAAGTGGTGAAGAGTAATGTGGTGTGGAGAAGAGGGGCAAAGAGGACACTGGTGTAGAGTGGTGGATTGAAGAGTGTAGTGGTGTAGAGTAAAGTGGTGCAGTGTAGAGTAGAGTGCAGTGGTGTAGAGTAGAGTGGTGCGGAGTAGAGTGCAGTGGTGTAGAGTAGAGTGGTGCAGAGTACAGTGCAGTGGTGTACAGTAGAGTGGTGCAGAGCAGAGTGCTGAAGAGTAGAGTGCAGTGGCATACAGTGCATTGGCATAGAGTAGAGTGCAGGGGTGTAGAGTAGAGGGGTGCAGAGCAGAGTGTTGAAGAGTAGAGTGCAGTGGCATACAGTACAGTGACATACAATGCAGTGGAATACAGTGAGGTGGCATACAGTGCAGTGGCATACATTGCATTGGCATACAGTGCTTTGGCACTGAGCAGTGTGCAGGGGTGTAGAGTAGAGGGTGGGAGTGAAAAGAAGCAACACAGAGGGGTAGAAAAGAATGGAAGCAATATAGAAGGGGTGGGTGGGAGGGAAGAGAAGCTACATAGATGGTGACTGGGGAGATGGACTGGAAACACCAGCACTAATATGGAGTGCTTGAACAAAGAAAATTAGCACCAAAAACAGGAGCAGTGGATGGACACAAGTACTTGGTACATGCTCCAAGGGAGGGCCAAAAACAAGAAGAGGAAGTGAGGCCTACATGTTGTGACAAATGGGGATGAAGGACTTGTCTTTTCTTATGGTTTGCACTCTATGGTTATATGCGTTCTAACCAGGGCAATGTGTGTGTGGTGGTTTATGGGATATTAAGTATGGGGCTGCCTGTGTCGTACGCAACACAACAATTTAGGGGTGCAGGGGCTTAGTACCGCATTCCTCTGTCCTACGGCACACTCCCTCACCCTCATGACCACGTTGCCTGGGGGGGTCTAAGATGTTAGAAAAGGGACCTGTCCACTCTCCCTGGGCTGCAGGCGTCCAGTGGTAGTGGGCAGCTGGGAAGGGGCAAAGGGTTAAATACCTGTTGACCTTGGCTCCCATCCTCTTTTGACAGCTTCTAGACAATACCCATCCTACCCTCACCCACTGGATTTATTTAAAGAGTATGATTGCCTGTATATTGGCAACGTTTTTTTCCATTGTTTTGTTTCGCAGCCTGAGTTACAGGGCGATCCAAAGGAATTTGGTGCAGAAAGCAATCATGGCGGAGCACAAAGGGGATGCTCCATGCCAGCTCCTGGGGAATCTTTACGGCAGGATCGCGGGATGAAAGCAACAGTGCCCCGTTAGTCCAATGGACAGTTGTAAATCTGAGCAACCGGGGCCTTGCCTTGGACAGCTTTGTCACTACACGTGAGTTTGGTTTTATCGGATTTACAGTGTGGGAAACCCCCAAAAATGTATAACTCTTGATGGTGTGTAGTCCAGGCACTCATTGTCTAATCAGGTGAGTGATGAGCATAGGTTTCTCATCCAATGGCTGCGCTTGGATCATCAGTAAGTTAACCCAATTTTGTCTTGCCTACATAAGCAATAATAAACCTGCAGTCAACTTCTCTCCAACAACTGGTGTGGCCTTGTCTTTTCTTATGGTTTGTAATCTATGGTTATATGCGTTTCAGCCAAGGCAGTATGTGTGTGGTGGGCTATGGGATCCCGGGGCTGTGAGGGAAACGCTGAAGCTAACAAATGATAAGCTGTGGGTGGGCTGTAAGCCCACTGAATGTAAACAACATGTCTCACAGAGACAGGGCATGTGCTGTCCAGGTGGAACCTAAAAAGGACCTGGACTGCTCATCTGGACTCATGGAGTTCTGAACGTCCATGGCCAGACTTTATTTGAGAAGTCACTAAAACAGCTCTCTATGTATACTGGTCCTAGAGATGAGAAGTAACGGGATATGGATCTAAAGTGGTCAGATTACTTAACATTCTGAAAACTTGTTAAATAGCACCCACGTGGCGTGGGAGAGTTGTGAGGGCCTCTAGTAAACCCTAACTTTTTTGTAGTTTTACATAGCGCCAACGTAGCACGGGGCATTGCAGCGCTTTACATGAACACCGGATTACTTACAGTAGGTCAGAATTTAAGTATTAATTAAGTGATAATTTCTCTGAAAGAGTGCTGTCCAGTGCCCACTAACTGTGATTTATTTACAACACTGAGAATATCTATTCAAGTTATTTCAGTAGGTTATGTCATTCATTTCTGAATCTGAATTCTTGTCTGAAGATAAAGTGCCACCTTGCGGCTGGAAAATGAATGGTTGCTAGAAAGAAAAAGATAAACAGCGGCTCTGGGCAACAGCCTGAACATTTGTGCAACTGTCAGAGAAATATAATTTGGTTGGGACAAAATGTACACTCACGGTTTACGATGTCACTTCCCAAATCATTTTCTAAATACAAATTTATTCGATCTTTTCGAGTTCCTTACTCGAACTATTTATTGTTCAATAGAAAGATAAATCTTACACTTTGCTTACAAACTTGAATGCATAGCACTCTCACTTGTGACTTCCACCCGTGTTTCTACATGCAGACAGCCAGAACACACATGAAAATTTATAATATTCCAAAAGGGATGGTTGTGTCAGAAGTGGGATTCGAACCCACGCCTCCAGGGGAGACTGCGACCTGAACGCAGCGCCTTAGACCGCTCGGCCATCCTGACAGATGTACATAGCTCTTTCAAGTCGTTTTATAATATGTCACAAGAACCAAGAGTTCATGGATGGATTTCTTGTATCTGCGAACCACGACTGTCCCTTCAGAGGCCTTTGTGTGTCTGAATTGTACTCCGAGGGGGAGCCCCCCACTCTTTCAGCAGGTGCACGAGCCAGGCTGCCTTTGCTCATATCAGCTTCAGCCTCCTTCAAAACCTTCGCAAAAGAGACTGCCAGGGGTGTCCCTGAGGTGAGAGGAGTCAATTAGAAGGTGGCTGGGCTGCGCTAACAAGAGTAACAGATGGGGTGAGGGCAGGGTGGGATTGGTAAGGAGGGCAATGGCCGAAGGGTCCGTGTCAGTTGCAGTTGTGGGGGGCGCTTTTTAGGGCAGAGTGGGGGCCGATTTGAGATCCATTTCTGCCTGTTCAGATGCTACCAGCGGCCCAGTGGGGGTCTAAGCTGCCTTTCTGGAGGCCTTGTTACCTTCCCTTCACCAACAGGACAGGAGTCATCAACCCCAGCACCCCCCACTCCACCCCAGGCCCGCACATTGATCCAAAAAGCTAACTTGGGCCGGCTACGGGCACATTAATGTATGCAGATTGAGCAGGGGGCCTGAACAGGAGTTGCCTCAATGATATTCAGCTGTGGTTCACTAGTGTAAAACAATCCATGCACCAGGAGTGCTGGCAAGGTTTACTTTTTTAAAAATCTCAGTGGAGCTAAGAAAACAAAAGTTATACTCATAGATCTTGACAGCTAGACAGATCATTCTGTTTATCCTAGGAGATTGATTTTAAATGATGGTACGTACTCAGTGCTTAATTTGTGCTTGTTGTTTCCGGTGTGGGGCGCCGGCACTTATTTTTGAGGGTCAGCACTTATTTTGTCTGCCTCAAGCATTTACTGCGAGCAAAAGACATATGGGAAAGACGGAGGAAGAGGAAAACGAAAAAGCATCACGAAAGGAGAAAGCAGAAAGCTGCAAGAGTGAGCTGAAGGGGCAGGGAGTGGCTGTAAATAGATTGAAGAGGCCCGAGGTGGCTTCAGGATTACGCTGCCTCAGTATTCCATCTTCGCACATTTAATTGCAGCAGCCACGTGTTTTCGAGGAGAGCTTTGAGCACAGGCATGTTTTTATTTACAAATTAAGCACTGTACATAGTATTTATACACTCTCACTTTCTCATGTACCTTAGGCTCCTATGTTAATGTTGCTTTAAGCTAGTGCCCAATAGAGTGTATGGTACCTCCTTATCTGAAGAAAATGATTTGAAATGTAGTATGCATTTCTTATGCACTTTACTTGCCTATCCTATGTGGATGATATGAATGATGGAATGTACTGTTTATGCACTTTCACTTTTTCATCGATTCTAGGTTTTTATGATAGTGCCGGATAATGCGCCATTTATCATCTCATGGCGGCGGGTGAATTGCTACAAGGTATTCATCTTAAAGGAGGTGGCTGACTTCATCATAATGAAATACGGCACTTTACTAACAGTGTAGCATGTTCACTCCTGATAGCAGCTCTTCTCGCAACTTTTTCCTCCGATTGCTGACAGGTGAGCTGTCCTAGAGTGGTCATCCTTAATTGCTTATACATAGGTAAATGGTGATTTATGATGAGAGAATGTATCTCTGTTTGTATATTTAACCTACATAATCTGTTTGATTTTATTTTGTTCTACTTGTGCAATATAGTGTTTTAGATATGGGCAGAAGATGATTTTTGATGTGGGGATGCGCCTTTGGTCGCATATATCACTTTTCTTATCTTCTTTTAATGTTTTGCCTGTGCAATTATTTTAAGTAATCACAATAAAGCTCATTACACACTTTTCTCAGTAAGGAGTCACACCTCGCTCTTAATAGGGTGGGAGGGAACAAGAGAATCAGTGTGCCAGCCTGGCTGTAAAGTGCTGGGCCGGGGGCTGGCATCTGCCCACAATGCCCTCGCCTAGCGCCCGCCCTGCGTCATTACATAATCACAGCAGACCTAAGTGCATGGCATAAGAGGGAGCCGAGAGAGGTGCCTTGCTTTGTAGGAAAGCACCCCAGATTCTGATTGGCTAGAGATAACAGACTCAACCCTCACAACCAGGGAAGAGGGGGTGAATTCTGAGAGACCAGATAAGTAGACGCCCCCTGGCGGAGAGGTCGGGCATTGCACCTATAAGTGCTCCTTAAACCCTGTCGCCCTTTCATGCTGCTCTGGAGCAAACACCGGTCCAGCCCTGACCGGGCATTATCTCTCATTAATGCTATACCCTGACGTCATAACTATTTGGTGTCCGTGTCTATATCGAATTTATGTGGTCAAAAACCCCAACTCATCTGTGACTGACCTCTAAATAATTTACAAATATCTCTGAAAGAGAAACACATTTGTCTTTTTCTAATAAAAACCTTTAAGGCCCGGGTGAAATAGGGATTAGAGTTGCATTAAATTAACAGGCTCAGACCGTCGCAAGTAATAATGTGTGTAGAGTTGTGTGAAGGCTGTTGCCTTTCTCTCTGCAGCTTTGAATAAAAGGAATCAGATATTTCCTAAAATGAGACTCTCTGTGTCAGAAAACCAACCTCCTCCTCCTGTTCTCTGGGATTGCCAGGCTGTGTCCAAGGGAAATACGGACAAAAATAATATTCAGAATACTGTACATCACGAGGGATGGTGAACACAACACATCCCACATAACTCTCACACACATCTGGCTCGTTGGTCTAGGGCTATGATTCTAGCTTAGGGTGCGAGAGGTCCCGGGTTTAAATCCCGGACGAGCCCTTTAATATTTTATCATATCACTAAATGGATAATTTGAAAAGTAACAAACTAAAAAACAAGCGCTTTTAAGATAAAATACCCTGGGACGGTTTTGTATTTTAAGCCATCACGTGTCGCGCTGCAAGGAAGAAACGGAGCCCTGGACCAAGAGGCAGCTGCAGGGGCCGCCGGGAGGCAGGTCTCCATCACTGCCACATCAGCACCCGGGACATTTGTTAATGTTGCTTGGAGACGAATCTTATTACACCGGGGGCTGCACGTCTTTTGTTAAACCACACTGTGGGAGACAGCAGGGTGAGACGTGGGAGTGCACGAGTGTGAGACACACTGGGCAGGGGGAGGGGATTGTGAGGTCACCAGCAGCAGGGCAGAGACCCGGGGCACAAGCTGGGGTGGGCGCGGGTGAACGGAGCCCCCACACTGTTTTTAGAGCGTGGGCTCCGTTCCATGTACCGGAGGCTGGCAGAGGCCGAATAGTGCCACCTTGGACTCCATTAAATTAATTGTACAACTTTACTTTGGCACAGAAGTTTTGAATGAAGTGCTTAGAGGCTCCGTCGTTCTGTTTAGCACAGTTAATTTGACGGGTATCTTTGGTGGCACAGCGATGGCAGAGGCTTATTTAGAGGTTTATTATGTAGCACGTCTTTGTGAGGGGTATATTTCGGGGCACAATAATGACACCAGGAATACTTCGAAGTGTTAGTCCGTGGCAGTGGTTGTGATGGGCATATTCTGGGCAAAATGATTCTAATCTGATATTCTGTCTCACTCTCCTGCCATTGAGTGTGGGCGGAGGGGTCCCCCATAGCGGCCACGTTTTCCAGACCCATCGTGATGTGTTGCTCCAGTCCAGTTTTATTTCTTTGAATTCTCGGACTTGTAGTCCTGTTTTATCATAGACTAAAAAAGACTACAAGTCCCAGAAGTCAAAGGAAAAATATGGCCTGGAGCAGGAGATGACGCATGGACCTTGGGAACTTGACAGGGCTGGTATCGACTTCCTCCACTGTCAGAGGGCCACTCAGGTACCTGGACCGGTGCAATGGACCCCTGGCTGAAGCGGGCACCCAGACCTCTGTGGAGAAATGTGTCTAGTAGGCTGTCTCCGGATGCTTGAGGGGGTGTCGCCTCTCTCACGCCCCCTGGGCTCTAGGATGGATCTACATTACCTGAAGAGTTTATATATAACCAGCTAAAAAGAAATAGCAATGATGGAAGGAGACAATAGACCCTACAATTTAAATTCTCGAAACTTCCTCGTGCCTGATAAGAGGACGGT
The DNA here is from genome assembly GCF_031143425.1 of Pleurodeles waltl. Classification (NCBI taxonomy): domain Eukaryota; kingdom Metazoa; phylum Chordata; class Amphibia; order Caudata; family Salamandridae; genus Pleurodeles; species Pleurodeles waltl. Next base: position 850,575 of record NW_027150384.1, on the reverse strand, counting down.
GTGATCCATGACCTGCCTGCTCGTGAGACGCACGTGTAATACATATGACCCGTACTGCCCTGCTCTGCCCCCTCGCGAGTGTCTGTACTTATACACATGGGCACTGGAGTAACAAAGGCCCCCGCGGTGAAGAGGGAGAGCGAGCTCTAGGGGGCCCTAGAGCTCCCGCGTGAGTCCGGAGGGGGCCCCTGCGTGCACTGTGCAGGGAAGTACGGGAGGGGGCATGAAAGGGTGGTCCCGTGCAGGGAGAGGTCAGACACCTGTGAGGCTGCGGCACCGGCAGGTGATGCTGGAGTCAGCTGGTGACTGAGGTCCGATGACAGAGCAGCCCTCCCGGCCAGGCTTTTTAGGGGGGGGCGGAGGGGGGAACCTGTAAACTCTTCACTACTGCACTGGACCTCCAGGGTGTTTTTCATGCGGATCAGCACAGTCATTAAATGCGATCACAGGCCGCCGAAATAGCTCAGTTGGGAGAGCGTTAGACTGAAGATCTAAAGGTCCCTGGTTCGATCCCGGGTTTCGGCAGAAAGCTTGAATGAAAAACTTAGAAATATAAGACATTGTTTAAACAACAATAATATTATTTCTCTGTCGTGTCCCAGCTCCTCATTGGTTTGTGTCCTTCCTCCTTTGCCCCATCCCTTGTTCTTTCTTCCTTTTCTTTGCGCTCTCCCTTCCTCCTTCCCGGCCTTCCTTCCTTCGCTTCTCACCGCCCTCATTTCGTTATTTACACGTTTCTCATAATTCTGTCTCCCTCCGTCTCACCCCCATCGTTGTGCGTGCGCCTCACACCAGCGGCCCCATCACACTAAATGCGTGACAGATGTGCACCTAGGAGCTCAGTGCCACGTGCTGTGACGTTCACACCGTGGAGCACATTCCCCCTCCTTGGAGTAAAGTACACTCATGACATGCAGATCTGTAACAGCGGAGGGTGATCTCACGTGTGCCCTGTGACTGAGGACACACTCGACTCTCACTCACCGTGTGTCTGTAATTCAGGACACCCTCTACTCTCACTCACTGTGTGTTTGTGTACTTAAGGACACACTCCGCTCTCACTCACTGTGTGCCTATAACTCAGGACACACTCTACTCTCACTCACTGTGTGCGTCTATAACTCAAGACACACTCTGCTCTCACTCACTGTGTGTCTGTGTACTTAAGGACACACTCTGCTCTCACTCACTGTGTGCGTCTATAACTCAGGACACACTACTCTCACTCACTGTGTGTCTATAACTCAGGACACACTCTGCTCTCACTCGCTGTGCGTCTATAACTCAGGACACACTCTGCTCTCACTCACTGTGTGCGTCTATAACTCAGGACACACACTGCTCTCACTCACTGTGCGTCTATAACTCAGAACACACTCTACTCTCACTCAGGAGACACTCTACTCTCACTGTGTGTCTATAACTCGTGACACACTACTCTCATTCACTGTGCGTCTATAACTCGGGACACACTCTACTCTCACTCACTGTGCGTCTATAACTCAGGACACACTCTACTCTCACTCACTGTGTGCATCTGCTGTCACTCACTGTGCGTCTATAACTCAGGACACACTCTACTCTCACTCACTGCGTGTCTATAACTCAGGACACACTCTACTCTCACTCACTGCGTGTCTATAACTCAGGACACACTCTACTCTCACTCACTGTGTGTCTATAACTCAGGACACACTCTGCTCTCACTCACTGTGTGCGTCTATAACTCGTGACACACTCTGCTCTCACTCACTGTGTGCGTCTATAACATGTGACACACTCTGCTCTCACTCACTGTGTCTATAACTCAGGACACCCTCTACTCTCACTCACTGTGTGTCTATAACTCAGGACACACTCTGCTCTCACTCACTGTGCGTCTATAACTCAGGACACACTCTACTCTCACTCACTGTGTGTCTATAACTCAGGACACACTCTGCTCTCACTCACTGTGCGTCTATAACTCAGAACACACTCTACTCTCACTCACTGTGTCTATAACTCAGGACACCCTCTACTCTCACTCAGGCCACACTCTACTCTCACTGTGTGTCTATAACTCGTGACACACTACTCTCACTCACTGTGCATCTATAACTCAGGACACATTCTACTCTCACTCACTGTGCGTCTATAACTCAGGACACACTCTACTCTCACTCACTGTGTGTCTATAACTCAGGACACACTCTGCTCTCACTCACTGTGCATCTATAACTCAGGACACACTCTGCTCTCACTCGCTGTGTGCATCTATAACTCAGGACAGACTCTGCTCTCACTCACTGTATGTCTATAACTCAGGACACACTCTGCTCTCACTCACTGTGTGTCTATAACTCAGGACACACTCTGCTCTCACTCACTGTGTGTCTGTAACTCAAGACACACTCTGCTCTCACTCACTGTGCGTCTGTAACTCAGGACACCCTCTGCTCTCACTCACTGTGTGTCTGTGTACTTAAGGACACACTCTACTCTCACTCGCTGTGTGCATCTATAACTCAGGACACACTCTACTCTTACTCACTGTGCGTCTATAACTCAGGACACACTCTACTCTCACTCACTGTGTGTCTATAACTCAGGACACCCTCTGCTCTCACTCACTGTGCGTCTATAACTCAGGACACACTCTGCTCTCACTCACTGTGCATCTATAACTCAGGACACATTCTACTCTCACTCACTGTGCGTCTATAACTCAAGACACACTCTACTCTCACTCACTGTGTGTCTATAACTCAGGACACACTCTACTCTCACTCAGGCCACACTCTACTCTCACTGTGTGTCTATAACTCGTGACACACTACTCTCACTCACTGTGCGTCTATAACTCAGGACACACACTGCTCTCACTCACTGTGCGTCTGTAACTCAGGACACACACTGCTCTCACTCACTGTGTGTGTGTAGTGTACACTGATGCACACTTTTAAGCATCGATTCTTCTATTTGCACTAGTGTTTCTTTTACCTCGTGGTACAGAGTATGCAGATCCCTGTGCCCAGAATATGCCCATCACAGCACCGTGGTTCAGAATAACCCTATATAGTGTGCGGGACAATTACTGTGGCACCAAATATACAGGGACCGGAATGGAAACCAGGATCAGCTCAGTCTGGGCAAAAAGTTCAAGCCAAACCCTTTCCCATGCAGCCCGCATGGCAGTGCCAGGGGACCAAGCGGGCAGTCCGGCCCTGGCACATGCCTAGCAAGAGGACTGCTCTGCGGAATAACCCCAGGAAGCGCATCTACGGGGGTTATTGTGCCACCCAATGTACCCCGACGTTGGCACGGCACCTGCCAATCGGAACGGACACGTTCACCAGAATGATTGTGTCATTTCACCTTTAATGTGCCACGGAGGACGCCCCGGACAGCTGCACCGTGGAATGCACCATTCAGAGTTACCGTCGGTGGCACAGAAAATGCCCCTTTTAAATACGGTCATAAAAGTTATAACTTTGGCAGGTCTCAGAGGAGCGCCCCCTGTAGGAGGAGGGCCTCTGCTGCTCTTACTGTCCAGCCAGTGCTTAATTTGTAAATAAAAAGGTGCCGGTGCCCAAGCCCTCCTCTTAAATACGCGGCTGCAGCGTAATCCTGAACCCATCTCAGGCCTCTTCAATCCATATAAAGCCACTTCCTGCCCCTTCAGCTCACTCTTGCAGCTTTCTCCCTTTGTGACACTTTTTCGTTGTTCCCTTCCTTCGTCTTCCTCATTTGTGTCTTTTTCTCGCAGCAAATGCTAGAGGCAGAAGAATAAGCCCCGGCCCTCAAAAATAAGTGTCGGTGCTCAGCACCGGAAACAAGCACAAATTAAGCACTGTGTCCAGCGCACTTTTCCTAGTGTGGCTCGCACTCACGTGCGCCCCCACAGCCCACTCAACAGCTCCACGAAGTGTAGCGCCCACAGTGAGTTTCAACTGCATGTAAGAGAAATCCTCTCTTCCCTGCTGATGTGGCAGGTGTAGGCACCCCCGCCCCCCACCCAACACACACACACACACATCTGAGTGTTGGGATGAGTGCGACATATTCTGGATTAAAATCCGAAACCAGGCCAGGGTCTTTTTAAAAGATGATGTTGTTTGATTAACCACTTGAAGCATCTGCTTTTTTTTAATTTAAAAAAAGAATTCCAAGGAGGGCTCGTCCGGGATTTGAACCCGGGACCTCTCGCACCCGAAGCGAGAATCATACCCCTAGACCAACGAGCCACTCATGTGTCATTGGAATGTGGACGTGTGTGAGGTAGGGTACCGAGCTTCTGATAGCAGCACTTTTGTTTTCACAAGGTGTCTGTTTCCTTTTATTCAAAAGCCGAAGGAGAAGGAAACTTCAATCATGTACCAAGAACACTGTGCGAGAGGCCTCCCTGTGGGTCTGTCACCTTCATACATGTGAGGCCCCATTTCACCTGGAACCCAAGGGATTCCGTGGAGCAAATATGAAAATGTATTCCACCTACAGGGGTGTATTAAACTATTGCCCCACTGGCATCAGAAGTGTTTCTCTTTTCTGCGGCTCACAGTACTTTTCAGTCTCTTAAAGACCACAGGCACCAAATAATGAATACGTCACACTCACGGTGTGACACTAATGAGGGATAATGCCCGGTCGGGGGTGGGGCAGATGTGTTTGTTCCAGAGCAGCTGAAAGGGCATCAAGGTTTATGGCACAGGAAGAGGCGCAGTGTCCGAGCTCCCCGCCAGGGGGCGCCTACTTCTCTGGGGGGTTCGGATTCTTGCTCACTGTGAGGCCGTGTGACAGGTTGTGTCTGTCCTCTTTGGTCAGTCAGTGTCTGGGGAACGCCTGAAAGAGAAAGTCCCCTCTGCGGGGGTGGTGGGGACATCACACCTGTTACCCTGGACATCCCCACGCGTACACCCCGGAGGCAATGACGAGGGCCGAAAAGGACAGAGGCCGGGCCGTTATCGACGGTGGGTTCGATGCTTGAATCACCCGTGGAGTGAGATCTGACGAGTCAGACACCCAACGGGCCTGGTGAGAAGGGGGCGGTGTGGAGGGTCTGAGTAAGATCAGACACCGAAGGGGCCCATGAGAGAAGGGGTCAGTGTTGAAGGACTGAGTGAAGTCTGACGAGTCAGACACCGAAGGGGCCCTGGTGAGAAGGCGGCCAGTGTGGAGGTTACTGAGTGAGTTCTGACGGGTCAGACACCAACCGGGCCCTGGTGAGAAGGCGGCGCGGAATGGAGGGGCTGAGTGAGGTCTGACGGGTCAGACACCGAATTGGCCCTGGAGAGAAGGGGGCAATGTGGAGGTTACAGAGTGAGGTCTCCGAGGGTCCCATGGAGGGGAAGGCGTCGGTGTGCAAGCACCGAGTGAGGTCTCTGAGGGTCCCGATGGAGGGGAAGAGGGGCCGGGGTTAGGCCAGGGGCAGTTTCTCCTGCTCGGATGTGGTTGATCTTCGGGAAGAGTCAGAGCGTCGATGGAGTTACCGCTTTAAATGTCAGCTCAGTCTCTGGTCTTCAGTGCTGGGAGGAGGCAGCGACCCCCGGCGAGGCTTGTCAGTGTAAGGGAGGGGGTGATGGTGGTGGATGAGTCCTGTGACACTAGGGGTGAACCCTGTGACCCTGGAGTGAGAATTGTGACCCTGGGGATGATACCTTTGAATCTGGGGTGAGACCCGTGTACGTCGGGTGAGACCTCTGAACCTGGGGCTGAGTCCTGTGACCCTGGGGAGGAGACCTGTGGCCCTGGTAATGAGCTCTCTGACCCTGGCGTAGAGTCCTGTGACCCTGGCGACGAGTCCTGTGCGTCTGGGGTAAAACCTATGAACTCTTTAGTCCTGTACATGCCCCCCACGGTATCTGCAGTAAAATTATTATGATCACAGGAATACGTGGCCGCCGAAATAGCTCAGTTGGGAGAGCGTTAGACTGAAGATCTAAAGGTCCCTGGTTCGATCCCGGGTTTCGGCAGAAGTGTTTTATCTGTTCTTATCAGGCAAACATTGCATCACATTATTAGAAACCTGGAGAACAACAGGCTCTCGTATTCCACATGTGCCCTCCTTCCACGCCTCTCGCTTCTTCCCTTCTTTATCCCTCTTCCTCCCCACCTTCCTTATCAGCACTCCCTCGCTTCCCGCCCTTCATTCCTCCCGCCCTCATTGTCATTATTTCAGTCTCATCAACTTGTATCATTCCGGCACAATCATACTGCTAGCTTGGGAGTTTCCAGGTCTCCAGACACTGTATGCACACTCACAAGGAGTGAGTGACTCCACAGTCCCACTCTTGATGTGACTCACACACTGCAGGCACACTCACACCCAGAGTGACTCCACAGTCCCACTGTCTGCGATGTGACTCACACACTGCGGGTGCACTCACTCCCAATGAGTGACTCCACAGTCCCACTGTCTGCGATGTGACTCACACACTGCGGGTGCACTCACTCCCAGTGAGTGACTCCACAATCCCACTCTCTGTGGTGTGATCCGACACTGCGGGCGCACTCAACCAGGAGCGGATGCGTGGCTGGGTGGGGCAGCAGGGATGGGGGGAGGGGATGAGGGTGAGATGGGGGGGGGGGGGGGCACGGGAAAAATAATCAAAGAATAATTTTTTTTTTTTTAAACGTACCTCTGCTCCCGTGCCATGCGCCGCTCCTCTCCCGTCGCTGCTGCAGACACAGGCTCCCAGCCTGCCCTGCGCCGATCCTGACAGCACTGGCTGCGAGCGCCCTTGGAAGCGCCCAGCCAGGGCGCTTCCTGGCAGACTGGGAGATTGTGCTGCTCTCTCCAGCCTGGCAGCAGTGCGCATGTGTGTTTGGCCGCCTGAGACGGCTGGCTACACATACCTGGGCAGTGAGGGGGAGTGCACAGAGCACTCCCCTCTGCCCGTCACCCCCCAGTGCCCCGCCCCTTTTACACAGAAAGGATAATAAACCAAGTTTATCATCCTTCCCCTGTAAAAGGATTTGCAGCGGTTGCTGCTGGCGGGGGGATGCTCCTCCCCATACTGAGGAGCCGCCCCATGTTTTCTTTTGCATTTGGATAAATTAAAGATTAAAAAAAATCTGTGTAGTCCGTGTTTTATGAATGATATATGCAACATTTCGGACAGTAACTATGCATTGGTCCCTCAACAACCTCGCTTATTACAGACCCGTCTCACACGGTGAGATCTCACACATTTGAGCTGTGTCTGTGGTGGGCCTTGGGAGAGGGTTCAGCATCCTCCAGAACCGGGGGTCTCCCTGTAACGCAGCCCCCGCAGTTTCTGCATCTTCATCCCCCAGACCGCCCTTTAACCACCCACTGAACATCTAAACGCCGAGGAAAACACGTGCAGGTTTGCAGAGCCAGGATCCATCCATCTCTCACTATAACAAATAATGGTGGTTTTACCATTTGTTTTTTGACACTCAAACCGCCAGGCACTCAGTCCTGGTCATATGTGAGGCTTTCATCCTACCTGACTTTTTGTTTTACAAGCATGATTTTTCTTTCTGGGAATTGCACTTTCTTACATTATTATGTGTTTATTTTTTATCGTTATAATGATTATTTGTTTGCTAAGGGCACGTGGCTTAACATTAGCTGATGGGACCAGTTTAAGGTTGTACAGGCCACTGTTGTTTCACAAATCACAAATCATTGAAAACAGAGCTCTCAAGTCTCCCACTGTGCTCTAAGTGATGCTCTAGGCCGGGCCTTCTTCCCGTTGTAATGTCAAACTCATTATAAAGAGACATTGGCAAAGCCAGTGGGTCTCACCCATGCACGAGCTATTGACTTTGCCAATGTGTTTTTCATCCATAATGTACATCAGCATGGCTGCTGTTCAGCATGGCTAAGTTAGTGCCAAAGAGGAGAGTGGCGTGGAGTGGCGTGGAGTGGCGTGGCATAGTGTGGAGCAAAGTGTCATAGAGTGTAGTGGTGTAGCATGGAGTGGAACGACGTAGAGTAAAGTGGCCAAGAGACTAGTGTCGTAGAGTGTCATGGAGTGTGGCAGGATGGAGAGGACTAGAGTCAAGTGGCGTAGAGTGTCATAGAGTGGAGAGAGGTAGAATGTCATAGAATGGAGTGGAATAGTGTGGAGTGGCATAGAGTGAAGTAAAGTAGCATAGAGTGTCATAGAGTGGAGGGGTGTAAAGTGGCATATAGGGTCATAGAGTGGGGTGTTTTAGAGTGGAGTGTAATAGAGTGGAGTGCAGTGGCCTAGTAGAGTGGAGTAGAGTGTCATGGAATAGAGTGTCGTAGAGAGGAGGGGCGTAGAGTGGAGAAGAATGTCGGAGATTAGAGGGGTATACAGTGGAGTGGCATCGAGTGGAGTAGAGAGTTGTATAGTGTTAAGGAGTGGTTTAGGTGGAGAAGAATGTCATATAGTGGAGTGGCATAGAGAGGCATGGCATAGAGTGAAGTGTCATTGAGTGGAGGGAGGTCATAGATTGTCCTGGAGTTGCGTAGAGTGGCAAAGAAAGGAGTAGAGTAGAGTAGAATGGAGTAGAATGTCATAGAGTGGAGTGGCATAGAGTAGCATAGCATAGAGTGGAGTGTCATTGAGTGGAGGGCTCTCATAGATTGTCCTGGAGTTGCGTATAGTGGTGTAGAGTGGTATAGAGTGGAGTGTCATAGAGTAAAGTGTCATATAGTGGAGTGGAGTAGAGTGCCATAGAGTGTTGTGGAGAGTCATATAGTAGAAGATCATAGAGTATAGTGGCGTAAAGTGAAGCAGAGTGGCGTAGAGTGGAATAGAGTGACAGAGTGTTGAGTGGAGTACAATGGAGTGGCATAGAGAGGCATAGAGTGGAGTAGAGTGGAGTGGCATTGAGTGGAGGGAGGTCATAGATTGTCCTGGAGTTGTGTAGAGTGGCATAGGTAGAGTAGAATGGAGTAGAATGGCATAGAGTGGAGTGTGGTAGAGTAAAGTGTCATGGAGTGGAGTAGAGTAAAGTGTCAGAGTGGAGTGAAGTAGAGTGCCATAGAGTGTTGTGGAGAGTCATATAGTAGAGGATCATAGAGTAGAGTGGCTTAAAGTGAAGCAGAGTGGCGTAGAGTGGAATAGAGTGACATAGTGTTGAGTGGAGTACAATGGAGTGGCATAGAGTGGCATAGAGTGTAGTAGAATGGAGGCGAATAGAGTGGAGTGGAGTGTCATAGATGGAGTGGAGTGATGCAGAGTGGAGTAGAGTGAAGTGGTGTACAGTGGCATAGAGTGTCGAAGAGTGTTTGAGAGTGGAGTAGTGTAGAGTGGAGGGGCAAAAAGCGGCATAATGTAAACTGAAGTTAAGAGTCATAGATTGGAGTAAAGTGTTGTGCAGTGGAGTGGCAAAGCGTAGAATGTAGTAAGGTGCTAGAGTGGCCTAGAATGCGTGGAGTGGAGTAAAGTGGCACAGAGTGTCTCTGAGTGGAGTGTCGTAGAGTGGCGTAGAGTGGAGTGACATAGAGTGCTGTGGAGTGCCATTGAGTGGAATGTCGTAGGATAAAGCGGAATAGACGGAAATAGGATCTAGTAGGGTGGCCTTGAGTCATATGGCATAGAGTCAAGCAGAGTGTCGTAGAGTGTCATATAGTGGAGTAGAGTGGAATGGAGAAGAGTGTCGTGGAGTGGAGTGGTGTGTCGTATACTAGAGTAGAGAATAGTAGTAAAATATAATTGAACTATCCATCTTTTGTCAAATTAATTTGGGAACTTCCCCTGTAAAATGACATTTAAATTGTATTTAGTTTCCACCCCTATTGCAGCCCTAAAATGTTTAAAATAAACTATTTGCCGCTATTTCCCTAAAATGTATTTGATGGAAATGCTCCAAGGTCCCTGTGAAGTTATATTAAATTTGTGGTGAGTTAAATGAAGACTTAATTTATGAAGTTGGGCGGGATTAGGAAACTCCACACTTTTCAGAGTAGGTTAAGTCTCCTAACTTTACTTGAGATAAGGTTTATCCTTTGTGGCCTTCCATGTATGATGTCCTGATGCAGAATGTCTCATGTAGGACATCCTCCAGCAAACACATGGAGGCAGGGCACCCAGGACTCAGGTAAGAGGAGTGGGATGGAGGGCTCTGAGCTGAGGCCAACTTACATTTATTTGGTTAAAGAACTTCATAAGCTTTGTATTTCGCAAAGCTGGAACAGTTTAGAAAATACACAAAATTGCAAATTAGCTGGCTACAACTGAGTCGTGCAGAATAGTCTAGTTGTGTAAAGTGCAGTGGCATAGAGTGGTGCGGAGTGGAGTAGTGTGGTGTGCAGCTGTATAGAGTGGTGAAAAGAGCAGAGTGGTTGTGGTGTTATTACTATTTCTTTATTGTGTTTATCTCAGCATGGTTTCCCTTTATATGTATTGTGTTTCTTTTAGTTATGTATTTCTCTTAGTTGGTTTCTCCCAATGCTTCCCCTGCCTTCCTTTAGGCTCATAGACTCTCTGGAATTTGGAATGCTGGGGGAGTCTGGGAAGGAGATGTGAGGAGATTGGAGGATCTTGACTTGTGGGTGGATGAAGTTTCTTTTACGCATCAAACTGGAAATAAACGTACATTTAATCAACTACAAGTGTCAACTTGAATTTCTGCCTTGGATGACAGATTCACTACATTTTGGCGACGAGGGTGGTTCGAGACTTCTGAAACTGTACCTTGGAAACTTCAACATCTTCATTTATTCAGCTTCTAACGTTAAGAAAAAAAAAGGTACTGTAATTTTTTTTTCCTCTGTTTTTTGTGGCTCACATTTTTTATTTTTTTATTTTTTCAACCTGTTTTTGAGCCACATGGTAATTCTTTTCGTGTCTATTTATAAATTTAATAGACGCGTCATTCAACTGTCTCCTTTCCTTGTGCCTCTGGAGACGCGTGCTGTTGATTTTGTTGCCAAAGCAACGTGAACGCAAGCCTTTCTTTCCCGGCCGCGCTCTCTTGAGATACACGCGCTGTTTATTTACCTGCTGTTGAATTTGTTGCCATGGCAACGTGAACGCGTGCCTTTATTTCCCGGCCGCGCTCTCTTGAGATACACGCGCTGTTTATTTACTCGGCTGTATTCAAGGGAAACACGCTCCACAGGGGATACGACGACTCGTTTTTCAACTCGAGTTATTCAACAAATAAACAGAGTTTAGCTCTAAATTATCCGTTTAAAACTGCTATTTTATTACGTTTATTTTTGGAAATAAGTTGGCCTGCTCTACTCTGTCATTGTTTTTTTCTGGATATTTTATTTCTTTTAAGTGGCACTTTGTTTTCTGTGTTACATTTTTTTGTAAAAAAAATTTTCTTTCCCTGCAATAATAAGTGATTATGCAGAACATTACACCTCCACCATTTTTTCTTGCGCTTCCTGGAGAACCTCCTATATCGTGGCAAAAATGGAAAAAGGTTTTCCTGACTTACATGCACGTCTGTGGCAGCAACCTATCCTCTGAAAGAAAGACTTCTGTTTTACAACATTGTCTTGGTGCGGAGGGTCAAGAAATCTTGGAAACTTTACCTGCAATAACAACATCAGATGGTGCGGAAGGTGACAACTCTTTGAATGAATTTGATTCTACTTTACTTAGACTGGACAATCACTTTCTTCCCAAAGTTTCTATCATTTTACAACGTTACTATTTTGGGAAACGTAAGCAGATGGATGATGAATCTATTGAAGATTTTGTCACAGCTTTACGCAAACTAGCTTCATCATGTAACTTCGGAGAAAATCTAGAAGAACGTATTAGAGACCAATTCATGCTTGAATGTAAATGCGACAAAGTAAGAGAAGCATTATGGGTCAAAAGTGATCCATCACTAGATGAAGTGTTAATCATTGCTAAGCAAGTTGAACATTCGATGGCTTGTATTGATAATTTGAGGAAATCCAAAGGTGTTTCTATGGAGGTCCAAGCTATAAATACAAAAACTAATAACAAGTTTCAAGCAAACATTAGAGCAAAACTGATGTGTTTTAGGTGTGGTTCTACAACTCATTTAGCTAATAGCCAAGATTGTCCTGCTATTCATATTATTTGTAACAAATGTTCCAAGAAGGGACATTTTGCTAAGTATTGCAAATCATTTTCTAAGTCTAAAGTCAAAGTTCAGGAAATTGATTGTAATGATGATCGAGATTTTGTTCTTCAGATTATTTATGATGTTAATTGTGTCGCCATTAATACTTGTCAGTACCCTTCGGATTTTGTGGATGTCAACGGAACATCTATTTCTATGATGATGGATTCGGGCGCAAAACTTTCCTTAGTATCAGTTTCGGATTTCACTAAGCATTTTATGGGAAGAGTTTCTTTACTGGATCCTGATATCATTCCCTACAGTTATGGCGGTAAACCTATTGAGCTCAAGGGTTACTTTGAAGCCGCCATAACCTTTAAAGGGAACACAATTTCAGGGAAAATATATGTTCCAGTTGTTGGTGACACAATTCTGAGTTGGCCACATCAGAAGATGCTTGGGATTATATTAAATCCAAATTCTATTCCTCAAGTATTAGTTCAAAATGTTTGCAGCATCAAAGACGACATCATAGGTGAATTTTCTGATGTATTTTCTTCTAAAGTAGGGTGCGTTACGGGATACAAACATCGTATTTGTCTTAAGGAGGGTGTCAGCCCTGTAGCGTGCAAAGTAAGAAAAATTCCTTTCACTTTACAAGACAAGGTTAAATCTGAATTACAAAGGTTACAATCTGAAGGCATCATTGAAGAAGTCGAGGCTGCACAATGGGTCGCCCCCATTGTTGTTGCTGTGAAGAAATCGGGAGATATTAGACTTTGTGTGGACCTTAGACATCTCAACAAAGCTGTGATTGAAGACAAATTTCCTTTACCAAACATAAATGAAATGGTCTGTCTTTTAGGAGAGGCAAAATATTTTACGACATTAGATTTGAGTTCAGCTTATCACCAAGTTCAATTGTGTGAAGAATCAAAATTGTTGACATCTTTCATCACTCCCTTTGGTGTGTTTAAGTTTAATAGGATGCCATTTGGTTTGTGCTCTGCTGCTTCTGTATTTCAAAGACTAATGTATCATATTCTTGGGAAAACTGATGGTGTTAGATTTTTTCAAGATGATGTTCTCATTTTTTCTAACACTCTTGAACAACATCTTTCCAAAGTTAGAGAAGTCTTAAAACAATTTCGTAGTAAGGGAATCACATTCAAGGGAGAAAAATGCAAGTTTGCATGTTCAGATATCACGTATTTAGGACATGTAATTTCTTCTCAAGGTGTTAAACCGAAAGAGGATCTAGTTAAAACTGTAGTTAAGTTTGCGGATCCTGTTAAAAGAGAAGATGTACAAGTTTTCTAAGGCATGGCGGAATTTTATTCCAAATTTGTTCCTAATTTTGCCAGTAGGTCTTGCTGCATTAGAGAGTTACTTAAGAAAGGTGTTGATTTTGTATGGTCAGAGGCTTGCAAGAAAGAATTTGAGGATCTAAAAAATGCACTATCTTCTGCTCAATGTCTCAACAGTTTTCGCCCAGGGTTTCCCTGTTGGATTATAACTGATGCCTCAGATAAGGGTTTAGGAAGTGTTCTTAAGCAAAAGTATGATAGTAAGGATGTTACTATTGCATTTGCTTCCAGAGCGTTAAGGGGAGCGGAGTCGAGGTATTCCACCATTGAAAAAGAAGCACTAGCTATCTACTGGGCTATAAAGAAGTTTAAACAGTTTCTATGGGGATCTAGGTTTGTTGTGCAATCTGATCATAAGCCTTTACAAGAGATTTTTGATAAGAAGGGTCTAGACTGTATTTCTTCACGTATTTGCAAGTAGATTGTTGGTCTTCAAGACTTTCAATTTTCTGTCAGATATGTCCCTGGATGTGAGAACCGCACAGCTGACTGTTTGTCAAGGTTAAGATCTTTTAGCTGGGACCAAGATACGGATTGTAGCACATGGTGGGTTGATGAGGATGTGAAAGTGTGCATTTTGACTGATGGTTGTATCACGGAAGATGAGTGGTTAACGGAGTTTAGTAATGATACTAGCTTGAAACGGGTAAAGGATTTGATCGAATCTAATTGTGTTCCTGCTGACTGTGATGAAGAGAATGTGTATAAAAAAATTTGGAATTAACTTTCAGTTGAGAATGGTTTGGTTTTTAGGAGTGGAAGATTAGTACCTCCATCTGGTTTGCGTGAAAGATTGTTACATCTAGCTCATTTGGGTCACTATGGTATTTGCAAGACAAAAGAACGGTTGAGAGAATTTTATTGGTGGCCGAGAATGGATTTAGCGTTGGAAAGAGTTGTTTGCGACTGTGTGGAATGCAAATTTGCAGATAAAACTTTCAAGTGTAGGTCACGTCCATTAGAAATCAGGAAAATTCCTAATGAAGTGTGGGAGGATGTTGCAATGGATATTATGGGTCCTGTTGTGTGTGGTTCAACTTCTAAGTATATTGTTGTTGTAATGGACATGTTGTCTCATTGGCCAGAATCAATTACTAATTTTCTTTCAGGGGTATTTTCTAGAGAAGGATATCCCAAATGCATCATAACAGATAATGGGGTTCAATTCACCTCTAAGCACATGTCTGAGTTTTTAGCATCTAGAGGCATATTGCATAAGAAAAGTGCTCTATATCATCCTGAAACTAATGGTATGGTTGAGCGCTTTAACAGGACATTGAAGGAAACTATTCAAGTAGCAAGATTAACAGGATGTAATTGGATGGAAGCTGTTAAATCTAAAGTTGAGAGTTATAGGTTTACACCACATTCCAGTACTGGCCAATCTCCATTTGTATTGTTCAAGAAAAGAGTGCCTAACACTAGCATAAATCCTTCACGGGTGAATAAATATGTTAGTAAAGAGTTGAACCATGAGAAAATTAAAGAACTAGCTGTGACCAGGGATGAGATTTTACAGGAAAAAAGGAAATTGACATATGATCGTCGTAAAGCAGTCAAACCTCTTGTTGTTGCAGTTGGTGATTCTGTTAAGATTAAGTTGCCGAAAATAAATTGTGCAACATTTTCTCATTATAGTAAAATCTTTAAAGTTATCAAAGTGTTTAAAGGTGCTATTAAAGTGGATGATGGGTGTGTTTGGAATTTGAATAGAGTTGTGAAGATGTAAAAAAAAATATATATATATATGTATTTATTTATAATTTAGGGGGAAGATAGTGTGGTGTTATCACTATTTCTTTATTGTGTTTATCTCAGCATGGTTTCCCTTTATATGTATTGTGTTTCTTTTAGTTATGTATTTCTCTTAGTTGGTTTCTCCCAATGCTTCCCCTGCCTTCCTTTAGGCTCATAGACTCTCTGGAATTTGGAATGCTGGGGGAGTCTGGGAAGGAGATGTGAGGAGATTGGAGGATCTTGACTTGTGGGTGGATGAAGTTTCTTTTATGCATCAAACTGGAAATAAACGTACATTTAATCAACTACAAGTGTCAACTTGAATTTCTGCCTTGGATGACAGATTCACTACAGTGGTGTAAAGTGGTGAAGAGTAATGTGGTGTGGAGAAGAGGGACAAAGAGGACACTGGTGTAGAGTGGTGGATTGAAGAGTGTAGTGGTGTAGAGTAAAGTGGTGCAGTGTAGAGTAGAGTGCAGTGGTGTAGAGTAGAGTGGTGCGGAGTAGAGTGCAGTGGTGTAGAGTTGAGTGGTGCAGAGTAGAGTGCAGTGGTGTACAGTAGAGTGGTGCAGAGCAGAGTGCTGAAGAGTAGAGTGCAGTGGCATACAGTGCATTGGCATAGAGTAGAGTGCAGGGGTGTAGAGTAGAGGGGTGCAGAGCAGAGTGTTGAAGAGTAGAGTGCAGTGGCATACAGTACAGTGACATACAATGCAGTGGAATACAGTGAGGTGGCATACAGTGCAGTGGCATACATTGCATTGGCATACAGTGCATTGGCATTGAGCAGTGTGCAGGGGTGTAGAGTAGAGGGTGGGAGTGAAAAGAAGCAACACAGAGGGGTAGAAAAGAATGGAAGCAATATAGAAGGAGTGGGTGGGAGGGAATACAAGCTACATAGATGGTGACTGGGGAGATGGACTGGAAACACCAGCACTAATATGGAGTGCTTGAACAAAGAAAATTAGCACCAAAAACAGGATCAGTGGATGGACACAAGTACTTGGTACATGCTCCAAGGGAGGGCCAAAAACAAGAAGAGGAAGTGAGGCCTACATGTTGTGACAAATGGGGATGAAGGACTTGTCTTTTCTTATGGTTTGCACTCTATGGTTATATGCTTTCTAACCAGGGCAATGTGTGTGTGGTGGGTTATGGGATATTAAGTATGGGGCTGCCTGTGTCGTACGCAACACAACAATTTAGGCGTGCAGGGGCTTAGTACCGCATTCCTCTGTCCTACGGCACACTCCCTCACCCCCATGACCACGTTGCCTGGGGGGGTCTAAGATGTTAGAAAAGGGACCTGTCCACTCTCCCTGGGCTGCAGGCGTCCAGTGGTAGTGGGCAGCTGGGAAGGGGCAAAGGGTTAAATACCTGTTGACCTTGGCTCCCATCCTCTTTTGACAGCTTCTAGACAATACCCATCCTACCCTCACCCACTGGATTTATTTAAAGAGTATGATTGCCTGTATATTGGCAACGTTTTTTTCCATTGTTTTGTTTCGCAGCCTGAGTTACAGGGCGATCCAAAGGAATTTGGTGCAGAAAGCAATCATGGCGGAGCACAAAGGGGATGCTCCATGCCAGCTCCTGGGGAATCTTTACGGCAGGACCGCGGGATGAAAGCAACAGTGCCCCGTTAGTCCAATGGACAGTTGTAAATCTGAGCAACCGGGGCCTTGCCTTGGACAGCTTTGTCACTACACGTGAGTTTGGTTTTATCGGATTTACAGTGTGGGAAACCCCCAAAAATGTATAACTCTTGATGGTGTGTAGTCCAGGCACTCATTGTCTAATCAGGTGAGTGATGAGCATAGGTTTCTCATCCAATGGCTGCGCTTGGATCATCAGTAAGGTAACCCAATTTTGTCTTGCCTACATAAGCAATAATAAACCTGCAGTCAACTTCTCTCCAACAACTGGTGTGGCCTTGTCTTTTCTTATGGTTTGCAATCTATGGTTATATGCGTTTCAGCCAAGGCAGTATGTGTGTGGTGGGCTATGGGATCCCGGGGCTGTGAGGGAAACGCTGAAGCTAACAAATGATAAGCTGTGGGCGGGCTGTAAGCCCACTGAATGTAAACAACATGTCTCACAGAGACAGGGCATGTGCTGTCCAGGTGGAACCTAAAAAGGACCTGGACTGCTCATCTGGACTCATGGAATTCTGAACGTCCATGGCCAGACTTTATTTGAGAAGTCACTAAAACAGCTCTCTATGTATACTGGTCCTAGAGATGAGAAGTAACGTGATATGGATCTAAAGTGGTCAGATTACTTAACATTCGGAAAACTTGTTAAATAGCACCCACGTGGCGTGGGAGAGTTGTGAGGGCCTCTAGTAAACGCTAACTTTTTTGTAGTTTTACATAGCGCCAACGTAGCACGGGGCATTGCAGCGCTTTACATGAACACCGGATTACTTACAGTAGGTCAGAATTTAAGTATTAATTAAGTGATAATTTCTCTGAAAGAGTGCTGTCCAGTGCCCACTAACTGTTATTTATTTACAACACTGAGAATATCTATTCAAGTTATTTCAGTAGGTTATGTCATTCATTTCTGAATCTGAATTCTTGTCCGAAGATAAAGTGCCACCTTGCGGCTGGAAAATGAATGGTTGCTAGAAAGAAAAAGATAAACAGCGGCTCTGGGCAACAGCCTGAACATTTGTGCAACTGTCAGAGAAATATAATTTGGTTGGGACAAAATGTACACTCACGGTTTACGATGTCACTTCCCAAATCATTTTCTAAATACAAATTTATTCGATCTTTTCGAGTTCCTTACTCGAACTATTTATTGTTCAATAGAAAGATAAATCTTACACTTTGCTTACAAACCTGAATGCATAGCACTCTCAATTGTGACTTCCACCCGTGTTTCTACATGCAGACAGCCAGAACACACATGAAAATTTATAATATTCCAAAAGGGATGGTTGTGTCAGAAGTGGGATTCGAACCCACGCCTCCAGGGGAGACTGCGACCTGAACGCAGCGCCTTAGACCGCTCGGCCATCCTGACAGATGTACATAGCTCTTTCAAGTCGTTTTATTATATGTCACAAGAACCAAGAGTTCATGGATGGATTTCTTGTATCTGCGAACCACGACTGTCCCTTCAGAGGCCTTTGTGTGTCTGAATTGTACTCCGAGGGGGAGCCCCCCACTCTTTCAGCAGGTGCACGAGCCAGGCTGCCTTTGCTCATATCAGCTTCAGCCTCCTTCAAAACCTTCGGAAAAGAGACTGCCAGGGGTGTCCCTGAGGTGAGAGGAGTCAATTAGAAGGTGGCTGGGCTGTGCTAACAAGAGTAACTGATGGGGTGGGGGCCGGGTGGGATTGGTCAGGCGGGCAATGGCCAAAGGGCCTGTGTGGGTTGTAGTTGTGGGGGCCGCTTTTTAGGGCAGAGTGGGGGCCGATTTGAGATCCATTTCTGCCTGTTCAGATGCTACCAGCGGCCCAGTGGGGGTCTAAGCGGCCTTTCTGGAGGCCTTGTTACCTTCCCTTCACCAACAGGACAGGAGTCATCAACCCCAGCACCCCCCACTCCACCCTAGGCCCGCACATTGATCCAAAAAGCTAACTTGGGCCGGCTACGGGCACATTAATGTATGCAGATTGAGCAGGGGGCCTGAACAGGAGTTGCCTCAATGATATTCAGCTGTGGTTCACTAGTGTAAAACAATCCATGCACCAGGAGTGCTGGCAAGGTTTACTTTTTTAAAAATCTCAGTGGAGCTAAGAAAACAAAAGTTATACTCATAGATCTTGACAGCTAGACAGATCATTCTGTTTATCCTAGGAGATTGATTTTAAATGATGGTACGTACTCAGTGCTTAATTTGTGCTTGTTCTTTCTGGTGTGGGGCGCCGGCACTTATTTTTGAGGGTCAGCACTTATTTTGTCTGCCTCAAGCATTGACTGCGAGCAAAAGACATATGGGAAAGACGGAGGAAGAGGAAAACGAAAAAGCATCACGAAAGGAGAAAGCAGAAAGCTGCAAGAGTGAGCTGAAGGGGCAGGGAGTGGCTGTAAATAGATTGAAGAGGCCCGAGGTGGCTTCAGGATTAAGCTGCCTCAGTATTCCATCTTCGCACATTTAATTGCAGCAGTCACGTGTTTTCGAGGAGAGCTTTGAGCACAGGCATGTTTTTATTTACAAATTAAGCACTGTACATAGTATTTATACACTCTCACTTTCTCATGTACCTTAGGCTCCTATGTTAATGTTGCTTTAAGCTAGTGCCCAATAGAGTGTATGGTACCTCCTTATCTGAAGAAAATGATTTGAAATGTAGTATGCATTTCTTATGCACTTTACTTGCCTATCCTATGTGGATGATATGAATGATGGAATGTACTGTTTATGCACTTTCACTTTTTCATCGATTCTAGGTTTTTATGATAGTGCCGGATAATGCGCCATTTATCATCTCATGGCGGCGGGTGAATTGCTACGAGGTATTCATCTTAAAGGAGGTGGCTGACTTCATCATAATGAAATACGGCACTTTACTAACAGTGTAGCATGTTCACTCCTGATAGCAGCTCTTCTCACAACTTTTTCCACCGATTGTTGACAGGTGAGCTGTCCTAGAGTGGTCATCCTTAATTGCTTATATATAGGTAAATGGTGATTTATGATGAGAAAATGTATCTCTGTTTGTATATTTAACCTACATAATCTGTTTGATTTTATTTTGTTCTACTTGTGCAATATAGTGTTTTAGATATGGGCAGAAGATGATTTTTGATGTGGGGATGCGCCTTTGGTCGCATATATCACTTTTCTTATCTTCTTTTAATGTTTTGCCTGTGCAATTATTTTAAGTAATCACAATAAAGCTCATTACACACTTTTCTCAGTAAGGAGTCACACCTCGCTCTTAATAGGGTGGGAGGGAAACAAGAGAATCAGTGTGCCAGCCTGGCTGTAAAGTGCTGGGCCGGGGGCTGGCATCTGCCCACAATGCCCACGCTAAGCGCCCGCCCTGCGTCATTACATAATCACAGCAGACCTAAGTGCATGGCATAAGAGGGAGCCGAGAGAGGTGCCTTGCTTTGTAGGACAGCACCCCAGATTCTGATTGGCTAGAGATAACAGACTCAACCCTCACAACCAGGGAAGAGGGGGTGAATTCTGAGAGACCAGATAAGTAGACGCCCCCTGGCGGAGAGGTCGGGCATTGCACCTATAAGTGCTCCTTAAACCCTGTCGCCCTTTCATGCTGCTCTGGAGCAAACACCGGTCCAGCCCTGACCGGGCATTATCTCTCATTAATGCTATACCCTGACGTCATAACTATTTGGTGTCCGTGTCTATATCGAATTTATGTGGTCAAAAACCCCAACTCATCTGTGACTGACCTCTAAATAATTTACAAATATCTCTGAAAGAGAAACACATTTGTCTTTTTCTAATAAAAACCTTTAAGGCCCGGGTGAAATAGGGATTAGAGTTGCATTAAATTAACAGGCTCAGACCGTCGCAAGTAATAATGTGTGTAGAGTTGTGTGAAGGCTGTTGCCTTTCTCTCTGCAGCTTTGAATAAAAGGAATCAGATATTTCCTAAAATGAGACTCTCTGTGTCAGAAAACCAACCTCCTCCTCCTGTTCTCTGGGATTGCCAGGCTGTGTCCAAGGGAAATACGGACAAAAATAATATTCAGAATACTGTACATCACGAGGGATGGTGAACACAACACATCCCACATAACTCTCACACACATCTGGCTCGTTGGTCTAGGGGTATGATTCTCGCTTAGGGTGCGAGAGGTCCCGTTTTTAAATCCCGGACGAGCCCTTTAATATTTTATCATATCACTAAATGGATAATTTGAAAAGTAACAAACTAAAAAACAAGCGCTTTTAAGATAAAATACCCTGGGACGGTTTTGTATTTTAAGCCATCACGTGTCGCGCTGCAAGGAAGAAACGGAGCCCTGGACCAAGAGGCAGCTGCAGGGGCCGCCGGGAGGCAGGTCTCCATCACTGCCACATCAGCACCCGGGACATTTGTTAATGTTGCTTGGAGACGAATCTTATTACACCGGGGGCTGCACGTCTTTTGTTAAACCACACTGTGGGAGACAGCAGGGTGAGACGTGGGAGTGCACGAGTGTGAGACACACTGGGCAGGGGGAGGGGATTGTGAGGTCACCAGCAGCAGGGCAGAGACCCGGGGCACAAGCTGGGGTGGGCGCGGGTGAACACTGTTTTTAGAGCGTGGGCTCCGTTCCCTGTACCGGAGGCTGGCAGAGGCCGAATAGTGCCACCTTGGACTCCATTAAATTAATTGTACAACTTTACTTTGGCACAGAAGTTTTGAATGAAGTGCTTAGAGGCTCCGTCGTTCTGTTTAGCACAGTTAATTTGACGGGTATCTTTGGTGGCACAGCGATGGCAGAGGCTTATTTAGAGGTTTATTATGTAGCACGTCTTTGTGAGAGGTATATTTCAGGGCACAATAATGACACCAGGAATACTTCGAAGTGTTAGTCCGTGGCAGTGGTTGTGATGGGCATATTCTGGGCAAAATGATTCTAATCTGATATTCTGTCTCACTCTCCTGCCATTGAGTGTGGGCGGAGGGGTCCCCCATAGCGGCCACGTTTTCCAGACCCATCGTGATGTGTTGCTCCAGTCCAGTTTTATTTCTTTGAATTCTCGGACTTGTAGTCCTGTTTTATCATAGACTAAAAAAGACTACAAGTCCCAGAAGTCAAAGGAAAAATATGGCCTGGGGCAGGAGATGAAGCATGGACCTTGGGAACTTGACAGGGCTGGTATCGACTTCCTCCACTGTCAGAGGGCCACTCAGGTACCTGGACCGGTGCAATGGACCCCTGGCTGAAGCGGGCACCCAGACCTCTGTGGAGAAATGTGTCTAGTAGGCTGTCTCCGGATGCTTGAGGGGGTGTCGCCTCTCTCACGCCCCCTGGGCTCTAGGATGGATCTACATAACCTGAAGAGTTTATATATAGCCAGCTAAAAAGAAATAGCAATGATGGAAGGAGACAATAGACCCTACAATTTAAATTCTCGAAACTTCCTCGTGCCTGATAAGAGGACGGTGTGATCCATGACCTGCCTGCTCGTGAGACGCACGTGTAATACATATGACCCGTACTGCCCTGCTCTGCCCCCTCGCGAGTGTCTGTACTTATACACATGGGCACTGGAGTAACAAAGGCCCCCGCGGTGAAGAGGGAGAGCGAGCTCTAGGGGGCCCTAGAGCTCCCGCGTGAGTCCGGAGGGGGCCCCTGCGTGCACTGTGCAGGGAAGTACGGGAGGGGGCATGAAAGGGTGGTCCCGTGCAGGGAGAGGTCAGACACCTGTGAGGCTGCGGCACCGGCAGGTGATGCTGGAGTCAGCTGGTGACTGAGGTCCGATGACAGAGCAGCCCTCCCGGCCAGGCTTTTTAGGGTGGGTTGGGGGGGGGGGGCACCTGTAAACTCTTCACTACTGCACTGGACCTCCAGGGTGTTTTTCATGCGGATCAGCACAGTCACTAAATGCGATCACAGGCCGCCGAAATAGCTCAGTTGGGAGAGCGTTAGACTGAAGATCTAAAGGTCCCTGGTTCGATCCCGGGTTTCGGCAGAATATTTTTTTTTATTGAATGAAAAACTTAGAAATATAAGACATTGTTTAAACAACAATAATATTATTTCTCTGTCGTGTCCCAGCTCCTCATTGGTTTGTGTCCTTCCTCCTTTGCCCCATCCCTTGTTCTTTCTTCCTTTTCTTTGCGCTCTCCCTTCCTCCTTCCCGGCCTTCCTTCCTTCGCTTCTCACCGCCCTCATTTCGTTATTTACACGTTTCTCATAATTCTGTCTCCCTCCGTCTCACCCCCATCGTTGTGCGTGCGCCTCACACCAGCGGCCCCATCACACTAAATGCGTGACAGATGTGCACCTAGGAGCTCAGTGCCACGTGCTGTGACGTTCACACCGTGGAGCACATTCCCCCTCCTGGGAGTAAAGTACACTCATGACATGCAGATCTGTAACAGCGGAGGGTGATCTCACGTGTGCCCTGTGACTGAGGACACACTCGACTCTCACTCACCGTGTGTCTGTAATTCAGGACACCCTCTACTCTCACTCACTGTGTGTCTGTGTACTTAAGGACACACTCCGCTCTCACTCACTGTGTGCCTATAACTCAGGACACACTCTACTCTCACTCACTGTGTGCGTCTATAACTCAAGACACACTCTGCTCTCACTCACTGTGTGTCTGTGTACTTAAGGACACACTCTGCTCTCACTCACTGTGTGCGTCTATAACTCAGGACACACTACTCTCACTCACTGTGTGTCTATAACTCAGGACACACTCTGCTCTCACTCGCTGTGCGTCTATAACTCAGGACACACTCTGCTCTCACTCACTGTGTGCGTCTATAACTCAGGACACACACTGCTCTCACTCACTGTGCGTCTATAACTCAGAACACACTCTACTCTCACTCAGGAGACACTCTACTCTCACTGTGTGTCTATAACTCGTGACACACTACTCTCACTCACTGTGCGTCTATAACTCGGGACACACTCTACTCTCACTCACTGTGCGTCTATAACTCAGGACACACTCTACTCTCACTCACTGTGTGCATCTGCTGTCACTCACTGTGCGTCTATAACTCAGGACACACTCTACTCTCACTCACTGCGTGTCTATAACTCAGGACACACTCTACTCTCACTCACTGCGTGTCTATAACTCAGGACACACTCTACTCTCACTCACTGTGTGTCTATAACTCAGGACACACTCTGCTCTCACTCACTGTGTGCGTCTATAACTCGTGACACACTCTGCTCTCACTCACTGTGTGCGTCTATAACATGTGACACACTCTGCTCTCACTCACTGTGTCTATAACTCAGGACACCCTCTACTCTCACTCACTGTGTGTCTATAACTCAGGACACACTCTGCTCTCACTCACTGTGCGTCTATAACTCAGGACACACTCTACTCTCACTCACTGTGTGTCTATAACTCAGGACACACTCTGCTCTCACTCACTGTGCGGCTATAACTCAGAACACACTCTACTCTCACTCACTGTGTCTATAACTCAGGACACCCTCTACTCTCACTCAGGCCACACTCTACTCTCACTGTGTGTCTATAACTCGTGACACACTACTCTCACTCACTGTGCATCTATAACTCAGGACACATTCTACTCTCACTCACTGTGCGTCTATAACTCAGGACACACTCTACTCTCACTCACTGTGTGTCTATAACTCAGGACACACTCTGCTCTCACTCACTGTGCATCTATAACTCAGGACACACTCTGCTCTCACTCGCTGTGTGCATCTATAACTCAGGACAGACTCTGCTCTCACTCACTGTATGTCTATAACTCAGGACACACTCTGCTCTCACTCACTGTGTGTCTATAACTCAGGACATACTCTGCTCTCACTCACTGTGTGTCTGTAACTCAAGACACACTCTGCTCTCACTCACTGTGCGTCTGTAACTCAGGACACCCTCTGCTCTCACTCACTGTGTGTCTGTGTACTTAAGGACACACTCTACTCTCACTCGCTGTGTGCATCTATAACTCAGGACACACTCTACTCTTACTCACTGTGCGTCTATAACTCAGGACACACTCTACTCTCACTCACTGTGTGTCTATAACTCAGGACACCCTCTGCTCTCACTCACTGTGCGTCTATAACTCAGGACACACTCTGCTCTCACTCACTGTGCATCTATAACTCAGGACACATTCTACTCTCACTCACTGTGCGTCTATAACTCAAGACACACTCTACTCTCACTCACTGTGTGTCTATAACTCAGGACACACTCTACTCTCACTCAGGCCACACTCTACTCTCACTGTGTGTCTATAACTCGTGACACACTACTCTCACTCACTGTGCGTCTATAACTCAGGACACACACTGCTCTCACTCACTGTGCGTCTGTAACTCAGGACACACACTGCTCTCACTCACTGTGTGTGTGTAGTGTACACTGATGCACACTTTTAAGCATCGATTCTTCTATTTGCACTAGTGTTTCTTTTACCTCGTGGTACAGAGTATGCAGATCCCTGTGCCCAGAATATGCCCATCACAGCACCGTGGTTCAGAATAACCCTATATAGTGTGCGGGACAATTACTGTGGCACCAAATATACAGGGACCGGAATGGAAACCAGGATCAGCTCAGTCTGGGCAAAAAGTTCAAGCCAAACCCTTTCCCATGCAGCCCGCATGGCAGTGCCAGGGGACCAAGCGGGCAGTCCGGCCCTGGCACATGCCTAGCAAGAGGACTGCTCTGCGGAATAACCCCAGGAAGCGCATCTACGGGGGTTATTGTGCCACCCAATGTACTCCGACGTTGGCACGGCACCTGCCAATCAGAACGGACACGTTCACCAGAATGATTGTGTCATTTCACCTTTAATGTGCCACGGAGGACGCCCCGGACAGCTGCACCGTGGAATGCACCATTCAGAGTTACCGTCGGTGGCACAGAAAATGCCCCTTTTAAATACGGTCATAAAAGTTATAACTTTGGCAGGTCTCAGAGGAGCGCCCCCTGTAGGAGGAGGGCCTCTGCTGCTCTTACTGTCCAGCCAGTGCTTAATTTGTAAATAAAAAGGTGCCGGTGCCCAAGCCCTCCTCTTAAATACGCGGCTGCAGCGTAATCCTGAACCCATCTCAGGCCTCTTCAATCCAAATAAAGCCACTTCCTGCCCCTTCAGCTCACTCTTGCAGCTTTCTCCCTTTGTGACACTTTTTCGTTGTTCCCTTCCTTCGTCTTCCTCATTTGTGTCTTTTTCTCGCAGCAAATGCTAGAGGCAGAAGAATAAGCCCCGGCCCTCAAAAATAAGTGTCGGTGCTCAGCACCGGAAACAAGCACAAATTAAGCACTGTGTCCAGCGCACTTTTCCTAGTGTGGCTCGCACTCACGTGCGCCCCCACAGCTCACTCAACAGCTCCACGAAGTGTAGCGCCCACAGTGAGTTTCAACTGCATGTAAGAGAAATCCTCTCTTCCCTGCTGATGTGGCAGGTGTAGGCACCCCCGCCCCCCACCACCACACACACACATCTGAGTGTTGGGATGAGTGCGACATATTCTGGATTAAAATCCGAAACCAGGCCAGGGTCTTTTTAAAAAATGATGTTGTTTGATTAACCACTTAAAGCATCTGCTTTTTTTAATTAAATTAAAATATTCCCAGGAGGGGTCGTCCGGGATTTGAACCCGGGACCTCTCGCACCCGAAGCGAGAATCATAACCCTAGACCAACGAGCCACTCATATGTCATTGGAATGTGGACATGTGTTAAGTATGGTACAGAGCTCCTGATAGCAGCACTTCTGTGTTCACAAGGTGTCTGTTTCCTTTTATTCAAAAGCCGAAGGAGAAGGAAACATCAATCATGTACCACGAACACTGTGCGAGAGGCCTCCCCGTGGGTCTGTCACCTTCATACATGTGTGGCCCCATTTCACCTGGAACCCAAGGGATTCCGAGGAGCAAATATGAAAATGTATTCCACCTACAGGGGTGTATTAAACTATTGCCCACTGGCATCAGAAGTGTTTCTCTTTTCTGCGGCTCACAGTACTTTTCAGTCTCTTAAAGACCACAGGCACCAAATAATGAATACGTCACACCCACGGTGTGACACTAATGAGGGATAATGCCCGGTCGGGGGTGGGGCAGATGTGTTTGTTCCAGAGCAGCTGAAAGGGCATCAAGGTTTATGGCACAGGAAGAGGCGCAGTGTCCGAGCTCCCCGCCAGGGGGCGCCTACTTCTCTGGGGGGTTCGGATTCACATCGACCCCCTGGTTGTGTGCTCACTGTGAGGCCGTGTGACAGGTTGTGTCTGTCCTCTTTGGTCAGTCAGTGTCTGGGGAACGCCTGAAAGAGAAAGTCCCCTCTGCGGGGGTGGTGGGGACATCACACCTCCTGTTACCCTGGACATCCCCACGCTTACACCCCGGAGGCAATGACGAGGGCCGAAAAGGACAGAGGCCGGGCCGTTATCGACGGTGGGTTCGATGCTTGAATCACCCGTGGAGTGAGATCTGACGAGTCAGACACCAACCGGGCCCTGGTGAGAAGGGGGCGGTGTGGAGGGTCTGAGTAAGATCAGACACCGAAGGGGCCCAGGAGAGAAGGCGGCCAGTGTGGAGGTTACTGAGTGAGGTCTGACGGGTCAGACACCGAAGGGGCCCATGAGAGAAGGGGTCAGTGTTGAAGGACTGAGTGAAGTCTGACGAGTCAGACACCGAAGGGGCCCTGGTGAGAAGGCGGCCAGTGTGGAGGTTACTGAGTGAGTTCTGACGGGTCAGACACCAACCGGGCCCTGGTGAGAAGGCGGCGCGGAATGGAGGGGCTGAGTGAGGTCTGACGGGTCAGACACCGAATTGGCCCTGGAGAGAAGGGGGCAATGTGGAGGTTACAGAGTGAGGTCTCCGAGGGTCCCATGGAGGGGAAGGCGTCGGTGTGCAAGCACCGAGTGAGGTCTCTGAGGGTCCCGATGGAGGGGAAGAGGGGCCGGGGTTAGGTCAGGGGCAGTTTCTCCTGCTCGGATGTGGTTGATCTTCGGGAAGTGTCGGAGCATCGATGGAGTTACCGCTTAAAATGTCAGCTCAGTCTCTGGTCTTCAGTGCTGGGAGGAGGCAGCGACCCCCGGCGAGGCTTGTCAGTGTAAGGGAGGGAGTGATGGTGGTGGTGGATGAGTCCTGTGACACTAGGGGTGAACCCTGTGACCCTGGAGTGAGAATTGTGACCCTGGGGATGATACCTTTGAATCTGGGGTGAGACCCGTGTACGTGGGGTGAGACCTCTGAACCTGGGGCTGAGTCCTGTGACCCTGGGGAGGAGACCTGTGGCCCTGGTAATGAGCTCTCTGACCCTGGCGGAGAGTCCTGTGACCCTGGCGACGAGTCCTGTGCGTCTGGGGTAAAACCTGTGAACTCTTTAGTCCTGTACCTGCCCCCCACGGTATCTGCAGTACAATCATTATGATCACAGAGGAATACGTGGCCGCCGAAATAGCTCAGTTGGGAGAGCGTTAGACTGAAGATCTAAAGGTCCCTGGTTCGATCCCGGGTTTCGGCAGAAGTGTTTTATCTGTTCTTATCAGGCAAACATTGCATCACATTATTAGAAACCTGGAGAACCACAGGCTCTCGTATTCCACCTGTGCCCTCCTTCCACGCCTCTCGCTTCTTCCCTTCTTTATCCCTCTTCCTCCCCACCTTCCTTATCTGCACTCCCTCGCTTCCCGCCCTTCATTCCTCCCGCCCTCATTGTCATTATTTCAGTCTCATCAACTTGTATCATTCCGGCACAATCATACTGCTAGCTTGGGAGTTTCCAGGTCTCCAGACACTGTATGCACACTCACGAGGAGTGAGTGACTCCACAGTCCCACTCTTGATGTGACTCACACACTGCAGGCACACTCACACCCAGAGTGACTCCACAGTCCCACTGTCTGCGATGTGACTCACACACTGCGGGTGCACTCACTCCCAGTGAGTGACTCCACAGTCCCACTGTCTGCGATGTGACTCACACACTGCGGGTGCACTCACTTCCAGTGAGTGACTCCACAATCCCACTCTCTGTGGTGTGATCCGACACTGCGGGCGCACTCAACCAGGAGCGGATGCGTGGCTGGGTGGGGCAGCAGGGATGGGGGGAGGGGATGAGGGTGAGGTGGGGGAGGGGGGGGGACACGGGAAAAATAATCAAAGAATAATTTTTTTTTTTTAAAACGTACCTCTGCTCCCGTGCCATGCGCCGCTCCTCTCCCGTCGCTGCTGCAGACACAGGCTCCCAGCCTGCCCTGCGCCGATCCTGACAGCACTGGCTGGGAGCGCCCTTGGAAGCGCCCAGCCAGGGCTCTCCCTGGCAGACTGGGAGATTGTGCTGCTCTCTCCATCCTGGCAGCAGTGCGCATGTGTGTTTGGCCGCCTGAGACGGCTGGCTACACATACCTGGGCAGTGAGGGGGAGTGCACAGAGCACTCCCCTCGGCCCGTCACCCCCCAGTGCCCCGCCCCTTTTACACAGAAAGGATAATAAACCGAGTTTATCATCCTTCCCCTGTAAAAGGATTTGCAGCGGTTGCTGCTGGCGGGGGGGATGCTCCTCCCCATATTGAGGAGCCGCCCCATGTTTTCTTTTGCATTTGGATAAATTAAAGATTAAAAAAAATCTGTGTAGTCCGTGTTTTATGAATGATATATGCAACATTTCGGACAGTAACTATGCATTGGTCCCTCAACAACCTCGCTTATTACAGACCCGTCTCACACGGTGAGATCTCACACATTTGAGCTGTGTCTGTGGTGGGCCTTGGGAGAGGGTTCAGCATCCTCCAGAACCGGGGGTCTCCCTGTAACGCAGCCCCCGCAGTTTCTGCATCTTCATCCCCCAGACCGCCCTTTAACCACCCACTGAACATCTAAACGCCGAGGAAAACACGTGCAGGTTTGCAGAGCCAGGATCCATCCATCTCTCACTATTACAAATAATGGTGGTTTTACCATTTGTTTTTTGACACTCAAACCGCCAGGCACTCAGTCCTGGTCATATGTGAGGCTTTCATCCTACCAGACTTTTTGTTTTACAAGCATGATTTTTCTTTCTGGGAATTGCACTTCCTTACATTATTATGTGTTTATTTTTTATCGTTATAATGATTATTTGTTTGCTAAGGGCACGTGGCTTAACATTAGCTGATGGGACCAGTTTAAGGTTGTACAGGCCACTGTTGTTTCACAAATCATTGAAAACAGAGCTCTCAAGTCTCCCACTGTGCTCTAAGTGATGCTCTAGGCCGGGCCTTCTTCCCGTTGTAATGTCAAACTCATTATAAAGAGACATTGGCAAAGCCAGTGGGTCTCACCCATGCACGAGCTATTGACTTTGCCAATGTGTTTTTCATCCATAATGTACATCAGCATGGCTGCTGTTCAGCATGGCTAAGTTAGTGCCAAAGAGGAGAGTGGCGTGGAGTGGCGTGGAGTGGCGTGGCATAGTGTGGAGCAAAGTGTCATAGAGTGTAGTGGTGTAGCATGGAGGGGAACGACGTAGAGTAAAGTGGCCAAGAGACTAGTGTCGTAGAGTGTCATGGAGTGTGGCAGGATGGAGAGGACTAGAGTCAAGTGGCGTAGAGTGTCATAGAGTGGAGAGAGGTAGAATGTCATAGAATGGAGTGGAATAGTGTGGAGTGGCATAGAGTGAAGTAAAGTAGCATAGAGTGTCATAGAGTGGAGGGGTGTAAAGTGGCATATAGGGTCATAGAGTGGGGTGTTTTAGAGTGGAGTGTAATAGAGTGGAGTGCAGTGGCCTAGTAGAGTGGAGTAGAGTGTCATGGAATAGAGTGTCGTAGAGTGGAGGGGCGTAGAGTGGAGAAGAATGTCGGAGATTAGAGTGGAGTGGAGTAGAGAGTTGTATAGTGTTAAGGAGTGGTTTAGGTGGAGAAGAATGTCATATAGTGGAGTGGCATAGAGAGGCATGGCATAGAGTGAAGTGTCATTGAGTGGAGGGAGGTCATAGATTGTCCTGGAGTTGCGTAGAGTGGCAAAGAAAGGAGTAGAGTAGAGTAGAATGGAGTAGAATGTCATAGAGTGGAGTGGCATAGAGTAGCATAGCATAGAGTGGAGTGTCATTGAGTGGAGGGCTCTCATAGATTGTCCTGGAGTTGCGTATAGTGGTGTAGAGTGGTATAGAGTGGAGTGTCATAGAGTAAAGTGTCATATAGTGGAGTGGAGTAGAGTGCCATAGAGTGTTGTGGAGAGTCATATAGTAGAAGATCATAGAGTATAGTGGCGTAAAGTGAAGCAGAGTGGCGTAGAGTGGAATAGAGTGACAGAGTGTTGAGTGGAGTACAATGGAGTGGCATAGAGAGGCATAGAGTGGAGTAGAGTGGAGTGGCATTGAGTGGAGGGAGGTCATAGATTGTCCTGGAGTTGTGTAGAGTGGCATAGGTAGAGTAGAATGGAGTAGAATGGCATAGAGTGGAGTGTGGGAGAGTAAAGTGTCATGGAGTGGAGTAGAGTAAAGTGTCAGAGTGGAGTGGAGTAGAGTGCCATAGAGTGTTGTGGAGAGTCATATAGTAGAGGATCATAGAGTAGAGTGGCTTAAAGTGAAGCAGAGTGGCGTAGAGTGGAATAGAGTGACATAGTGTTGAGTGGAGTACAATGGAGTGGCATAGAGTGGCATAGAGTGTAGTAGAATGGAGGCGAATAGAGTGGAGTGGAGTGTCATAGATGGAGTGGAGTGATGCAGAGTGGAGTAGAGTGAAGTGGTGTACAGTGGCATAGAGTGTCGAAGAGTGTTTGAGAGTGGAGTAGTGTAGAGTGGAGGGGCAAAAAGCGGCATAATGTAAACTGAAGTTAAGAGTCATAGATTGGAGTAAAGTGTTGTGCAGTGGAGTGGCAAAGCGTAGAATGTAGTAAGGTGCTAGAGTGGCCTAGAATGCGTGGAGTGGAGTAAAGTGGCACAGAGTGTCTCTGAGTGGAGTGTCGTAGAGTGGCGTAGAGTGGAGTGACATAGAGTGCTGTGGAGTGCCATTGAGTGGAATGTCGTAGGATAAAGCGGAATAGACGGAAATAGGATCTAGTAGGGTGGCCTTGAGTCATATGGCATAGAGTCAAGCAGAGTGTCGTAGAGTGTCATATAGTGGAGTAGAGTGGAATGGAGAAGAGTGTCGTGGAGTGGAGTGGTGTGTCGTATACTAGAGTAGAGAATAGTAGTAAAATATAATTGAACTATCCATCTTTTGTCAAATTAATTTGGGAACTTCCCCTGTAAAATGACATTTAAATTGTATTTAGTTTCCACCCCTATTGCAGCCCTAAAATGTTTAAAATAAACTATTTGCCGCTATTTCCCTAAAATGTATTTGATGGAAATGCTCCAAGGTCCCTGTGAAGTTATATTAAATTTGTGGTGAGTTAAATGAAGACTTAATTTATGAAGTTGGGCGGGATTAGGAAACTCCACACTTTTCAGAGTAGGTTAAGTCTCCTAACTTTACTTGAGATAAGGTTTATCCTTTGTGGCCTTCCATGTATGATGTCCTGATGCTGAGTGTCTCATGTAGGACATCCTCCAGCAAACACATGGAGGCAGGGCACCCAGGACTCAGGTAAGAGGAGTGGGATGGAGGGCTCTGAGCTGAGGCCAACTTACATTTATTTGTTTAAAGAACTTCATAAGCTTTGTATTTCGCAAAGCTGGAACAGTTTAGAAAATACACAAAATTGCAAATTAGCTGGCTACAACTGAGTCGTGCAGAATAGTCTAGTTGTGTAAAGTGCAGTGGCATAGAGTGGTGCGGAGTGGAGTAGTGTGGTGTGCAGCTGTGTAGAGTGGTGAAAAGAGCAGAGTGGTTGTGGTGTTATTACTATTTCTTTATTGTGTTTATCTCAGCATGGTTTCCCTTTATATGTATTGTGTTTCTTTTAGTTATGTATTTCTCTTAGTTGGTTTCTCCCAATGCTTCCCCTGCCTTCCTTTAGGCTCATAGACTCTCTGGAATTTGGAATGCTGGGGGAGTCTGGGAAGGAGATGTGAGGAGATTGGAGGATCTTGACTTGTGGGTGGATGAAGTTTCTTTTACGCATCAAACTGGAAATAAACGTACATTTAATCAACTACAAGTGTCAACTTGAATTTCTGCCTTGGATGACAGATTCACTACATTTTGGCGACAAGGGTGGTTCGAGACTTCTGAAACTGTACCTTGGAAACTTCAACATCTTCATTTATTCAGCTTCTAACGTTAAGAAAAAAAAAGGTACTGTAATTTTTTTTTCCTCTGTTTTTTGTGGCTCACATTTTTTTTATTTTTATTTTTTCAACCTGTTTTTGAGCCACATGGTAATTCTTTTTGTGTCTATTTATAAATTTAATAGACGCGTCTTTCAACTGTCTCCTTTCCTCGTGCCTCTGGAGACGCGTGCTGTTGATTTTGTTGCCAAAGCAACGTGAACGCAAGCCTTTCTTTCCCGGCCGCGCTCTCTTGAGATACACGCGCTGTTTATTTACCTGCTGTTGAATTTGTTGCCATGGCAACGTGAACGCGTGCCTTTATTTCCCGGCCGCGCTCTCTTGAGATACACGCGCTGTTTATTTACTCGGCTGTATTCAAGGGAAACACGCTCCACAGGGGATACGACGACTCGTTTTTCAACTCGAGTTATTCAACAAATAAACAGAGTTTAGCTCTAAATTATCCGTTTAAAACTGCTATTTTATTACGTTTATTTTTGGAAACAAGTTGGCCTGCTCTACTCTGTCATTGTTTTTTTCTGGATATTTTATTTCTTTTAAGTGGCACTTCATTTTCTGTGTTACATTTTTTTGTAAATTTTTTTTTCTTTCCCTGTAATAATAAGTGATTATGCAGAACATTACACCTCCACCATTTTTTCTTGCGCTTCCTGGAGAACCTCCTATATCGTGGCAAAAATGGAAAAAGGTTTTCCTGACTTACATGCACGTCTGTGGCAGCAACCTATCCTCTGAAAGAAAGACTTCTGTTTTACAACATTGTCTTGGTGCGGAGGGTCAAGAAATCTTGGAAACTTTACCTGCAATAACAACATCAGATGGTGCGGAAGGTGACAACTCTTTGAATGAATTTGATTCTACTTTACTTAGACTGGACAATCACTTTCTTCCCAAAGTTTCTATCATTTTACAACGTTACTATTTTGGGAAACGTAAGCAGATGGATGATGAATCTATTGAAGATTTTGTCACAGCTTTACGCAAACTAGCTTCATCATGTAACTTCGGAGAAAATCTAGAAGAACGTATTAGAGACCAATTCATGCTTGAATATAAATGCGACAAAGTAAGAGAAGCATTATGGGTCAAAAGTGATCCATCACTAGATGAAGTGTTAATCATTGCTAAGCAAGTTGAACATTCGATGGCTTGTATTGATAATTTGAGGAAATCCAAAGGTGTTTCTATGGAGGTCCAAGCTATAAATACAAAAACTAATAACAAGTTTCAAGCAAACATTAGAGCAAAACTGATGTGTTTTAGGTGTGGTTCTACAACTCATTTAGCTAATAGCCAAGATTGTCCTGCTATTCATATTATTTGTAACAAATGTTCCAAGAAGGGACATTTTGCTAAGTATTGCAAATCATTTTCTAAGTCTAAAGTCAAAGTTCAGGAAATTGATTGTAATGATGATCGAGATTTTGTTCTTCAGATTATTTATGATGTTAATTGTGTGCCAATAATACTTGTCAGTACCCTTCGGATTTTGTGGATGTCAACGGAACATCTATTTCTATGATGATGGATTCGGGCGCGAAACTTTCCTTAGTATCAGTTTCGGATTTCACTAAGCATTTTATGGGAAGAGTTTCTTTACTGGATCCTGATATCATTCCCTACAGTTATGGCGGTAAACCTATTGAGCTCAAGGGTTACTTTGAAGCCGCCATAACCTTTAAAGGGAACACAATTTCAGAGAAAATATATGTTCCAGTTGTTGGTGACACAATTCTGAGTTGGCCACATCAGAAGATGCTTGGGATTATAT
The DNA here is from genome assembly GCF_031143425.1 of Pleurodeles waltl. Taxonomy (NCBI): domain Eukaryota; kingdom Metazoa; phylum Chordata; class Amphibia; order Caudata; family Salamandridae; genus Pleurodeles; species Pleurodeles waltl. The sequence continues at coordinate 815,909 of NW_027150384.1, read as the reverse complement.
TAAATCCCAATTCTATTCCTCAAGTATTAGTTCAAAATGTTTGCAGCATCAAAGACGACATCATAGGTGAATTTTCTGATGTATTTTCTTCTAAAGTAGGGTGCGTTACGGGATACAAACATCGTATTTGTCTTAAGGAGGGTGTCAGCCCTGTAGCGTGCAAAGTAAGAAAAATTCCTTTCACTTTACAAGACAAGGTTAAATCTGAATTACAAAGGTTACAATCTGAAGGCATCATTGAAGAAGTCGAGGCTGCACAATGGGTCGCCCCCATTGTTGTTGCTGTGAAGAAATCGGGAGATATTAGACTGTGTGGACCTTAGACATCTCAACAAAGCTGTGATTGAAGACAAATTTCCTTTACCAAACATAAATGAAATGGTCTGTCTTTTAGGAGAGGCAAAATATTTTACGACATTAGATTTGAGTTCAGCTTATCACCAAGTTCAATTGTGTGAAGAATCAAAATTGTTGACATCTTTCATCACTCCCTTTGGTGTGTTTAAGTTTAATAGGATGCCATTTGGTTTGTGCTCTGCTGCTTCTGTATTTCAAAGACTAATGTATCATATTCTTGGGAAAACTGATGGTGTTAGATTTTTTCAAGATGATGTTCTCATTTTTTCTAACACTCTTGAACAACATCTTTCCAAAGTTAGAGAAGTCTTAAAACAATTTCGTAGTAAGGGAATCACACTCAAGGGAGAAAAATGCAAGTTTGCATGTTCAGATATCACGTATTTAGGACATGTAATTTCTTCTCAAGGTGTTAAACCGAAAGAGGATCTAGTTAAAACTGTAGTTAATTTTGCGGATCCTGTTAAAAGAGAAGATGTACAAGTTTTCTTAGGCATGGCGGAATTTTATTCCAAATTTGTTCCTAATTTTGCCAGTAGGTCTTGCTGCATTAGAGAGTTACTTAAGAAAGGTGTTGATTTTGTATGGTCAGAGGCTTGCAAGAAAGAATTTGAGGATCTAAAAAATGCACTATCTTCTGCTCAATGTCTCAACAGTTTTCGTCCAGGGTTTCCCTGTTGGATTATAACTGATGCCTCAGAAAAGGGTTTAGGAAGTGTTCTTAAGCAAAAGTATGATGGTAAGGATGTTACTATGGCATTTGCTTCCAGAGCGTTAAGGGGAGCGGAGTCGAGGTATTCCACCATTGAAAAAGAAGCACTAGCTATCTACTGGGCTATAAAGAAGTTTAAACAGTTTCTATGGGGATCTAGGTTTGTTGTGCAATCTGATCATAAGCCTTTACAAGAGATTTTTGATAAGAAGGGTCTAGACTGTATTTCTTCACGTATTTGCAAGTAGATTGTTGGTCTTCAAGACTTTCAATTTTCTGTCAGATATGTCCCTGGATGTGAGAACCGCACAGCTGACTGTTTGTCAAGGTTAAGATCTTTTAGCTGGGACCAAGATACGGATTGTAGCACATGGTGGGTTGATGAGGATGTGAAAGTGTGCATTTTGACTGATGGTTGTATCACGGAAGATGAGTGGTTAACGGAGTTTAGTAATGATACTAGCTTGAAACGGGTAAAGGATTTGATCGAATCTAATTGTGTTCCTGCTGACTGTGATGAAGAGAATGTGTATAAAAAAATTTGGAATGAACTTTCAGTTGAGAATGGTTTGGTTTTTAGGAGTGGAAGATTAGTACCTCCATCTGGTTTGCGTGAAAGATTTGCAAGACAAAAGAATGGTTGAGAGAATTTTATTGGTGGCCGAGAATGGATTTAGCGTTGGAAAGAGTTGTTCGCGACTGTGTGGAATGCAAATTTGCAGATAAAACTTTCAAGTGTAGGTCACGTCCATTAGAAATCAGGAAAATTCCTAATGAAGTGTGGGAGGATGTTGCAATGGATATTATGGGTCCTGTTGTGTGTGGTTCAACTTCTAAGTATATTGTTGTTGTAATGGACATGTTGTCTCATTGGCCAGAATCAATTACTAATTTTCTTTCAGGGGTATTTTCTAGAGAAGGATATTCCAAATGCATCATAACAGATAATGGGGTTCAATTCACCTCTAAGCACATGTCTGAGTTTTTAGCATCTAGAGGCATATTGCATAAGAAAAGTGCTCTATATCATCCTGAAACTAATGGTATGGTTGAGCGCTTTAACAGGACATTGAAGGAAACTATTCAAGTAGCAAGATTAACAGGATGTAATTGGATGGAAGCTGTTAAATCTAAAGTTGAGAGTTATAGGTTTACACCACATTCCAGTACTGGCCAATCTCCATTTGTATTGTTCAAGAAAAGAGTGCCTAACACTAGCATAAATCCTTCACGGGTGAATAAATATGTTAGTAAAGAGTTGAACCATGAGAAAATAAAAGAACTAGCTGTGACCAGGGATGAGATTTTACAGGAAAAAAGGAAATTGACATATGATCGTCGTAAAGCAGTCAAACCTCTTGTTGTTGCAGTTGGTGATTCTGTTAAGATTAAGTTGCCGAAAATAAATTGTGGAACATTTTCTCATTATAGTAAAATCTTTAAAGTTATCAAAGTGTTTAAAGGTGCTATTAAAGTGGATGATGGGTGTATTTGGAATTTGAATAGAGTTGTGAAGATGTAAAAAAAAAATGTATATATATGTATTTATTTATAATTTAGGGGGAAGATAGTGTGGTGTTATCACTATTTCTTTATTGTGTTTATCTCAGCATGGTTTCCCTTTATATGTATTGTGTTTCTTTTAGTTATGTATTTCTCTTAGTTGGTTTCTCCCAATGCTTCCCCTGCCTTCCTTTAGGCTCATAGACTCTCTGGAATTTGGAATGCTGGGGGAGTCTGGGAAGGAGATGTGAGGAGATTGGAGGATCTTGACTTGTGGGTGGATGAAGTTTCTTTTATGCATCAAACTGGAAATAAACGTACATTTAATCAACTACAAGTGTCAACTTGAATTTCTGCCTTGGATGACAGATTCACTACAGTGGTGTAAAGTGGTGAAGAGTAATGTGGTGTGGAGAAGAGGGGCAAAGAGGACACTGGTGTAGAGTGGTGGATTGAAGAGTGTAGTGGTGTAGAGTAAAGTGATGCAGTGTAGAGTAGAGTGCAGTGGTGTAGAGTAGAGTGGTGCGGAGTAGAGTGCAGTGGTGTAGAGTAGAGTGGTGCAGAGTACAGTGCAGTGGTGTACAGTAGAGTGGTGCAGAGCAGAGTGCTGAAGAGTAGAGTGCAGTGGCATACAGTGCATTGGCATAGAGTAGAGTGCAGGGGTGTAGAGTAGAGGGGTGCAGAGCAGAGTGTTGAAGAGTAGAGTGCAGTGGCATACAGTACAGTGACATACAATGCAGTGGAATACAGTGAGGTGGCATACAGTGCAGTGGCATACATTGCATTGGCATACAGTGCATTGGCATTGAGCAGTGTGCAGGGGTGTAGAGTAGAGGGTGGGAGTGAAAAGAAGCAACACAGAGGGGTAGAAAAGAATGGAAGCAATATAGAAGGGGTGGGTGGGAGGGAATAGAAGCTACATAGATGGTGACTGGGGAGATGGACTGGAAACACCAGCACTAATATGGAGTGCTTGAACAAAGAAAATTAGCACCAAAAACAGGAGCAGTGGATGGACACAAGTACTTGGTACATGCTCCAAGGGAGGGCCAAAAACAAGAAGAGGAAGTGAGGCCTACATGTTGTGACAAATGGGGATGAAGGACTTGTCTTTTCTTATGGTTTTCACTCTATGGTTATATGCGTTCTAACCAGGGCAATGTGTGTGTGGTGGTTTATGGGATATTAAGTATGGGGCTGCCTGTGTCGTACGCAAAACAACAATTTAGGGGTGCAGGGGCTTAGTACCGCATTCCTCTGTCCTACGGCACACTCCCTCACCCCCATGACCACGTTGCCTGGGGGGGTCTAAGATGTTAGAAAAGGGACCTGTCCACTCTCCCTGGGCTGCAGGCGTCCAGTGGTAGTGGGCAGCTGGGAAGGGGCAAAGGGTTAAATACCTGTTGACCTTGGCTCCCATCCTCTTTTGACAGCTTCTAGACAATACCCATCCTACCCTCACCCACTGGATTTATTTAAAGAGTATGATTGCCTGTATATTGGCAACGTTTTTTTCCATTGTTTTGTTTCGCAGCCTGAGTTACAGGGCGATCCAAAGGAATTTGGTGCAGAAAGCAATCATGGCGGAGCACAAAGGGGATGCTCCATGCCAGCTCCTGGGGAATCTTTACGGCAGGACCGCGGGATGAAAGCAACAGTGCCCCGTTAGTCCAATGGACAGTTGTAAATCTGAGCAACCGGGGCCTTGCCTTGGACAGCTTTGTCACTACACGTGAGTTTGGTTTTATCGGATTTACAGTGTGGGAAACCCCCAAAAATGTATAACTCTTGATGGTGTGTAGTACAGGCACTCATTGTCTAATCAGGTGAGTGATGAGCATAGGTTTCTCATCCAATGGCTGCGCTTGGATCATCAGTAAGTTAACCCAATTTTGTCTTGCCTACATAAGCAATAATAAACCTGCAGTCAACTTCTCTCCAACAACTGGTGTGGCCTTGTCTTTTCTTATGGTTTGTAATCTATGGTTATATGCGTTTCAGCCAAGGCAGTATGTGTGTGGTGGGCTATGGGATCCCGGGGCTGTGAGGGAAACGCTGAAGCTAACAAATGATAAGCTGTGGGCGGGCTGTAAGCCCACTGAATGTAAACAACATGTCTCACAGAGACAGGGCATGTGCTGTCCAGGTGGAACCTAAAAAGGACCTGGACTGCTCATCTGGACTCATGGAGTTCTGAACGTCCATGGCCAGACTTTATTTGAGAAGTCACTAAAACAGCTCTCTATGTATACTGGTCCTAGAGATGAGAAGTAACGGGATATGGATCTAAAGTGGTCAGATTACTTAACATTCGGAAAACTTGTTAAATAGCACCCACGTGGCGTGGGAGAGTTGTGAGGGCCTCTAGTAAACCCTAACTTTTTGGTAGTTTTACATAGCGCCAACGTAGCACGGGGCATTGCAGCGCTTTACATGAACACCGGATTACTTACAGTAGGTCAGAATTTAAGTATTAATTAAGTGATAATTTCTCTGAAAGAATGCTGTCCAGTGCCCACTAACTGTTATTTATTTACAACACTGAGAATATCTATTCAAGTTATTTCAGTAGGTTATGTCATTCATTTCTGAATCTGAATTCTTGTCTGAAGATAAAGTGCCACCTTGCGGCTGGAAAATGAATGGTTGCTAGAAAGAAAAAGATAAACAGCGGCTCTGGCAACAGCCTGAACATTTGTGCAACTGTCAGAGAAAAATAATTTGGTTGGGACAAAATGTACACTCACGGTTTACGATGTCACTTCCCAAATCATTTTCTAAATACAAATTTATTCGATCTTTTCGAGTTCCTTACTCGAACTATTTATTGTTCAATAAAAAGATAAATCTTACACTTTGCTTACAAACTTGAATGCATAGCACTCTCAATTGTGACTTCCACCCGTGTTTCTACATGCAGACAGCCAGAACACACATGAAAATTTATAATATTCCAAAAGGGATGGTTGTGTCAGAAGTGGGATTCGAACCCACGCCTCCAGGGGAGACTGCGACCTGAACGCAGCGCCTTAGACCGCTCGGCCATCCTGACAGATGTACATTGCTCTTTCAAGTCGTTTTATAATATGTCACAAGAACCAAGAGTTCATGGATGGATTTCTTGTATCTGCGAACCACGACTGTCCCTTCAGAGGCCTTTGTGTGTCTGAATTGTACTCGGAGAAGGAGCCCCCCACTCTTTCAGCAGGTGCACGAGCCAGGCTGCCTTTGCTCATATCAGCTTCAGCCTCCTTCAAAACCTTCGCAAAAGAGACTGCCAGGTGTGAACCTGAGGTGAGTGGAGTCAATTAGAAGGTGGCTGGGCTGTGCTAACAAGAGTAACAGATGGGGTGGGGGCAGGGTGGGATTGGTCAGGCGGGCAATGGCCAAAGGGCCTGTGTGAGTTGTAGTTGTGGGGGCCGCTTTTTAGGGCAGAGTGGGGGCCGATTTGAGATCCATTTCTGCCTGTTCAGATGCTACCAGCGGCCCAGTGGGGGTCTAAGCGGCCTTTCTGGAGGCCTTGTTACCTTCCCTTCACCAACAGGACAGGAGTCATCAACCCCAGCACCCCCCACTCCACCCCAGGCCCGCACATTGATCCAAAAAGCTAACTTGGGCCGGCTACGGGCACATTAATGTATGCAGATTGAGCAGGGGGCCTGAACAGGAGTTGCCTCAATGATATTCAGCTGTGGTTCACTAGTGTAAAACAATCCATGCACCAGGAGTGCTGGCAAGGTTTACTTTTTTAAAAATCTCAGTGGAGCTAAGAAAACAAAAGTTATACTCATAGATCTTGACAGCTAGACAGATCATTCTGTTTATCCCAGGAGATTGATTTTAAATGATGGTACGTACTCAGTGCTTAATTTGTGCTTGTTGTTTCCGGTGTGGGGTGCCGGCACTTATTTTTGAGGGTCAGCACTTATTTTGTCTGCCTCAAGCATTTACTGCGAGCAAAAGACATATGGGAAAGACGGAGGAAGAGGAAAACGAAAAAGCATCACGAAAGGAGAAAGCAGAAAGCTGCAAGAGTGAGCTGAAGGGGCAGGGAGTGGCTGTAAATAGATTGAAGAGGCCCGAGGTGGCTTCAGGATTACGCTGCCTCAGTATTCCATCTTCGCACATTTAATTGCAGCAGTCACGTGTTTTAGAGGAGAGCTTTGAGCACAGGCATGTTTTTATTTACAAATTAAGCACTGTACATAGTATTTATACACTCTCACTTTCTCATGTACCTTAGGCTCCTATGTTAATGTTGCTTTAAGCTAGTGCCCAATAGAGTGTATGGTAACTCCTTATCTTAAGAAAATGATTTGAAATGTAGTATGCATTTCTTATGCACTTTACTTGCCTATCCTATGTGGATGATATGAATGATGGAATGTACTGTTTATGCACTTTCACTTTTTCATCGATTTTAGGTTTTTATGATAGTGCAGGATAATGCGCCCTTTATCATCTCATGGCGGCGGGTGAATTGCTACGAGGTATTCATCTTAAAGGAGGTGGCTGACTTCATCATAATGAAATACGGCACTTTGCTAACAGTGTAGCATGTTCACTCCTGATAGCAGCTCTTCTCACAACTTTTTCCACCGATTGTTGACAGGTGAGCTGTCCTAGAGTGGTCATCCTTAATTGCTTATACATAGGTAAATGGTGATTTATGATGAGAGAATGTATCTCTGTTTGTATATTTAACCTACATAATCTGTTTGATTTTATTTTGTTCTACTTGTGCAATATAGTGTTTTAGATATGGGCAGAAGATGATTTTTGATGTGGGGATGCGCCTTTGGTCGCATATATCACTTTTCTTATCTTCTTTTAATGTTTTGCCTGTGCAATTATTTTAAGTAATCACAATAAAGCTCATTACACACTTTTCTCAGTAAGGAGTCACACCTCGCTCTTAATAGGGTGGGAGGGAAACAAGAGAATCAGTGTGCCAGCCTGGCTGTAAAGTGCTGGGCCGGGGGCTGGCATCTGCCCACAATGCCCACGCCTAGCGCCCGCCCTGCGTCATTACATAATCACAGCAGACCTAAGTGCATGGCCTAAGAGGGAGCCGAGAGAGGTGCCTGGCTTTGTAGGAAAGCACCCCAGATTCTGATTGGCTAGAGATAACAGACTCAACCCTCACAACCAGGGAAGAGGGGGTGAATTCTGAGAGACCAGATAAGTAGACGCCCCCTGGCGGAGAGGTCGGGCATTGCACCTATAAGTGCTCCTTAAACCCTGTCGCCCTTTCATGCTGCTCTGGAGCACACACCGGTCCAGCCCTAACCGGGCATTATCTCTCATTAATGCTATACCCTGACGTCATAACTATTTGGTGTCCGTGTCTATATCGAATTTATGTGGTCAAAAACCCCAACTCATCTGTGACTGACCTCTAAATAATTTACAAATATCTCTGAAAGAGAAACACATTTGTCTTTTTCTAATAAAAACCTTTAAGGCCCGGGTGAAATAGGGATTAGAGTTGCATTAAATTAACAGGCTCAGACCGTCGCAAGTAATAATGTGTGTAGAGTTGTGTGAAGGCTGTTGCCTTTCTCTCTGCAGCTTTGAATAAAAGGAATCAGATATTTCCTAAAATGAGACTCTCTGTGTCAGAAAACCAACCTCCTCCTCCTGTTCTCTGGGATTGCCAGGCTGTGTCCAAGGGAAATACGGACAAAAATAATATTCAGAATACTGTACATCACGAGGGATGGTGAACACAACACATCCCACTTAACTCTCACACACATCTGGCTCGTTGGTCTAGGGGTATGATTCTCGCTTAGGGTGCGAGAGGTCCCGTTTTTAAATCCCGGACGAGCCCTTTAATATTTTATCATATCACTAAATGGATAATTTGAAAAGTAACAAACTAAAAAACAAGCGCTTTTAAGATAAAATACCCTGGGACGGTTTTGTATTTTAAGCCAGCACGTGTCGCGCTGAAAGGAAGAAACGGAGCCCTGGACCAAGAGGCAGCTGCAGGGGCCGCCGGGAGGCAGGTCTCCATCACTGCCACATCAGCACCCGGGACATTTGTTAATGTTGCTTGGAGACGAATCTTATTACACCGGGGGCTGCACGTCTTTTGTTAAACCACACTGTGGGACAGCGATGGCAGAGGCTTATTTAGAGGTTTAATTTGTAACAAGTCTTTGTGAGGGGTATATTTCGTGGCACAATAATGACACCAGGAATACTTCGAAGTGTTAGTCCGTGGCAGTGGTTGTGATGGGCATATTCTGGGCAAAATGATTTTAATCTGATATTCTGTCTCACTCTCCTGCCATTGGGTGTTGGGGGAGGGGTCCCGTATAGCTATCACGTTTCCCAGACCCATTCGTGATGTGTTGCTCCAGTCCAGTTTTATTCCTTTGAATTGTGGGACTTGTAGTCCTGTTTTATCATAGACTAAAAACGACTACAAGTCCCAGAAGTCAAAGGAAAAATCTGGCCTGGAGCAGGAGATGACGCATGGACCTTGGCATCGACTTCCTCCACTGTCAGAGGGCCACTCAGGTACCTGGACCGTTGCAATGGACCCCTGGCTGAAGCGGGCACCCAGACCTCTGTGGAGAAATGTGTCTAGTAGGCTGTCTCCGGATGCTTGAGGGGGTGTCGCCTCTCTCACGCCCCCTGGGCTCTAGGATGGATCTACATTACCTGAAGAGTTTATATATAGCCAGCTAAAAAGAAATAGCAATGATGGAAGGAGACAATAGACCCTACAATTTAAATTCTCGAAACTTCCTCGTGCCTGATAAGAGGACGGTGTGATCCATGACCTGCCTGCTCGTGAGACGCACGTGTAATACATATGACCCGTACTGCCCTGCTCTGCCCCCTCGCGAGTGTCTGTACTTATACACATGGGCACTGGAGTAACAAAGGCCCCCGCGGTGAAGAGGGAGAGCGAGCTCTAGGGGGCCCTAGAGCTCCCGCGTGAGTCCGGAGGGGGCCCCTGCGTGCACTGTGCAGGGAAGTACGGGAGGGGGCATGAAAGGGTGGTCCCGTGCAGGGAGAGGTCAGACACCTGTGAGGCTGGCGGCACCGGCAGGTGATGCTGGAGTCAGCTGGTGACTGAGGTCCGATGACAGAGCAGCCCTCCCGGCCAGGCTTTTTAGGGTGGGGGCACCTGTAAACTCTTCACTACTGCACTGGACCTCCAGGGTGTTTTTCATGCGAATCAGCACAGTCACTGATAGCGATCAAAGGCCGCCGAAATAGCTCAGTTGGGAGAGCGTTAGACTGAAGATCTAAAGGTCCCTGGTTCGATCCCGGGTTTCGTCAGAAAGTGTTTTTATTGAATGAAAAACTTAGAAATATAAGATATTGTTTAAACAACAATAATATTTTTTCTCTGTCGTATCCCAGCTCCTCATTGGTTTGTGTCCTTCCTCCTTTGCCCCATCCCTTGTTCTTTCTTCATTTTCTTTGCGCTCTCCCTTCCTCCTTCCGGGCCTTCCTTCCTTCGCTTCTCACCGCCCTCATTTCGTTATTTACACGTTTCTCATAATTCTGTCTCCCTCCGTCTCACCCCCATCGTTGTGCGTGCGCCTCACACCAGCGGCCCCATCACACTAAATGCGTGACAGATGTGCACCTAGGAGCTCAGTGCCACGTGCTGTGACGTTCACACCGTGGAGCACATTCCCCCTCCTGGGAGTAAAGTACACTCGTGACATGCAGATCTGGAACAGCGGAGGGTGATCTCACGTGTGCCCTGTGACTGAGGACACACTCGACTCTCACTCACCGTGTGTCTGTAAATCAGGACACCCTCTACTCTCACTCACTGTGTGTCTGTGTACTTAAGGACACACTCCGCTCTCACTCACTGTGTGCCTATAACTCAGGACACACTACTCTCACTCACTGTGTGTCTATAACTCAGGACACACTCTGCTCTCACTCACTGTGCGTCTGTAACTCAGGACACACTCTACTCTCACTCACTGTGTGTCTGTGTACTTAAGGACACACACTGCTCTCACTCACTGTGTGCCTATAACTCAGGACACACTCTGCTCTCACTCACTGTGCGTCTGTAACTCAGGACACATTCTACTCTCACTCACTGTGCGTCTATAACTCAAGACACACTCTACTCTCACTCACTGTGTGTCTGTGTACTTAAGGACACACTCTGCTCTCACTCACTGTGTGCGTCTATAACTCAGGACACACTCTGCTCTCACTCACTGTATGTCTATAACTCAGGACACACTACTCTCACTCACTGTGTGTCTGTGTACTTAAGGACACACTCTACTCTCACTCACTGTGTGTCTATAACTCTGGACACCCTCTGCTCTCACTTACTGTGCGTCTATAACTCAGGACACACTCTACTCTCACTCACTGTGTGCGTCTATAACTCAGGACACACTACTCTCACTCACTGTGTGTCTATAACTCGGGACACACTCTGCTCTCACTCGCTGTGCGTCTGTAACTCAGGACACACTCTACTCTCACTCACTGTGTGCGTCTATAACTCAGGACACACTACTCTCACTCACTGTGTGTCTATAACTCAGGACACACTACTCTCACTCACTGTGCGTCTGTAACTCAGGACACATTCTACTCTCACTCACTGTGCGTCTATAACTCAGGACACACTCTACTCTCACTCACTGTGTGTCTATAACTCTGGACACCCTCTGCTCTCACTTACTGTGCGTCTATAACTCAGGACACACTCTACTCTCACTCACTGTGTGCGTCTATAACTCAGGACACACTACTCTCACTCACTGTGTGTCTATAACTCTGGACACCCTCTTCTCTCACTTACTGTGCGTCTATAACTCAGGACACACTCTACTCTCACTCACTGTGTGCGTCTATAACTCAGGACACACTACTCTCACTCACTGTGTGTCTATAACTCGGGACACACTCTGCTCTCACTCGCTGTGCGTCTGTAACTCAGGACACATTCTACTCTCACTCACTGTGCGTCTATAACTCAGGACACACACTACTCTCACTCACTGTGTGTCTATAACTCAGGACACACTCTACTCCCACTCAGGACACACTCTACTCTCACTGTGTGTGTCTATAACTCAGAACACACTCTACTCTCACTCACTGCGTGTCTATAACTCAGGACACACTCTGCTCTCACTCACTGTGTGTCTATAACTCAGGACACACTCTACTCTCACTCACTGTGTGTCTATAACCGGGGACACACTCTACTCTCACTCACTGTGCGTCTATAACTCAGGACACACTCTGCTCTCACTCGCTGTGCGTCTATAACTCAGGACACACTCTACTCTCACTCACTGTGTGTCTATAACTCAGGACACACTCTACTCCCACTCAGGACACACTCTACTCTCACTGTGTGTGTCTATAACTCAGAACACACTCTACTCTCACTCACTGCGTGTCTATAACTCAGGACACACTCTGCTCTCACTCACTGTGTGCGTCTATAACTCGTGACACACTCTGCTCTCACTCACTGTGTGCGTCTATAACATGTGACACACTACTCTCACTCACTGTGTCTATAACTCAGGACACCCTCTACTCTCACTCACTGTGTACTTAAGGACACACTCTGCTCTCACTCACTGTGTGTGTCTATAAGTCAGGACACACTCTGCTCTCACTCACTTTATGTCTATAACTCAGGACACACTACTCTCACTCACTGTGTGTCTGTGTACTTAAGGACACACTCTACTCTCACTCACTGTGTGTCTATAACTCTGGACACCCTCTGCTCTCACTTACTGTGTGTCTATAACTCGGGACGCACTCTGCTCTCACTCACTGTGTGTCTATAACTTAGGACACACTCTGCTCTCACTCACTGTGTGTCTATAACTTAGGACACACTCTGCTCTCACTCACTGTGTGCGTCTATAACTCAGGACACACTACTCTCACTCACTGTGTGTCTATAACTCAGGACACACTCTGCTCTCACTCACTGTGTGTCTATAACTTAGGACACACTCTGCTCTCACTCACTGTGTGCGTCTATAACTCAGGGCACACTACTCTCACTCACTGTGTGTCTATAACTCAGGACACACTCTGCTCTCACTCACTGTGCATCTATAACTCAGGACACATTCTACTCTCACTCACTGTGTGTCTATAACTCAAGACACACACTACTCTCACTCACTGTGTGTCTATAACTCAGGACACACTCTGCTCTCACTCACTGTGCATCTATAACTCAGGACACATTCTACTCTCACTCACTTTGTGCCTATAACTCAGAACACACTCTACTCTCACTCAGGCCACACTCTACTCTCACTGTGTGTCTATAACTCGTGACACACTACTTTCACTCACTGTGTGTCTATAACTCAGGACACACTACTCTCACTCACTGTGTGTCTATAACTCAGGACACACTTTGCTCTCACTCACTGTGCGTCTATAACTCTGGACACCCTCTTCTCTCACTTACTGTGTGTCTATAACTCGGGACACACTCTGCTCTCACTCGCTGTGTGCATCTATAACTCAGGACACACTACTCTCACTCACTGTGTGTCTATAACTCAGGACACACTCTGCTCTCACTCACTGTGCGTCTATAACTCAGGACACATTCTACTCTCACTCACTGTGCGTCTATAACTCAGGACACACACTGCTCTCACTCACTTTGTGCCTATAACTCAGAACACACTCTACTCTCACTCAGGCCACACTCTACTCTCACTGTGTGTCTATAACTCAGGACACACTCTGCTCTCACTCACTGTGCGTCTGTAACTCAGGACACACACTGCTCTCACTCACTGTGTGTGTGTAGTGTACACTGATGCACACTTTTAAGCATCGATTCTTCTATTTGCACTAGTGTTTCTTTTACCTCGTGGTACAGAGTATGCAGATCCCTGTGCCCAGAATATGCCCATCACAGCACCGTGGTTCAGAATAACCCTATATAGTGTGCGTGACAATTACGGTGGCACCAAATATACAGGGACCGGAATGGAAACGAGGATCAGCTCAGTCTGGGCAAAAAGTTCAAGCCAAACTCTTTCCCATGCAGCCCGCATGGCAGTGCCAGGGGACCGAGCGGGCAGTCCGGCCCTGGCACATGCCTAGCAAGAGGACTGCTCTGCGGAATAGCCCCAGGAAGCGCATCTACGGGGGTTATTGTGCCACCCAATGTACCCCGACGTTGGCACGGCACCTGCCAATCGGAACGGACACGTTCACCAGAATGATTGTGTCATTTCACCTTTAATGTGCCACGGAGGACGCCCGGACAGCTGCACCGTGGAATGCACCATTCAGACTTACCGTCGGTGGCACAGAAAATGCCCCTTTTAAATACGGTCATAAAAGTTATAACTTTGGCAGGTCTCAGAGGAGCGCCCCCTGTAGGAGGAGGGCCTCTGCAGCTCTTACTGTCCAGCCAGTGCTTAATTTGTAAATAAAAAGCTGCCGGTGCCCACAGCCCTCCTCTTAAATACGCGGCTGCAGCGTAATCCTGAACCCATCTCAGGCCTCTTCAATCCATATAAAGCCACTTCCTGCCCCTTCAGCTCACTCTTGCAGCTTTCTCCCTTTGTGACACTTTTTCGTTGTTCCCTTCCTTCGTCTTCCTCATTTGTGTCTTTTTCTCGCAGCAAATGCTAGAGGCAGAAGAATAAGCCCCGGCCCTCAAAAATAAGTGTCGGTGCTCAGCACCGGAAACAAGCACAAATTAAGCACTGTGTCCAGCGCACTTTTCCTAGCGTGGCTCACACTCACGTGCGCCCACACAGCTCACTCAACAGCTCCACGAAGTGTAGCGCCCAAGGTGAGTTTCAACTGCATGTAAGAGAAATCCTCTCTTGGCTGCTGATGTGGCAGGTGTAGGCACCCCCGCCCCCCACCCAACACACACACACATCTGAGTGTTGGGATGAGTGTGACATATTCTGGATTAAAATCCGAAACCAGGCCAGGGTCTTTTTAAAAGATGATGTTGTTTGATAAACCACTTGAAGCATCTGCTTTTTTTAATTTAAAAAAAGAATTCCAAGGAGGGCTCGTCCGGGATTTGAACCCGGGACCTCTCGCACCCGAAGCGAGAATCATACCCCTAGACCAACGAGCCACTCAGATGTCAGTGGAATGTGGACATGTGTGAGGTAGGGTACAGAGCTCCAGACAGCAGCACTTCTGTTTTCACAAGGTGTCTGTTTCCTTTTATTCAAAAGCCGAAGGAGAAGGAAACTTCAATCATGTACCAAGAATACTGTGCGAGAGGCCTCCCTGTGGGTCTGTCACCTTCATACATGTGTGGCCCCATTTCACCTGGAACCCAAGGGATTCCGAGGAGCAAATATGAAAATGTATTCCACCTACAGGGGTGTATTAAACTATTGCCCACTGGCATCAGAAGTGTTTCTCTTTTCTGCGGCTCACAGTACTTTTCAGTCTCTTAAAGACCACAGGCACCAAATAATGAATACGTCACACTCACGGTGTGACACTAATGAGGGATAATGCCCGGTCCGGGGTGGGGCAGATGTGTTTGTTCCAGAGCAGCTGAAAGGGCATCAAGGTTTATGGCACAGGAAGAGGCGCAGTGTCCGAGCTCCCCGCCAGGGGGCTCCTACTTATCAGGGGGGTTCGGATTCACATCGACCCCCTGGTTGTGTGCTCACTGTGAGGCCGTGTGACAGGTTGTGTCTGTCCTCTTTGGTCAGTCAGTGTCTGGGGAACGTCTGAAAGAGAAAGTCCCCTCTGCGGGGGTGGTGGGGACATCACACCTCCTGTTACCCTGGACATCCCCACGCTTACACCCCGGAGGCAATGACGAGGGCCGAAAAGGACAGAGGCCGGGCCGTTATCGACGGTGGGTTCGATGCTTGAATCACCCGTGGAGTGAGATCTGACGAGTCAGACACCAACCGGGCCCTGGTGAGAAGGGGGCGGTGTGGAGGGTCTGAGTAAGATCAGACACCGAAGGGGCCCTGCAGAGAAGGCGGCCAGTGTGGAGGTTACTGAGTGAGGTCTGACAGGTCAGACACCTACCGGGCCCTGGTGAGAAGGGGTCAGTGTTGAAGGACTGAGTGAAGTCTGACGAGTCAGACACCGAAGGGGCCCTGGTGAGAAGGCGGCCAGTGTGGAGGTTACTGAGTGAGTTCTGACGGGTCAGACACCAACCGGGCCCTGGTGAGAAGGCTGCGCGGAATGGAGGGGCTGAGTGAGGTCTGACGGGTCAGACACCGAATTGGCCCTGGAGAGAAGGGGGGAATGTGGAGGTTACAGAGTGAGGTCTCCGAGGGTCCCATGGAGGGGAAGGGGTCGGTGTGCAAGCACCGAGTGAGGTCTCTGAGGGTCCCGATAGAGGGGAAGAGGGGCCGGGGTTAGGTCAGGGGCAGTTTCTCCTGCTCGGATGTGGTTGATCTTCGGGAAGAGTCGGAGCATCGATGGAGTTACTGCTTAAAATGTCAGCTCAGTCTCTGGTCTTCAGTGCTGGGAGGAGGCAGCGACCCCCGGCGAGGCTTGTCAGTGTAAGGGAGGGAGTGATGGTGGTGGTGGATGAGTCCTGTGACACTAGGGGTGAACCCTGTGACCCTGGAGTGAGAATTGTGACCATGAGGATGATACCTTTGAATCTGGGGTGAGACCCGTGTACCTGGGGTGAGACCTCTGAACCTGGGGCTGTCCTGTGACCCTGGGGAGGAGACCTGTGGCCCTGGTAATGAGCTCTCTGACCCTGGCGGAGAGTCCTGTGACCCTGGCGGAGAGTCCTGTGCGTCTGGGGTAAAACCTGTGAACACTTTAGGCCTGTACATGCCCCCCACGGTATCTGCAGTAAAATCATTATGATCACACAGGAATACATGGTCGCCGAAATAGCTCAGTTGGGAGAGCGTTAGACTGAAGATCTAAAGGTCCCTGGTTCGATCCCGGGTTTCGGCAGAAGTCTTTTATCAGTTCTTATCAGGCAAACATTGCATCACATTATTAGAAACCTGGAGAACCACAGGCTCTCGTATTCCACCTGTGCCCTCCTTCCACGCCTCTCGCTTCTTCCCTTCTTTATCCCTCTTCCTCCCCACCTTCCTTATCTGCACTCCCTCTCTCCCTGCCCTTCATTCCTCCCCCCTCTGTCATTATTTCAGTCTCATCAACTTGTATCATTCCGGCACAATCATACTGCTAGCTTGGGAGTTTCCAGGTCTCCAGACACTGTATGCATACTCCACAGTCCCACTCTTGATGTGACTCACACACTGCAGGTACACTCACACCCAGAGTGACTCCACAGTCCCACTGTCTGCGATGTGACTCACACACTGCGGGTGCACTCACTCCCAGTGAGTGACTCCACAATCCCACTCTCTGTGGTGTGATCCGACACTGCGGGCGCACTCAACCAGGAGCGGATGCGTGGCTGGGTGGGGCAGCAGGGATGGGGGGAGGGGGTGAGGTGGGGGGGGGGGGGGGCACGGGAAAAATAATCAAAGAATAATTTTTTTTTTTTAAAACGTACCTCTGCTCCCGTGCCGTGCGCCGCTCCTCTCCCGTCGCTGCTGCAGACACAGGCTCCCAGCCTGCCCTGCGCCGATCCTGACAGCACTGGCTGGGAGCGCCCTTGGAAGCGCCCAGCCAGGGCTCTCCCTGGCAGACTGGGAGATTGTGCTGCTCTCTCCAGCCCGGCAGCAGTGCGCATGTGTGTTTGGCCGCCTGAGACATGGGCAGTGAGGGGGAGCACTCGGCCCGTCACCCCCCAGTGCCACGCCACTTTTACACAGAAAGGATAATAAACCGAGTTTATCATCCTTCCCCTGTAAAAGGATTTGCAGCGGTTGCTGCTGGCGGGGGGGGATGCTCCTCCCCATACTGAGGAGCCGCCCCATGTTTTCTTTTGCATTTGGATAAATTAAAGATTAAAAAAAATCTGTGTAGTCCGTGTTTTATGAATGATATATGCAACATTTCGGACAGTAACTATGCATTGGTCCCTCAACAACCTCGCTTATTACAGACCCGTCTCACACGGTGAGATCTCACACATTTGAGCTGTGTCCGTGGTGGGCCTTGGGAGAGGGTTCAGCATCCTCCAGAACCGGGGGTCTCCCTGTAACGCAGCCCCCGCAGTTTCTGCATCTTCATCCCCCAGACCGCCCTTTAACCACCCACTGAACATCTAAACGCCGAGGAAAACACGTGCAGGTTTGCAGAGCCAGGATCCATCCATCTCTCACTATTACAAATAATTGTGGTTTTACCATTTGTTTTTTGACACTCAAACCGCCAGGCACTCAGTCCTGGTCATATGTGAGGCTTTCATCCTACCTGACTTTTTGTTTTACAAGCACGATTTTTCTTTCTGGGAATTGCACTTTCTTACATTATTATGTGTTTATTTTTTATCTTTATAATGATTATTTGCTTGCTAAGTGCACGTGGTTTGAACATTAGCTGATGGGACCAGTTTAGGGTTGTACAGGCCACTGTTGTTTCACAAATCATTGAAAACAGAGCTCTCAAGTCTCCCACTGTGCTCTAAGTGATGCTCTAGGCCGGACCTTCTTCCCGTTGTAATGTCAAACTCATTATAAAGAGACATTGGCAAAGCCAGTGGGTCTCACCCATGCACGAGCTATTGACTTTGCCAATGTGTTTTTCATCCATAATGTACATCAGCATGGCTGCTGTTCAGCATGGCTAAGTTAGTGCCAAAGAGGAGAGTGGCGTGGAGTGGCATGGCATAGTGTGGAGCAAAGTGTCATAGAGTGTAGTGGTGTAGCATGGAGTGGAACGACGTAGAGTAAAGTGGCCAAGAGACTAGTGTCGTAGAGTGTCATGGAGTGTGGCAGGATGGAGAGGACTAGAGTCAAGTGGCGTAGAGTGTCATAGAGTGGAGAGAGGTAGAATGTCATAGAATGGAGTGGAATAGTGTGGAGTGGCATAGAGTGAAGTAAAGTAGCATAGAGTGTCATAGAGTGGAGGGGTGTAAAGTGGCATATAGGGTCATAGAGTGGGGTGTTTTAGAGTGGAGTGTAATAGAGTGGGGTGCAGTGGCCTAGTAGAGTGGAGTAGAGTGTCATGGAATAGAGTGTCGTAGAGTGGAGGGGCGTAGAGTGGAGAAGAATGTCGGAGATTAGAGGGGTATACAGTGGAGTGGCATCGAGTGGAGTAGAGAGTTGTATAGTGTTAAGGAGTGGTTTAGGTGGAGAAGAATGTCATATAGTGGAGTGGCATAGAGAGGCATGGCATAGAGTGAAGTGTCATTGAGTGGAGGGAGGTCATAGATTGTCCTGGAGTTGCGTAGAGTGGCAAAGAAAGGAGTAGAGTAGAGTAGAATGGAGTAGAATGTCATAGAGTGGAGTGGCATAGAGTAGCATAGCATAGAGTGGAGTGTCATTGAGTGGAGGGCTCTCATAGATTGTCCTGGAGTTGCGTATAGTGGTGTAGAGTGGTATAGAGTGGAGTGTCATAGAGTAAAGTGTCGTATAGTGGAGTGGAGTAGAGTGCCATAGAGTGTTGTGGAGAGTCATATAGTAGAAGATCATAGAGTATAGTGGCGTAAAGTGAAGCAGAGTGGCGTAGAGTGGAATAGAGTGACAGAGTGTTGAGTGGAGTACAATGGAGTGGCATAGAGAGGCATAGAGTGGAGTAGAGTGGAGTGGCATTGAGTGGAGGGAGGTCATAGATTGTCCTGGAGTTGTGTAGAGTGGCATAGGTAGAGTAGAATGGAGTAGAATGGCATAGAGTGGAGTGTGGTAGAGTAAAGTGTCATGGAGTGGAGTAGAGTAAAGTGTCAGAGTGGAGTGGAGTAGAGTGCCATAGAGTGTTGTGGAGAGTCATATAGTAGAGGATCATAGAGTAGAGTGGCTTAAAGTGAAGCAGAGTGGCGTAGAGTGGAATAGAGTGACATAGTGTTGAGTGGAGTACAATGGAGTGGCATAGAGTGGCATAGAGTGTAGTAGAATGGAGGCGAATAGAGTGGAGTGGAGTGTCATAGATGGAGTGGAGTGATGCAGAGTGGAGTAGAGTGAAGTGGTGTACAGTGGCATCGAGTGTCGAAGAGTGTTTGAGAGTGGAGTAGTGTAGAGTGGAGGGGCAAAAAGCGGCATAATGTAAACTGAAGTTAAGAGTCATAGATTGGAGTAAAGTGTTGTGCAGTGGAGTGGCAAAGCGTAGAATGTAGTAAGGTGCTAGAGTGGCCTAGAATGCGTGGAGTGGAGTAAAGTGGCACAGAGTGTCTCTGAGTGGAGTGTCATAGAGTGGCTTAGAGTGGAGTGACATAGAGTGCTGTGGAGTGCCATTGAGTGGAATGTCGTAGGATAAAGCGGAATAGACGGAAATAGGATCTAGTAGGGTGGCCTTGAGTCATATGGCATAGAGTCAAGCAGAGTGTCGTAGAGTGTCATATAGTGGAGTAGAGTGGAATGGAGAAGAGTGTCGTGGAGTGGAGTGGTGTGTCGTATACTAGAGTAGAGAATAGTAGTAAAATATAATTGAACTATCCATCTTTTGTCAAATTAATTTGGGAACTTCCCCTGTAAAATGACATTTAAATCGTATTTAGTTTCCACCCCTATTGCAGCCCTAAAATGTTTAAAATAAACTATTTGCCGCTATTTCCCTAAAATGTATTTGATGGAAATGCTCCAAGGTCCCTGTGAAGTTATATTAAATTTGTGGTGAGTTAAATGAAGACTTAATTTATGAAGTTGGGCGGGATTAGGAAACTCCACACTTTTCAGAGTAGGTTAAGTCTCCTAACTTTACTTGAGATAAGGTTTATCCTTTGTGGCCTTCCATGTATGATGTCCTGATGCAGAGTGTCTCATGTAGGACATCCTCCAGCAAAAACATGGAACGAGGGTACCCAGGACTCAGGTAAGAGGAGTGGGATGGAGGGCTCTGAGCTGAGGCCAACTTACATTTATTTGTTTAAAGAACTTCATAAGCTTTGTATTTCGCAAAGCTGGAACAGTTTAGAAAATACACAAAATTGCAAATTAGCTGGCTACAACTGAGTCGTGCAGAATAGTCTAGTGGTGTAAAGTGCAGTGGCATAGAGTGGTGCGGAGTGGAGTAGTGTGGTGTGCAGCTGTGTAGAGTGGTGAAAAGAGCAGAGTGGTTGTGGTGTTATTACTATTTCTTTATTGTGTTTATCTCAGCATGGTTTCCCTTTATATGTATTGTGTTTCTTTTAGTTATGTATTTCTCTTAGTTGGTTTCTCCCAATGCTTCCCCTGCCTTCCTTTAGGCTCATAGACTCTCTGGAATTTGGAATGCTGGGGGAGTCTGGGAAGGAGATGTGAGGAGATTGGAGGATCTTGACTTGTGGGTGGATGAAGTTTCTTTTACGCATCAAACTGGAAATAAACGTACATTTAATCAACTACAAGTGTCAACTTGAATTTCTGCCTTGGATGACAGATTCACTAAATTTTGGCGACGAGGGTGGTTCGAGACTTTTGAAACTGTACCTTGGAAACTTCAACATCTTCATTTATTCAGCTTCTAACGTTAAGAAAAAAAAAGGTACTGTAATTTTTTTTTCCTCTGTTTTTTGTGGCTCACATTTTTTTTATTTTTATTTTTTCAACCTGTTTTTGAGCCACATGGTAATTCTTTTCGTGTCTATTTATAAATTTAATAGACGCGTCTTTCAACTGTCTCCTTTCCTCGTGCCTCTGGAGACGCGTGCTGTTGATTTTGTTGCCAAAGCAACGTGAACGCAAGCCTTTCTTTCCCGGCCGCGCTCTCTTGAGATACACGCGCTGTTTATTTACCTGCTGTTGAATTTGTTGCCATGGCAACGTGAACGCGTGCCTTTATTTCCCGGCCGCGCTCTCTTGAGATACACGCGCTGTTTATTTACTCGGCTGTATTCAAGGGAAACACGCTCCACAGGGGATACGACGACTCGTTTTTCAACTCGAGTTATTCAACAAATAAACAGAGTTTAGCTCTAAATTATCCGTTTAAAACTGCTATTTTATTACGTTTATTTTTGGAAACAAGTTGGCCTGCTCTACTCTGTCATTGTTTTTTTCTGGATATTTTATTTCTTTTAAGTGGCACTTCATTTTCTGTGTTACATTTTTTTGTAAATTTTTTTTTCTTTCCCTGTAATAATAAGTGATTATGCAGAACATTACACCTCCACCATTTTTTCTTGCGCTTCCTGGAGAACCTCCTATATCGTGGCAAAAATGGAAAAAGGTTTTCCTGACTTACATGCACGTCTGTGGCAGCAACCTATCCTCTGAAAGAAAGACTTCTGTTTTACAACATTGTCTTGGTGCGGAGGGTCAAGAAATCTTGGAAACTTTACCTGCAATAACAACATCAGATGGTGCGGAAGGTGACAACTCTTTGAATGAATTTGATTCTACTTTACTTAGACTGGACAATCACTTTCTTCCCAAAGTTTCTATCATTTTACAACGTTACTATTTTGGGAAACGTAAGCAGATGGATGATGAATCTATTGAAGATTTTGGCACAGCTTTACGCAAACTAGCTTCATCATGTAACTTCGGAGAAAATCTAGAAGAACGTATTAGAGACCAATTCATGCTTGAATGTAAATGCGACAAAGTAAAAGAAGCATTATGGGTCAAAAGTGATCCATCACTAGATGAAGTGTTAATCATTGCTAAGCAAGTTGAACATTCGATGGCTTGTATTGATAATTTGAGGAAATCCAAAGGTGTTTCTATGGAGGTCCAAGCTATAAATACAAAAACTAATAACAAGTTTCAAGCAAACATTAGAGCAAAACTGATGTGTTTTAGGTGTGGTTCTACAACTCATTTAGCTAATAGCCAAGATTGTCCTGCTATTCATATTATTTGTAACAAATGTTCCAAGAAGGGACATTTTGCTAAGTATTGCAAATCATTTTCTAAGTCTAAAGTCAAAGTTCAGGAAATTGATTGTAATGATGATCGAGATTTTGTTCTTCAGATTATTTATGATGTTAACTGTGTCGCCAATAATACTTGTCAGTACCCTTCGGATTTTGTGGATGTCAACGGAACATCTATTTCTATGATGATGGATTCGGGCGCAAAACTTTCCTTAGTATCAGTTTCGGATTTCACTAAGCATTTTATGGGAAGAGTTTCTTTACTGGATCCTGATATCATTCCCTACAGTTATGGCGGTAAACCTATTGAGCTCAAGGGTTACTTTGAAGCCGCCATAACCTTTAAAGGGAACACAATTTCAGGGAAAATATATGTTCCAGTTGTTGGTGACACAATTCTGAGTTGGCCACATCAGAAGATGCTTGGGATTATATTAAATCCAAATTCTATTCCTCAAGTATTAGTTCAAAATGTTTGCAGCATCAAAGACGACATCATAGGTGAATTTTCTGATGTATTTTCTTCTAAAGTAGGGTGCGTTACGGGATACAAACATCGTATTTGTCTTAAGGAGGGTGTCAGCCCTGTAGCGTGCAAAGTAAGAAAAATTCCTTTCACTTTACAAGACAAGGTTAAATCTGAATTACAAAGGTTACAATCTGAAGGCATCATTGAAGAAGTCGAGGCTGCACAATGGGTCGCCCCCATTGTTGTTGCTGTGAAGAAATCGGGAGATATTAGACTTTGTGTGGACCTTAGACATCTCAACAAAGCTGTGATTGAAGACAAATTTCCTTTACCAAACATAAATGAAATGGTCTGTCTTTTAGGAGAGGCAAAATATTTTACGACATTAGATTTGAGTTCAGCTTATCACCAAGTTCAATTGTGTGAAGAATCAAAATTGTTGACATCTTTCATCACTCCCTTTGGTGTGTTTAAGTTTAATAGGATGCCATTTGGTTTGTGCTCTGCTGCTTCTGTATTTCAAAGACTAATGTATCATATTCTTGGGAAAACTGATGGTGTTAGATTTTTTCAAGATGATGTTCTCATTTTTTCTAACACTCTTGAACAACATCTTTCCAAAGTTAGAGAAGTCTTAAAACAATTTCGTAGTAAGGGAATCACATTCAAGGGAGAAAAATGCAAGTTTGCATGTTCAGATATCACGTATTTAGGACATGTAATTTCTTCTCAAGGTGTTAAACCGAAAGAGGATCTAGTTAAAACTGTAGTTAAGTTTGCGGATCCTGTTAAAAGAGAAGATGTACAAGTTTTCTAAGGCATGGCGGAATTTTATTCCAAATTTGTTCCTAATTTTGCCAGTAGGTCTTGCTGCATTAGAGAGTTACTTAAGAAAGGTGTTGATTTTGTATGGTCAGAGGCTTGCAAGAAAGAATTTGAGGATCTAAAAAATGCACTATCTTCTGCTCAATGTCTCAACAGTTTTCGCCCAGGGTTTCCCTGTTGGATTATAACTGATGCCTCAGATAAGGGTTTAGGAAGTGTTCTTAAGCAAAAGTATGATAGTAAGGATGTTACTATTGCATTTGCTTCCAGAGCGTTAAGGGGAGCGGAGTCGAGGTATTCCACCATTGAAAAAGAAGCACTAGCTATCTACTGGGCTATAAAGAAGTTTAAACAGTTTCTATGGGGATCTAGGTTTGTTGTGCAATCTGATCATAAGCCTTTACAAGAGATTTTTGATAAGAAGGGTCTAGACTGTATTTCTTCACGTATTTGCAAGTAGATTGTTGGTCTTCAAGACTTTCAATTTTCTGTCAGATATGTCCCTGGATGTGAGAACCGCACAGCTGACTGTTTGTCAAGGTTAAGATCTTTTAGCTGGGACCAAGATACGGATTGTAGCACATGGTGGGTTGATGAGGATGTGAAAGTGTGCATTTTGACTGATGGTTGTATCACGGAAGATGAGTGGTTAACGGAGTTTAGTAATGATACTAGCTTGAAACGGGTAAAGGATTTGATCGAATCTAATTGTGTTCCTGCTGACTGTGATGAAGAGAATGTGTATAAAAAAATTTGGAATTAACTTTCAGTTGAGAATGGTTTGGTTTTTAGGAGTGGAAGATTAGTACCTCCATCTGGTTTGCGTGAAAGATTGTTACATCTAGCTCATTTGGGTCACTATGGTATTTGCAAGACAAAAGAACGGTTGAGAGAATTTTATTGGTGGCCGAGAATGGATTTAGCGTTGGAAAGAGTTGTTCGCGACTGTGTGGAATGCAAATTTGCAGATAAAACTTTCAAGTGTAGGTCACGTCCATTAGAAATCAGGAAAATTCCTAATGAAGTGTGGGAGGATGTTGCAATGGATATTATGGGTCCTGTTGTGTGTGGTTCAACTTCTAAGTATATTGTTGTTGTAATGGACATGTTGTCTCATTGGCCAGAATCAATTACTAATTTTCTTTCAGGGGTATTTTCTAGAGAAGGATATCCCAAATGCATCATAACAGATAATGGGGTTCAATTCACCTCTAAGCACATGTCTGAGTTTTTAGCATCTAGAGGCATATTGCATAAGAAAAGTGCTCTATATCATCCTGAAACTAATGGTATGGTTGAGCGCTTTAACAGGACATTGAAGGAAACTATTCAAGTAGCAAGATTAACAGGATGTAATTGGATGGAAGCTGTTAAATCTAAAGTTGAGAGTTATAGGTTTACACCACATTCCAGTACTGGCCAATCTCCATTTGTATTGTTCAAGAAAAGAGTGCCTAACACTAGCATAAATCCTTCACGGGTGAATAAATATGTTAGTAAAGAGTTGAACCATGAGAAAATTAAAGAACTAGCTGTGACCAGGGATGAGATTTTACAGGAAAAAAGGAAATTGACATATGATCGTCGTAAAGCAGTCAAACCTCTTGTTGTTGCAGTTGGTGATTCTGTTAAGATTAAGTTGCCGAAAATAAATTGTGCAACATTTTCTCATTATAGTAAAATCTTTAAAGTTATCAAAGTGTTTAAAGGTGCTATTAAAGTGGATGATGGGTGTGTTTGGAATTTGAATAGAGTTGTGAAGATGTAAAAAAAAAATATATATATATGTATTTATTTATAATTTAGGGGGAAGATAGTGTGGTGTTATCACTATTTCTTTATTGTGTTTATCTCAGCATGGTTTCCCTTTATATGTATTGTGTTTCTTTTAGTTATGTATTTCTCTTAGTTGGTTTCTCCCAATGCTTCCCCTGCCTTCCTTTAGGCTCATAGACTCTCTGGAATTTGGAATGCTGGGGGAGTCTGGGAAGGAGATGTGAGGAGATTGGAGGATCTTGACTTGTGGGTGGATGAAGTTTCTTTTATGCATCAAACTGGAAATAAACGTACATTTAATCAACTACAAGTGTCAACTTGAATTTCTGCCTTGGATGACAGATTCACTACAGTGGTGTAAAGTGGTGAAGAGTAATGTGGTGTGGAGAAGAGGGACAAAGAGGACACTGGTGTAGAGTGGTGGATTGAAGAGTGTAGTGGTGTAGAGTAAAGTGGTGCAGTGTAGAGTAGAGTGCAGTGGTGTAGAGTAGAGTGGTGCGGAGTAGAGTGCAGTGGTGTAGAGTCGAGTGGTGCAGAGTAGAGTGCAGTGGTGTACAGTAGAGTGGTGCAGAGCAGAGTGCTGAAGAGTAGAGTGCAGTGGCATACAGTGCATTGGCATAGAGTAGAGTGCAGGGGTGTAGAGTAGAGGGGTGCAGAGCAGAGTGTTGAAGAGTAGAGTGCAGTGGCATACAGTACAGTGACATACAATGCAGTGGAATACAGTGAGGTGGCATACAGTGCAGTGGCATACATTGCATTGGCATACAGTGCATTGGCATTGAGCAGTGTGCAGGGGTGTAGAGTAGAGGGTGGGAGTGAAAAGAAGCAACACAGAGGGGTAGAAAAGAATGGAAGCAATATAGAAGGGGTGGGTGGGAGGGAATAGAAGCTACATAGATGGTGACTGGGGAGATGGACTGGAAACACCAGCACTAATATGGAGTGCTTGAACAAAGAAAATTAGCACCAAAAACAGGATCAGTG
This sequence comes from Pleurodeles waltl, assembly GCF_031143425.1. Lineage (NCBI taxonomy): Eukaryota > Metazoa > Chordata > Amphibia > Caudata > Salamandridae > Pleurodeles > Pleurodeles waltl. The sequence continues at coordinate 789,440 of NW_027150384.1, read as the reverse complement.
GATGGACACAAGTACTTGGTACATGCTCCAAGGGAGGGCCAAAAACAAGAAGAGGAAGTGAGGCCTACATGTTGTGACAAATGGGGATGAAGGACTTGTCTTTTCTTATGGTTTGCACTCTATGGTTATATGCTTTCTAACCAGGGCAATGTGTGTGTGGTGGGTTATGGGATATTAAGTATGGGGCTGCCTGTGTCGTACGCAACACAACAATTTAGGCGTGCAGGGGCTTAGTACCGCATTCCTCTGTCCTACGGCACACTCCCTCACCCCCATGACCACGTTGCCTGGGGGGGTCTAAGATGTTAGAAAAGGGACCTGTCCACTCTCCCTGGGCTGCAGGCGTCCAGTGGTAGTGGGCAGCTGGGAAGGGGCAAAGGGTTAAATACCTGTTGACCTTGGCTCCCATCCTCTTTTGACAGCTTCTAGACAATACCCATCCTACCCTCACCCACTGGATTTATTTAAAGAGTATGATTGCCTGTATATTGGCAACGTTTTTTTCCATTGTTTTGTTTCGCAGCCTGAGTTACAGGGCGATCCAAAGGAATTTGGTGCAGAAAGCAATCATGGCGGAGCACAAAGGGGATGCTCCATGCCAGCTCCTGGGGAATCTTTACGGCAGGACCGCGGGATGAAAGCAACAGTGCCCCGTTAGTCCAATGGACAGTTGTAAATCTGAGCAACCGGGGCCTTGCCTTGGACAGCTTTGTCACTACACGTGAGTTTGGTTTTATCGGATTTACAGTGTGGGAAACCCCCAAAAATGTATAACTCTTGATGGTGTGTAGTCCAGGCACTCATTGTCTAATCAGGTGAGTGATGAGCATAGGTTTCTCATCCAATGGCTGCGCTTGGATCATCAGTAAGGTAACCCAATTTTGTCTTGCCTACATAAGCAATAATAAACCTGCAGTCAACTTCTCTCCAACAACTGGTGTGGCCTTGTCTTTTCTTATGGTTTGCAATCTATGGTTATATGCGTTTCAGCCAAGGCAGTATGTGTGTGGTGGGCTATGGGATCCCGGGGCTGTGAGGGAAACGCTGAAGCTAACAAATGATAAGCTGTGGGCGGGCTGTAAGCCCACTGAATGTAAACAACATGTCTCACAGAGACAGGGCATGTGCTGTCCAGGTGGAACCTAAAAAGGACCTGGACTGCTCATCTGGACTCATGGAATTCTGAACGTCCATGGCCAGACTTTATTTGAGAAGTCACTAAAACAGCTCTCTATGTATACTGGTCCTAGAGATGAGAAGTAACGTGATATGGATCTAAAGTGGTCAGATTACTTAACATTCGGAAAACTTGTTAAATAGCACCCACGTGGCGTGGGAGAGTTGTGAGGGCCTCTAGTAAACGCTAACTTTTTTGTAGTTTTACATAGCGCCAACGTAGCACGGGGCATTGCAGCGCTTTACATGAACACCGGATTACTTACAGTAGGTCAGAATTTAAGTATTAATTAAGTGATAATTTCTCTGAAAGAGTGCTGTCCAGTGCCCACTAACTGTTATTTATTTACAACACTGAGAATATCTATTCAAGTTATTTCAGTAGGTTATGTCATTCATTTCTGAATCTGAATTCTTGTCCGAAGATAAAGTGCCACCTTGCGGCTGGAAAATGAATGGTTGCTAGAAAGAAAAAGATAAACAGCGGCTCTGGGCAACAGCCTGAACATTTGTGCAACTGTCAGAGAAATATAATTTGGTTGGGACAAAATGTACACTCACGGTTTACGATGTCACTTCCCAAATCATTTTCTAAATACAAATTTATTCGATCTTTTCGAGTTCCTTACTCGAACTATTTATTGTTCAATAGAAAGATAAATCTTACACTTTGCTTACAAACCTGAATGCATAGCACTCTCAATTGTGACTTCCACCCGTGTTTCTACATGCAGACAGCCAGAACACACATGAAAATTTATAATATTCCAAAAGGGATGGTTGTGTCAGAAGTGGGATTCGAACCCACGCCTCCAGGGGAGACTGCGACCTGAACGCAGCGCCTTAGACCGCTCGGCCATCCTGACAGATGTACATAGCTCTTTCAAGTCGTTTTATTATATGTCACAAGAACCAAGAGTTCATGGATGGATTTCTTGTATCTGCGAACCACGACTGTCCCTTCAGAGGCCTTTGTGTGTCTGAATTGTACTCCGAGGGGGAGCCCCCCACTCTTTCAGCAGGTGCACGAGCCAGGCTGCCTTTGCTCATATCAGCTTCAGCCTCCTTCAAAACCTTCGGAAAAGAGACTGCCAGGGGTGTCCCTGAGGTGAGAGGAGTCAATTAGAAGGTGGCTGGGCTGTGCTAACAAGAGTAACAGAAGGGGTGAGGGCAGGGTGGGATTGGTCAGGCGGGCAATGGCCAAAGGGCCTGTGTGAGTTGTAGTTGTGGGGGCCGCTTTTTAGGGCAGAGTGGGGGCCGATTTGAGATCCATTTCTGCCTGTTCAGATGCTACCAGCGGCCCAGTGGGGGTCTAAGCGGCCTTTCTGGAGGCCTTGTTACCTTCCCTTCACCAACAGGACAGGAGTCATCAACCCCAGCACCCCCCACTCCACCCTAGGCCCGCACATTGATCCAAAAAGCTAACTTGGGCCGGCTACGGGCACATTAATGTATGCAGATTGAGCAGGGGGCCTGAACAGGAGTTGCCTCAATGATATTCAGCTGTGGTTCACTAGTGTAAAACAATCCATGCACCAGGAGTGCTGGCAAGGTTTACTTTTTTAAAAATCTCAGTGGAGCTAAGAAAACAAAAGTTATACTCATAGATCTTGACAGCTAGACAGATCATTCTGTTTATCCTAGGAGATTGATTTTAAATGATGGTACGTACTCAGTGCTTAATTTGTGCTTGTTCTTTCTGGTGTGGGGCGCCGGCACTTATTTTTGAGGGTCAGCACTTATTTTGTCTGCCTCAAGCATTGACTGCGAGCAAAAGACATATGGGAAAGACGGAGGAAGAGGAAAACGAAAAAGCATCACGAAAGGAGAAAGCAGAAAGCTGCAAGAGTGAGCTGAAGGGGCAGGGAGTGGCTGTAAATAGATTGAAGAGGCCCGAGGTGGCTTCAGGATTAAGCTGCCTCAGTATTCCATCTTCGCACATTTAATTGCAGCAGTCACGTGTTTTCGAGGAGAGCTTTGAGCACAGGCATGTTTTTATTTACAAATTAAGCACTGTACATAGTATTTATACACTCTCACTTTCTCATGTACCTTAGGCTCCTATGTTAATGTTGCTTTAAGCTAGTGCCCAATAGAGTGTATGGTACCTCCTTATCTTAAGAAAATGATTTGAAATGTAGTATGCATTTCTTATGCACTTTACTTGCCTATCCTATGTGGATGATATGAATGATGGAATGTACTGTTTATGCACTTTCACTTTTTCATCGATTCTAGGTTTTTATGATAGTGCCGGATAATGCGCCATTTATCATCTCATGGCGGCGGGTGAATTGCTACGAGGTATTCATCTTAAAGGAGGTGGCTGACTTCATCATAATGAAATACGGCACTTTACTAACAGTGTAGCATGTTCACTCCTGATAGCAGCTCTTCTCACAACTTTTTCCACCGATTGCTGACAGGTGAGCTGTCCTAGAGTGGTCATCCTTAATTGCTTATACATAGGTAAATGGTGATTTATGATGAGAAAATGTATCTCTGTTTGTATATTTAACCTACATAATCTGTTTGATTTTATTTTGTTCTACTTGTGCAATATAGTGTTTTAGATATGGGCAGAAGATGATTTTTGATGTGGGGATGCGCCTTTGGTCGCATATATCACTTTTCTTATCTTCTTTTAATGTTTTGCCTGTGCAATTATTTTAAGTAATCACAATAAAGCTCATTACACACTTTTCTCAGTAAGGAGTCACACCTCGCTCTTAATAGGGTGGGAGGGAAACAAGAGAATCAGTGTGCCAGCCTGGCTGTAAAGTGCTGGGCCGGGGGCTGGCATCTGCCCACAATGCCCTCGCCTAGCGCCCGCCCTGCGTCATTACATAAACACAGCGGACCTAAGTGCATGGCATAAGAGGGAGCCGAGAGAGGTGCCTGGCTTTGTAGGAAAGCACCCCAGATTCTTATTGGCTAGAGATAACAGACTCAACCCTCACAACCAGGGAAGAGGGGGTGAATTCTGAGATTACAGATAAGTAGACGCCCCCTGGCGGAGAGGTCGGGCATTGCACCTATAAGTGCTCCTTAAACCCTGTCGCCCTTTCATGCTGCTCTGGAGCAAACACCGGTCCAGCCCTAACCGGGCATTATCTCTCATTAATGCTATACCCTGACGTCATAACTATTTGGTGTCCGTGTCTATATCGAATTTATGTGGTCAAAAACCCCAACTCATCTGTGACTGACCTCTAAATAATTTACAAATATCTCTGAAAGAGAAACACATTTGTCTTTTTCTAATAAAAACCTTTAAGGCCCGGGTGAAATAGGGATTAGAGTTGCATTAAATTAACAGGCTCAGACCGTCGCAAGTAATAATGTGTGTAGAGTTGTGTGAAGGCTGTTGCCTTTCTCTCTGCAGCTTTGAATAAAAGGAATCAGATATTTCCTAAAATGAGACTCTCTGTGTCAGAAAACCAACCTCCTCCTCCTGTTCTCTGGGATTGCCAGGCTGTGTCCAAGGGAAATACGGACAAAAATAATATTCAGAATACTGTACATCACGAGGGATGGTGAACACAACACATCCCACATAACTCTCACACACATCTGGCTCGTTGGTCTAGGGCTATGATTCTCGCTTAGGGTGCGAGAGGTCCCGTTTTTAAATCCCGGACGAGCCCTTTAATATTTTATCATATCACTAAATGGATAATTTGAAAAGTAACAAACTAAAAAACAAGCGCTTTTAAGATAAAATACCCTGGGACGGTTTTGTATTTTAAGCCATCACGTGTCGCGCTGCAAGGAAGAAACGGAGCCCTGGACCAAGAGGCAGCTGCAGGGGCCGCCGGGAGGCAGGTCTCCATCACTGCCACATCAGCACCCGGGACATTTGTTAATGTTGCTTGGAGACGAATCTTATTACACCGGGGGCTGCACGTCTTTTGTTAAACCACACTGTGGGAGACAGCAGGGTGAGACGTGGGAGTGCACGAGTGTGAGACACACTGGGCAGGGGGAGGGGATTGTGAGGTCACCAGCAGCAGGGCAGAGACCCGGGGCACAAGCTGGGGTGGGCGCGGGTGAACGGAGCCCCCACACTGTTTTTAGAGCGTGGGCTCCGTTCCCTGTACCGGAGGCTGGCAGAGGCCGAATAGTGCCACCTTGGACTCCATTAAATTAATTGTACAACTTTACTTTGGCACAGAAGTTTTGAATGAAGTGCTTAGAGGCTCCGTCGTTCTGTTTAGCACAGTTAATTTGACGGGTATCTTTGGTGGCACAGCGATGGCAGAGGCTTATTTAGAGGTTTATTATGTAGCACGTCTTTGTGAGGGGTATATTTCGGGGCACAATAATGACACCAGGAATACTTCGAAGTGTTAGTCCGTGGCAGTGGTTGTGATGGGCATATTCTGGGCAAAATGATTCTAATCTGATATTCTGTCTCACTCTCCTGCCATTGAGTGTGGGCGGAGGGGTCCCCCATAGCGGCCACGTTTTCCAGACCCATCGTGATGTGTTGCTCCAGTCCAGTTTTATTTCTTTGAATTCTCGGACTTGTAGTCCTGTTTTATCATAGACTAAAAAAGACTACAAGTCCCAGAAGTCAAAGGAAAAATATGGCCTGGAGCAGGAGATGACGCATGGACCTTGGGAACTTGACAGGGCTGGTATCGACTTCCTCCACTGTCAGAGGGCCACTCAGGTACCTGGACCGTTGCAATGGACCCCTGGCTGAAGCGGGCACCCAGACCTCTGTGGAGAAATGTGTCTAGTAGGCTGTCTCCGGATGCTTGAGGGGGTGTCGCCTCTCTCACGCCCCCTGGGCTCTAGGATGGATCTACATTACCTGAAGAGTTTATATATAGCCAGCTAAAAAGAAATAGCAATGATGGAAGGAGACAATAGACCCTACAATTTAAATTCTCGAAACTTCCTCGTGCCTGATAAGAGGACGGTGTGATCCATGACCTGCCTGCTCGTGAGACGCACTTGTAATACATATGACCCGTACTGCCCTGCTCTGCCCCCTCGCGAGTGTCTGTACTTATACACATGGGCACTGGAGTAACAAAGGCCCCCGTGGTGAAGAGGGAGAGCGAGCTCTAGGGGGCCCTAGAGCTCCCGCGTGAGTCCGGAGGGGGCCCCTGCGTGCACTGTGCAGGGAAGTACGGGAGGGGGCATGAAAGGGTGGTCCCGTGCAGGGAGAGGTCAGACACCTGTGAGGCTGGAGGCACCGGCAGGTGATGCTGGAGTCAGCTGGTGACTGAGGTCCGATGACAGAGCAGCCCTCCCGGCCAGGCTTTTTAGGGGGGGGCGGAGGGGGGAACCTGTAAACTCTTCACTACTGCACTGGACCTCCGGGGTGTTTTTCATGGGATCAGCACAGTCATTAAATGCGATCACAGGCCGCCGAAATAGCTCAGTTGGGAGAGCGTTAGACTGAAGATCTAAAGGTCCCTGGTTCGATCCCGGGTTTCGGCAGAAAGCTTGAATGAAAAACTTAGAAATATAAGACATTGTTTAAACAACAATAATATTATTTCTCTGTCGTGTCCCAGCTCCTCATTGGTTTGTGTCCTTCCTCCTTTGCCCCATCCCTTGTTCTTTCTTCCTTTTCTTTGCGCTCTCCCTTCCTCCTTCCCGGCCTTCCTTCCTTCGCTTCTCACCGCCCTCATTTCGTTATTTACACGTTTCTCATAATTCTGTCTCCCTCCGTCTCACCCCCATCGTTGTGCGTGCGCCTCACACCAGCGGCCCCATCACACTAAATGCGTGACAGATGTGCACCTAGGAGCTCAGTGCCACGTGCTGTGACGTTCACACCGTGGAGCACATTCCCCCTCCTGGGAGTAAAGTACACTCATGACATGCAGATCTGTAACAGCGGAGGGTGATCTCACGTGTGCCCTGTGACTGAGGACACACTCGACTCTCACTCACCGTGTGTCTGTAATTCAGGACACCCTCTACTCTCACTCACTGTGTGTTTGTGTACTTAAGGACACACTCCGCTCTCACTCACTGTGTGCCTATAACTCAGGACACACTCTACTCTCACTCACTGTGTGCGTCTATAACTCAAGACACACTCTGCTCTCACTCACTGTGTGTCTGTGTACTTAAGGACACACTCTGCTCTCACTCACTGTGTGCGTCTATAACTCAGGACACACTACTCTCACTCACTGTGTGTCTATAACTCAGGACACACTCTGCTCTCACTCGCTGTGCGTCTATAACTCAGGACACACTCTGCTCTCACTCACTGTGTGCGTCTATAACTCAGGACACACACTGCTCTCACTCACTGTGCGTCTATAACTCAGAACACACTCTACTCTCACTCAGGAGACACTCTACTCTCACTGTGTGTCTATAACTCGTGACACACTACTCTCACTCACTGTGCGTCTATAACTCGGGACACACTCTACTCTCACTCACTGTGCGTCTATAACTCAGGACACACTCTACTCTCACTCACTGTGTGCATCTGCTGTCACTCACTGTGCGTCTATAACTCAGGACACACTCTACTCTCACTCACTGCGTGTCTATAACTCAGGACACACTCTACTCTCACTCACTGCGTGTCTATAACTCAGGACACACTCTACTCTCACTCACTGTGTGTCTATAACTCAGGACACACTCTGCTCTCACTCACTGTGTGCGTCTATAACTCGTGACACCCTCTGCTCTCACTCACTGTGTGCGTCTATAACATGTGACACACTCTGCTCTCACTCACTGTGTCTATAACTCAGGACACCCTCTACTCTCACTCACTGTGTGTCTATAACTCAGGACACACTCTGCTCTCACTCACTGTGCGTCTATAACTCAGGACACACTCTACTCTCACTCACTGTGTGTCTATAACTCAGGACACACTCTGCTCTCACTCACTGTGCGTCTATAACTCAGAACACACTCTACTCTCACTCACTGTGTCTATAACTCAGGACACCCTCTACTCTCACTCAGGCCACACTCTACTCTCACTGTGTGTCTATAACTCGTGACACACTACTCTCACTCACTGTGCATCTATAACTCAGGACACATTCTACTCTCACTCACTGTGCGTCTATAACTCAGGACACACTCTACTCTCACTCACTGTGTGTCTATAACTCAGGACACACTCTGCTCTCACTCACTGTGCATCTATAACTCAGGACACACTCTGCTCTCACTCGCTGTGTGCATCTATAACTCAGGACAGACTCTGCTCTCACTCACTGTATGTCTATAACTCAGGACACACTCTGCTCTCACTCACTGTGTGTCTATAACTCAGGACACACTCTGCTCTCACTCACTGTGTGTCTGTAACTCAAGACACACTCTGCTCTCACTCACTGTGCGTCTGTAACTCAGGACACCCTCTGCTCTCACTCACTGTGTGTCTGTGTACTTAAGGACACACTCTACTCTCACTCGCTGTGTGCATCTATAACTCAGGACACACTCTACTCTTACTCACTGTGCGTCTATAACTCAGGACACACTCTACTCTCACTCACTGTGTGTCTATAACTCAGGACACCCTCTGCTCTCACTCACTGTGCGTCTATAACTCAGGACACACTCTGCTCTCACTCACTGTGCATCTATAACTCAGGACACATTCTACTCTCACTCACTGTGCGTCTATAACTCAAGACACACTCTACTCTCACTCACTGTGTGTCTATAACTCAGGACACACTCTACTCTCACTCAGGCCACACTCTACTCTCACTGTGTGTCTATAACTCGTGACACACTACTCTCACTCACTGTGCGTCTATAACTCAGGACACACACTGCTCTCACTCACTGTGCGTCTGAAACTCAGGACACACACTGCTCTCACTCACTGTGTGTGTGTAGTGTACACTGATGCACACTTTTAAGCATCGATTCTTCTATTTGCACTAGTGTTTCTTTTACCTCGTGGTACAGAGTATGCAGATCCCTGTGCCCAGAATATGCCCATCACAGCACCGTGGTTCAGAATAACCCTATATAGTGTGCGGGACAATTACTGTGGCACCAAATATACAGGGACCGGAATGGAAACCAGGATCAGCTCAGTCTGGGCAAAAAGTTCAAGCCAAACCCTTTCCCATGCAGCCCGCATGGCAGTGCCAGGGGACCAAGCGGGCAGTCCGGCCCTGGCACATGCCTAGCAAGAGGACTGCTCTGCGGAATAACCCCAGGAAGCGCATCTACGGGGGTTATTGTGCCACCCAATGTACCCCGACGTTGGCACGGCACCTGCCAATCGGAACGGACACGTTCACCAGAATGATTGTGTCATTTCACCTTTAATGTGCCACGGAGGACGCCCCGGACAGCTGCACCGTGGAATGCACCATTCAGAGTTACCGTCGGTGGCACAGAAAATGCCCCTTTTAAATACGGTCATAAAAGTTATAACTTTGGCAGGTCTCAGAGGAGCGCCCCCTGTAGGAGGAGGGCCTCTGCTGCTCTTACTGTCCAGCCAGTGCTTAATTTGTAAATAAAAAGGTGCCGGTGCCCAAGCCCTCCTCTTAAATACGCGGCTGCAGCGTAATCCTGAACCCATCTCAGGCCTCTTCAATCCATATAAAGCCACTTCCTGCCCCTTCAGCTCACTCTTGCAGCTTTCTCCCTTTGTGACACTTTTTCGTTGTTCCCTTCCTTCGTCTTCCTCATTTGTGTCTTTTTCTCGCAGCAAATGCTAGAGGCAGAAGAATAAGCCCCGGCCCTCAAAAATAAGTGTCGGTGCTCAGCACCGGAAACAAGCACAAATTAAGCACTGTGTCCAGCGCACTTTTCCTAGTGTGGCTCGCACTCACGTGCGCCCCCACAGCCCACTCAACAGCTCCACGAAGTGTAGCGCCCACAGTGAGTTTCAACTGCATGTAAGAGAAATCCTCTCTTCCCTGCTGATGTGGCAGGTGTAGGCACCCCCGCCCCCCACCCAACACACACACACACAAATCTGAGTGTTGGGATGAGTGCGACATATTCTGGATTAAAATCCGAAACCAGGCCAGGGTCTTTTTAAAAGATGATGTTGTTTGATTAACCACTTGAAGCATCTGCTTTTTTTTAATTTAAAAAAAGAATTCCAAGGAGGGCTCGTCCGGGATTTGAACCCGGGACCTCTCGCACCCGAAGCGAGAATCATACCCCTAGACCAACGAGCCACTCATATGTCATTGGAATGTGGACGTGTGTGAGGTAGGGTACCGAGCTCCAGATAGCAGCACTTCTGTTTTCACAAGGTGTCGGTTTCCTTTTATTCAAAAGCCGAAGGAGAAGGAAACTTCAATCATGTACCAAGAACACTGTGCGAGAGGCCTCCCCGTGGGTCTGTCACCTTCATACATGTGTGGCCCCATTTCACCTGGAACCCAAGGGTTTCCGAGGAGCAAATATGAAAATGTATTCCACCTACAGGGGTGTATTAAACTATTGCCCACTGGCATCAGAAGTGTTTCTCTTTTCTGCGGCTCACAGTACTTTCAGTCTCTTAAAGACCACAGGCACCAAATAATGAATACGTCACACTCACGGTGTGACACTAATGAGGGATAATGCCCGGTCCGGGGTGGGGCAGATGTGTTTGTTCCAGAGCAGCTGAAAGGGCATCAAGGTTTATGGCACAGGAAGAGGCGCAGTGTCCGAGCTCCCCGCCAGGGGGCGCCTACTTCTCTGGGGGGTTCGGATTCTTGCTCACTGTGAGGCCGTGTGACAGGTTGTGTCTGTCCTCTTTGGTCAGTCAGTGTCTGGGGAACGCCTGAAAGAGAAAGTCCCCTCTGCGGGGGTGGTGGGGACATCACACCTCCTGTTACCCTGGACATCCCCACGCGTACACCCCGGAGGCAATGACGAGGGCCGAAAAGGACAGAGGCCGGGCCATTATCGACGGTGGGTTCGATGCTTGAATCACCCGTGGAGTGAGATCTGACGAGTCAGACACCCAACGGGCCTGGTGAGAAGGGGACGGTGTGGAGGGTCTGAGTAAGATCAGACACCGAAGGGGCCCAGGAGAGAAGGCGGCCAGTGTGGAGGTTACTGAGTGAGGTCTGACGGGTCAGACACCGAAGGGGCCCTGGTGAGAAGGGGGCAGTGTGCAGGTTACTGAGTGAGGTCTGACGGGTCAGACACCGAAGGGGCCCATGAGAGAAGGGGTCAGTGTTGAAGGACTGAGTGAAGTCTGACGAGTCAGACACCGAAGGGGCCCTGGTGAGAAGGCGGCTAGTGTGGAGGTTACTGAGTGAGGTCTGACGGGTCAGACACCGAGGGGCCCTGGAGAGAAGGGGTCAGTGTTGAAGGACTGAGTGAGGTCTGACGAGTCAGACACCGAAGGGGCCCTGGTGAGAAGGCGGCCAGTGTGGAGGTTACTGAGTGAGTTCTGACGGGTCAGACACCAACCGGGCCCTGGTGAGAAGGCGGCGCGGAATGGAGGGGCTGAGTGAGGTCAGACGGGTCAGACACCGAATTGGCCCTGGAGAGAAGGGGGCAATGTGGAGGTTACAGAGTGAGGTCTCCGAGGGTCCCATGGAGGGGAAGGCGTCGGTGTGCAAGCACCGAGTGAGGTCTCTGAGGGTCCCGATGGAGGGGAAGAGGGGCCGGGGTTAGGTCAGGGGCTGTTTCTCCTGCTCGGATGTGGTTGATCTTCGGGAAGAGTCAGAGCATCGATGGAGTTACCGCTTAAAATGTCAGCTCAGTCTCTGGTCTTCAGTGCTGGGAGGAGGCAGCGACCCCCGGCGAGGCTTGTCAGTGTAAGGGAGGGAGTGATGGTGGTGGTGGATGAGTCCTGTGACACTAGGGGTGAACCCTGTGACCCTGGAGTGAGAATTGTGACCCTGGGGATGATACCTTTGAATCTGGGGTGAGACCCGTGTACGTGGGGTGAGACCTCTGAACCTGGGGCTGAGTCCTGTGACCCTGGGGAGGAGACCTGTGGCCCTGGTAATGAGCTCTCTGACCCTGGCGGAGAGTCCTGTGACCCTGGCGACGAGTCCTGTGCGTCTGGGGTAAAACCTGTGAACTCTTTAGTCCTGTACATGCCCCCCACGGTATCTGCAGTAAAATCATTATGATCACAGAGGAATACGTGGCCGCCGAAATAGCTCAGTTGGGAGAGCGTTAGACTGAAGATCTAAAGGTCCCTGGTTCGATCCCGGGTTTCGGCAGAAGTGTTTTATCTGTTCTTATCAGGCAAACATTGCATCACATTATTAGAAACCTGGAGAACAACAGGCTCTCGTATTCCACCTGTGCCCTCCTTCCACGCCTCTCGCTTCTTCCCTTCTTTATCCCTCTTCCTCCCCACCTTCCTTATCTGCACTCCCTCGCTTCCCGCCCTTCATTCCTCCCGCCCTCATTGTCATTATTTCAGTCTCATCAACTTGTATCATTCCGGCACAATCATACTGCTAGCTTGGGAGTTTCCAGGTCTCCAGACACTGTATGCACACTCACGAGGAGTGAGTGACTCCACAGTCCCACTCTTGATGTGACTCACACACTGCAGGCACACTCACACCCAGAGTGACTCCACAGTCCCACTGTCTGCGATGTGACTCACACACTGCGGGTGCACTCACTCCCAGTGAGTGACTCCACAGTCCCACTGTCTGCGATGTGACTCACACACTGCGGGTGCACTCACTTCCAGTGAGTGACTCCACAATCCCACTCTCTGTGGAGTGATCCGACACTGCGGGCGCACTCAACCAGGAGCGGATGCGTGGCTGGGTGGGGCAGCAGGGATGGGGGGAGGGGATGAGGGTGAGGTGGGGGAGGGGGGGGACACGGGAAAAATAATCAAAGAATAATTTTTTTTTTTTAAAACGTACCTCTGCTCCCGTGCCATGCGCCGCTCCTCTCCCGTCGCTGCTGCAGACACAGGCTCCCAGCCTGCCCTGCGCCGATCCTGACAGCACTGGCTGGGAGCGCCCTTGGAAGCGCCCAGCCAGGGCGCTTCCTGGCAGACTGGGAGATTGTGCTGCTCTCTCCAGCCTGGCAGCAGTGCGCATGTGTGTTTGGCCGCCTGAGACGGCTGGCTACACATACCTGGGCAGTGAGGGGGAGTGCACAGAGCACTCCCCTCGGCCCGTCACCCCCCAGTGCCCCGCCCCTTTTACACAGAAAGGATAATAAACCGAGTTTATCATCCTTCCCCTGTAAAAGGATTTGCAGCGGTTGCTGCTGGCGGGGGGATGCTCCTCCCCATACTGAGGAGCCGCCCCATGTTTTCTTTTGCATTTGGATAAATTAAAGATTAAACAAAATCTGTGTAGTCCGTGTTTTATGAATGATATATGCAACATTTCGGACAGTAACTATGCATTGGTCCCTCAACAACCTCGCTTATTACAGACCCGTCTCACACGGTGAGATCTCACACATTTGAGCTGTGTCTGTGGTGGGCCTTCGGAGAGGGTTCAGCATCCTCCAGAACCGGGGGTCTCCCTGTAACGCAGCCCCCGCAGTTTCTGCATCTTCATCCCCCAGACCGCCCTTTAACCACCCACTGAACATCTAAACGCCGAGGAAAACACGTGCAGGTTTGCAGAGCCAGGATCCATCCATCTCTCACTATTACAAATAATGGTGGTTTTACCATTTGTTTTTTGACACTCAAACCGCCAGGCACTCAGTCCTGGTCATATGTGAGGCTTTCATCCTACCTGACTTTTTTGTTTTACAAGCATGATTTTTCTTTCTGGGAATTGCACTTTCTTACATTATTATGTGTTTATTTTTTATCGTTATAATGATTATTTGTTTGCTAAGGGCACGTGGCTTAACATTAGCTGATGGGACCAGTTTAAGGTTGTACAGGCCACTGTTGTTTCACAAATCACAAATCATTGAAAACAGTGCTCTCAAGTCTCCCACTGTGCTCTAAGTGATGCTCTAGGCCGGGCCTTCTTCCCGTTGTAATGTCAAACTCATTATAAAGAGACATTGGCAAAGCCAGTGGGTCTCACCCATGCACGAGCTATTGACTTTGCCAATGTGTTTTTCATCCATAATGTACATCAGCATGGCTGCTGTTCAGCATGGCTAAGTTAGTGCCAAAGAGGAGCGTGGCGTGGAGTGGCGTGGAGTGGCGTGGCATAGTGTGGAGCAAAGTGTCATAGAGTGTAGTGGTGTAGCATGGAGTGGAACGACGTAGAGTAAAGTGGCCAAGAGACTAGTGTCGTAGAGTGTCATGGAGTGTGGCAGGATGGAGAGGACTAGAGTCAAGTGGCGTAGAGTGTCATAGAGTGGAGAGAGGTAGAATGTCATAGAATGGAGTGGAATAGTGTGGAGTGGCATAGAGTGAAGTAAAGTAGCATAGAGTGTCATAGAGTGGAGGGGTGTAAAGTGGCATATAGGGTCATAGAGTGGGGTGTTTTAGAGTGGAGTGTAATAGAGTGGAGTGCAGTGGCCTAGTAGAGTGGAGTAGAGTGTCATGGAATAGAGTGTCGTAGAGTGGAGGGGCGTAGAGTGGAGAAGAATGTCGGAGATTAGAGTGGAGTGGAGTAGAGAGTTGTATAGTGTTAAGGAGTGGTTTAGGTGGAGAAGAATGTCATATAGTGGAGTGGCATAGAGGGGCATGGCATAGAGTGAAGTGTCATTGAGTGGAGGTAGGTCATAGATTGTCCTGGAGTTGCGTAGAGTGGCAAAGAAAGGAGTAGAGTAGAGTAGAATGGAGTAGAATGTCATAGAGTGGAGTGGCATAGAGTAGCATAGCATAGAGTGGAGTGTCATTGAGTGGAGGGCTCTCATAGATTGTCCTGGAGTTGCGTATAGTGGTGTAGAGTGGTATAGAGTGGAGTGTCATAGAGTAAAGTGTCATATAGTGGAGTGGAGTAGAGTGCCATAGAGTGTTGTGGAGAGTCATATAGTAGAAGATCATAGAGTATAGTGGCGTAAAGTGAAGCAGAGTGGCGTAGAGTGGAATAGAGTGACAGAGTGTTGAGTGGAGTACAATGGAGTGGCATAGAGAGGCATAGAGTGCAGTAGAGTGGAGTGGCATTGAGTGGAGGGAGGTCATAGATTGTCCTGGAGTTGTGTAGAGTGGCATAGGTAGAGTAGAATGGAGTAGAATGGCATAGAGTGGAGTGTGGTAGAGTAAAGTGTCATGGAGTGGAGTAGAGTAAAGTGTCAGAGTGGAGTGGAGTAGAGTGCCATAGAGTGTTGTGGAGAGTCATATAGTAGAGGATCATAGAGTAGAGTGGCTTAAAGTGAAGCAGAGTGGCGTAGAGTGGAATAGAGTGACATAGTGTTGAGTGGAGTACAATGGAGTGGCATAGAGTGGCATAGAGTGTAGTAGAATGGAGGCGAATAGAGTGGAGTGGAGTGTCATAGATGGAGTGGAGTGATGCAGAGTGGAGTAGAGTGAAGTGGTGTACAGTGGCATAGAGTGTCGAAGAGTGTTTGAGAGTGGAGTAGTGTAGAGTGGAGGGGCAAAAAGCGGCATAATGTAAACTGAAGTTAAGAGTCATAGATTGGAGTAAAGTGTTGTGCAGTGGAGTGGCAAAGCGTAGAATGTAGTAAGGTGCTAGAGTGGCCTAGAATGCGTGGAGTGGAGTAAAGTGGCACAGAGTGTCTCTGAGTGGAGTGTCGTAGAGTGGCGTAGAGTGGAGTGACATAGAGTGCTGTGGAGTGCCATTGAGTGGAATGTCGTAGGATAAAGCGGAATAGACGGAAATAGGATCTAGTAGGGTGGCCTTGAGTCATATGGCATAGAGTCAAGCAGAGTGTCGTAGAGTGTCATATAGTGGAGTAGAGTGGAATGGAGAAGAGTCTCGTGGAGTGGAGTGGTGTGTCGTATACTAGAGTAGAGAATAGTAGTAAAATATAATTGAACTATCCATCTTTTGTCAAATTAATTTGGGAACTTCCCCTGTAAAATGACATTTAAATTGTATTTAGTTTCCACCCCTATTGCAGCCCTAAAATGTTTAAAATAAACTATTTGCCGCTATTTCCCTAAAATGTATTTGATGGAAATGCTCCAAGGTCCCTGTGAAGTTATATTACATTTGTGGTGAGTTAAATGAAGACTTAATTTATGAAGTTGGGCGGGATTAGGAAACTCCACACTTTTCAGAGTAGGTTAAGTCTCCTAACTTTACTTGAGATAAGGTTTATCCTTTGTGGCCTTCCATGTATGATGTCCTGATGCAGAATGTCTGATGTAGGACATCCTCCAGCAAACACATGGAGGCAGGGCACCCAGGACTCAGGTAAGAGGAGTGGGATGGAGGGCTCTGAGCTGAGGCCAACTTACATTTATTTGTTTAAAGAACTTCATAAGCTTTGTATTTCGCAAAGCTGGAACAGTTTAGAAAATACACAAAATTGCAAATTAGCTGGCTACAACTGAGTCGTGCAGAATAGTCTAGTTGTGTAAAGTGCAGTGGCATAGAGTGTTGCGGAGTGGAGTAGTGTGGTGTGCAGCTGTGTAGAGTGGTGAAAAGAGCAGAGTGGTTGTGGTGTTATTACTATTTCTTTATTGTGTTTATCTCAGCATGGTTTCCCTTTATATGTATTGTGTTTCTTTTAGTTATGTATTTCTCTTAGTTGGTTTCTCCCAATGCTTCCCCTGCCTTCCTTTAGGCTCATAGACTCTCTGGAATTTGGAATGCTGGGGGAGTCTGGGAAGGAGATGTGAGGAGATTGGAGGATCTTGACTTGTGGGTGGATGAAGTTTCTTTTACGCATCAAACTGGAAATAAACGTACATTTAATCAACTACAAGTGTCAACTTGAATTTCTGCCTTGGATGACAGATTCACTACATGTTGGCGACAAGGGTGGTTCGAGACTTCTGAAACTGTACCTTGGAAACTTCAACATCTTCATTTATTCAGCTTCTAACGTTAAGAAAAAAAAAGGTACTGTAATTTCTTTTTCCTCTGTTTTTTGTGGCTCACATTTTTTTTATTTTTATTTTTTCAACCTGTTTTTGAGCCACATGGTAATTCTTTTCATGTCTATTTATAAATTTAATAGACGCGTCTTTCAACTGTCTCCTTTCCTCGTGCCTCTGGAGACGCGTGCTGTTGATTTTGTTGCCAAAGCAACGTGAACGCAAGCCTTTCTTTCCCGGCCGCGCTCTCTTGAGATACACGCGCTGTTTATTTACCTGCTGTTGAATTTGTTGCCATGGCAACGTGAACGCGTGCCTTTATTTCCCGGCCGCGCTCTCTTGAGATACACACGCTGTTTATTTACTCGGCTGTATTCAAGGGAAACACGCTCCACAGGGGATACGACGACTCGTTTTTCAACTCGAGTTATTCAACAAATAAACAGAGTTTAGCTCTAAATTATCCGTTTAAAACTGCTATTTTATTACGTTTATTTTTGGAAACAAGTTGGCTCTGTCATTGTTTTTTTCTGGATATTTTATTTCTTTTAAGTGGCACTTCATTTTCTGTGTTACATTTTTTTGTAAAAATGTTTTTCTTTCCCTGCAATAATAAGTGATTATGCAGAACATTACACCTCTACCATTTTTTCTTGCGCTTCCTGGAGAACCTCCTATATCGTGGCAAAAATGGAAAAAGGTTTTCCTGACTTACATGCACGTCTGTGGCAGCAACTTATCCTCTGAAAGAAAGACTTCTGTTTTACAACATTGTCTTGGTGCGGAGGGTCAAGAAATCTTGGAAACTTTACCTGCAATAACAACATCAGATGGTGCGGAAGGTGACAACTCTTTGAATGAATTTGATTCTACTTTACTTAGACTGGACAATCACTTTCTTCCCAAAGTTTCTATCATTTTACAACGTTACTATTTTGGGAAACGTAAGCAGATGGATGATGAATCTATTGAAGATTTTGTCACAGCTTTACGCAAACTAGCTTCATCATGTAACTTCGGAGAAAATCTAGAAGAACGTATTAGAGACCGATTCATGCTTGAATGTAAATGCGACAAAGTAAGAGAAGCATTATGGGTCAAAAGTGATCCATCACTAGATGAAGTGTTAATCATTGCTAAGCAAGTTGAACATTCGATGGCTTGTATTGATAATTTGAGGAAATCCAAAGGTGTTTCTATGGAGGTCCAAGCTATAAATACAAAAACTAATAACAAGTTTCAAGCAAACATTAGAGCAAAACTGATGTGTTTTAGGTGTGGTTCTACAACTCATTTAGCTAATAGCCAAGATTGTCCTGCTATTCATATTATTTGTAACAAATGTTCCAAGAAGGGACATTTTGCTAAGTATTGCAAATCATTTTCTAAGTCTAAAGTCAAAGTTCAGGAAATTGATTGTAATGATGATCGAGATTTTGTTCTTCAGATTATTTATGATGTTAATTGTGTCGCCAATAATACTTGTCAGTACCCTTCGGATTTTGTGGATGTCAACGGAACATCTATTTCTATGATGATGGATTCGGGCGCGAAACTTTCCTTAGTATCAGTTTCGGATTTCACTAAGCATTTTATGGGAAGAGTTTCTTTACTGGATCCTGATATCATTCCCTACAGTTATGGCGGTAAACCTATTGAGCTCAAGGGTTACTTTGAAGCCGTCATAACCTTTAAAGGGAACACAATTTCAGAGAAAATATATGTTCCAGTTGTTGGTGACACAATTCTGAGTTGGCCACATCAGAAGATGCTTGGGATTATATTAAATCCCAATTCTATTCCTCAAGTATTAGTTCAAAATGTTTGCAGCATCAAAGACGACATCATAGGTGAATTTTCTGATGTATTTTCTTCTAAAGTAGGGTGCGTTACGGGATACAAACATCGTATTTGTCTTAAGGAGGGTGTCAGCCCTGTAGCGTGCAAAGTAAGAAAAATTCCTTTCACTTTACAAGACAAGGTTAAATCTGAATTACAAAGGTTTCAATCTGAAGGCATCATTGAAGAAGTCGAGGCTGCACAATGGGTCGCCCCCATTGTTGTTGCTGTGAAGAAATCGGGAGATATTAGACTGTGTGGACCTTAGACATCTCAACAAAGCTGTGATTGAAGACAAATTTCCTTTACCAAACATAAATGAAATGGTCTGTCTTTTAGGAGAGGCAAAATATTTTACGACATTAGATTTGAGTTCAGCTTATCACCAAGTTCAATTGTGTGAAGAATCAAAATTGTTGACATCTTTCATCACTCCCTTTGGTGTGTTTAAGTTTAATAGGATGCCATTTGGTTTGTGCTCTGCTGCTTCTGTATTTCAAAGACTAATGTATCATATTCTTGGGAAAACTGATGGTGTTAGATTTTTTCAAGATGATGTTCTCATTTTTTCTAACACTCTTGAACAACATCTTTCCAAAGTTAGAGAAGTCTTAAAACAATTTCGTAGTAAGGGAATCACACTCAAGGGAGAAAAATGCAAGTTTGCATGTTCAGATATCACGTATTTAGGACATGTAATTTCTTCTCAAGGTGTTAAACCGAAAGAGGATCTAGTTAAAACTGTAGTTAATTTTGCGGATCCTGTTAAAAGAGAAGATGTACAAGTTTTCTAAGGCATGGCGGAATTTTATTCCAAATTTGTTCCTAATTTTGCCAGTAGGTCTTGCTGCATTAGAGAGTTACTTAAGAAAGGTGTTGATTTTGTATGGTCAGAGGCTTGCAAGAAAGAATTTGAGGATCTAAAAAATGCACTATCTTCTGCTCAATGTCTCAACAGTTTTCGCCCAGGGTTTCCCTGTTGGATTATAACTGATGCCTCAGATAAGGGTTTAGGAAGTGTTCTTAAGCAAAAGTATGATGGTAAGGATGTTACTATGGCATTTGCTTCCAGAGCGTTAAGGGGAGCGGAGTCGAGGTATTCCACCACTGAAAAAGAAGCACTAGCTATCTACTGGGCTATAAAGAAGTTTAAACAGTTTCTATGGGGATCTAGGTTTGTTGTGCAATCTGATCATAAGCCTTTACAAGAGATTTTTGATAAGAAGGGTCTAGACTGTATTTCTTCACGTATTTGCAAGTAGATTGCTGGTCTTCAAGACTTTCAATTTTCTGTCAGATATGTCCCTGGATGTGAGAACCGCACAGCTGACTGTTTGTCAAGGTTAAGATCTTTTAGCTGGGACCAAGATATCTATTGTAGCACATGGTGGGTTGATGAGGATGTGAAAGTGTGCATTTTGACTGATGGTTGTATCACGGAAGATGAGTGGTTAACGGAGTTTAGTAATGATACTAGCTTGAAACGGGTAAAGGATTTGATCGAATCTAATTGTGTTCCTGCTGACTGTGATGAAGAGAATGTGTATAAAAAAATTTGGAATGAACTTTCAGTTGAGAATGGTTTGGTTTTTAGGAGTGGAAGATTAGTACCTCCATCTGGTTTGCGTGAAAGATTTGCAAGACAAAAGAACGGTTGAGAGAATTTTATTGGTGGCCGAGAATGGATTTAGCGTTGGAAAGAGTTGTTCGCGACTGTGTGGAATGCAAATTTGCAGATAAAACTTTCAAGTGTAGGTCACGTCCATTAGAAATCTGGAAAATTCCTAATGAAGTGTGGGAGGATGTTGCAATGGATATTATGGGTCCTGTTGTGTGTGGTTCAACTTCTAAGTATATTGTTGTTGTAATGGACATGTTGTCTCATTGGCCAGAATCAATTACTAATTTTCTTTCAGGGGTATTTTCTAGAGAAGGATATCCCAAATGCATCATAACAGATAATGGGGTTCAATTCACCTCTAAGCACATGTCTGAGTTTTTAGCATCTAGAGGCATATTGCATAAGAAAAGTGCTCTATATCATCCTGAAACTAATGGTATGGTTGAGCGCTTTAACAGGACATTGAAGGAAACTATTCAAGTAGCAAGATTAACAGGATGTAATTGGATGGAAGCTGTTAAATCTAAAGTTGAGAGTTATAGGTTTACACCACATTCCAGTACTGGCCAATCTCCATTTGTATTGTTCAAGAAAAGAGTGCCTAACACTAGCATAAATCCTTCACGGGTGAATAAATATGTTAGTAAAGAGTTGAACCATGAGAAAATTAAAGAACTAGCTGTGACCAGGGATGAGATTTTACAGGAAAAAAGGAAATTGACATATGATCGTCGTAAAGCAGTCAAACCTCTTGTTGTTGCAGTTGGTGATTCTGTTAAGATTAAGTTGCCGAAAATAAATTGTGGAACATTTTCTCATTATAGTAAAATCTTTAAAGTTATCGAAGTGTTTAAAGGTGCTATTAAAGTGGATGATGGGTGTATTTGGAATTTGAATAGAGTTGTGAAGATGTAAAAAAAAAAATGTATATATATGTATTTATTTATAATTTAGGGGGAAGATAGTGTGGTGTTATCACTATTTCTTTATTGTGTTTATCTCAGCATGGTTTCCCTTTATATGTATTGTGTTTCTTTTAGTTATGTATTTCTCTTAGTTGGTTTCTCCCAATGCTTCCCCTGCCTTCCTTTAGGCTCATAGACTCTCTGGAATTTGGAATGCTGGGGGAGTCTGGGAAGGAGATGTGAGGAGATTGGAGGATCTTGACTTGTGGGTGGATGAAGTTTCTTTTATGCATCAAACTGGAAATAAACGTACATTTAATCAACTACAAGTGTCAACTTGAATTCCTGCCTTGGATGACAGATTCACTACAGTGGTGTAAAGTGGTGAAGAGTAATGTGGTGTGGAGAAGAGGGGCAAAGAGGACACTGGTGTAGAGTGGTGGATTGAAGAGTGTAGTGGTGTAGAGTAAAGTGGTGCAGTGTAGAGTAGAGTGCAGTGGTGTAGAGTAGAGTGGTGCGGAGTAGAGTGCAGTGGTGTAGAGTAGAGTGGTGCAGAGTACAGTGCAGTGGTGTACAGTAGAGTGGTGCAGAGCAGAGTGCTGAAGAGTAGAGTGCAGTGGCATACAGTGCATTGGCATAGAGTAGAGTGCAGGGGTGTAGAGTAGAGGGGTGCAGAGCAGAGTGTTGAAGAGTAGAGTGCAGTGGCATACAGTACAGTGACATACAATGCAGTGGAATACAGTGAGGTGGCATACAGTGCAGTGGCATACATTGCATTGGCATACAGTGCATTGGCATTGAGCAGTGTGCAGGGGTGTAGAGTAGAGGGTGGGAGTGAAAAGAAGCAACACAGAGGGGTAGAAAAGAATGGAAGCTATATAGAAGGGGTGGGTGGGAGGGAATAGAAGCTACATAGATGGTGACTGGGGAGATGGACTGGAAACACCAGCACTAATATGGAGTGCTTGAACAAAGAAAATTAGCACCAAAAACAGGAGCAGTGGATGGACACAAGTACTTGGTACATGCTCCAAGGGAGGGCCAAAAACAAGAAGAGGAAGTGAGGCCTACATGTTGTGACAAATGGGGATGAAGGACTTGTCTTTTCTTATGGTTTGCACTCTATGGTTATATACGTTCTAACCAGGGCAATGTGTGTGTGGTGGGTTATGGGATATTAAGTATGGGGCTGCCTGTGTCGTACGCAACACAACAATTTAGGCGTGCAGGGGCTTAGTACCGCATTCCTCTGTCCTACGGCACACTCCCTCACCCCCATGACCACGTTGCCTGGGGGGGTCTAAGATGTTAGAAAAGGGACCTGTCCACTCTCCCTGGGCTGCAGGCGTCCAGTGGTAGTGGGCAGCTGGGAAGGGGCAAAGGGTTAAATACCTGTTGACCTTGGCTCCCATCCTCTTTTGACAGCTTCTAGACAATACCCATCCTACCCTCACCCACTGGATTTATTTAAAGAGTATGATTGCCTGTATATTGGCAAGGTTTTTTTCCATTGTTTTGTTTCGCAGCCTGAGTTACAGGGCGATCCAAAGGAATTTGGTGCAGAAAGCAATCATGGCGGAGCACAAAGGGGATGCTCCATGCCAGCTCCTGGGGAATCTTTACGGCAGGACCGCGGGATGAAAGCAACAGTGCCCCGTTAGTCCAATGGACAGTTGTAAATCTGAGCAACCGGGGCCTTGCCTTGGACAGCTTTGTCACTACACGTGAGTTTGGTTTTATCGGATTTACAGTGTGGGAAACCCCCAAAAATGTATAACTCTTGATGGTGTGTAGTCCAGGCACTCATTGTCTAATCAGGTGAGTGATGAGCATAGGTTTCTCATCCAATGGCTGCGCTTGGATCATCAGTAAGTTAACCCAATTTTGTCTTGCCTACATAAGCAATAATAAACCTGCAGTCAACTTCTCTCCAACAACTGGTGTGGCCTTGTCTTTTCTTATGGTTTGCAATCTATGGTTATATGCGTTTCAGCCAAGGCAGTATGTGTGTGGTGGGCTATGGGATCCCGGGGCTGTGAGGGAAACGCTGAAGCTAACAAATGATAAGCTGTGGGCGGGCTGTAAGCCCACTGAATGTAAACAACATGTCTCACAGAGACAGGGCATGTGCTGTCCAGGTGGAACCTAAAAAGGACCTGGACTGCTCATCTGGACTCATGGAGTTCTGAACGTCCATGGCCAGACTTTATTTGAGAAGTCACTAAAACAGCTCTCTATGTATACTGGTCCTAGAGATGAGAAGTAACGGAATATGGATCTAAAGTGGTCAGATTACTTAACATTCGGAAAACTTGTTAAATAGCACCCACGTGGCGTGGGAGAGTTGTGAGGGCCTCTAGTAAACCCTAACTTTTTTGTAGTTTTACATAGCGCCAACGTAGCACGGGGCATTGCAGCGCTTTACATGAACACCGGATTACTTACAGTAGGTCAGAATTTAAGTATTAATTAAGTGATAATTTCTCTGAAAGAGTGCTGTCCAGTACCCACTAACTGTTATTTATTTACAACACTGAGAATATCTATTCAAGTTATTTCAGTAGGTTATGTCATTCATTTCTGAATATGAATTCTTGTCTGAAGATAAAGTGCCACCTTGCGGCTGGAAAATGAATGGTTGCTAGAAAGAAAAAGATAAACAGCGGCTCTGGGCAACAGCCTGAACATTTGTGCAACTGTCAGAGAAATATAATTTGGTTGGGACAAAATGTACACTCACGGTTTACGATGTCACTTCCCAAATCATTTTCTAAATACAAATGTATTCGATCTTTTCGAGTTCCTTACTCGAACTATTTATTGTTCAATAAAAAGATAAATCTTACACTTTGCATACAAACTTGAATGCATAGCACTCTCAATTGTGACTTCCACCCGTGTTTCTACATGCAGACAGCCAGAACACACATGAAAATTTATAATATTCCAAAAGGGATGGTTGTGTCAGAAGTGGGATTCGAACCCACGCCTCCAGGGGAGACCGCTCGGCCATCCTGACAGATGTACATAGCTCTTTCAAGTCGTTTTATAATATGTCACAAGAACCAAGAGTTCATGGATGGATATCTTGTATCTGCGAACCACGACTGTCCCTTCAGAGGCCTTTGTGTGTCTGAATTGTACTCGGAGAAGGAGCCCCCCACTCTTTCAGCAGGTGCACGAGCCAGGCTGCCTTTGCTGCTATGAGCTTCAGCCTCCTTCAAACCAGCGGCCCAGTGGGGGTCTAAGCGGCCTTTCTGGAGGCCTTGTTACCTTCCCTTCACCAACAGGACAGGAGTCATCAACCCCAGCACCCCCCACTCCACCCCAGGCCCGCACATTGATCCAAAAAGCTAACTTGGGCCGGCTACGGGCACATTAATGTATGCAGATTGAGCAGGGGGCCTGAACAGGAGTTGCCTCAATGATATTCAGCTGTGGTTCACTAGTGTAAAACAATCCATGCACCAGGAGTGCTGGCAAGGTTTACTTTTTTAAAAATCTCAGTGGAGCTAAGAAAACAAAAGTTATACTCATAGATCTTGACAGCTAGACAGATCATTCTGTTTATCCTAGGAGATTGATTTTAAATGATGGTACGTACTCAGTGCTTAATTTGTGCTTGTTGTTTCCGGTGTGGGGCGCCGGCACTTATTTTTGAGGGTCAGCACTTATTTTGTCTGCCTCAAGCATTTACTGCGAGCAAAAGACATATGGGAAAGACGGAGGAAGAGGAAAACGAAAAAGCATCACGAAAGGAGAAAGCAGAAAGCTGCAAGAGTGAGCTGAAGGGGCAGGGAGTGGCTGTAAATAGATTGAAGAGGCCCGAGGTGGCTTCAGGATTACGCTGCCTCAGTATTCCATCTTCGCACATTTAATTGCAGCAGCCACGTGTTTTCGAGGAGAGCTTTGAGCACAGGCATGTTTTTATTTACAAATTAAGCACTGTACATAGTATTTATACACTCTCACTTTCTCATGTACCTTAGACTCCTATGTTAATGTTGCTTTAAGCTAGTGCCCAATAGAGTGTATGGTACCTCCTTATCTGAAGAAAATGATTTGAAATGTAGTATGCATTTCTTATGCACTTTACTTGCCTATCCTATGTGGATGATATGAATGATGGAATGTACTGTTTATGCACTTTCACTTTTTCATCGATTCTAGGTTTTTATGATAGTGCCGGATAATGCGCCATTTATCATCTCATGGCGGCGGGTGAATTGCTACAAGGTATTCATCTTAAAGGAGGTGGCTGACTTCATCATAATGAAATACGGCACTTTGCTAACAGTGTAGCATGTTCACTCCTGATAGCAGCTCTTCTCACAACTTTTTCCACCGATTGTTGACAGGTGAGCTGTCCTAGAGTGGTCATCCTTAATTGCTTATACATAGGTCAATGGTGATTTATGATGAGAGAATGTATCTCTGTTTGTATATTTAACCTACATAATCTGTTTGATTTTATTTTGTTCTACTTGTGCAATATAGTGTTTTAGATATGGGCAGAAGATGATTTTTGATGTGGGGATGCGCCTTTGGTCGCATATATCACTTTTCTTATCTTCTTTTAATGTTTTGCCTGTGCAATTATTTTAAGTAATCACAATAAAGCTCATTACACACTTTTCTCAGTAAGGAGTCACACCTCGCTCTTAATAGGGTGGGAGGGAACAAGAGAATCAGTGTGCCAGCCTGGCTGTAAAGTGCTGGGCCGGGGGCTGGCATCTGCCCACAATGCCCACGCCTAGCGCCCGCCCTGCGTCATTACATAATCACAGCAGACCTAAGTGCATGGCATAAGAGGGAGCCGAGAGAGGTGCCTTGCTTTGTAGGAAAGCACCCCAGATTCTGATTGGCTAGAGATAACAGACTCAACCCTCACAACCAGGGAAGAGGGGGTGAATTCTGAGAGACCAGATAAGTAGACGCCCCCTGGCGGAGAGGTCGGGCATTGCACCTATAAGTGCTCCTTAAACCCTGTCGCCCTTTCATGCTGCTCTGGAGCAAACACCAGTCCAGCCCTGACCGGGCATTATCTCTCATTAATGCTATACCCTGACGTCATAACTATTTGGTGTCCGTGTCTATATCGAATTTATGTGGTCAAAAACCCCAACTCATCTGTGACTGACCTCTAAATAATTTACAAATATCTCTGAAAGAGAAACACATTTGTCTTTTTCTAATAAAAACCTTTAAGGCCCGGGTGAAATAGGGATTAGAGTTGCATTAAATTAACAGGCTCAGACCGTCGCAAGTAATAATGTGTGTAGAGTTGTGTGAAGGCTGTTGCCTTTCTCTCTGCAGCTTTGAATAAAAGGAATCAGATATTTCCTAAAATGAGACTCTCTGTGTCAGAAAACCAACCTCCTCCTCCTGTTCTCTGGGATTGCCAGGCTGTGTCCAAGGGAAATACGGACAAAAATAATATTCAGAATACTGTACATCACGAGGGATGGTGAACACAACACATCCCACATAACTCTCACACACATCTGGCTCGTTGGTCTAGGGCTATGATTCTAGCTTAGGGTGCGAGAGGTCCCGGGTTTAAATCCCGGACGAGCCCTTTAATATTTTATCATATCACTAAATGGATAATTTGAAAAGTAACAAACTAAAAAACAAGCGCTTTTAAGATAAAATACCCTGGGACGGTTTTGTATTTTAAGCCATCACGTGTCGCGCTGCAAGGAAGAAACGGAGCCCTGGACCAAGAGGCAGCTGCAGGGGCCGCCGGGAGGCAGGTCTCCATCACTGCCACATCAGCACCCGGGACATTTGTTAATGTTGCTTGGAGACGAATCTTATTACACCGGGGGCTGCACGTCTTTTGTTAAACCACACTGTGGGAGACAGCAGGGTGAGACGTGGGAGTGCACGAGTGTGAGACACACTGGGCAGGGGGAGGGGATTGTGAGGTCACCAGCAGCAGGGCAGAGACCCGGGGCACAAGCTGGGGTGGGCGCGGGTGAACGGAGCCCCCACACTGTTTTTAGAGCGTGGGCTCCGTTCCCTGTACCGGAGGCTGGCAGAGGCCGAATAGTGCCACCTTGGACTCCATTAAATTAATTGTACAACTTTACTTTGGCACAGAAGTTTTGAATGAAGTGCTTAGAGGCTCCGTCGTTCTGTTTAGCACAGTTAATTTGACGGGTATCTTTGGTGGCACAGCGATGGCAGAGGCTTATTTAGAGGTTTATTATGTAGCACGTCTTTGTGAGGGGTATATTTCGGGGCACAATAATGACACCAGGAATACTTCGAAGTGTTAGTCCGTGGCAGTGGTTGTGATGGGCATATTCTGGGCAAAATGATTCTAATCTGATATTCTGTCTCACTCTCCTGCCATTGAGTGTGGGCGGAGGGGTCCCCCATAGCGGCCACGTTTTCCAGACCCATCGTGATGTGTTGCTCCAGTCCAGTTTTATTTCTTTGAATTCTCGGACTTGTAGTCCTGTTTTATCATAGACTAAAAAAGACTACAAGTCCCAGAAATCAAAGGAAAAATATGGCCTGGAGCAGGAGATGACGCATGGACCTTGGGAACTTGACAGGGCTGGTATCGACTTCCTCCACTGTCAGAGGGCCACTCAGGTACCTGGACCGGTGCAATGGACCCCTGGCTGAAGCGGGCACCCAGACCTCTGTGGAGAAATGTGTCTAGTAGGCTGTCTCCGGATGCTTGAGGGGGTGTCGCCTCTCTCACGCCCCCTGGGCTCTAGGATGGATCTACATAACCTGAAGAGTTTATATATAACCAGCAAAAAAGAAATAGCAATGATGGAAGGAGACAATAGACCCTACAATTTAAATTCTCGAAACTTCCTCGTGCCTGATAAGAGGACGGTGTGATCCATGACCTGCCTGCTCGTGAGACGCACGTGTAATACATATGACCCGTACTGCCCTGCTCTGCCCCCTCGCGAGTGTCTGTACTTATACACATGGGCACTGGAGTAACAAAGGCCCCCGCGGTGAAGAGGGAGAGCGAGCTCTAGGGGGCCCTAGAGCTCCCGCGTGAGTCCGGAGGGGGCCCCTGCGTGCACTGTGCAGGGAAGTACGGGAGGGGGCATGAAAGGGTGGTCCCGTGCAGGGAGAGGTCAGACACCTGTGAGGCTGGCGGCACCGGCAGGTGATGCTGGAGTCAGCTGGTGACTGAGGTCCGATGACAGAGCAGCCCTCCCGGCCAGGCTTTTTAGGGGGGGGCGGAGGGGGGAACCTGTAAACTCTTCACTACTGCACTGGACCTCCGGGGTGTTTTTCATGGGATCAGCACAGTCATTAAATGCGATCACAGGCCGCCGAAATAGCTCAGTTGGGAGAGCGTTAGACTGAAGATCTAAAGGTCCCTGGTTCGATCCCGGGTTTCGGCAGAAAGCTTGAATGAAAAACTTAGAAATATAAGACATTGTTTAAACAACAATAATATTATTTCTCTGTCGTGTCCCAGCTCCTCATTGGTTTGTGTCCTTCCTCCTTTGCCCCATCCCTTGTTCTTTCTTCCTTTTCTTTGCGCTCTCCCTTCCTCCTTCCCGGCCTTCCTTCCTTCGCTTCTCACCGCCCTCATTTCGTTATTTACACGTTTCTCATAATTCTGTCTCCCTCCGTCTCACCCCCATCGTTGTGCGTGCGCCTCACACCAGCGGCCCCATCACACTAAATGCGTGACAGATGTGCACCTAGGAGCTCAGTGCCACGTGCTGTGACGTTCACACCGTGGAGCACATTCCCCCTCCTGGGAGTAAAGTACACTCATGACATGCAGATCTGTAACAGCGGAGGGTGATCTCACGTGTGCCCTGTGACTGAGGACACACTCGACTCTCACTCACCGTGTGTCTGTAATTCAGGACACCCTCTACTCTCACTCACTGTGTGTTTGTGTACTTAAGGACACACTCCGCTCTCACTCACTGTGTGCCTATAACTCAGGACACACTCTACTCTCACTCACTGTGTGCGTCTATAACTCAAGACACACTCTGCTCTCACTCACTGTGTGTCTGTGTACTTAAGGACACACTCTGCTCTCACTCACTGTGTGCGTCTATAACTCAGGACACACTACTCTCACTCACTGTGTGTCTATAACTCAGGACACACTCTGCTCTCACTCGCTGTGCGTCTATAACTCAGGACACACTCTGCTCTCACTCACTGTGTGCGTCTATAACTCAGGACACACACTGCTCTCACTCACTGTGCGTCTATAACTCAGAACACACTCTACTCTCACTCAGGAGACACTCTACTCTCACTGTGTGTCTATAACTCGTGACACACTACTCTCACTCACTGTGCGTCTATAACTCGGGACACACTCTACTCTCACTCACTGTGCGTCTATAACTCAGGACACACTCTACTCTCACTCACTGTGTGCATCTGCTGTCACTCACTGTGCGTCTATAACTCAGGACACACTCTACTCTCACTCACTGCATGTCTATAACTCAGGACACACTCTACTCTCACTCACTGCGTGTCTATAACTCAGGACACACTCTACTCTCACTCACTGTGTGTCTATAACTCAGGACACACTCTGCTCTCACTCACTGTGTGCGTCTATAACTCGTGACACACTCTGCTCTCACTCACTGTGTGCGTCTATAACATGTGACACACTCTGCTCTCACTCACTGTGTCTATAACTCAGGACACCCTCTACTCTCACTCACTGTGTGTCTATAACTCAGGACACACTCTGCTCTCACTCACTGTGCGTCTATAACTCAGGACACACTCTACTCTCACTCACTGTGTGTCTATAACTCAGGACACACTCTGCTCTCACTCACTGTGCGTCTATAACTCAGAACACACTCTACTCTCACTCACTGTGTCTATAACTCAGGACACCCTCTACTCTCACTCAGGCCACACTCTACTCTCACTGTGTGTCTATAACTCGTGACACACTACTCTCACTCACTGTGCATCTATAACTCAGGACACATTCTACTCTCACTCACTGTGCGTCTATAACTCAGGACACACTCTACTCTCACTCACTGTGTGTCTATAACTCAGGATACACTCTGCTCTCACTCACTGTGCATCTATAACTCAGGACACACTCTGCTCTCACTCGCTGTGTGCATCTATAACTCAGGACAGACTCTGCTCTCACTCACTGTATGTCTATAACTCAGGACACACTCTGCTCTCACTCACTGTGTGTCTATAACTCAGGACACACTCTGCTCTCACTCACTGTGTGTCTGTAACTCAAGACACACTCTGCTCTCACTCACTGTGCGTCTGTAACTCAGGACACCCTCTGCTCTCACTCACTGTGTGTCTGTGTACTTAAGGACACACTCTACTCTCACTCGCTGTGTGCATCTATAACTCAGGACACACTCTACTCTTACTCACTGTGCGTCTATAACTCAGGACACACTCTACTCTCACTCACTGTGTGTCTATAACTCAGGACACCCTCTGCTCTCACTCACTGTGCGTCTATAACTCAGGACACACTCTGCTCTCACTCACTGTGCATCTATAACTCAGGACACATTCTACTCTCACTCACTGTGCGTCTATAACTCAAGACACACTCTACTCTCACTCACTGTGTGTCTATAACTCAGGACACACTCTACTCTCACTCAGGCCACACTCTACTCTCACTGTGTGTCTATAACTCGTGACACACTACTCTCACTCACTGTGCGTCTATAACTCAGGACACACACTGCTCTCACTCACTGTGCGTCTGTAACTCAGGACACACACTGCTCTCACTCACTGTGTGTGTGTAGTGTACACTGATGCACACTTTTAAGCATCGATTCTTCTATTTGCACTAGTGTTTCTTTTA
The DNA here is from genome assembly GCF_031143425.1 of Pleurodeles waltl. Taxonomy (NCBI): domain Eukaryota; kingdom Metazoa; phylum Chordata; class Amphibia; order Caudata; family Salamandridae; genus Pleurodeles; species Pleurodeles waltl. The sequence continues at coordinate 758,232 of NW_027150384.1, read as the reverse complement.
CCTCGTGGTACAGAGTATGCAGATTCCTGTGCCCAGAATATGCCCATCACAGCACCGTGGTTCAGAATAACCCTATATAGTGTGCGGGACAATTACTGTGGCACCAAATATACAGGGACCGGAATGGAAACCAGGATCAGCTCAGTCTGGGCAAAAAGTTCAAGCCAAACCCTTTCCCATGCAGCCCGCATGGCAGTGCCAGGGGACCAAGCGGGCAGTCCGGCCCTGGCACATGCCTAGCAAGAGGACTGCTCTGCGGAATAACCCCAGGAAGCGCATCTACGGGGGTTATTGTGCCACCCAATGTACCCCGACGTTGGCACGGCACCTGCCAATCAGAACGGACACGTTCACCAGAATGATTGTGTCATTTCACCTTTAATGTGCCACGGAGGACGCCCCGGACAGCTGCACCGTGGAATGCACCATTCAGAGTTACCGTCGGTGGCACAGAAAATGCCCCTTTTAAATACGGTCATAAAAGTTATAACTTTGGCAGGTCTCAGAGGAGCGCCCCCTGTAGGAGGAGGGCCTCTGCTGCTCTTACTGTCCAGCCAGTGCTTAATTTGTAAATAAAAAGGTGCCGGTGCCCAAGCCCTCCTCTTAAATACGCGGCTGCAGCGTAATCCTGAACCCATCTCAGGCCTCTTCAATCCATATAAAGCCACTTCCTGCCCCTTCAGCTCACTCTTGCAGCTTTCTCCCTTTGTGACACTTTTTCGTTGTTCCCTTCCTTCGTCTTCCTCATTTGTGTCTTTTTCTCGCAGCAAATGCTAGAGGCAGAAGAATAAGCCCCGGCCCTCAAAAATAAGTGTCGGTGCTCAGCACCGGAAACAACAAGCACAAATTAAGCACTGTGTCCAGCGCACTTTTCCTAGTGTGGCTCGCACTCACGTGCGCCCCCACAGCCCACTCAACAGCTCCACGAAGTGTAGCGCCCACAGTGAGTTTCAACTGCATGTAAGAGAAATCCTCTCTTCCCTGCTGATGTGGCAGGTGTAGGCACCCCCGCCCCCCACCCAACACACACACACACACATCTGAGTGTTGGGATGAGTGCGACATATTCTGGATTAAAATCCGAAACCAGGCCAGGGTCTTTTTAAAAGATGATGTTGTTTGATTAACCACTTGAAGCATCTGCTTTTTTTTAATTTAAAAAAAGAATTCCAAGGAGGGCTCGTCCGGGATTTGAACCCGGGACCTCTCGCACCCGAAGCGAGAATCATACCCCTAGACCAACGAGCACTCATATGTCATTGGAATGTGGACGTGTGTGAGGTAGGGTACAGAGCTCCAGATAGCAGCACTTCTGTTTTCACAAGGTGTCTGTTTCCTTTTATTCAAAAGCCGAAGGAGAAGGAAACTTCAATCATGTACCAAGAACACTGTGCGAGAGGCCTCCCCGTGGGTCTGTCACCTTCATACATGTGTGGCCCCATTTCACCTGGAACCCAAGGGTTTCAGTGGAGCAAATATGAAAATGTATTCCACCTACAGGGGTGTATTAAACTATTGCCCACTGGCATCAGAAGTGTTTCTCTTTTCTGCGGCTCACAGTACTTTTCAGTCTCTTAAAGACCACAGGCACCAAATAATGAATACGTCACACCCACGGTGTGGCACTAATGAGGGATAATGCCCGGTCCGGGGTGGGGCAGATGTGTTTGTTCCAGAGCAGCTGAAAGGGCATCAAGGTTTATGGCACAGGAAGAGGCGCAGTGTCCGAGCTCCCCGCCAGGGGGCGCCTACTTCTCTGGGGGGTTCGGATTGTTGATCACTGTGAGGCCGTGTGACAGGTTGTGTCTGTCCTCTTTGGTCAGTCAGTGTCTGGGGAACGCCTGAAAGAGAAAGTCCCCTCTGCGGGGGTGGTGGGGACATCACACCTCCTTTTACCCTGGACATCCCCACGCTTACACCCCGGAGGCAATGACGAGGGCCGAAAAGGACAGAGGCCGGGCCGTTATCGACGGTGGGTTCGATGCTTGAATCACCCGTGGAGTGAGATCTGACGAGTCAGACACCCAACGGGCCTGGTGAGAAGGGGGCGGTGTGGAGGGTCTGAGTAAGATCAGACACCGAAGGGGCCCAGGAGAGAAGGCGGCCAGTGTGGAGGTTACTGAGTGAGGTCTGACGGGTCAGACACAGAAGGGGCCCTGGTGAGAAGGGGGCAGTGTGCAGGTTACTGAGTGAGGTCTGACAGGTCAGACACCTACCGGGCCCTGGTGAGAAGGCGGCGAGGTATGGAGGGGCTGAGTGAGGTCTGACGGGTCAGACACCGAAGGGGCCCTGGAGAGAAGGGGGCAATGTGGAGGTTACCGAGTGAGGTCTCCGAGGGCCCCATGGAGGGGAAGGGGGTCGGTGTGCAAGCACCGAGTGAGGTCTCTGAGGGGCCCCTGCAGGGGAAAAGGGGCCGGGGTTTGGTCAGGGGCAGTTTCTCCTGCTCGGATGTGGTTGATCTTTGGGAAGAGTCGGAGCAGCGATGAAGTTACCGCTTAAAATGTCAGCTCAGTCTCTGGTCTTCAGTGCTGGTCTTCAGTGCTGGGAAGAGAGCAGTGACCCCCGGCGAGGCTTCTGTCAGTGTAAGGGAGGGGGTGATGGTGGTGGATGAGTCCTGTGACACTAGGGGTGAACCCTGTGGCCCTGGAGTGAGAATTGTGACCCTGGGGATGATACCTTCGAATCTGGGGGTGAGTCCCGTGTACCTGGGGTGTGACCTCTGAACCTGGGGATGAGTCCTGTGACCCTGGGGAGGAGACCTGTGGCCCTGGTAATGAGCTCTCTGACCCTGGCGGAGAGTCCTGTGACCCTGGCGGAGAGTCCTGTGCGTCTGGGGTAAAACCTGTGAACTCTTTAGTCCTGGACATGGCCCCCCACGGTACCTACAGTAAAATCATAACGATCACGGAAGAGTACAAGGCCGCCGAAATAGCTCAGTTGGGAGAGCGTTAGACTGAAGATCTAAAGGTCCCTGGTTCGATCCCGGGTTTCGGCAGAAGTCTTTTATCAGTTCTTATCAGGCAAACATGACATCACATTATTAGAAACCTGCAGAACCACAGGCACTCGTATTCCACCTGTGCCCTCCTTCCACGCCTCTCGCTTCTTCCCTTCTTTATCCCTCTTCCTCCCCACATTCCTTATCTGCACTCCCTCTCTCCCTGCCCTTCATTCCTCCCCCCTCATTTTCACTATTTCAGTCTCACAAACTTGTATCATTCCGGCACAATCATACGGCTAGCTTGGGAGTTTCCAGGGTTCTAGGAGCACAAGCACTGGCTGTGATGTGACTCACTCACTGTAGGCACACTCACTCCCAATGAGTGACTGTGGGTCCACAATCCCACTCTTGATGTGACTCAGGCACTGTAGCCACACTCACTCCCAGTGAGTGACTCCACGGTCCCACTGTCTGCGATGTGACTCACACACTGAGGGCACACTCACACCCAGAGAGTGACTCCACGGTCCCACTGTCTGTGATGTGACTCACACACTGCAGGCGCACTCACACCCAGAGAGTGACTCCACGGTCCCACTGTCTGTGATGTGACTCATACACTGCAGGCCCACTCACTCCCAGTGAGTGACTCCACAGTCCCACTGTCTGCGATGTGACTCACGCACTGCAGGCACACTAACACCCAGAGAGTGACTCCACGGTCCCACTGTCTGCGATGTGACTCACACACTGAGGGCACACTCACACCCAGAGAGTGACTCCACGGTCCCACTGTCTGTGATGTGACTCACACACTGCAGGCGCACTCACACCCAGAGAGTGACTCCACGGTCCCACTGTCTGTGATGTGACTCACACACTGCAGGCACACTCACTCCCAGTGAGTGACTCCACAGTCCCACTGTCTGCGATGTGACTCACGCACTGCAGGCACACTAACACCCAGAGACTGACTCCACGGTCCCACTGTCTGCGATGTGACTCACACACTGAGGGCACACTCACACCCAGAGAGTGACTCCACGGTCCCACTGTCTGTGATGTGACTCACACACTGCAGGCGCACTCACACCCAGAGAGTGACTCCACGGTCCCACTGTCTGTGATGTGACTCATACACTGCAGGCACACTCACTCCCAGTGAGTGACTCCACAGTCCCACTGTCTGCGATGTGACTCACGCACTGCAGGCACACTAACACCCAGAGAGTGACTCCACGGTCCCACTGTCTGCGATGTGACTCACACACTGAGGGCACACTCACACCCAGAGAGTGACTCCACGGTCCCACTGTCTGTGATGTGACTCACACACTGCAGGCGCACTAACACCCAGAGAGTGACTCCACAGTCCCACTGTCTGCGATGTGACTCACACACTGCGGGCACACTCACACTCAGTGAGTGACTCCACAATCCCACTCTCTGTGATGTGACTCGGACACTGCGGGTGCACTCAACCAGGAGCGGATGAGTGGCTGGGAGGAGCAGGAGGGATGGGGAGAGGGTATGGAGGTGAGTAGGGGGAGGGGGCACATGAAAAATAATCAAATAATAATAATTATTTTAAAAAACGTACCTCTGCTCCCGTGCCGTGCGCCGCTCCTCTCCCGTCGCTGCTGCAGACACAGGCTCCCAGCCTGCCCTGCGCCGATCCTGACAGCACTGGCTGGGAGCGCACTTGGAAGCGCCCAGCCAGGGCGCTTCCTGGCAGACTGGGAGATTGTGCTGCTCTCTCCAGCCTGGCAGCAGTGCGCATGTGTGTTTGGCCGCCTGAGACGGCTGGCTACACATACCTGGGCAGTGAGGGGGAGTGCACAGAGCACTCCCCTCGGCCCGTCACCCCCCAGTGCCCCGCCCCTTTTACACAGAAAGGATAATAAACCGAGTTTATCATCCTTCCCCTGTAAAAGGATTTGCAGCGGTTGCTGCTGGCGGGGGGATGCTCCTCCCCATACTGAGGAGCCGCCCCATGTTTTCTTTTGCATTTGGATAAATTAAAGATTAAACAAAATCTGTGTAGTCCGTGTTTTATGAATGATATATGCAACATTTCGGACAGTAACTATGCATTGGTCCCTCAACAACCTCGCTTATTACAGACCCGTCTCACACGGTGAGATCTCACACATTTGAGCTGTGTCTGTGGTGGGCCTTCGGAGAGGGTTCAGCATCCTCCAGAACCGGGGGTCTCCCTGTAACGCAGCCCCCGCAGTTTCTGCATCTTCATCCCCCAGACCGCCCTTTAACCACCCACTGAACATCTAAACGCCGAGGAAAACACGTGCAGGTTTGCAGAGCCAGGATCCATCCATCTCTCACTATTACAAATAATGGTGGTTTTACCATTTGTTTTTTGACACTCAAACCGCCAGGCACTCAGTCCTGGTCATATGTGAGGCTTTCATCCTACCTGACTTTTTTGTTTTACAAGCATGATTTTTCTTTCTGGGAATTGCACTTTCTTACATTATTATGTGTTTATTTTTTATCGTTATAATGATTATTTGTTTGCTAAGGGCACGTGGCTTAACATTAGCTGATGGGACCAGTTTAAGGTTGTACAGGCCACTGTTGTTTCACAAATCACAAATCATTGAAAACAGAGCTCTCAAGTCTCCCACTGTGCTCTAAGTGATGCTCTAGGCCGGGCCTTCTTCCCGTTGTAATGTCAAACTCATTATAAAGAGACATTGGCAAAGCCAGTGGGTCTCACCCATGCACGAGCTATTGACTTTGCCAATGTGTTTTTCATCCATAATGTACATCAGCATGGCTGCTGTTCAGCATGGCTAAGTTAGTGCCAAAGAGGAGCGTGGCGTGGAGTGGCGTGGAGTGGCGTGGCATAGTGTGGAGCAAAGTGTCATAGAGTGTAGTGGTGTAGCATGGAGTGGAACGACGTAGAGTAAAGTGGCCAAGAGACTAGTGTCGTAGAGTGTCATGGAGTGTGGCAGGATGGAGAGGACTAGAGTCAAGTGGCGTAGAGTGTCATAGAGTGGAGAGAGGTAGAATGTCATAGAATGGAGTGGAATAGTGTGGAGTGGCATAGAGTGAAGTAAAGTAGCATAGAGTGTCATAGAGTGGAGGGGTGTAAAGTGGCATATAGGGTCATAGAGTGGGGTGTTTTAGAGTGGAGTGTAATAGAGTGGAGTGCAGTGGCCTAGTAGAGTGGAGTAGAGTGTCATGGAATAGAGTGTCGTAGAGTGGAGGGGCGTAGAGTGGAGAAGAATGTCGGAGATTAGAGTGGAGTGGAGTAGAGAGTTGTATAGTGTTAAGGAGTGGTTTAGGTGGAGAAGAATGTCATATAGTGGAGTGGCATAGAGGGGCATGGCATAGAGTGAAGTGTCATTGAGTGGAGGGAGGTCATAGATTGTCCTGGAGTTGCGTAGAGTGGCAAAGAAAGGAGTAGAGTAGAGTAGAATGGAGTAGAATGTCATAGAGTGGAGTGGCATAGAGTAGCATAGCATAGAGTGGAGTGTCATTGAGTGGAGGGCTCTCATAGATTGTCCTGGAGTTGCGTATAGTGGTGTAGAGTGGTATAGAGTGGAGTGTCATAGAGTAAAGTGTCATATAGTGGAGTGGAGTAGAGTGCCATAGAGTGTTGTGGAGAGTCATATAGTAGAAGATCATAGAGTATAGTGGCGTAAAGTGAAGCAGAGTGGCGTAGAGTGGAATATAGTGACAGAGTGTTGAGTGGAGTACAATGGAGTGGCATAGAGAGGCATAGAGTGGAGTAGAGTGGAGTGGCATTGAGTGGAGGGAGGTCATAGATTGTCCTGGAGTTGTGTAGAGTGGCATAGGTAGAGTAGAATGGAGTAGAATGGCATAGAGTGGAGTGTGGTAGAGTAAAGTGTCATGGAGTGGAGTAGAGTAAAGTGTCAGAGTGGAGTGGAGTAGAGTGCCATAGAGTGTTGTGGAGAGTCATATAGTAGAGGATCATAGAGTAGAGTGGCTTAAAGTGAAGCAGAGTGGCGTAGAGTGGAATAGAGTGACATAGTGTTGAGTGGAGTACAATGGAGTGGCATAGAGTGGCATAGAGTGTAGTAGAATGGAGGCGAATAGAGTGGAGTGGAGTGTCATAGATGGAGTGGAGTGATGCAGAGTGGAGTAGAGTGAAGTGGTGTACAGTGGCATAGAGTGTCGAAGAGTGTTTGAGAGTGGAGTAGTGTAGAGTGGAGGGGCAAAAAGCGGCATAATGTAAACTGAAGTTAAGAGTCATAGATTGGAGTAAAGTGTTGTGCAGTGGAGTGGCAAAGCGTAGAATGTAGTAAGGTGCTAGAGTGGCCTAGAATGCGTGGAGTGGAGTAAAGTGGCACAGAGTGTCTCTGAGTGGAGTGTCGTAGAGTGGCGTAGAGTGGAGTGACATAGAGTGCTGTGGAGTGCCATTGAGTGGAATGTCGTAGGATAAAGCGGAATAGACGGAAATAGGATCTAGTAGGGTGGCCTTGAGTCATATGGCATAGAGTCAAGCAGAGTGTCGTAGAGTGTCATATAGTGGAGTAGAGTGGAATGGAGAAGAGTCTCGTGGAGTGGAGTGGTGTGTCGTATACTAGAGTAGAGAATAGTAGTAAAATATAATTGAACTATCCATCTTTTGTCAAATTAATTTGGGAACTTCCCCTGTAAAATGACATTTAAATTGTATTTAGTTTCCACCCCTATTGCAGCCCTAAAATAAACTATTTGCCGCTATTTCCCTAAAATGTATTTGATGGAAATGCTCCAAGGTCCCTGTGAAGTTATATTACATTTGTGGTGAGTTAAATGAAGACTTAATTTATGAAGTTGGGCGGGATTAGGAAACTCCACACTTTTCAGAGTAGGTTAAGTCTCCTAACTTTACTTGAGATAAGGTTTATCCTTTGTGGCCTTCCATGTATGATGTCCTGATGCAGAATGTCTGATGTAGGACATCCTCCAGCAAACACATGGAGGCAGGGCACCCAGGACTCAGGTAAGAGGAGTGGGATGGAGGGCTCTGAGCTGAGGCCAACTTACATTTATTTGTTTAAAGAACTTCATAAGCTTTGTATTTCGCAAAGCTGGAACAGTTTAGAAAATACACAAAATTGCAAATTAGCTGGCTACAACTGAGTCGTGCAGAATAGTCTAGTTGTGTAAAGTGCAGTGGCATAGAGTGGTGCGGAGTGGAGTAGTGTGGTGTGCAGCTGTGTAGAGTGGTGAAAAGAGCAGAGTGGTTGTGGTGTTATTACTATTTCTTTATTGTGTTTATCTCAGCATGGTTTCCCTTTATATGTATTGTGTTTCTTTTAGTTATGTATTTCTCTTAGTTGGTTTCTCCCAATGCTTCCCCTGCCTTCCTTTAGGCTCATAGACTCTCTGGAATTTGGAATGCTGGGGGAGTCTGGGAAGGAGATGTGAGGAGATTGGAGGATCTTGACTTGTGGGTGGATGAAGTTTCTTTTACGCATCAAACTGGAAATAAACGTACATTTAATCAACTACAAGTGTCAACTTGAATTTCTGCCTTGGATGACAGATTCACTACATGTTGGCGACAAGGGTGGTTCGAGACTTCTGAAACTGTACCTTGGAAACTTCAACATCTTCATTTATTCAGCTTCTAACGTTAAGAAAAAAAAAGGTACTGTAATTTCTTTTTCCTCTGTTTTTTGTGGCTCACATTTTTTTTATTTTTATTTTTTCAACCTGTTTTTGAGCCACATGGTAATTCTTTTCATGTCTATTTATAAATTTAATAGACGCGTCTTTCAACTGTCTCCTTTCCTCGTGCCTCTGGAGACGCGTGCTGTTGATTTTGTTGCCAAAGCAACGTGAACGCAAGCCTTTCTTTCCCGGCCGCGCTCTCTTGAGATACACGCGCTGTTTATTTACCTGCTGTTGAATTTGTTGCCATGGCAACGTGAACGCGTGCCTTTATTTCCCGGCTGCGCTCTCTTGAGATACACACGCTGTTTATTTACTCGGCTGTATTCAAGGGAAACACGCTCCACAGGGGATACGACGACTCGTTTTTCAACTCGAGTTATTCAACAAATAAACAGAGTTTAGCTCTAAATTATCCGTTTAAAACTGCTATTTTATTACGTTTATTTTTGGAAACAAGTTGGCTCTGTCATTGTTTTTTTCTGGATATTTTATTTCTTTTAAGTGGCACTTCATTTTCTGTGTTACATTTTTTTGTAAAAATTTTTTTCTTTCCCTGCAATAATAAGTGATTATGCAGAACATTACACCTCTACCATTTTTTCTTGCGCTTCCTGGAGAACCTCCTATATCGTGGCAAAAATGGAAAAAGGTTTTCCTGACTTACATGCACGTCTGTGGCAGCAACCTATCCTCTGAAAGAAAGACTTCTGTTTTACAACATTGTCTTGGTGCGGAGGGTCAAGAAATCTTGGAAACTTTACCTGCAATAACAACATCAGATGGTGCGGAAGGTGACAACTCTTTGAATGAATTTGATTCTACTTTACTTAGACTGGACAATCACTTTCTTCCCAAAGTTTCTATCATTTTACAACGTTACTATTTTGGGAAACGTAAGCAGATGGATGATGAATCTATTGAAGATTTTGTCACAGCTTTACGCAAACTAGCTTCATCATGTAACTTCGGAGAAAATCTAGAAGAACGTATTAGAGACCGATTCATGCTTGAATGTAAATGCGACAAAGTAAGAGAAGCATTATGGGTCAAAAGTGATCCATCACTAGATGAAGTGTTAATCATTGCTAAGCAAGTTGAACATTCGATGGCTTGTATTGATAATTTGAGGAAATCCAAAGGTGTTTCTATGGAGGTCCAAGCTATAAATACAAAAACTAATAACAAGTTTCAAGCAAACATTAGAGCAAAACTGATGTGTTTTAGGTGTGGTTCTACAACTCATTTAGCTAATAGCCAAGATTGTCCTGCTATTCATATTATTTGTAACAAATGTTCCAAGAAGGGACATTTTGCTAAGTATTGCAAATCATTTTCTAAGTCTAAAGTCAAAGTTCAGGAAATTGATTGTAATGATGATCGAGATTTTGTTCTTCAGATTATTTATGATGTTAATTGTGTCGCCAATAATACTTGTCAGTACCCTTCGGATTTTGTGGATGTCAACGGAACATCTATTTCTATGATGATGGATTCGGGCGCGAAACTTTCCTTAGTATCAGTTTCGGATTTCACTAAGCATTTTATGGGAAGAGTTTCTTTACTGGATCCTGATATCATTCCCTACAGTTATGGCGGTAAACCTATTGAGCTCAAGGGTTACTTTGAAGCCGTCATAACCTTTAAAGGGAACACAATTTCAGAGAAAATATATGTTCCAGTTGTTGGTGACACAATTCTGAGTTGGCCACATCAGAAGATGCTTGGGATTATATTAAATCCCAATTCTATTCCTCAAGTATTAGTTCAAAATGTTTGCAGCATCAAAGACGACATCATAGGTGAATTTTCTGATGTATTTTCTTCTAAAGTAGGGTGCGTTACGGGATACAAACATCGTATTTGTCTTAAGGAGGGTGTCAGCCCTGTAGCGTGCAAAGTAAGAAAAATTCCTTTCACTTTACAAGACAAGGTTAAATCTGAATTACAAAGGTTTCAATCTGAAGGCATCATTGAAGAAGTCGAGGCTGCACAATGGGTCCCCCCCATTGTTGTTGCTGTGAAGAAATCGGGAGATATTAGACTGTGTGGACCTTAGACATCTCAACAAAGCTGTGATTGAAGACAAATTTCCTTTACCAAACATAAATGAAATGGTCTGTCTTTTAGGAGAGGCAAAATATTTTACGACATTAGATTTGAGTTCAGCTTATCACCAAGTTCAATTGTGTGAAGAATCAAAATTGTTGACATCTTTCATCACTCCCTTTGGTGTGTTTAAGTTTAATAGGATGCCATTTGGTTTGTGCTCTGCTGCTTCTGTATTTCAAAGACTAATGTATCATATTCTTGGGAAAACTGATGGTGTTAGATTTTTTCAAGATGATGTTCTCATTTTTTCTAACACTCTTGAACAACATCTTTCCAAAGTTAGAGAAGTCTTAAAACAATTTCGTAGTAAGGGAATCACACTCAAGGGAGAAAAATGCAAGTTTGCATGTTCAGATATCACGTATTTAGGACATGTAATTTCTTCTCAAGGTGTTAAACCGAAAGAGGATCTAGTTAAAACTGTAGTTAATTTTGCGGATCCTGTTAAAAGAGAAGATGTACAAGTTTTCTAAGGCATGGCGGAATTTTATTCCAAATTTGTTCCTAATTTTGCCAGTAGGTCTTGCTGCATTAGAGAGTTACTTAAGAAAGGTGTTGATTTTGTATGGTCAGAGGCTTGCAAGAAAGAATTTGAGGATCTAAAAAATGCACTATCTTCTGCTCAATGTCTCAACAGTTTTCGCCCAGGGTTTTCCTGTTGGATTATAACTGATGCCTCAGATAAGGGTTTAGGAAGTGTTCTTAAGCAAAAGTATGATGGTAAGGATGTTACTATGGCATTTGCTTCCAGAGCGTTAAGGGGAGCGGAGTCGAGGTATTCCACCACTGAAAAAGAAGCACTAGCTATCTACTGGGCTATAAAGAAGTTTAAACAGTTTCTATGGGGATCTAGGTTTGTTGTGCAATCTGATCATAAGCCTTTACAAGAGATTTTTGATAAGAAGGGTCTAGACTGTATTTCTTCACGTATTTGCAAGTAGATTGCTGGTCTTCAAGACTTTCAATTTTCTGTCAGATATGTCCCTGGATGTGAGAACCGCACAGCTGACTGTTTGTCAAGGTTAAGATCTTTTAGCTGGGACCAAGATATGGATTGTAGCACATGGTGGGTTGATGAGGATGTGAAAGTGTGCATTTTGACTGATGGTTGTATCACGGAAGATGAGTGGTTAACGGAGTTTAGTAATGATACTAGCTTGAAACGGGTAAAGGATTTGATCGAATCTAATTGTGTTCCTGCTGACTGTGATGAAGAGAATGTGTATAAAAAAATTTGGAATGAACTTTCAGTTGAGAATGGTTTGGTTTTTAGGAGTGGAAGATTAGTACCTCCATCTGGTTTGCGTGAAAGATTTGCAAGACAAAAGAACGGTTGAGAGAATTTTATTGGTGGCCGAGAATGGATTTAGCGTTGGAAAGAGTTGTTCGCGACTGTGTGGAATGCAAATTTGCAGATAAAACTTTCAAGTGTAGGTCACGTCCAATAGAAATCTGGAAAATTCCTAATGAAGTGTGGGAGGATGTTGCAATGGATATTATGGGTCCTGTTGTGTGTGGTTCAACTTCTAAGTATATTGTTGTTGTAATGGACATGTTGTCTCATTGGCCAGAATCAATTACTAATTTTCTTTCAGGGGTATTTTCTAGAGAAGGATATCCCAAATGCATCATAACAGATAATGGGGTTCAATTCACCTCTAAGCACATGTCTGAGTTTTTAGCATCTAGAGGCATATTGCATAAGAAAAGTGCTCTATATCATCCTGAAACTAATGGTATGGTTGAGCGCTTTAACAGGACATTGAAGGAAACTATTCAAGTAGCAAGATTAACAGGATGTAATTGGATGGAAGCTGTTAAATCTAAAGTTGAGAGTTATAGGTTTACACCACATTCCAGTACTGGCCAATCTCCATTTGTATTGTTCAAGAAAAGAGTGCCTAACACTAGCATAAATCCTTCACGGGTGAATAAATATGTTAGTAAAGAGTTGAACCATGAGAAAATTAAAGAACTAGCTGTGACCAGGGATGAGATTTTACAGGAAAAAAGGAAATTGACATATGATCGTCGTAAAGCAGTCAAACCTCTTGTTGTTGCAGTTGGTGATTCTGTTAAGATTAAGTTGCCGAAAATAAATTGTGGAACATTTTCTCATTATAGTAAAATCTTTAAAGTTATCAAAGTGTTTAAAGGTGCTATTAAAGTGGATGATGGGTGTATTTGGAATTTGAATAGAGTTGTGAAGATGTAAAAAAAAAAATGTATATATATGTATTTATTTATAATTTAGGGGGAAGATAGTGTGGTGTTATCACTATTTCTTTATTGTGTTTATCTCAGCATGGTTTCCCTTTATATGTATTGTGTTTCTTTTAGTTATGTATTTCTCTTAGTTGGTTTCTCCCAATGCTTCCCCTGCCTTCCTTTAGGCTCATAGACTCTCTGGAATTTGGAATGCTGGGGGAGTCTGGGAAGGAGATGTGAGGAGATTGGAGGATCTTGACTTGTGGGTGGATGAAGTTTCTTTTATGCATCAAACTGGAAATAAACGTACATTTAATCAACTACAAGTGTCAACTTGAATTCCTGCCTTGGATGACAGATTCACTACAGTGGTGTAAAGTGGTGAAGAGTAATGTGGTGTGGAGAAGAGGGGCAAAGAGGACACTGGTGTAGAGTGGTGGATTGAAGAGTGTAGTGGTGTAGAGTAAAGTGGTGCAGTGTAGAGTAGAGTGCAGTGGTGTAGAGTAGAGTGGTGCGGAGTAGAGTGCAGTGGTGTAGAGTAGAGTGGTGCAGAGTACAGTGCAGTGGTGTACAGTAGAGTGGTGCAGAGCAGAGTGCTGAAGAGTAGAGTGCAGTGGCATACAGTGCATTGGCATAGAGTAGAGTGCAGGGGTGTAGAGTAGAGGGGTGCAGAGCAGAGTGTTGAAGAGTAGAGTGCAGTGGCATACAGTACAGTGACATACAATGCAGTGGAATACAGTGAGGTGGCATACAGTGCAGTGGCATACATTGCATTGGCATACAGTGCATTGGCATTGAGCAGTGTGCAGGGGTGTAGAGTAGAGGGTGGGAGTGAAAAGAAGCAACACAGAGGGGTAGAAAAGAATGGAAGCTATATAGAAGGGGTGGGTGGGAGGGAATAGAAGCTACATAGATGGTGACTGGGGAGATGGACTGGAAACACCAGCACTAATATGGAGTGCTTGAACAAAGAAAATTAGCACCAAAAACAGGAGCAGTGGATGGACACAAGTACTTGGTACATGCTCCAAGGGAGGGCCAAAAACAAGAAGAGGAAGTGAGGCCTACATGTTGTGACAAATGGGGATGAAGGACTTGTCTTTTCTTATGGTTTGCACTCTATGGTTATATACGTTCTAACCAGGGCAATGTGTGTGTGGTGGGTTATGGGATATTAAGTATGGGGCTGCCTGTGTCGTACGCAACACAACAATTTAGGCGTGCAGGGGCTTAGTACCGCATTCCTCTGTCCTACGGCACACTCCCTCACCCCCATGACCACGTTGCCTGGGGGGGTCTAAGATGTTAGAAAAGGGACCTGTCCACTCTCCCTGGGCTGCAGGCGTCCAGTGGTAGTGGGCAGCTGGGAAGGGGCAAAGGGTTAAATACCTGTTGACCTTGGCTCCCATCCTCTTTTGACAGCTTCTAGACAATACCCATCCTACCCTCACCCACTGGATTTATTTAAAGAGTATGATTGCCTGTATATTGGCAAGGTTTTTTTCCATTGTTTTGTTTCGCAGCCTGAGTTACAGGGCGATCCAAAGGAATTTGGTGCAGAAAGCAATCATGGCGGAGCACAAAGGGGATGCTCCATGCCAGCTCCTGGGGAATCTTTACGGCAGGACCGCGGGATGAAAGCAACAGTGCCCCGTTAGTCCAATGGACAGTTGTAAATCTGAGCAACCGGGGCCTTGCCTTGGACAGCTTTGTCACTACACGTGAGTTTGGTTTTATCGGATTTACAGTGTGGGAAACCCCCAAAAATGTATAACTCTTGATGGTGTGTAGTCCAGGCACTCATTGTCTAATCAGGTGAGTGATGAGCATAGGTTTCTCATCCAATGGCTGCGCTTGGATCATCAGTAAGTTAACCCAATTTTGTCTTGCCTACATAAGCAATAATAAACCTGCAGTCAACTTCTCTCCAACAACTGGTGTGGCCTTGTCTTTTCTTATGGTTTGCAATCTATGGTTATATGCGTTTCAGCCAAGGCAGTATGTGTGTGGTGGGCTATGGGATCCCGGGGCTGTGAGGGAAACGCTGAAGCTAACAAATGATAAGCTGTGGGCGGGCTGTAAGCCCACTGAATGTAAACAACATGTCTCACAGAGACAGGGCATGTGCTGTCCAGGTGGAACCTAAAAAGGACCTGGACTGCTCATCTGGACTCATGGAGTTCTGAACGTCCATGGCCAGACTTTATTTGAGAAGTCACTAAAACAGCTCTCTATGTATACTGGTCCTAGAGATGAGAAGTAACGGAATATGGATCTAAAGTGGTCAGATTACTTAACATTCGGAAAACTTGTTAAATAGCACCCACGTGGCGTGGGAGAGTTGTGAGGGCCTCTAGTAAACCCTAACTTTTTTGTAGTTTTACATAGCGCCAACGTAGCACGGGGCATTGCAGCGCTTTACATGAACACCGGATTACTTACAGTAGGTCAGAATTTAAGTATTAATTAAGTGATAATTTCTCTGAAAGAGTGCTGTCCAGTACCCACTAACTGTTATTTATTTACAACACTGAGAATATCTATTCAAGTTATTTCAGTAGGTTATGTCATTCATTTCTGAATATGAATTCTTGTCTGAAGATAAAGTGCCACCTTGCGGCTGGAAAATGAATGGTTGCTAGAAAGAAAAAGATAAACAGCGGCTCTGGGCAACAGCCTGAACATTTGTGCAACTGTCAGAGAAATATAATTTGGTTGGGACAAAATGTACACTCACGGTTTACGATGTCACTTCCCAAATCATTTTCTAAATACAAATGTATTCGATCTTTTCGAGTTCCTTACTCGAACTATTTATTGTTCAATAGAAAGATAAATCTTACACTTTGCTTACAAACTTGAATGCATAGCACTCTCAATTGTGACTTCCACCCGTGTTTCTACATGCAGACAGCCAGAACACACATGAAAATTTATAATATTCCAAAAGGGATGGTTGTGTCAGAAGTGGGATTCGAACCCACGCCTCCAGGGGAGACTGCGACCTGAACGCAGCGCCTTAGACCGCTCGGCCATCCTGACAGATGTACATAGCTCTTTCAAGTCGTTTTATAATATGTCACAAGAACCAAGAGTTCATGGATGGATTTCTTGTATCTGCGAACCACGACTGTCCCTTCAGACGCCTTTGTGTGTCTGAATTGTACTCCGAGGGGGAGCCCCCCACTCTTTCAGCAGGTGCACGAGCCAGGCTGCCTTTGCTCATATCAGCTTCAGCCTCCTTCAAAACCTTCGGAAAAGAGACTGCCAGGGGTGTCCCTGAGGTGAGAGGAGTCAATTAGAAGGTGGCTGGGCTGTGCTAACAAGAGTAACAGAAGGGGTGAGGGCAGGGTGGGATTGGTAAGGAGGGCAATGGCCGAAGGGTCCGTGTCAGTTGCAGTTGTGGGGGGCGCTTTTTAGGGCAGAGTGGGGGCCGATTTGAGATCCATTTCTGCCTGTTCAGATGCTACCAGCGGCCCAGTGGGTGTCTAAGCGTCCTTTCTGGAGGCCTTGTTACCTTCCCTTCACCAACAGGACAGGAGTCATCAACCCCAGCACCCCCCACTCCACCCCAGGCCCGCACATTGATCCAAAAAGCTAACTTGGGCCGGCTACGGGCACATTAATGTATGCAGATTGAGCAGGGGGCCTGAACAGGAGTTGCCTCAATGATATTCAGCTGTGGTTCACTAGTGTAAAACAATCCATGCACCAGGAGTGCTGGCAAGGTTTACTTTTTTAAAAATCTCAGTGGAGCTAAGAAAACAAAAGTTATACTCAGAGATCTTGACAGCTAGACAGATCATTCTGTTTATCCTAGGAGATTGATTTTAAATGATGGTACGTACTCAGTGCTTAATTTGTGCTTGTTGTTTCCGGTGTGGGGCGCCAGCACTTATTTTTGAGGGTCAGCACTTATTTTGTCTGCCTCAAGCATTTACTGCGAGCAAAAGACATATGGGAAAGACGGAGGAAGAGGAAAACGAAAAAGCATCACGAAAGGAGAAAGCAGAAAGCTGCAAGAGTGAGCTGAAGGGGCAGGGAGTGGCTGTAAATAGATTGAAGAGGCCCGAGGTGGCTTCAGGATTACGCTGCCTCAGTATTCCATCTTCGCACATTTAATTGCAGCAGCCACGTGTTTTCGAGGAGAGCTTTGAGCACAGGCATGTTTTTATTTACAAATTAAGCACTGTACATAGTATTTATACACTCTCACTTTCTCATGTACCTTAGGCTCCTATGTTAATGTTGCTTTAAGCTAGTGCCCAATAGAGTGTATGGTACCTCCTTATCTGAAGAAAATGATTTGAAATGTAGTATGCATTTTGTTAGAAATGGGGTCTTTGGTTGACAGTCAGGTTACCCCCTGTTCAAGCAAGGACCCTCACTCTAGTTAGGATAAAAGAGAATCACCCTCAGCTAACCCCTGCTTACCCCCTTGGTAGCTTGGCAGAGCAGTAGGCTTAACCTCAGAGTGCTGGGCGTAAAGTATTTGTACCAACACACACAGTAACTTAATGAAAACACTACAAAATGACACAACACCAGTTTAGAAAAATAGGAAATATTTATCTAGACAAAACAAGACCAAAACGACAAAAATCCAACATACACAAGTCAAGTTATGATTTTTTAAAGGTTTAAAAATAAAAAGAGTCTTTAGGTAGTTGTAACAACACACTAGCGCTGCTAGCGTGTAAATGTACCTGGTTTGCGCCAAAAATAACCCCGCACGGGCGGTGTGCGTCGAAAATAACCCGGCACGGGTATATGACAACTCGGCACGGCGATGCGCGTCGAAAAAGCCAGCCACGCGACGGTCCGAAGTCCCGCGGCGCTGGTTGCGATCTCTCAGCCTTCGTCAGCGATGCTGCGCGTCGTTTCTCCTGCTCCGGGCGTCGATTCTCCGGTCGCGTTTCCAGCGGCGTCGTTTCTCAGCTGCGGAGCCGGCGTCGCGTCGTTTTCTCAGCCGCGATCGGATTCGCGTCGATCTTTTCTCCGCACGGTGCTCGGTGCGTGTATTTTTGTCCTTAGGCTGCCAGCCTCTCCTTTCAGGGTCCCAGGAACTGGAAGGGCACCACAGAGCAGAGTAGGGGTCTCTCCAGAGACTCCAGGTGCTGGCAGGAAGAAGTCTTTGCTATCCCTGAGACTTCAACAACAGGAGGCAAGCTCTACATCAAGCCCTTGGAGATTTCTTCTTCAAGATGGAAGGCACACAAAGTCCAGTCTTTGCCCTCTTACTCTGGCAGAAGCAGCACTGCAGGAAAGCTCCACAAAGCACAGTCACAGGCAGGGCAGCACTTGTTCCTCAGCGATCAGCTCTTCTCCAGGCAGAGGTTCCCCTTGATTCCAGAAGTGTTTCTAAAGTTTGTAAGTTTGGGTGCCCTTCTTATACCCATTTTAGTCTTTGAAGTCACCTTCCTTCAAAGGGGACTCACACCTTCTTGCGAAATCCTGCCTTGCCCAGGCAAGGCCTCAGACACACACCAGGGGGCTGGAGACAGCATTGTCAGAGGCAGGCACAGTCCTTTCAGATGAGAGTGACCACTCCACCCCTCCCTCCTAGCAGAGATGGCTAATCAGGAATGCAGATCACACCCCAGCTCCCTTTGTGTCACTGTCTGGTGTGAGGTGAAAAACAACCCAACTGTCAAACTGACCCAGACAGGGAATCCACAAACAAGGCAGAGTCACAGAATGGTTTAAGCAAGAAAATGCTCACTTTCTAAAAGTGGCATTTCCAAACTCACAATCTTAAAATCAACTTTACTAAAAGATGTATTTTTAAATTGTGAGTTCAGGGATCCCAAACTCCACCTGTCCATCTACTCTCTAGGGGAATCTACACTTTAATCATATTTAAAGGTAGCCCCCATATTATCCTATGAGAGAGACAGACCTTGCAACAGTGAAAACGAAATTGGCAGTATTTCACTGTCAGGACATATAAACCACATTACTATATGTCCTACCTTATCCATACACTGCACCCTGCCCTTGGGGCTACCTAGGGCATATCTTAGGGGTGCCTTACATGTAAGGAAAGGGAAGGTTTAGGCCTGGCAAGTGGGTACACTTGCCAAGTCGAATTTACAGTGTAAGAATACACATGCAGACCCTGCAGTGGCAGGTCTGAGACATGAGTACAGATCTACTTATGTGGGTGGCACAACCAGTGCTGCAGGCCCACTAGTAGCATTTGATTTACAGGCCCTGGCACCTCTAGTGCACCTTACTAGGGACTTACTAGTAAATCAAATATGCCAATCATGGATAAACCACTTACATACAATTTAAACAGGAGAGCATATGCACTTTAGCACTGGTTAGCAGTGGTAAAGTGCTCAGAGTTGAAAAGCCAACAGCAACATGTCAGAAAAATATAGGAGGCAGGAGGCAAAAAAGTCTGGGGATGACCCTGCAAAAGCAAAAGTCCAACACGACCCCCTACCAGCCTAAAGCCAGGGGAGAACAATCAATACCTTGATGTACTTCCCTGATTGGGGCGATAGAACAGGGACCCAGGCCCACAACAGCAGGGGCATGTTCCAGTTCTACGCCTTCCTGACTCCAGTTGGATCCCTCTGTCCATACTCTCAGGGCCCACTAAGCTAACCCATGGGGAACCCTTCTCCACATCTACAGACACCATCTGTGCAACACCTAACTTTACTTTGCTCACAGATGTATTGCAATGGGCAGATAGTACCACCAGGGCCAACACAGTGGTGTTGCCCACTCCACCCCCGGGGTGTGACTCTCGTCCTCCCCCCCCCAGGGGCAACTCTGTCCACCAGGACAGCAAGCCACAGTGGCCCCAGACAACTGTCAGGGATGAGAGCCCGACCTCAGGCCTCTCTAACCACTGTGACTGTGGAGAGTGGGGGGCGGTAGCCCCAGGTGCCTGGCACCCTTTGACCACTCTCTCTTCCACCAGGTCAGGGATGACAACCTGACCCTGGTCCTCCCCTCTGGGGCTCTGTACCCTCCCTGCAGAAGTGGCACCCCCAGAGTCAAAAACTGTCAGGGTGCTTGTAGAAGCAGTCCTGCACAATTCTTCCATCAGTGCAGGGATGTTAACCTGCAACTGATCCTCCAACCTGGGGTCTGTACCTTCAGGTTGGACCAGGGCCAGGGGTGAGGCTTCCCTCCCCCTGCCCTCTCTTCTGGGGTCCTGAACCACCCAACTAGGAGCGGCCCCCCCAGAAGACAACATGGTAGGGGTACTGTTAGCAGTAGCCCCTTCCTCCAGGTCAGGGGGGACACCCTTAACCTGGCCTCCCAATCCAGGGTCTGTACCCACAGACTGGATCACTGCCTGGCAACCCAGGACTTCCTGGGGGGCATACCTACCCCCTACCAGGTCAGAGTTTACCCTCTGAACCTGGTCATCCAACCCAGGGTCACCACCCTGCGGTTGAACCACTGCCTGGCACACCAGGACTTCCTTGGGAGCACATTTACCCCCCATCAGGTCAGAGTTTACCCCCTGAACCTGATCATTCAACCCAGAGTCACCACCCTGCGGTTGAACCATTGCCTGGCACACCAGGGCTTCCAGGGGAGCACACCTACCCCCTACCAGATCAGAGCTTACCCCCTGAATCTGGCAATCCAACCCAGAGTCACTACCCTGCGGTTGAACCACTGCCTGGCGCACCAGGACTTCCTTGGGAGCACACGTACTCCCCATCAGGTCAGAGTTTACCCCCTGAACCTGATCATCCAACCCAGAGTCACCATCCTGCGGTTGAATCATTGCCTGGCGCACCAGGACTTCCTGGGGGGCACACCTACCCCCCACAAGGGAAACACTTTCCCCAAGGGCCATACAAGAGTCTGGCTGGCGCAGGTCTCCTGACCTCTGCCCATCTGACAGAGTCTGGATTCCCCCCAGCCCAGAAATGGTCTCACCAAGGTCATTCCTGGGGGGCTCTGCACTCAGAGCTGACCCCTGACCCTCCAGGTTCTCCACTGGGGTCCGCAACCCCCTCTCAACCCTCTGTCTGGACTTCTGCAACCCCTCACTAGGAGTGGTACTGCCAGACACCAGAACTGGTGGGACGCTGGCTACAGCCGCCCCCCCAAGTTCTCCTGACACTGTGGGGTCTCCCTCAACAGATGGCCCTATGGTACAGGCTAGGCTCCCCTCCTGGGGTTCCCGCAGGGAACCCTCCAGGACCTGGGACCGGATCTCGGGCACCTTGGGCCTCAACCCATCCCCATTCCCTCTCCTCTGAGACTGGACATGGGGTCCCTCACCCATCCCACTACACTGGGACCTACCTGGGACACTACAATCCTTCCCTACCTCACCTGGTTGGGAACTACCTAGACCACTCCTCTCAGGAGCACCCCCAAATGCCTCTTCAGACTCTCTGGTACTCACCCAGAAGTCTGCCTCCATTGTAAGCTCCCTGGGGTCAGAGAACTCACACTCCACCTGGTGTTGGCATAGCTCTGGAAAATAAGGACTAGACATATGCTCTCCAGCACTTACATCACTCAGCCCCTCACATGAATTAACCAAAGTACCCTTCACCCAACCATCCAGTGACTCTGCTTTGAAAAAGCACCCCACATCACCCTCCTGAGACTGGTGAGACAGTACCTGACTGTCCCTGACACTCAACCCACACTCTTCTGGGATGTTTTCACACTCCATAACCAGGACTTCTACCTGGGGGGAACCCCTCTCCCTGTCACTCTCAACTAGAGTCAGTAGAGTGTCCCTCCCACCAGTAGGAATATGACTCCCCATGCCAGTTCCCCAATCCACCTCAGGGACCCTGTGCATCACTGGAGCTACCTCATACCCCTGAACCTCCTGGCGTGTGTTAACTCCCTCCTTCAAGTAGGGCACCACCTCTCTGGGCATGTGTACTTCTGCAGCATCACTGGATATACAATTGTTGCTGCCACCATTCCAGCTGGACTCAGCCCTCATGACTTCCAGCTCTTTCAATTTAAGCTCGTAAGCATAAATCATTTTTTTAATCTCTAAGTCCCTCCTCCTTTCTGCCAACTCCTTGAATCGGCGAGCCCTGTCTGCCCGTCTGTCCTGTAACTCTTCAGGAGTCAGACCCTTGGGTGACACCCTGCTATCCCTCCTGGGGACCCTCCCCCCAGGCGTAACAGGTACCTCCACTACACCACTGTGTATCCTCTGCACTTCCCCACCCACATTCTCCTCCTCTGTGTGCCCTCCAGCCTTCTTGATTGTCACCCCGGCCCTCTGTGCCTGTTGCAGCTCCCCCTCCCTGGTGGAGCTCTCAGTGGGACAGTCAAGATCTTTAAGGAACTGTTTCAATTGAGCAACTGAGTACTCCTTCAGTTTCTCCATTTCAAACACAGCTCCAGCTGTTGCATCTCCAGATTGAGACATGATGGTCACAAGTGCAAAGTTCCAAAGGCAGAAAGAAAATAATTTCCCACTGAAGTAAAAAGAATCAGTCAAGGGATCAGCAAAATCATGGAAGTAGAACAAAAAGAGTCCTTAAGAGAAAAATCAAAAGATCACCAAACGAGTAGTATGTGGTCACGTAGTGGTCTGAGATCAAAACAGTAGTGTACACTTAATTACTGTATGTCAAGTACAAATACAAGTCCAAATCCCGACCGCTGGTCACCAATGTTAGAAATGGGGTCTTTGGTTGACAGTCAGGTTACCCCCTGTTCAAGCAAGGACCCTCACTCTAGTTAGGATAAAAGAGAATCACCCTCAGCTAACCCCTGCTTACCCCCTTGGTAGCTTGGCAGAGCAGTAGGCTTAACCTCAGAGTGCTGGGCGTAAAGTATTTGTACCAACACACACAGTAACTTAATGAAAACACTACAAAATGACACAACACCAGTTTAGAAAAATAGGAAATATTTATCCAGACAAAACAAGACCAAAACGACAAAAATCCAACATACACAAGTCAAGTTATGATTTTTTAAAGGTTTAAAAATAAAAAGAGTCTTTAGGTAGTTGTAACAACACACTAGCGCTGCTAGCGTGTAAATGTACCTGGTTTGCGCCAAAAATAACCCCGCACGGGCGGTGTGCGTCGAAAATAACCCGGCACGGGTATATGACAACTCGGCACGGCGATGCGCGTCGAAAAAGCCAGCCACGCGACGGTCCGAAGTCCCGCGGCGCTGGTTGCGATCTCTCAGCCTTCGTCAGCGATGCTGCGCGTCGTTTCTCCTGCTCCGGGCGTCGATTCTCCGGTCGCGTTTCCAGCGGCGTCGTTTCTCAGCTGCGGAGCCGGCGTCGCGTCGTTTTCTCAGCCGCGATCGGATTCGCGTCGATCTTTTCTCCGCACGGTGCTCGGTGCGTGTATTTTTGTCCTTAGGCTGCCAGCCTCTCCTTTCAGGGTCCCAGGAACTGGAAGGGCACCACAGAGCAGAGTAGGGGTCTCTCCAGAGACTCCAGGTGCTGGCAGGAAGAAGTCTTTGCTATCCCTGAGACTTCAACAACAGGAGGCAAGCTCTACATCAAGCCCTTGGAGATTTCTTCTTCAAGATGGAAGGCACACAAAGTCCAGTCTTTGCCCTCTTACTCTGGCAGAAGCAGCACTGCAGGAAAGCTCCACAAAGCACAGTCACAGGCAGGGCAGCACTTGTTCCTCAGCGATCAGCTCTTCTCCAGGCAGAGGTTCCCCTTGATTCCAGAAGTGTTTCTAAAGTTTGTAAGTTTGGGTGCCCTTCTTATACCCATTTTAGTCTTTGAAGTCACCTTCCTTCAAAGGGGACTCACACCTTCTTGCGAAATCCTGCCTTGCCCAGGCAAGGCCTCAGACACACACCAGGGGGCTGGAGACAGCATTGTCAGAGGCAGGCACAGTCCTTTCAGATGAGAGTGACCACTCCACCCCTCCCTCCTAGCAGAGATGGCTAATCAGGAATGCAGATCACACCCCAGCTCCCTTTGTGTCACTGTCTGGTGTGAGGTGAAAAACAACCCAACTGTCAAACTGACCCAGACAGGGAATCCACAAACAAGGCAGAGTCACAGAATGGTTTAAGCAAGAAAATGCTCACTTTCTAAAAGTGGCATTTCCAAACTCACAATCTTAAAATCAACTTTACTAAAAGATGTATTTTTAAATTGTGAGTTCAGGGATCCCAAACTCCACCTGTCCATCTACTCTCTAGGGGAATCTACACTTTAATCATATTTAAAGGTAGCCCCCATATTATCCTATGAGAGAGACAGACCTTGCAACAGTGAAAACGAAATTGGCAGTATTTCACTGTCAGGACATATAAACCACATTACTATATGTCCTACCTTATCCATACACTGCACCCTGCCCTTGGGGCTACCTAGGGCATATCTTAGGGGTGCCTTACATGTAAGGAAAGGGAAGGTTTAGGCCTGGCAAGTGGGTACACTTGCCAAGTCGAATTTACAGTGTAAGAATACACATGCAGACCCTGCAGTGGCAGGTCTGAGACATGAGTACAGATCTACTTATGTGGGTGGCACAACCAGTGCTGCAGGCCCACTAGTAGCATTTGATTTACAGGCCCTGGCACCTCTAGTGCACCTTACTAGGGACTTACTAGTAAATCAAATATGCCAATCATGGATAAACCACTTACATACAATTTAAACAGGAGAGCATATGCACTTTAGAACTGGTTAGCAGTGGTAAAGTGCTCAGAGTTGAAAAGCCAACAGCAACATGTCAGAAAAATATAGGAGGCAGGAGGCAAAAAAGTCTGGGGATGACCCTGCAAAAGCAAAAGTCCAACACATTTCTTATGCACTTTACTTGCCTATCCTATGTGGATGATATGAATGATGGAATGTACTGTTTATGCACTTTCACTTTTTCATCGATTCTAGGTTTTTATGATAGTGCCGGATAATGCGCCATTTATCATCTCATGGCGGCGGGTGAATTGCTACAAGGTATTCATCTTAAAGGAGGTGGCTGACTTCATCATAATGAAATACGGCACTTTGCTAACAGTGTAGCATGTTCACTCCTGATAGCAGCTCTTCTCACAACTTTTTCCACCGATTGTTGACAGGTGAGCTGTCCTAGAGTGGTCATCCTTAATTGCTTATACATAGGTAAATGGTGATTTATGATGAGAGAATGTATCTCTGTTTGTATATTTAACCTACATAATCTGTTTGATTTTATTTTGTTCTACTTGTGCAATATAGTGTTTTAGATATGGGCAGAAGATGATTTTTGATGTGGGGATGCGCCTTTGGTCGCATATATCACTTTTCTTATCTTCTTTTAATGTTTTGCCTGTGCAATTATTTTAAGTAATCACAATAAAGCTCATTACACACTTTTCTCAGTAAGGAGTCACACCTCGCTCTTAATAGGGTGGGAGGGAACAAGAGAATCAGTGTGCCAGCCTGGCTGTAAAGTGCTGGGCCGGGGGCTGGCATCTGCCCACAATGCCCACGCCTAGCGCCCGCCCTGCGTCATTACATAATCACAGCAGACCTAAGTGCATGGCATAAGAGGGAGCCGAGAGAGGTGCCTTGCTTTGTAGGAAAGCACCCCAGATTCTGATTGGCTAGAGATAACAGACTCAACCCTCACAACCAGGGAAGAGGGGGTGAATTCTGAGAGACCAGATAAGTAGACGCCCCCTGGCGGAGAGGTTGGGCATTGCACCTATAAGTGCTCCTTAAACCCTGTCGCCCTTTCATGCTGCTCTGGAGCAAACACCAGTCCAGCCCTGACCGGGCATTATCTCTCATTAATGCTATACCCTGACGTCATAACTATTTGGTGTCCGTGTCTATATCGAATTTATGTGGTCAAAAACCCCAACTCATCTGTGACTGACCTCTAAATAATTTACAAATATCTCTGAAAGAGAAACACATTTGTCTTTTTCTAATAAAAACCTTTAAGGCCCGGGTGAAATAGGGATTAGAGTTGCATTAAATTAACAGGCTCAGACCGTCGCAAGTAATAATGTGTGTAGAGTTGTGTGAAGGCTGTTGCCTTTCTCTCTGCAGCTTTGAATAAAAGGAATCAGATATTTCCTAAAATGAGACTCTCTGTGTCAGAAAACCAACCTCCTCCTCCTGTTCTCTGGGATTGCCAGGCTGTGTCCAAGGGAAATACGGACAAAAATAATATTCAGAATACTGTACATCACGAGGGATGGTGAACACAACACATCCCACATAACTCTCACACACATCTGGCTCGTTGGTCTAGGGGTATGATTCTCGCTTAGGGTGCGAGAGGTCCCGTTTTTAAATCCCGGACGAGCCCTTTAATATTTTATCATATCACTAAATGGATAATTTGAAAAGTAACAAACTAAAAAACAAGCGCTTTTAAGATAAAATACCCTGGGACGGTTTTGTATTTTAAGCCATCACGTGTCGCGCTGCAAGGAAGAAACGGAGCCCTGGACCAAGAGGCAGCTGCAGGGGCCGCCGGGAGGCAGGTCTCCATCACTGCCACATCAGCACCCGGGACATTTGTTAATGTTGCTTGGAGACGAATCTTATTACACCGGGGGCTGCACGTCTTTTGTTAAACCACACTGTGGGAGACAGCAGGGTGAGACGTGGGAGTGCACGAGTGTGAGACACACTGGGCAGGGGGAGGGGATTGTGAGGTCACCAGCAGCAGGGCAGAGACCCGGGGCACAAGCTGGGGTGGGCGCGGGTGAACGGAGCCCCCACCCTGTTTTTAGAGCGTGGGCTCCGTTCCCTGTACCGGAGGCTGGCAGAGGCCGAATAGTGCCACCTTGGACTCCATTAAATTAATTGTACAACTTTACTTTGGCACAGAAGTTTTGAATGAAGTGCTTAGAGGCTCCGTCGTTCTGTTTAGCACAGTTAATTTGACGGGTATCTTTGGTGGCACAGCGATGGCAGAGGCTTATTTAGAGGTTTATTATGTAGCACGTCTTTGTGAGGGGTATATTTCGGGGCACAATAATGACACCAGGAATACTTCGAAGTGTTAGTCCGTGGCAGTGGTTGTGATGGGCATATTCTGGGCAAAATGATTCTAATCTGATATTCTGTCTCACTCTCCTGCCATTGAGTGTGGGCGGAGGGGTCCCCCATAGCGGCCACGTTTTCCAGACCCATCGTGATGTGTTGCTCCAGTCCAGTTTTATTTCTTTGAATTCTCGGACTTGTAGTCCTGTTTTATCATAGACTAAAAAAGACTACAAGTCCCAGAAGTCAAAGGAAAAATATGGCCTGGAGCAGGAGATGACGCATGGACCTTGGGAACTTGACAGGGCTGGTATCGACTTCCTCCACTGTCAGAGGGCCACTCAGGTACCTGGACCGGTGCAATGGACCCCTGGCTGAAGCGGGCACCCAGACCTCTGTGGAGAAATGTGTCTAGTAGGCTGTCTCCGGATGCTTGAGGGGGTGTCGCCTCTCTCACGCCCCCTGGGCTCTAGGATGGATCTACATTACCTGAAGAGTTTATATATAACCAGCTAAAAAGAAATAGCAATGATGGAAGGAGACAATAGACCCTACAATTTAAATTCTCGAAACTTCCTCGTGCCTGATAAGAGGACGGTGTGATCCATGACCTGCCTGCTCGTGAGACGCACGTGTAATACATATGACCCGTACTGCCCTGCTCTGCCCCCTCGCGAGTGTCTGTACTTATACACATGGGCACTGGAGTAACAAAGGCCCCCGCGGTGAAGAGGGAGAGCGAGCTCTAGGGGGCCCTAGAGCTCCCGCGTGAGTCCGGAGGGGGCCCCTGCGTGCACTGTGCAGGGAAGTACGGGAGGGGGCATGAAAGGGTGGTCCCGTGCAGGGAGAGGTCAGACACCTGTGAGGCTGGCGGCACCGGCAGGTGATGCTGGAGTCAGCTGGTGACTGAGGTCCGATGACAGAGCAGCCCTCCCGGCCAGGCTTTTTAGGGGGGGGCGGAGGGGGGAACCTGTAAACTCTTCACTACTGCACTGGACCTCCGGGGTGTTTTTCATGGGATCAGCACAGTCATTAAATGCGATCACAGGCCGCCGAAATAGCTCAGTTGGGAGAGCGTTAGACTGAAGATCTAAAGGTCCCTGGTTCGATCCCGGGTTTCGGCAGAAAGCTTGAATGAAAAACTTAGAAATATAAGACATTGTTTAAACAACAATAATATTATTTCTCTGTCGTGTCCCAGCTCCTCATTGGTTTGTGTCCTTCCTCCTTTGCCCCATCCCTTGTTCTTTCTTCCTTTTCTTTGCGCTCTCCCTTCCTCCTTCCCGGCCTTCCTTCCTTCGCTTCTCACCGCCCTCATTTCGTTATTTACACGTTTCTCATAATTCTGTCTCCCTCCGTCTCACCCCCATCGTTGTGCGTGCGCCTCACACCAGCGGCCCCATCACACTAAATGCGTGACAGATGTGCACCTAGGAGCTCAGTGCCACGTGCTGTGACGTTCACACCGTGGAGCACATTCCCCCTCCTGGGAGTAAAGTACACTCATGACATGCAGATCTGTAACAGCGGAGGGTGATCTCACGTGTGCCCTGTGACTGAGGACACACTCGACTCTCACTCACCGTGTGTCTGTAATTCAGGACACCCTCTACTCTCACTCACTGTGTGTTTGTGTACTTAAGGACACACTCCGCTCTCACTCACTGTGTGCCTATAACTCAGGACACACTCTACTCTCACTCACTGTGTGCGTCTATAACTCAAGACACACTCTGCTCTCAATCACTGTGTGTCTGTGTACTTAAGGACACACTCTGCTCTCACTCACTGTGTGCGTCTATAACTCAGGACACACTACTCTCACTCACTGTGTGTCTATAACTCAGGACACACTCTGCTCTCACTCGCTGTGCGTCTATAACTCAGGACACTGCTCTCACTCACTGTGTGCGTCTATAACTCAGGACACACACTGCTCTCACTCACTGTGCGTCTATAACTCAGAACACACTCTACTCTCACTCAGGAGACACTCTACTCTCACTGTGTGTCTATAACTCGTGACACACTACTCTCACTCACTGTGCGTCTATAACTCGGGACACACTCTACTCTCACTCACTGTGCGTCTATAACTCAGGACACACTCTACTCTCACTCACTGTGTGCATCTGCTGTCACTCACTGTGCGTCTATAACTCAGGACACACTCTACTCTCACTCACTGCGTGTCTATAACTCAGGACACACTCTACTCTCACTCACTGCGTGTCTATAACTCAGGACACACTCTACTCTCACTCACTGTGTGTCTATAACTCAGGACACACTCTGCTCTCACTCACTGTGTGCGTCTATAACTCGTGACACACTCTGCTCTCACTCACTGTGTGCGTCTATAACATGTGACACACTCTGCTCTCACTCACTGTGTCTATAACTCAGGACACCCTCTACTCTCACTCACTGTGTGTCTATAACTCAGGACACACTCTGCTCTCACTCACTGTGCGTCTATAACTCAGGACACACTCTACTCTCACTCACTGTGTGTCTATAACTCAGGACACACTCTGCTCTCACTCACTGTGCGTCTATAACTCAGAACACACTCTACTCTCACTCACTGTGTCTATAACTCAGGACACCCTCTACTCTCACTCAGGCCACACTCTACTCTCACTGTGTGTCTATAACTCGTGACACACTACTCTCACTCACTGTGCATCTATAACTCAGGACACATTCTACTCTCACTCACTGTGCGTCTATAACTCAGGACACACTCTACTCTCACTCACTGTGTGTCTATAACTCAGGACACACTCTGCTCTCACTCACTGTGCATCTATAACTCAGGACACACTCTGCTCTCACTCGCTGTGTGCATCTATAACTCAGGACAGACTCTGCTCTCACTCACTGTATGTCTATAACTCAGGACACACTCTGCTCTCACTCACTGTGTGTCTATAACTCAGGACACACTCTGCTCTCACTCACTGTGTGTCTGTAACTCAAGACACACTCTGCTCTCACTCACTGTGCGTCTGTAACTCAGGACACCCTCTGCTCTCACTCACTGTGTGTCTGTGTACTTAAGGACACACTCTACTCTCACTCGCTGTGTGCATCTATAACTCAGGACACACTCTACTCTTACTCACTGTGCGTCTATAACTCAGGACACACTCTACTCTCACTCACTGTGTGTCTATAACTCAGGACACCCTCTGCTCTCACTCACTGTGCGTCTATAACTCAGGACACACTCTGCTCTCACTCACTGTGCATCTATAACTCAGGACACATTCTACTCTCACTCACTGTGCGTCTATAACTCAAGACACACTCTACTCTCACTCACTGTGTGTCTATAACTCAGGACACACTCTACTCTCACTCAGGCCACACTCTACTCTCACTGTGTGTCTATAACTCGTGACACACTACTCTCACTCACTGTGCGTCTATAACTCAGGACACACACTGCTCTCACTCACTGTGCGTCTGTAACTCAGGACACACACTGCTCTCACTCACTGTGTGTGTGTAGTGTACACTGATGCACACTTTTAAGCATCGATTCTTCTATTTGCACTAGTGTTTCTTTTACCTCGTGGTACAGAGTATGCAGATCCCTGTGCCCAGAATATGCCCATCACAGCACCGTGGTTCAGAATAACCCTATATAGTGTGCGGGACAATTACTGTGGCACCAAATATACAGGGACCGGAATGGAAACCAGGATCAGCTCAGTCTGGGCAAAAAGTTCAAGCCAAACCCTTTCCCATGCAGCCCGCATGGCAGTGCCAGGGGACCAAGCGGGCAGTCCGGCCCTGGCACATGCCTAGCAAGAGGACTGCTCTGCGGAATAACCCCAGGAAGCGCATCTACGGGGGTTATTGTGCCACCCAATGTACCCCGACGTTGGCACGGCACCTGCCAATCGGAACGGACACGTTCACCAGAATGATTGTGTCATTTCACCTTTAATGTGCCACGGAGGACGCCCCGGACAGCTGCACCGTGGAATGCACCATTCAGAGTTACCGTCGGTGGCACAGAAAATGCCCCTTTTAAATACGGTCATAAAAGTTATAACTTTGGCAGGTCTCAGAGGAGCGCCCCCTGTAGGAGGAGGGCCTCTGCTGCTCTTACTGTCCAGCCAGTGCTTAATTTGTAAATAAAAAGGTGCCGGTGCCCAAGCCCTCCTCTTAAATACGCGGCTGCAGCGTAATCCTGAACCCATCTCAGGCCTCTTCAATCCATATAAAGCCACTTCCTGCCCCTTCAGCTCACTCTTGCAGCTTTCTCCCTTTGTGACACTTTTTCGTTGTTCCCTTCCTTCGTCTTCCTCATTTGTGTCTTTTTCTCGCAGCAAATGCTAGAGGCAGAAGAATAAGCCCCGGCCCTCAAAAATAAGTGTCGGTGCTCAGCACCGGAAACAACAAGCACAAATTAAGCACTGTGTCCAGCGCACTTTTCCTAGTGTGGCTCGCACTCACGTGCGCCCCCACAGCCCACTCAACAGCTCCACGAAGTGTAGCGCCCACAGTGAGTTTCAACTGCATGTAAGAGAAATCCTCTCTTCCCTGCTGATGTGGCAGGTGTAGGCACCCCCGCCCCCCACCCAACACACACACACACACATCTGAGTGTTGGGATGAGTGCGACATATTCTGGATTAAAATCCGAAACCAGGCCAGGGTCTTTTTAAAAGATGATGTTGTTTGATTAACCACTTGAAGCATCTGCTTTTTTTTAATTTAAAAAAAGAATTCCAAGGAGGGCTCGTCCGGGATTTGAACCCGGGACCTCTCGCACCCGAAGCGAGAATCATACCCCTAGACCAACGAGCCACTCATATGTCATTGGAATGTGGACGTGTGTGAGGTAGGGTACCGAGCTCCAGATAGCAGCACTTCTGTTTTCACAAGGTGTCGGTTTCCTTTTATTCAAAAGCCGAAGGAGAAGGAAACTTCAATCATGTACCAAGAACACTGTGCGAGAGGCCTCCCTGTGGGTCTGTCACCTTCATACATGTGTGGCCCCATTTCACCTGGAACCCAAGGGTTTCAGTGGAGCAAATATGAAAATGTATTCCACCTACAGGGGTGTATTAAACTATTGCCCACTGGCATCAGAAGTGTTTCTCTTTTCTGCGGCTCACAGTACTTTTCAGTCTCTTAAAGACCACAGGCACCAAATAATGAATACGTCACACCCACGGTGTGGCACTAATGAGGGATAATGCCCGGTCCGGGGTGGGGCAGATGTGTTTGTTCCAGAGCAGCTGAAAGGGCATCAAGGTTTATGGCACAGGAAGAGGCGCAGTGTCCGAGCTCCCCGCCAGGGGGCGCCTACTTCTCTGGGGGGTTCGGATTCTTGCTCACTGTGAGGCCGTGTGACAGGTTGTGTCTGTCCTCTTTGGTCAGTCAGTGTCTGGGGAACGCCTGAAAGAGAAAGTCCCCTCTGCGGGGGTGGTGGGGACATCACACCTCCTGTTACACTGGACATCCCCACGCGTACACCCCGGAGGCAATGACGAGGGCCGAAAAGGACAGAGGCCGGGCCGTTATCGACGGTGGGTTCGATGCTTGAATCACCCGTGGAGTGAGATCTGACGAGTCAGACACCCAACGGGCCTGGTGAGAAGGGGGCGGTGTGGAGGGTCTGAGTAAGATCAGACACCGAAGGGGCCCTGGAGAGAAGGGGTCAGTGTTGAAGGACTGAGTGAAGTCTGACGAGTCAGACACCGAAGGGGCCCTGGTGAGAAGGCGGCCAGTGTGGAGGTTACTGAGTGAGTTCTGACGGGTCAGACACCAACCGGGCCCTGGTGAGAAGGCGGCGCGGAATGGAGGGGCTGAGTGAGGTCTGACGGGTCAGACACCGAATTGGCCCTGGAGAGAAGGGGGCAATGTGGAGGTTACAGAGTGAGGTCTCCGAGGGTCCCATGGAGGGGAAGGCGTCGGTGTGCAAGCAACGAGTGAGGTCTCTGAGGGTCCCGATAGAGGGGAAGAGGGGCCGGGGTTAGGTCAGGGGCAGTTTCTCCTGCTCGGATGTGGTTGATCTTCGGGAAGAGTCGGAGCATCGATGGAGTTACCGCTTAAAATGTCAGCTCAGTCTCTGGTCTTCAGTGCTGGGAGGAGGCAGCGACCCCCGGCGAGGCTTGTCAGTGTAAGGGAGGGGGTGATGGTGGTGGATGAGTCCTGTGACACTAGGGGTGAACCCTGTGACCCTGGAGTGAGAATTGTGACCCTGGGGATGATACCTTTGAATCTGGGGTGAGACCCGTGTACGTGGGGTGAGACCTCTGAACCTGGGGCTGAGTCCTGTGACCCTGGGGAGGAGACCTGTGGCCCTGGTAATGAGCTCTCTGACCCTGGCGGAGAGTCCTGTGCGTCTGGGGTAAAACCTGTGAACTCTTTAGTCCTGTACATGCCCCCCACGGTATCTGCAGTAAAATCATTATGATCACAGAGGAATACGTGGCCGCCGAAATAGCTCAGTTGGGAGAGCGTTAGACTGAAGATCTAAAGGTCCCTGGTTCGATCCCGGGTTTCGGCAGAAGTGTTTTATCTGTTCTTATCTGGCAAACATTGCATCACATTATTAGAAACCTGGAGAACCACAGGCTCTCGTATTCCACCTGTGCCCTCCTTTCTCGCCTCTCTCTTTATCCCTCTTCCTCCCCACCTTCCTTATCTGCACTCCCTCGCTTCCCGCCCTTCATTCCTCCCGCCCTCATTGTCATTATTTCAGTCTCATCAACTTGTATCATTCCGGCACAATCATACTGCTAGCTTGGGAGTTTCCAGGTCTCCAGACACTGTATGCACACTCACGAGGAGTGAGTGACTCCACAGTCCCACTCTTGATGTGACTCACACACTGCAGGCACACTCACACCCAGAGTGACTCCACAGTCCCACTGTCTGCGATGTGACTCACACACTGCGGGTGCACTCACTCCCAGTGAGTGACTCCACAGTCCCACTGTCTGCGATGTGACTCACACACTGCGGGTGCACTCACTTCCAGTGAGTGACTCCACAATCCCACTCTCTGTGGTGTGATCCGACACTGCGGGCGCACTCAACCAGGAGCGGATGCGTGGCTGGGTGGGGCAGCAGGGATGGGGGGAGGGGATGAGGGTGAGGTGGGGGAGGGGGGGGACACGGGAAAAATAATCAAAGAATAATTTTTTTTTTAAAAAACGTACCTCTGCTCCCGTGCCATGCGCCGCTCCTCTCCCGTCGCTGCTGCAGACACAGGCTCCCAGCCTGCCCTGCGCCGATCCTGACAGCACTGGCTGGGAGCGCCCTTGGAAGCGCCCAGCCAGGGCGCTTCCTAGCAGACTGGGAGATTGTGCTGCTCTCTCCAGCCTGGCAGCAGTGCGCATGTGTGTTTGGCCGCCTGAGACGGCTGGCTACACATACCTGGGCAGTGAGGGGGAGTGCACAGAGCACTCCCCTCGGCCCGTCACCCCCCAGTGCCCCGCCCTTTTTACACAGAAAGGATAATAAACCAAGTTTATCATCCTTCCCCTGTAAAAGGATTTGCAGCGCTTGCTGCTGGCGGGGGGATGCTCCTCCCCATATTGAGGAGCCGCCTCATGTTTTCTTTTGCATTTGGATAAATTAAAGATTAAAAAAAATCTGTGTAGTCCGTGTTTTATGAATGATATATGCAACATTTCGGACAGTAACTATGCATTGGTCCCTCAACAACCTCGCTTATTACAGACCCGTCTCACACGGTGAGATCTCACACATTTGAGCTGTGTCTGTGGTGGGCCTTGGGAGAGGGTTCAGCATCCTCCAGAACCGGGGGTCTCCCTGTAACGCAGCCCCTGCAGTTTCTGCATCTTCATCCCCCAGACCGCCCTTTAACCACCCACTGAACATCTAAACGCCGAGGAAAACACGTGCAGGTTTGCAGAGCCAGGATCCATCCATCTCTCACTATAACAAATAATGGTGGTTTTACCATTTGTTTTTTGACACTCAAACCGCCAGGCACTCAGTCCTGGTCATATGTGAGGCTTTCATCCTACCTGACTTTTTGTTTTACAAGCATGATTTTTCTTTCTGGGAATTGCACTTTCTTACATTATTATGTGTTTATTTTTTATCGTTATAATGATTATTTGTTTGCTAAGGGCACGTGGCTTAACATTAGCTGATGGGACCAGTTTAAGGTTGTACAGGCCACTGTTGTTTCACAAATCATTGAAAACAGAGCTCTCAAGTCTCCCACTGTGCTCTAAGTGATGCTCTAGGCCGGGCCTTCTTCCCGTTGTAATGTCAAACTCATTATAAAGAGACATTGGCAAAGCCAGTGGGTCTCACCCATGCACGAGCTATTGACTTTGCCAATGTGTTTTTCATCCATAATGTACATCAGCATGGCTGCTGTTCAGCATGGCTAAGTTAGTGCCAAAGAGGAGAGTGGCGTGGAGTGGCGTGGAGTGGCGTGGCATAGTGTGGAGCAAAGTGTCATAGAGTGTAGTGGTGTAGCATGGAGTGGAACGACGTAGAGTAAAGTGGCCAAGAGACTAGTGTCGTAGAATGTCATGGAGTGTGGCAGGATGGAGAGGACTAGAGTCAAGTGGCGTAGAGTGTCATAGAGTGGAGAGAGGTAGAATGTCATAGAATGGAGTGGAATAGTGTGGAGTGGCATAGAGTGAAGTAAAGTAGCATAGAGTGTCATAGAGTGGAGGGGTGTAAAGTGGCATATAGGGTCATAGAGTGGGGTGTTTTAGAGTGGAGTGTAATAGAGTGGAGTGCAGTGGCCTAGTAGAGTGGAGTAGAGTGTCATGGAATAGAGTGTCGTAGAGTGGAGGGGCGTAGAGTGGAGAAGAATGTCGGACATTAGAGGGGTATACAGTGGAGTGGCATCGAGTGGAGTAGAGAGTTGTATAGTGTTAAGGAGTGGTTTAGGTGGAGAAGAATGTCATATAGTGGAGTGGCATAGAGAGGCATGGCATAGAGTGAAGTGTCATTGAGTGGAGGGAGGTCATAGATTGTCCTGGAGTTGCGTAGAGTGGCAAAGAAAGGAGTAGAGTAGAGTAGAATGGAGTAGAATGTCATAGAGTGGAGTGGCATAGAGTAGCATAGCATAGAGTGGAGTGTCATTGAGTGGAGGGCTCTCATAGATTGTCCTGGAGTTGCGTATAGTGGTGTAGAGTGGTATAGAGTGGAGTGTCATAGAGTAAAGTGTCATATAGTGGAGTGGAGTAGAGTGCCATAGAGTGTTGTGGAGAGTCATATAGTAGAAGATCATAGAGTATAGTGGCGTAAAGTGAAGCAGAGTGGCGTAGAGTGGAATAGAGTGACAGAGTGTTGAGTGGAGTACAATGGAGTGGCATAGAGAGGCATAGAGTGGAGTAGAGTGGAGTGGCATTGAGTGGAGGGAGGTCATAGATTGTCCTGGAGTTGTGTAGAGTGGCATAGGTAGAGTAGAATAGAGTAGAATGGCATAGAGTGGAGTGTGGTAGAGTAAAGTGTCATGGAGTGGAGTAGAGTAAAGTGTCAGAGTGGAGTGGAGTAGAGTGCCATGGAGTGTTGTGGAGAGTCATATAGTAGAGGATCATAGAGTAGAGTGGCTTAAAGTGAAGCAGAGTGGCGTAGAGTGGAATAGAGTGACATAGTGTTGAGTGGAGTACAATGGAGTGGCATAGAGTGGCATAGAGTGTAGTAGAATGGAGGCGAATAGAGTGGAGTGGAGTGTCATAGATGGAGTGGAGTGATGCAGAGTGGAGTAGTGAAGTGGTGTACAGTGGCATAGAGTGTCGAAGAGTGTTTGAGAGTGGAGTAGTGTAGAGTGGAGGGGCAAAAAGCAGCATAATGTAAACTGAAGTTAAGAGTCATAGATTGGAGTAAAGTGTTGTGCAGTGGAGTGGCAAAGCGTAGAATGTAGTAAGGTGCTAGAGTGGCCTAGAATGCGTGGAGTGGAGTAAAGTGGCACAGAGTGTCTCTGAGTGGAGTGTCGTAGAGTGGCGTAGAGTGGAGTGACATAGAGTGCTGTGGAGTGCCATTGAGTGGAATGTCGTAGGATAAAGCGGAATAGACGGAAATAGGATCTAGTAGGGTGGCCTTGAGTCATATGGCATAGAGTCAAGCAGAGTGTCGTAGAGTGTCATATAGTGGAGTAGAGTGGAATGGAGAAGAGTGTCGTGGAGTGGAGTGGTGTGTCGTATACTAGAGTAGAGAATAGTAGTAAAATATAATTGAACTATCCATCTTTTGTCAAATTAATTTGGGAACTTCCCCTGTAAAATGACATTTAAATTGTATTTAGTTTCCACCCCTATTGCAGCCCTAAAATGTTTAAAATAAACTATTTGCCGCTATTTCCCTAAAATGTATTTGATGGAAATGCTCCAAGGTCCCTGTGAAGTTATATTAAATTTGTGGTGAGTTAAATGAAGACTTAATTTATGAAGTTGGGCGGGATTAGGAAACTCCACACTTTTCAGAGTAGGTTAAGTCTCCTAACTTTACTTGAGATAAGGTTTATCCTTTGTGGCCTTCCATGTATGATGTCCTGATGCAGAATGTCTCATGTAGGACATCCTCCAGCAAACACATGGAGGCAGGGCACCCAGGACTCAGGTAAGAGGAGTGGGATGGAGGGCTCTGAGCTGAGGCCAACTTACATTTATTTGTTTAAAGAACTTCATAAGCTTTGTATTTCGCAAAGCTGGAACAGTTTAGAAAATACACAAAATTGCAAATTAGCTGGCTACAACTGAGTCGTGCAGAATAGTCTAGTTGTGTAAAGTGCAGTGGCATAGAGTGGTGCGGAGTGGAGTAGTGTGGTGTGCAGCTGTGTAGAGTGGTGAAAAGAGCAGAGTGGTTGTGGTGTTATTACTATTTCTTTATTGTGTTTATCTCAGCATGGTTTCCCTTTATATGTATTGTGTTTCTTTTAGTTATGTATTTCTCTTAGTTGGTTTCTCCCAATGCTTCCCCTGCCTTCCTTTAGGCTCATAGACTCTCTGGAATTTGGAATGCTGGGGGAGTCTGGGAAGGAGATGTGAGGAGATTGGAGGATCTTGACTTGTGGGTGGATGAAGTTTCTTTTACGCATCAAACTGGAAATAAACGTACATTTAATCAACTACAAGTGTCAACTTGAATTTCTGCCTTGGATGACAGATTCACTACATTTTGGCGACGAGGGTGGTTCGAGACTTCTGAAACTGTACCTTGGAAACTTCAACATCTTCATTTATTCAGCTTCTAACGTTAAGAAAAAAAAAGGTACTGTCATTTTTTTTTCCTCTGTTTTTTGTGGCTCACATTTTTTTTATTTTTATTTTTTCAACCTGTTTTTGAGCCACATGGTAATTCTTTTCGTGTCTATTTATAAATTTAATAGACGCGTCTTTCAACTGTCTCCTTTCCTCGTGCCTCTGGAGACGCGTGCTGTTGATTTTGTTGCCAAAGCAACTTGAACGCAAGCCTTTCTTTCCCGGCCGCGCTCTCTTGAGATACACGCGCTGTTTATTTACCTGCTGTTGAATTTGTTGCTATGGCAACGTGAACGCGTGCCTTTATTTCCCGGCCGCGCTCTCTTGAGATACACGCGCTGTTTATTTACTCGGCTGTATTCAAGGGAAACACGCTCCACAGGGGATACGACGACTCGTTTTTCAACTCGAGTTATTCAACAAATAAACAGAGTTTAGCTCTAAATTATCCGTTTAAAATTGCTATTTTATTACGTTTATTTTTGGAAACAAGTTGGCCTGCTCTACTCTGTCATTGTTTTTTTCTGGATATTTTATTTCTTTTAAGTGGCACTTCATTTTCTGTGTTACATTTTTTTGTACAAACATTTTTCTTTCCCTGCAATAATAAGTGATTATGCAGAACATTACACCTCCACCATTTTTTCTTGCGCTTCCTGGAGAACCTCCTATATCGTGGCAAAAATGGAAAAAGGCTTTCCTGACTTACATGCACGTCTGTGGCAGCAACCTATCCTCTGAAAGAAAGACTTCTGTTTTACAACATTGTCTTGGTGCGGAGGGTCAAGAAATCTTGGAAACTTTACCTGCAATAACAACATCAGATGGTGCGGAAGGTGACAACTCTTTGAATGAATTTGATTCTACTTTACTTAGACTGGACAATCACTTTCTTCCCAAAGTTTCTATCATTTTACAACGTTACTATTTTGGGAAACGTTAGCAGATGGATGATGAATCTATTGAAGATTTTGTCACAGCTTTACGCAAACTAGCTTCATCATGTAACTTCGGAGAAAATCTAGAAGAACGTATTAGAGACCAATTCATGCTTGAATGTAAATGCGACAAAGTAAGAGAAGCATTATGGGTCAAAAGTGATCCATCACTAGATGAAGTGTTAATCATTGCTAAGCAAGTTGAACATTCGATGGCTTGTATTGATAATTTGAGGAAATCCAAAGGTGTTTCTATGGAGGTCCAAGCTATAAATACAAAAACTAATAACAAGTTTCAAGCAAACATTAGAGCAAAACTGATGTGTTTTAGGTGTGGTACTACAACTCATTTAGCTAATAGCCAAGATTGTCCTGCTATTCATATTATTTGTAACAAATGTTCCAAGAAGGGACATTTTGCTAAGTATTGCAAATCATTTTCTAAGTCTAAAGTCAAAGTTCAGGAAATTGATTGTAATGATGATCGAGATTTTGTTCTTCAGATTATTTATGATGTTAATTGTGTCGCCATTAATACTTGTCAGTACCCTTCGGATTTTGTGGATGTCAACGGAACATCTATTTCTATGATGATGGATTCGGGCGCAAAACTTTCCTTAGTATCAGTTTCGGATTTCACTAAGCATTTTAAGGGAAGAGTTTCTTTACTGGATCCTGATATCATTCCCTACAGTTATGGCGGTAAACCTATTGAGCTCAAGGGTTACTTTGAAGCCGCCATAACCTTTAAAGGGAACACAATTTCAGGGAAAATATATGTTCCAGTTGTTGGTGACACAATTCTGAGTTGGCCACATCAGAAGATGCTTGGGATTATATTAAATCCCAATTCTATTCCTCAAGTATTAGTTCAAAATGTTTGCAGCATCAAAGACGACATCATAGGTGAATTTTCTGATGTATTTTCTTCTAAAGTAGGGTGCGTTACGGGATACAAACATCGTATTTGTCTTAAGGAGGGTGTCAGCCCTGTAGCGTGCAAAGTAAGAAAAATTCCTTTCACTTTACAAGACAAGGTTAAATCTGAATTACAAAGGTTACAATCTGAAGGCATCATTGAAGAAGTCGAGGCTGCACAATGGGTCGCCCCCATTGTTGTTGCTGTGAAGAAATCGGGAGATATTAGACTTTGTGTGGACCTTAGACATCTCAACAAAGCTGTGATTGAAGACAAATTTCCTTTACCAAACATAAATGAAATGGTCTGTCTTTTAGGAGAGGCAAAATATTTTACGACATTAGATTTGAGTTCAGCTTATCACCAAGTTCAATTGTGTGAAGAATCAAAATTGTTGACATCTTTCATCACTCCCTTTGGTGTGTTTAAGTTTAATAGGATGCCATTTGGTTTGTGCTCTGCTGCTTCTGTATTTCAAAGACTAATGTATCATATTCTTGGGAAAACTGATGGTGTTAGATTTTTTCAAGATGATGTTCTCATTTTTTCTAACACTCTTGAACAACATCTTTCCAAAGTTAGAGAAGTCTTAAAACAATTTCGTAGTAAGGGAATCACACTCAAGGGAGAAAAATGCAAGTTTGCATGTTCAGATATCACGTATTTAGGACATGTAATTTCTTCTCAAGGTGTTAAACCGAAAGAGGATCTAGTTAAAACTGTAGTTAATTTTGCGGATCCTGTTATAAGAGAAGATGTACAAGTTTTCTAAGGCATGGCGGAATTTTATTCCAAATTTGTTCCTAATTTTGCCAGTAGGTCTTGCTGCATTAGAGAGTTACTTAAGAAAGGTGTTGATTTTGTATGGTCAGAGGCTTGCAAGAAAGAATTTGAGGATCTAAAAAATGCACTATCTTCTGCTCAATGTCTCAACAGTTTTCGCCCAGGGTTTCCCTGTTGGATTATAACTGATGCCTCAGATAAGGGTTTAGGAAGTGTTCTTAAGCAAAAGTATGATGGTAAGGATGTTACTATTGCATTTGCTTCCAGAGCGTTAAGGGGAGCGGAGTCGAGGTATTCCACCATTGAAAAAGAAGCACTAGCTATCTACTGGGCTATAAAGAAGTTTAAACAGTTTCTATGGGGATCTAGGTTTGTTGTGCAATCTGATCATAAGCCTTTACAAGAGATTTTTGATAAGAAGGGTCTAGACTGTATTTCTTCACGTATTTGCAAGTAGATTGTTGGTCTTCAAGACTTTCAATTTTCTGTCAGATATGTCCCTGGATGTGAGAACCGCACAGCTGACTGTTTGTCAAGGTTAAGATCTTTTAGCTGGGACCAAGATACGGATTGTAGCACATGGTGGGTTGATGAGGATGTGAAAGTGTGCATTTTGACTGATGGTTGTATCACGGAAGATGAGTGGTTAACGGAGTTTAGTAATGATACTAGCTTGAAACGGGTAAAGGATTTGATCGAATCTAATTGTGTTCCTGCTGACTGTGATGAAGAGAATGTGTATAAAAAAATTTGGAATGAACTTTCAGTTGAGAATGGTTTGGTTTTTAGGAGTGGAAGATTAGTACCTCCATCTGGTTTGCGTGAAAGATTGTTACATCTAGCTCATTTGGGTCACTATGGTATTTGCAAGACAAAAGAACGGTTGAGAGAATTTTATTGGTGGCCGAGAATGGATTTAGCGTTGGAAAGAGTTGTTCGCGACTGTGTGGAATGCAAATTTGCAGATAAAACTTTCAAGTGTAGGTCACGTCCATTAGAAATCTGGAAAATTCCTAATGAAGTTTGGGAGGATGTTGCAATGGATATTATGGGTCCTGTTGTGTGTGGTTCAACTTCTAAGTATATTGTTGTTGTAATGGACATGTTGTCTCATTGGCCAGAATCAATTACTAATTTTCTTTCAGGGGTATTTTCTAGAGAAGGATATCCCAAATGCATCATAACAGATAATGGGGTTCAATTCACCTCTAAGCACATGTCTGAGTTTTTAGCATCTAGAGGCATATTGCATAAGAAAAGTGCTCTATATCATCCTGAAACTAATGGTATGGTTGAGCGCTTTAACAGGACATTGAAGGAAACTATTCAAGTAGCAAGATTAACAGGATGTAATTGGATGGAAGCTGTTAAATCTAAAGTTGAGAGTTATAGGTTTACACCACATTCCAGTACTGGCCAATCTCCATTTGTATTGTTCAAGAAAAGAGTGCCTAACACTAGCATAAATCCTTCACGGGTGAATAAATATGTTAGTAAAGAGTTGAACCATGAGAAAATTAAAGAACTAGCTGTGACCAGGGATGAGATTTTACAGGAAAAAAGGAAATTGACATATGATCGTCGTAAAGCAGTCAAACCTCTTGTTGTTGCAGTTGGTGATTCTGTTAAGATTAAGTTGCCGAAAATAAATTGTGGAACATTTTCTCATTATAGTAAAATCTTTAAAGTTATCAAAGTGTTTAAAGGTGCTATTAAAGTGGATGATGGGTGTATTTGGAATTTGAATAGAGTTGTGAAGATGTAA
This sequence comes from Pleurodeles waltl, assembly GCF_031143425.1. Classification (NCBI taxonomy): domain Eukaryota; kingdom Metazoa; phylum Chordata; class Amphibia; order Caudata; family Salamandridae; genus Pleurodeles; species Pleurodeles waltl. The sequence goes on along the minus strand of NW_027150384.1, from coordinate 715,765 downwards.
AAAAAAAAATGTATATATATGTATTTATTTATAATTTAGGGGGAAGATAGTGTGGTGTTATCACTATTTCTTTATTGTGTTTATCTCAGCATGGTTTCCCTTTATATGTATTGTGTTTCTTTTAGTTATGTATTTCTCTTAGTTGGTTTCTCCCAATGCTTCCCCTGCCTTCCTTTAGGCTCATAGACTCTCTGGAATTTGGAATGCTGGGGGAGTCTGGGAAGGAGATGTGAGGAGATTGGAGGATCTTGACTTGTGGGTGGATGAAGTTTCTTTTATGCATCAAACTGGAAATAAACGTACATTTAATCAACTACAAGTGTCAACTTGAATTCCTGCCTTGGATGACAGATTCACTACAGTGGTGTAAAGTGGTGAAGAGTAATGTGGTGTGGAGAAGAGGGGCAAAGAGGACACTGGTGTAGAGTGGTGGATTGAAGAGTGTAGTGGTGTAGAGTAAAGTGGTGCAGTGTAGAGTAGAGTGCAGTGGTGTAGAGTAGAGTGGTGCGGAGTAGAGTGCAGTGGTGTAGAGTAGAGTGGTGCAGAGTACAGTGCAGTGGTGTACAGTAGAGTGGTGCAGAGCAGAGTGCTGAAGAGTAGAGTGCAGTGGCATACAGTGCATTGGCATAGAGTAGAGTGCAGGGGTGTAGAGTAGAGGGGTGCAGAGCAGAGTGTTGAAGAGTAGAGTGCAGTGGCATACAGTACAGTGACATACAATGCAGTGGAATACAGTGAGGTGGCATACAGTGCAGTGGCATACATTGCATTGGCATACAGTGCATTGGCATTGAGCAGTGTGCAGGGGTGTAGAGTAGAGGGTGGGAGTGAAAAGAAGCAACACAGAGGGGTAGAAAAGAATGGAAGCTATATAGAAGGGGTGGGTGGGAGGGAATAGAAGCTACATAGATGGTGACTGGGGAGATGGACTGGAAACACCAGCACTAATATGGAGTGCTTGAACAAAGAAAATTAGCACCAAAAACAGGAGCAGTGGATGGACACAAGTACTTGGTACATGCTCCAAGGGAGGGCCAAAAACAAGAAGAGGAAGTGAGGCCTACATGTTGTGACAAATGGGGATGAAGGACTTGTCTTTTCTTATGGTTTGCACTCTATGGTTATATACGTTCTAACCAGGGCAATGTGTGTGTGGTGGGTTATGGGATATTAAGTATGGGGCTGCCTGTGTCGTACGCAACACAACAATTTAGGCGTGCAGGGGCTTAGTACCGCATTCCTCTGTCCTACGGCACACTCCCTCACCCCCATGACCACGTTGCCTGGGGGGGTCTAAGATGTTAGAAAAGGGACCTGTCCACTCTCCCTGGGCTGCAGGCGTCCAGTGGTAGTGGGCAGCTGGGAAGGGGCAAAGGGTTAAATACCTGTTGACCTTGGCTCCCATCCTCTTTTGACAGCTTCTAGACAATACCCATCCTACCCTCACCCACTGGATTTATTTAAAGAGTATGATTGCCTGTATATTGGCAAGGTTTTTTTCCATTGTTTTGTTTCGCAGCCTGAGTTACAGGGCGATCCAAAGGAATTTGGTGCAGAAAGCAATCATGGCGGAGCACAAAGGGGATGCTCCATGCCAGCTCCTGGGGAATCTTTACGGCAGGACCGCGGGATGAAAGCAACAGTGCCCCGTTAGTCCAATGGACAGTTGTAAATCTGAGCAACCGGGGCCTTGCCTTGGACAGCTTTGTCACTACACGTGAGTTTGGTTTTATCGGATTTACAGTGTGGGAAACCCCCAAAAATGTATAACTCTTGATGGTGTGTAGTCCAGGCACTCATTGTCTAATCAGGTGAGTGATGAGCATAGGTTTCTCATCCAATGGCTGCGCTTGGATCATCAGTAAGTTAACCCAATTTTGTCTTGCCTACATAAGCAATAATAAACCTGCAGTCAACTTCTCTCCAACAACTGGTGTGGCCTTGTCTTTTCTTATGGTTTGCAATCTATGGTTATATGCGTTTCAGCCAAGGCAGTATGTGTGTGGTGGGCTATGGGATCCCGGGGCTGTGAGGGAAACGCTGAAGCTAACAAATGATAAGCTGTGGGCGGGCTGTAAGCCCACTGAATGTAAACAACATGTCTCACAGAGACAGGGCATGTGCTGTCCAGGTGGAACCTAAAAAGGACCTGGACTGCTCATCTGGACTCATGGAGTTCTGAACGTCCATGGCCAGACTTTATTTGAGAAGTCACTAAAACAGCTCTCTATGTATACTGGTCCTAGAGATGAGAAGTAACGGAATATGGATCTAAAGTGGTCAGATTACTTAACGTTCGGAAAACTTGTTAAATAGCACCCACGTGGCGTGGGAGAGTTGTGAGGGCCTCTAGTAAACCCTAACTTTTTTGTAGTTTTACATAGCGCCAACGTAGCACGGGGCATTGCAGCGCTTTACATGAACACCGGATTACTTACAGTAGGTCAGAATTTAAGTATTAATTAAGTGATAATTTCTCTGAAAGAGTGCTGTCCAGTACCCACTAACTGTTATTTATTTACAACACTGAGAATATCTATTCAAGTTATTTCAGTAGGTTATGTCATTCATTTCTGAATATGAATTCTTGTCTGAAGATAAAGTGCCACCTTGCGGCTGGAAAATGAATGGTTGCTAGAAAGAAAAAGATAAACAGCGGCTCTGGGCAACAGCCTGAACATTTGTGCAACTGTCAGAGAAATATAATTTGGTTGGGTCAAAATGTACACTCACGGTTTACGATGTCACTTCCCAAATCATTTTCTAAATACAAATTTATTCGATCTTTTCGAGTTCCTTACTCGAACTATTTATTGTTCAATAAAAAGATAAATCTTACACTTTGCTTACAAACTTGAATGCATAGCACTCTCAATTGTGACTTCCACCCGTGTTTCTACATGCAGACAGCCAGAACACACATGAAAATTTATAATATTCCAAAAGGGAAGGTTGTGTCAGAAGTGGGATTCGAACCCACGCCTCCAGGGGAGACTGCGACCTGAACGCAGCGCCTTAGACCGCTCGGCCATCCTGACAGATGTACATAGCTCTTTCAAGTCGTTTTATAATATGTCACAAGAACCAAGAGTTCATGGATGGATTTCTTGTCTCTGCGAACCACGACTGTCCCTTCAGAGGCCTTTGTGTGTCTGAATTGTACTCGGAGAAGGAGCCCCCCACTCTTTCAGCAGGTGCACGAGCCAGGCTGCCTTTGCTCATATCAGCTTCAGCCTCCTTCAAAACCTTCGCAAAAGAGACTGCCAGGTGTGAACCTGAGGTGAGAGGAGTCAATTAGAAGGTGGCTGGGCTGTGCTAACAAGAGTAACAGATGGGGTGGGGGCAGGGTGGGATTGGTCAGGCGGGCAATGGCCAAAGGGCCTGTGTGGGTTGTAGTTGTGGGGGCCGCTTTTTAGGGCAGAGTGGGGGCCGATTTGAGATCCATTTCTGCCTGTTCAGATGCTACCAGCGGCCCAGTGGGGGTCTAAGCGGCCTTTCTGGAGGCCTTGTTACCTTCCCTTCACCAACAGGACAGGAGTCATCAACCCCAGCACCCCCCACTCCACCCCAGGCCCGCACATTGATCCAAAAAGCTAACTTGGGCCGGCTACGGGCACATTAATGTATGCAGATTGAGCAGGGGGCCTGAACAGGAGTTGCCTCAATGATATTCAGCTGTGGTTCACTAGTGTAAAACAATCCATGCACCAGGAGTGCTGGCAAGGTTTACTTTTTTAAAAATCTCAGTGGAGCTAAGAAAACAAAAGTTATACTCATAGATCTTGACAGCTAGACAGATCATTCTGTTTATCCTAGGAGATTGATTTTAAATGATGGTACGTACTCAGTGCTTAATTTGTGCTTGTTGTTTCCGGTGTGGGGCGCCGGCACTTATTTTTGAGGGTCAGCACTTATTTTGTCTGCCTCAAGCATTGACTGCGAGCAAAAGACATATGGGAAAGACGGAGGAAGAGGAAAACGAAAAAGCATCACGAAAGGAGAAAGCAGAAAGCTGCAAGAGTGAGCTGAAGGGGCAGGGAGTGGCTGTAAATAGATTGAAGAGGCCCGAGGTGGCTTCAGGATTACGCTGCCTCAGTATTCCATCTTCGCACATTTAATTGCAGCAGCCACGTGTTTTCGAGGAGAGCTTTGAGCACAGGCATGTTTTTATTTACAAATTAAGCACTGTACATAGTATTTATACACTCTCACTTTCTCATGTACCTTAGGCTCCTATGTTAATGTTGCTTTAAGCTAGTGCCCAATAGAGTGTATGGTACCTCCTTATCTGAAGAAAATGATTTGAAATGTAGTATGCATTTCTTATGCACTTTACTTGCCTATCCTATGTGGATGATATGAATGATGGAATGTACTGTTTATGCACTTTCACTTTTTCATCGATTCTAGGTTTTTATGATAGTGCCGGATAATGCGCCATTTATCATCTCATGGCGGCGGGTGAATTGCTACGAGGTATTCATCTTAAAGGAGGTGGCTGACTTCATCATAATGAAATACGGCACTTTACTAACAGTGTAGCATGTTCACTCCTGATAGCAGCTCTTCTCACAACTTTTTCCACCGATTGTTGACAGGTGAGCTGTCCTAGAGTGGTCATCCTTAATTGCTTATATATAGGTAAATGGTGATTTATGATGAGAAAATGTATCTCTGTTTGTATATTTAACCTACATAATCTGTTTGATTTTATTTTGTTCTACTTGTGCAATATAGTGTTTTAGATATGGGCAGAAGATGATTTTTGATGTGGGGATGCGCCTTTGGTCGCATATATCACTTTTCTTATCTTCTTTTAATGTTTTGCCTGTGCAATTATTTTAAGTAATCACAATAAAGCTCATTACACACTTTTCTCAGTAAGGAGTCACACCTCGCTCTTAATAGGGTGGGAGGGAAACAAGAGAATCAGTGTGCCAGCCTGGCTGTAAAGTGCTGGGCCGGGGGCTGGCATCTGCCCACAATGCCCACGCCTAGCGCCCGCCCTGCGTCATTACATAATCACAGCAGACCTAAGTGCATGGCATAAGAGGGAGCCGAGAGAGGTGCCTTGCTTTGTAGGAAAGCACCCCAGATTCTGATTGGCTAGAGATAACAGACTCAACCCTCACAACCAGGGAAGAGGGGGTGAATTCTGAGAGACCAGATAAGTAGACGCCCCCTGGCGGAGAGGTCGGGCATTGCACCTATAAGTGCTCCTTAAACCCTGTCGCCCTTTCATGCTGCTCTGGAGCAAACACCGGTCCAGCCCTAACCGGGCATTATCTCTCATTAATGCTATACCCTGACGTCATAACTATTTGGTGTCCGTGTCTATATCGAATTTATGTGGTCAAAAACCCCAACT